>NC_140579.1:1186373517-1187004572 GCF_964204655.1 Triturus cristatus | reverse complement strand
AGAATCATACAGACGTACAGAAAAAGCACACAGACAGGAAGAGAAAGGTAGAGAGAATTCAAATAAAAACTCGAGAAAAATCTATTACTTGAGGAAGGTACCCGAGTAAGCTCAGAACAAGTAGATAGACAAAGAAACACTCTTATGAATGGTATGTATCCTCTTCTGGCCGAAGGGTTACCTAAGGCTACCCCGGAAATACCAAAAGATTTAACTCCTCCATTACTCCCGATAAAAGCACATCCCAAAACACATCCCAAAACAGCAAAGGACGTTTTCCTTTCCTCCTATTTAGATGACGTAGCTCCCGAGTATGCTAATGCCATACCGCACATACCGCTTGCCGATGGTGTTCAACACCAAGAGCATCCGTCTGTATCCCCGCAACTACAAACTCCTACACAAGTTCCCACAGGTCCGTCCGTTTCTGCAGTTTTTCCTGCATCTACAATCTCTATCCTACGTCCAACGAATCCTTTCGTGCCTAGCGCCTCAGATGGTGCTACAGGAGGTACGACAGACATGTTTGCCACCCCGCCGCGAAATAAACAGACCCTTAGAGATTTAGCACTCCAACGTACACCCCAATTAGCGACATCCGACATGTTTAAAGAACAGCTTGTGGATTGTAGATACGACCCAGTACCAGGTAGACAGGATAAATTGCTCATATCATCACTACGTATAAGACGAGCTACATTATATTTAATGACAATACCAGGAATGGGTGAACACCTAGACGAAATATATCGCTTTGTCCAAACAGGGCGAGGTCCAGAAAGTATTAACGAAGCTATGGAATATCAGAAAGTGGATGTCCAAAGACAACTACTACGTTTTTTATAAATTGTGTAATTAGGAATCAAGACAGGCCCGGGGCAGATCACAATACCATGCAAAGACTTGTCAAATGGGGTCAGAACATATCAGAAGAGAAACACGATAGACAGGCGTGTATAATCGCCATGAGTCGAAAGATCCGCAAGGAAGTAGAACGAATACATAAAGAAAGACGAGAAACAGACAGAGTAGAATCAGAAGAGGAGGAGGAGCAAGAATCAGAACAAGTCGAAACAATAGCTTATGTAGGTAGAGGAAGACCCCATAATAATACTAGAGACTTTAACGACCCGATGCGTCCAATACGTCCAGAATATAATAGACATTTTCCAAACCCTATGTTAAATACAAAATCCCCCGAACACCTATTCCAAGCCGTTGATAAATTACTCCGAGATCGAAGAGGGTACCATATGCTCGATTCCATGGACGAACAAGAATTAGCTAGGTCAGCAGTACAATGGGCTGACAGTCCCAGCGAATACAATGATGATGTAACTTGCACACACGTTTCTGAATCTTGACCCATACGAACAGCGTTTAGCTAGTATATACATGATTCAACACCTCCTTATATTATATAAAAGCCAACACTCCGATCCAGGACCCTTACCTGACATATTGACAGAACTACTAACGAACATATGGAGAGGGTCAAGTACTGATTTGATTAAAGAAATTCTAGACTTCCGAAACCAATATTTAAATTTCGTATGCCCAGAACACGTTCCAGTTCCCATCCTAGGAAGAAAATGTATCACATAAATAGACAGAACCCGTTACGCGAAGTACACCCAATCAGAGGTGACGGTAATAACTTTACACGCGTGTTTGTGTACACGCCTATAACTAAACTAGAATTATTAGAAATGAAGAAAGTAGTACCCAGCCATGACAAGGACCCAGCAGGTTTCCACCGTGAGATAAAAGACATGTTACTCATGGGAGAGTATACCTACCCCGACATTATGAAAATATTAAAAGTCCTATTACCGCCGGTGTTTATGAGAAACTCAAAGAAAAGGAATGGGAGGTGGGAGACCAAAAGATAGATTGGACAGCATTGGAAAACGAAGAAAAGGCCGAGCTGCAGGATCAGGACTTGGGGAAAAGACTACAGCACTAGCAGGATTACTAATACAGGTACTGCCACGTTTATTAACTACGAAAAAGGAAGACTGGGGTGCAATCTCAGCCTGTAAACAAAAGCCAGATGAAGACACTAGTGATTTCTATTCCCGATTTGAAAAATGTTTTGGTATAAATAGTGGCATAAAAGCGAGTAGTGAATCATATCCACATCTGTTCGTGACAAAATTAGTTGAAAATTCTCTGCTACAAGTTAAGAATAGAGTATTGAAATTCGAAAGTACCTGGCAAGGTAATACCCCATCACAGATGTTACAGATGTTACAATATCACCACAATAGAATTAGAGAAGAACAAGAACACGAACAAAGACGTATGAAAGATACAAAAATGAAAATGCTTGTTGCTCAGTCAGTCCCAGCCGATGGTCATCATAAGGGTGATTCCGCAGGTCCTACGAAAGGGACATGCAACTATTGTAAACAACAAGGTCATTATATACACGATTGTCCCGTCCTGAAACATAATATTGCTACAGGTAGAACCCAGGAGAGACCACGGCCACCTAGACAGGATCAGAATCAACAACAAATCCCTCAGCATGCACAACCTAGGTTAGCTCCGCAACAATTAGCTCCGCAACAGGGAGCTCCACAACAGACCATAGCACCACCACAAGCGCAGCCTATTGCTGCAACACAAGCAACAACACAACAGATGTACCAGTATGCACAAGCAGATTATCCCGATTATCAGCGATACTCATGAGATAGCCTAGAGAGGGAAGTTGGCTTACCCCTTATTGAGGTTCCGGTAGATGCTGCAACACAAGCAACAACACAACAGATGTACCAGTATGCACAAGCAGATTATCCCGATTATCAGCGATACTCATGAGATAGCCTAGAGAGGGAAGTTGGCTTACCCCTTATTGAGGTTCCGGTAGACCAAGAGGGACCTTATGTACATAGTGAACTATTAGGGGAAGACAGAAAGTTTTTACTTGATACAGGGGCAAGCAGAACGACTATACGACGCAGTGAAGTTCCAGGGGCACCCCTCTCAGGCTCACAAAATATTTCCCTTGGATTCTCAGGAAAACCTATAATAAACGACGTAACACAACCTCTTCCACTTACGATTGGTCCATTGACACGTACTACAGATTTATTGCTTACTAAATCATGTCCAGAAAACTTGTTAGGTATAAAAACATTGAAAGCTCTAGGAGCTATAATATGTTGTTCTCCGGAAGGAGTACGACTATTTTTACGTGACTTTAAAGGTCACTATGTGTCCAGAGACATGGATCACCGACTGCAGAATTTACCTACACATTTATGGGCACAAGGCCCCACTGATGTTGGTTGCATGAATATTACACCATATCGTGTCACACTAAAAACAGGAGTAATACTACCACGAATACGACAATATAAGTTACCACCCGATGCTGTAGTGGCTTTACTGCAAATCATTGACGAGCTCATTGCACAAGGAGTGGTTGTCGAAACCGACTCCAATGTATGTAATTCTCCGATAATTCCGATTCTTAAAAGAACGGATCCAAAAGCACCACCAGTATATCGATTAGTTATTGATCTGCGCGAATTAAATAAATGTATTGTACCACAATACCCCGTGGTCCCAGATATCTCTTCATTACTAACAGCTATTGACTCAGAAGCAACGTTCTTCACTGTAATTGATCTCAAGAATGCTTTCTTTAGTGTCCCAATCGATCCGTAAAGTCAATATTTGTTCGGATTCAGTTTAAATGGACGAAGTTTTAAATTCACACGCGCACCTCAAGGATTTACAGAAAGCCCCAGCATCTATAGCCAAGCACTGAAACGAGAACTTGACAGTATCCACATGCCAGTTAACACTGCCTTGCTTCAATATGTCGATGATCTGCTGATCACCGCTCGAAGCGAACCTGAATGTGAAAAAGCGTCACTGACGGTTCTGAAATTTCTGGCCGACAAGGGGCACAAGGTGTCCCCTTCTAAGCTGCAATTCTGTGTCCAGCGAGTTGTTTACCTTGGGCACTCGCTGTCCAAGGAGGGAAGGCAGCTTACACCCGACCGCATCCAGTTAATTGCTAACATGCCACCACCCAAGACACAAAAGGAGGTGCGGGCTTTTATAGGCCTCACTTCATACTGTAGGCAGTGGATCCCTCAATATGCATTTCTAGCAAAACCACTCATCCAGTTGACAACACAGGAGGCAGCCACATCGACTGTCCTCCCTTGGACTCAAGAACATACACACTCCTTTGAAAGCTTAAAGAAAGCTTTATGCCAAGCACCTGTCTTAGCAACACCATGTTACAATAAACAGTTTACACTCTTTGTTACAGAACGCGAAGGTACTGCTTTGTCAGTACTCACTCAGGAACAAGCAGGATCACACAAACCATGTTCTTATTTCTCTAGTACATTAGATCCAGTAGCTCAGGCTCTTCCTGCGTGCCTGAAATCTGTGGCAGCAACAGCTTTAGCAATCAGACAAAGCGATGCCATAGTGTTAGGACATCAATTGACAGTACAAGTACCACATGCAGTAGAGGTTCTTTTGAACCGCACGCAAACACAACACTTGACTATAGCGAGACTCACCGGTTACGAACTGACATTGTTTCAGCCACACATAGAAATCAGACGTTGCAATACGTTAAACCCTGCCACACTGTTACCAGTGGGCGGAATAGATCCATTGGCACATGATTGTGTCGAAGTCATTACTATCACGACGAAACCCAGACAAGACTTGACAGATATCCCTTTGTCAGATCCAGACTTGACATTGTATGTAGATGGGTCATGTATGAGAACAAGTACAGGAGAGTTAGTGGCTGCTTACGCAGTCACAACAGACACTGAAGTCATTGAAACAAATCGTATTAACACTTTGTCAGCTCAAGCAGCAGAGCTCATCGCTCTGACACAAGCCTGTATTCAAGCCAAAAATAAGAAAGTCAACATATACACAGATTCACGTTATGCATTCGGAGTCGTCCATGACTTCGGCGTACTGTGGCGAGAGAGAGGTTATTTAACTTCTCACGGTACCCACATCCAACACGGACCCCTCATTCAAGCCCTATTAGACGCAATTCATCTACCTACTGCAATATCGATTATGAAATGCAAAGCCCATACAAAGGTTACCGATATCATTTCTCAGGGTAATGACCTAGCTGACAGAACAGCTAAACAGACTGCTCAGAATCAGACTCTCACAACTGACATGACAAAGACAATAGTTCCGACACTAACACATTGCATGACCGTTAAGGATCCCGCCCTTGATGTAATTGACATACAGACACATGCTACACCAGAAGAAATAAAGAAATGGACTGAATTAGGAGGGATCCAAACGGATCAAGGATGGATGACGAAGGAAAAATCTATATGGTTTCTTCCCGACTCTATGGTTCAAGTCATCATTAACACAATACATAGTCCAGCGCACCTAGGAGAAAAAGCTATGCTAGACAGCATTCAACACATTTGGTTCAACAAACACTTGCGAGCAGCAGCTAAACAAAAAGTTTGTACCTGTATGATATGTTCTCAGTTTAATCCAGGTAAAAGCATCCCCGTAGAGCAGGGTGGATTTCAACCTCCTAATCATGCTTTTGAAGTCCTCCAGATGGATTATATCCAGATGGAACGATGTCGAGGATTCAAATATGTTCTCGTAGTTGTCTGTGCTCTTTCCCGTTGGACAGAAGCATACCCGGTTTCAGATTACACTGCCCCGACTACTGCCAAACAGTTAGTTCGAGAATTCTTCCCACGATACGGTTTACCACGTGTTGTCTACTCAGATAACGGCCAGCCGCTCTCATCCGAACTAATGAAACACGTTTCCCTTTTGTTAGGCTACCAATGGAAATTCCACTGTGTCCGGCATCCCGAGGCCGCAGGTCTCGTGGAACGCCATAATCAAACTCTGAAAATTAGATTGTCCAAAAAATGTAGAGAAAAAGGTGTCGACTGGATAGTAGCCTTACCAGTTGCGCTCTTTTACATGAGAATGGTAGCACATTCTCGAACTGGGCTATCCCCGTACGAGGTGATCTTCGGTAGACCACCAAATATGTGGGGGACGCCTATACCTCGCAAAATCACTGATGTTGACTGTAATATGCTGACAGATTACCTGGCTTCCTTGATGTCTGCACTACAATCTTGTCGTTCACAGGTAACCGCAGCTTTTCCCGATAATACTGAGGTGAAGCCCCATGACGTGGTTCCTGGTGACCTGGTTTTGGTCAGGAATTTCGACCGGAAGACCCAACTGGATCCTAGGTGGAAGTCGCCCAAGTTGGTTCTACTGACTACAAGGACTGCCGTGAAGATTGAGGGTCGCAAAGGGTGGTTGCACTCGAGTCATATCAAGAAATTTTATGGACTACCATCCAGTGTAAATACTGAACCCTGTATTCCCTCACAGACAGACTCAAAGCTCCCCTTGGTTGAGAAATCAAAACCAGAACTTTATAAACTAAAATTGAGGTCTAGTAAGTCAGACAATTCGATTGTTTAAGTCCTCTCCAAGGTGAATCGGTTGAATTTGTCTCTGACATGTATCCTCTAGACCGGAATAGAGAAAGAAATCATCAGATGAAGCTTAAAAAGCATGCGTATTGTAAATCACTTCGTAGTCACTGCACAGTAACATTATTAATTTTGTTTTTTCTAAGTCTTCTGATTATTTTTTCCAGCATACTACTGCACATGTATTACCCTATTCTTAAACATGCTTACAATATAACTGCAGAACATTCTTTTAGCGAATTACCTCCGCATGAGTTGTCATATAGATTTGCGCTGCGCAACAACACATTCATTAGTATGTTACATCATTCCCATCAGACCAGCAATGCCACAAATTGTTGGATATGTGGCCGACTCCCTCCCTATCAGAACTATAAGGGAGTTTTGCCCCTCTTTCCCTATCCGTTCACACACAATGGCTCCTGTGGAGCATGGTTTAGTTTGATTAATTCCCTGGATTCAAATTCCGCAGTTTATCAAGACAACTGGGTATGGGGAAACCTGAACTTAGTTTTGCTTAAAGTCTGCTACCCTAACAAGGAGGGACTTCCCAAAAGAACAGGAACTGATCTAGAAAATGAAGTATATGGATTAGGTAATTTTACACTTAACCTCATGATCCTGAACGTTGAATCTGAAGCTACACCAATCTTGCCCGCCATGTCAGTGTTCCCAGTAAAAGGGGAATTATGTATAAAAAAGAATGGTTCCATACACATGGGCCATAGTAAATGCACCACTGTAATAAAATTCAGTGATCAAGGCAAATCTACATTTAGAGCTTCCCATCATTCCTACTTCATATGTGGCCAGACCGCATATATATGTCTACCTCTAGATTGGGATGGTACCTGTTACATAGCATTCCTTCTGCCACCTGTTTTCCTAGCTCCTCCTGATTATCATAGAAATACCCATTTAATACACAATAGACAACAGAGAGATCTCCCAATTGTCGATTACACTGAAACAGCATGGGAAAAATACACAGATTTCAATAAAGGATTCTTCCCCTATATAGGTACAGTCACTAATAGTAAGCTGATACGTAGATTAACCAGAACCCTTGAAGCAGTAGTGAACGAGACTATTTCCGCCTTAGGCAATTTAACAGAAGAGCAGTCTGCTATGCGGATTGTTGTGCTTCAAAATCGTCTTGTCCTTGACGTCATCTTGGCCGATAGGGGCGGAGCTTGTAGGGTCATCGGATCAAGTTGTTGCATTTTCATACCAGAAAATTCGCCGTCAGTATATAAAGCCATAACCCGCCTTCATAAGATTATAAGCCAGATACACCAGAGTCCAGGCACCTGGACTTGGTCCGGTTGGTTCTGGGGCGTGTTGTCAGCCTGGGGATGGAGAATCCTATCCTTCCTAGGTATTGGCTTTCTCATACTATTCAGTTGCTGCTTATGTCTACAATGTGGGCCAGCGATTTGTGGTCTGTGTGCCACATCGTGTATCCCACATCCACGTTTTTATTCAAGATCCCGGAAGAAGAAAGAAGAACAAATGATGCTATATGAACAGATCGATGGATTGATGAAGATCGATATCTCCTGAGGGTCCGTAGGGGACAAGGAGGGAATGAGGAAATATGAATTTTGTGATCAGTTATGTCCCCTATCGTAGACCCCAACGGCTCCATGTACATGCTATAAGTACATGTATGTTCCCTCCTGCTCCAGTTTTGAAGACGCAAATATATGTGCGTCCACCGTCAACATGTCCTCTTTCAGATCCGCCATGAATGGGTCAGATATTCCATTCCTAAGTGTGAAAGGCCACCGACTTTATGTGGTTCACTTTCCACATTTTACAGATTCAGGCGAGTAGGCCCTGAATTTTGTCATCAAGCCTTTTTCCTGTCTTCTGCCTCTGAAAGCTCCAGTCTGAGCCTGCATCTGTATCCATGAACTTTGTCCTACTCCCTGCGCGGCTAACGGTGCCTGATCCAGCTTATCGCCTGCCAAAAACTGTATTTCACCTTCAAGATTATCTACTCCGTTCCTCATCCGATGCATTCCTGTCTAGCAGTTTAGGTAAACATTCCTCCAGCTACCGTGCAAAGGGGCCAGGCCTCGCTGTCCTCATGCAAGTAATTCATAGCCCCGTTACCATGGAATATTCCTACCCCCTCGCATCTAGTGTAGACACTTAGTGCGTGTACAAGCGTCTAACAGTCAGTATAGAATAGATTCTATCCTAGAGACCTTTCCTTTTGGATAACACAGTTCTTTAAACATAGGATATTAGATATGATTTGGGATTAGGTTGACATAACCCCAGACTTCTGTCTCCACATATAGAGCTAAATGTCAAGTCCCCTTTACCCTCTAGTTGCACGTCAATCACACGTCATGCGGCTGCGCGCGCATCTCTGCCAAATATTTCTGCTGACATTTCAGGATTCTTCTGTGGATCCACCCACTTGTGACATCATGTTTAATGACGTATTTTAGTTACACCCATGTATACGCCTCTATTAGTTACGTATGCACAGTTTATCTGTATTATCAGCTGTTACGCCTCTTGCATCTGTTTCACTGTAATGCATTTTCTATAAAACTGCTTATCTGTCAATAATATATGCCCCTTCCTTCCTGAACTTTCGTGGTGATGGAATAGAATGCCTACAATTCGAATTGTATTCCTTTATATAGGAATAAAGCCTTTTAAAACCTCTAATACCACGGATTCTGCCTCTTATTTTTACTGAGTTATTCTCACTAAGACTTTACCGCATAAAAATAGTACCGGTAACGAAATATTTACCACAAGAGGGGGAGGGAGAGAGAGGGAGAGGGAGAGGGAGAGGGGGAGGGAGAGAGAGAGAGGAGAGGGAGAGAGGGAGAGAGAGAGAGAGGGAGGGAGAGGGAGGGAGAGGAGAGGAGGGAGAGGGAGGGAGAGGGAGAGGGATAGGGAGGGAGAGGGAGAGGGAGGGAGAGGGAGGGAGAGGGAGAGATAGGGAGAGGGAGAGGGAGAGATAGGGAGAGGGAGAGATAGGGAGAGGGAGAGATAGGGAGAGGGAGAGATAGGGAGAGGGAGAGGGAGAGATAGGGAGAGGGAGAGATAGGGAGAGGGAGAGGGAGAGATAGAGGGAGGGAGAGGGAGAGGGAGAGGGAGAGGGAGAGGGAGAGGAGAGGGAGAGGGAGAGGGAGAGGGAGAGGGAGAGAGAGGGAGAGGGAGAGATAGGGAGAGGGAGAGGGAGAGGGAGAGATAGGGAGAGGGAGAGATAGGGAGAGGGAGAGATAGGGAGAGATAGGGAGAGGGAGAGATAGGGAGAGATAGGGAGAGATAGGGAGAGGGAGAGGGAGAGATAGGGAGAGATAGGGAGAGATAGGGAGAGGGAGAGGGAGAGATAGGGAGAGGGAGAGATAGGGAGAGATAGGGAGAGGGAGAGGGAGAGATAGGGAGAGATAGGGAGAGGGAGAGGGAGAGATAGGGAGAGGGAGAGGGAGAGATAGGGAGAGGGAGAGATAGGGAGAGGGAGAGATAGGGAGAGGGAGAGATAGGGAGAGGGAGAGATAGGGAGAGGGAGAGATAGGGAGAGATAGGGAGAGGGAGAGATAGGGAGAGATAGCGAGAGGGAGAGGGAGAGGGAGAGATAGGGAGAGGGAGAGATAGGGAGAGGGAGAGGGAGAGGGAGAGATAGGGAGAGGGAGAGATAGGGAGAGATAGGGAGAGGGAGAGATAGGGAGAGAGAGGGAGAGGGAGAGATAGGGAGAGGGAGAGATAGGGAGAGGGAGAGGGAGAGGGAGAGATAGGGAGAGGGAGAGATAGGAAGAGGGAGAGATAGGGAGAGGGAGAGGGAGAGATAGGGAGAGGGAGAGGGAGAGGGAGAGATAGGGAGAGGGAGAGATAGGGAGAGGGAGAGGGAGAGGGAGAGGGAGAGATAGGGAGAGGGAGAGATAGGGAGAGGGAGAGAGAGGGAGAGGGAGAGATAGGGAGAGGGAGAGAGAGGGAGAGGGAGAGATAGGGAGAGGAGAGATAGGAGAGGGAGAGCTAGGGAGAGGGAGAGAGAGGGAGAGGGAGAGATAGGGAGAGGGAGAGAGAGGGAGAGGGAGAGAGGGAGAGGGAGAGAGAGGGAGAGGGAGGGGAGAGAGAGAGAGAGAGGAGAGGGAGAGGGAGGGGAGAGGGAGAGGGAGGGAGAGGGAGGGGAGGAGAGAGGGATAGGGAGGGAGAGGGAGAGGGAGGGAGAGGGAGGGAGAGGGAGGGAGAGGAGGGAGAGGGAGATAGGGAGAGGAGAGGGAGGAAGAGATAGGGAGAGGGAGAGGGTAGGATAGAGGGAGAGAGATTAGGGAGAGGGAGAGATAGGGAGGGAGGGAGAGGGGATAGGGAGAGGGAGAGAGGGAGAGATAGGGAGGGAGAGATAGGGAGAGATAGGGAGAGGGAGAGATAGGGAGAGGAGAGGGAGGAGGGAGAGATAGGGAGAGGAGAGAGGAGAGAGGAGAGGGAAGAGGGGAGGAGAGGGAGGGGAGAGATAGGAGAGGGAGAGAGATAGGGAGAGGGAGAGATAGGGAGAGGAGAGATAGGGAGGGAGAGATAGGAGAGAGATAGGGAGAGGGAGAGATAGGAAGAGATAGGGAGAGGGAGAGATAGGGGAGAGATAGGGAGAGGAGAGATAGGGAGAGATAGGGAGAGGGAGAGATAGGGAGAGAGAGGGAGAGGGAGAGGAATAGGGAGAGGGAGAGATAGGGAGAGGGAGAGATAGGGAGAGGGAGAGATAGGGAGAGGGGAGATAGGGAGAGGAGAGATAGGGAGGGAGAGGGAGAGATAGGGAGAGATAGGGAGAGGGAGAGGGAGAGGGAGAGATAGGGAGAGGGAGAGGGAGAGAAGGGAGAGGGGGAGAGATAGGGAGAGGGAGAGGGAGAGGGAGAGATAGGGAGAGGGAGAGATAGGGAGAGGGAGAGGGAGAGATAGGGAGAGGGAGGGGAGAGATAGGGAGAGATAGGGAGAGGGAGAGATAGGGAGAGATAGGGAGAGGGAGAGGTACCTCTGGGTCTGATCTCTATGTATGTTTCTAAGGCTGCCAGAGGAACCAAAAGTAGTCTATCCTTGTTAGACTATTTTGCACCCCAGAGTGATGTGTACTGCTGCGTTGTTGGGTGGTTTAGCCTCCCTAAAATCTGACCGCGCAGTGCTTCAGTAAAGCTTCTGAAACGGGACATTCCCGCACCACCCACTCGCGCAGGGTATCTATCTAGTGATTCGCTGCCAACTGCATTAAAATCTCCGCCAGTGATTAGTTCTCCTCTGGCAGATCAAGGAGAAACTCACTGAGTGCCGGTAGCGCTGTGGCGTGCAGTGCGGGAGGAATGTAAACGGAGACTATGTTAAGGGGGCGTCCCTCCCATTGGGTGGCTATCGCTGCAAACCTCCCCGACCCGTCAGTTTTAAGTTTATGTATAATTAACGGGTATTGTTTTCGCACCAGTATGCCTACCCCCTAGCCCCAAGGTAAATTCTGAGTGTACCCCCACCGGTCCATTGCTTTACTAGTGGTGCTGGTAAGATGGGTTTCCTGTAACAGGACCACCGCTGGGGCACACCTCTTAAGACTATGCAGGACCAGACCGCGTTTAATTTTGTCTCCCAAGCCACGCACGTTCCACGTGAGTAGGGAGAGAGGTGGTATCGGAGTGGAGGAACTCACCCCAGATGCCCCTTTTGTAATATCAGACATTATATCGGCGGGCGCTGAAGGCAATTGGCGGCGCGAAAGTGTCGACGCGCATCATGTGTTTTATATTGGGTGTGTGCACTACATTCCGATCACCACTTTTAGTTTTAACAGTAACTTTTGAAAAAACCTCAAACAAAACCATATCACCCAACCCCCTCCCTGCCATACGGACTCCAAACTGCCCGCCTCCCCAACTCAGCAGAGTGCTTAGAACCCAAACCCCGATACATTACTTGCGTGTAAGGAGCGTTAGGTCCGGGGAAGAGCAAGAACATCCCCAGTTGGAGCATCCAAATGTTCAGATGTTGCGGCGTACTTGAGTAGGCACCGCTCAACCCCGCAATCCTTCCCCTCTACCCTGCGCCTTTTAATAAAGAGAGGACGCATAGCGCCTCATTATCAAGTCTCCTGATGTAGCCGATCCTCATCCTCCGCGTTGTGGTCGCGGTCAGCGGGGTCCTCCGTCCCTCCGGGAGGTCGCCTTCGCTTGTCCGAGCGTCCTGAGTTTTTCAACTGCTGCCACCCCTCAAGCCACTCGTGAGCTTCCTCAGGCGACTCGAAAAACCATGTCTTCCCATTCGCCACCACTCGCAGCCTGGCGGGAAACAACATGGAATAAGATAGTTCTCGGGCTCTCGGCTTCTTTTTTACCTCTAGGAAGCTTCGTCGGCGCGCCGACACAGCCGCCGTGTAGTCCGGAAAGGACACCACCGAAATCTGTATGCGCAGGGGCGGCGCCACCCGAGCCGTCTGGAGAATGGCATCCGGGAATGCTCTTTTGATAGACTAGTCCGGAACATTTGCACATGTCTTTCCTCCCCTTCCTCTCATCTCGAAGGTGGTGACCAAGCTCATCCAATCCAGGATGAAGATGATCCTGATAGCACTGGACTGGCTTCGCTAATGGTGTTATCCGGACCTATTACAACTCCCAATATGTCCACACAGAAGGCATCCATGCAGACAGGACCTTCTGACCAAAACGGGCGGGAAGGTTCTGCACCCCAGCCTTCCCTCGCTGAGCTTGGCAGCCTGGCTCCTGAGGTCCTACAATACGGACAACCTGAATCTCCCTCAGGACTGCATGAACATTTTGAGGGAGTCAAGGAGACCATCCACAAGGAGCTCTTATTCTTTTAAATGGAAGAGGTTTTTCTTGTGGTGTATGCATAATGGTTTTAGTCCTACTAGTGGGCAGCAGGAGGTAATCTTGCCTTATCTTCTTTATTTAGCCAAGTCTGGTTTGAAGTACACTTGTATAAAAGTTCACTTGGCTGCCATTACAGCCTACATAAAATCGCCTAACCAACCCTCCTTTTTTCAGCTCCAGGTGGTCAAGGATTTCCTTCAGGGGTTGACGAAAGTTTTTCCTCCTGTCCGACATCCTTCTCCTTGGGAGTTGAATCTTGTTCTGTCCAAATTAATGGGCCCTCCTTTCAAGCCCGTTCATAAGGCCACTTTGCAGCACCTAACGTGGAAAGTTGCTTTTCTAGTAGCTATTACGTCAGCACGCAGAGTAAGTGAAATCCAGGCACTCTGCTCAAAGGAACCATACACAGTTTTCCATCACAAGGACTCCCCCTTCTTTCCTACCAAAAGTGGTGTCTGACTTCCATGTTAACCAGACAATTTCTGTTCCTTCTTTTTTCCCCAATACTGCTACACCAGCAGAAAGGTCTCTTCACTCACTGGACCTCAAGAGGGTTCTCAAATTCTATTTGGAGGGAACAAAATCCATTAGGAAGTCTGACCAATTGTTTTTAAACTATGGTGTCGTCAGCACAGGTTTTCCAGCCTCCAAACGATCCATCTTGATTTGGATATTGTCCTGTATTAAGCTGGCTTATCAATTGACGAACAAGCCTCTATTGGTTTCCCCTAAGGCTCACTCCACTAGGGGAAAAGCGGCTACAATATCTTTCTTGCATAATGTACCGATGGCCGAGATTTGCAAGGCAGCAACTTGGAAATCGGTACACACGTTTACTAGACACTACTGTCTTGATTCTGACTCCAGAGCAGATACCCAAGTAGGCCAAGCCTCCTTAAGGAATTTGTTCAGATGTTAATTTCATTGGAGTCATGATATTTTTGCAATATCTGTTTGATTTTATGTGTTTCTATGAGTTAGCTTTTCAGCTTTCTACACTAAGTTTTTCTGCAATGCAGCCTGTGAGCTGGCAATGATTTCCCTCCTCTTTGCATGATTATGGTGTACTACTGTAAATTAAAGCAGTTCAAATGCACTTTTTCTGCTTTTTTGAATGTGCATATGTGCAAAGAGAATTGTTGTAGCATTACCCAGCTCTTACTGTATGGAGGGCTGAATTTGCTGATATATATATATATATATATATATATCTCAAGAGGCCCCGTTCTACAAGTTGGCTGGAGTGTTACTGGTCCCTGCATCTGCAGTTCTGTGTCCAAGGTATTGGATTTGCTCCGGCCCGCCTCAACGAGTAAGCAAAGCAAGGGCTGATGCCAAGTGCAGCTCGTGACTTCACGATGGGCTGGATTCACTGAAATCACAGCCCGCGGCCCGGTGGACACTTATATTCGAGGCTGGAACGTTTAAGGGGATCCGAGGAAGCCCTTTGGTTATTACATCAACCAGGATATTTCCAACCGGACACACGTGTTTGGTCCTGCACAGCACCAATCGATTTAGA
Organism: Triturus cristatus; assembly: GCF_964204655.1. Taxonomy (NCBI): domain Eukaryota; kingdom Metazoa; phylum Chordata; class Amphibia; order Caudata; family Salamandridae; genus Triturus; species Triturus cristatus. Next base: position 1,186,989,711 of record NC_140579.1, on the reverse strand, counting down.
TTTTATCAATTCCATCCCCACGCAGCATCCACCCAGGTATGGTGAACTCTGGGAGATGTAGTGTCCACAACACTACACCAGATGGATGATCATGTGACCAGGGGTTATGAGTGCCCCGACCAATGGGAGGGTTGCAGGACTATTCAAAAACGCGGGTGGGGCAGCACCCTGGCAAACAGCGGCATCCAAAGAAGGCAATCGGAGCCGAAATGCATCATGCCTAAATGCTGTTAAATAAAAGGACTTCCGAAGATATTTCCCCGTGTGGCCTCCCACTTTCCTTATTGGGGGGTTCCAGTTATATATATAGAGCTTCATATATGTTTTTCACATATATGTGTATATATTGTTTCCGGGGTCCCCGCGCATGGGCAGGAATATTCATGTGCTTATGACTTTGATGAGGATACCCCTGGAAGAGAACTAGGATTACATTTAAGTAACTTATCCTTCTCTGAAATCACCATAGAAGCATTTATTTTTCTCCCTAGTCTAATATGCAAGCAAACACCTATATGCTCCTCATACTCCATATCTACCTCTTTCTGTCTTAGAAAGTAAACTCCAGCTTTCTCCTTCGTATATCTTCCAATTACGGATCAACACTGTAATCGACTCTGATATATTTCTTTCGAATTTTGCCATAAGTGGTGACTTGCCATGACTTGGGGTGATTTGAGTTTCTTAAGATTTACCAGACCGCTTCTTCTTTCTTGCTTAACCTTGTTTTTTGTAGCAACATCTTTGTATTGCCAGGCCTTGAATATACGCTGCAAGTGTGACCTATACAGTTGTGATGGTTGTTGTATTTAAAGTGATCTAAAACAATTCAGCAGTTTTTTTCACCATATATCGACCATACTTTTAATTGGTTAATAAAGAACAATGACGTCCAGTGAGTAGAAATCAATGACTCTTGTAGAATGGCGCATTATATAAGCAGCAGATTGTTACCCAAGGTGACAATCAGGCGTATATCAATATCCGTATCCACCCATTTGGTGAGAATAACTGACCATTGTTTATACATTTTATGAACAACAAGTACATCCTGGTTTATCCCTCTTACTGATATGCCATACATCATTTGGGCCATATTCTTCACTGAACCCATTTATAGCCTTTCAGACTCTATTCATCCTTGGTGTAGCCTGTAGATTAGAAGAACCCAAGTAGTAATCCATCACACAATTGAAATCCTGCGTATAAAGTATTTACCCCACCCACCTAATTCAAGTGACAGGTGTTAAATACATATCTGTATCATCATTATTACATGACTATCAACTGCAGTTTATATGCAATATGTGCATGGTCTGCAGGCATGGTCACCCTTGCAACTAAGACTTAATCTTAGGACAGCATTTTGAAAGACTAGTCACACATTAGACCGCATGCACTGAGCTAGCTTAAAAATGTGTAAGACGGGGGTGGTAGGTGGCGTGCACACGGAATGGCCGCACTGCAGTGAGGCTCCCCCAGCCCTGTGCCTTTATCCTCTAATAATCCTACTCAAATGAAGTGGCGGCAGTGTCAGCCTGTCTCAAAGGCTGCAGGAACCTTATAGGCAGCGTCGTTGCGAATCTGGTGATAATAGCGCTGAGGGATCCGAAGCTGGACGGCTGGGAAGAGTGGCCGGGACGCTGCGGGAGAGCACTGCGAGGCTTGTGGGCGGCTGGAAGACGTACCTGAGGCCGCGGCTGCACACGAGGCGTTAGGCCTCGGGGGCGGCCTGGACGTCGGACGCAAAAGAAGGGAAAAGCCGTGCCTGAGGCAGAGGAGATCGCCGTTGTCCCGTGCCCTGGCTGTGGCTCTGTGCTGGACCTTCAGAACGTTGACGACGTCGCTGGCATACCCGGGCAATGAGGCGGTGAGTGACGGGTAGCGGAAGATCCGCCTGGCGATCGCGGCTGTGCAGCTGCTGCGGTGCGGGGATCGGAGGACGTGTGGGGAGCAGTGGACGCATCGGCCCAACCCCCCCCCCCCCCCTAGCTGCATTATAGAGTACCGGCACAGAGTAGCGCTGAGCGCTAGGAGCGGCCCAGAAACGAAAGGCGCCTTACGAAGCGGTGCTGTTGGAGCTAGCGAACTGAATGCCTGCGGTGACTCCTGGCCAAGACAGGCTTCTCCCATCAATGAGACTGGTGGTGTACGCATTGCTTGGGACCCTGTCTCAATTGCAATAGGGAGAAGATCTGTTGGCAGCTGAGGGGGCAATATGTGATTGGGACTTCCACATCCTCTGGGGCAGTACAAGTGGGAGCGCGACTTGGTTTTCTCATCGGGCGGCGACTGCATTGTGGTGGAAGTTGAGCTGCATATGTGCCTGATTGGAGCAGGATCAACTGAGCGGACTGGAGATCCGAGGGGAGGACCTGCGATTGATTTGCCGAGGGGGCGTACCAGAGCGGATTGTCAGGAGAACTTGTGGACTGCGTTAATACTGGGGACGGAGGTATAAGAGCGTGGCCGGGACTGGTGAGCTTCATATGCGGCGAGGAAAGGCTGCGGGCCAGGAGATAGGAGTGAGGCCTGGCGAACGGTGAGGCGGGGATTGGTTGACACTCGGCCTGTAAAACCGCTTCAGAGACAGTATGGGTAAGACGGATGCCAGGTAGCTGAAACTGCATTTTGAGACAGTGCCCAACAAGCAGGTCCGCTTCAAGAGGGACGGAATGGGGCCCAGGAAGGAGCTGTGGCACCAGATACCGACGTCCAGAGTATTCTACAGGAGATCCGGCAGGGCTTCGCCACTGTGGTTGAGAAGGTAGACCGCATGTCGACCAGGATGGATGCTATAGTCCACAAGCTCTAGGGGCATGAGGAGCGGCTAACGGAAGCGGAACGGCGCATATCAGAAGTGGAAGATGCGACCTCCAGCCACACCATGCGGCTTGCCCGGATGGATAATCTGCTGCGGGTCATCGCCGCAAAGAATGAGGACTTGGAAGCGCGCAGTAGGCGCAACAATATACGCGTACTGGGAATTCCGGAATCCACCAATGTAGGAAGGATGGAGGAATATATAGAGAAGTTGCTATTATCCTCTGTAGGCATGGAAGCATTCTCCAGCCAGTTCATTGTAGAACGTGCCCAGAGACCGCGACGTGGCTTTGTGCGCCGCCAGAGGAAAACAGGCTTTGACGTATGATGGGAATACCTTTTCAATCTATCCTGACTTTACGCCTATGGTTCAAGAGGAGAGGCGTAAATTTATGGAGGTCAAGGCTAAATTACGAAAGGCGCAAATTGACTATGCGTTGTTATACCCGGCACGCCTCAGAGTGACATATCAGGGAAAACAAAATTTCTTCACTGCGCCGAACCAAGTGGAAGACTTCCTTAAGCAAATGAAAAGAGCGAATCTTAATGGTGGAGGAGGGCCGGCTGCGCGGCGGCTGGTGTCAGAGGGAGCGGCGGAGGACTCCATGGGAGCTGCTGCAAGTGGACCCGGAGGGGTCATTCTTGAGACCTGATGTATACTACTTTTGCTGCGGCAGGAGATGAGACTGAGGCTAAGTACTATTGCTGCCTGCTGACCTAGTTGAGCGAATGATTTTGATCACCGGGCACCCTCTGGCCCCTGGAGCCTGAATGTTTCCTTCGGGAGAGGCTTTGTTTGGGGCGAGAGGTGACTGGCTACCTAGTAGAAGCCCCCAGCGGGTATCACCCCGGGGCGGTTCGCTGCACATCCTAGATGGGTGTTGTAGCATATACAATTGACGCGATGGGATAGGGGAGGGCAGGGAGGGACTATGTCGCTGGCAAGTTGGGGCTGCTTCAGTGGGAGGGGGCGAGGACTAATGGGAAGTTTACTGGTTTCAATATGTCTACCTCCCAGAAGGGTGCTAATGGAAATGGGCTGGGTGTGAGTTGGACCGAGTTCGAAATTGAGCATCTCAGATTGTCTATTGTCCTATGTGATTTTGTAGGAGGTTGGATACACTACAATGCTGGAATGGTGATTCGGGGCATGGCTAGTGGTCGGGAGTATGGCTGATTGTGATGCTGGCAGTTTGAATATAGTCACATGGAATGTTCGGGGGCTGGGGGATGCGCGGAAGAGGCGACAATTGCTTCCCTATCTAGTCAGGCATCACGCACACATTGCCATGCTACAGGAGACACATTTTACTCCCCAGAATTCTGGCGGGTTTGCGAACAAATGGGCGGAGCACAGGATTTTCTCCTCCTACTCTTCTTATGCACGCGGGACGGCTATCCTTATAAAAATACATGTGCCCTTTCATCTCGTGGGTTCAACAGGGGATGTACAGGGATGATATTGCATAGCGTGGGGGCGGCTGGGTTCGGTGTCAGTTACTTTGGCCTGCTGCTATAGGCCAAATGTAGACGATCTGGCGTTATTTACTGCGCTGTGGGCCAAGATATTTGAGGTGGGCTCCCAACACATTATTTGGGGTGGGGACTTTAACGTCACGTATAACCCAAGGTGTGATAGATCACATCCGGCCTCGCATCATTACACCAAGGCAGCTGGGGTACTCAGGGACACTATTGATGCATATCAAATAATAGATGCTTGGAGGCACGTACACCCGAGCTCGCAAGAGGGCACACATTACACAGCGCAGGCAGCCTCCTGGGCGAGACTTGATTATTGGTTAGTGTCTAGGGGGCTGGGCCCCGTGATCTCACAGGTGCAACATATGGCCAGAACATACTCTGATCATGCCCCAGTTCGGCTTACGTTGTCCTCTACAGACCTTGGGGTGCCGCGAGGTAGCTGGCGATTGCAAGCTACCATGCTGCTTGATGCGGTCTTCCAGGAGGAGCTGCTGGAGGAGGTGCGGGAGTTCTATGCCCGCAATAAAGGCTCAGTGGACAGCGTAGAAATTATCTGGGAGGCATTTAAAGTAACAATGCGGGGGTTCTGCATGTCCAAGGGGTTCGGGGTGCTAAAGGATATCACTAACACACTACATAGGCTGGAGAGGGAGCTGAAACTGATGGAGGAGGAGATGGCTGACTCCATCCGCCAAGGTCCAGGTGCGGTTCAGAGACACACTCACAGAGTATATGGCTCCAGCTGAGAGGGAGACACGCTTTCGGGGGAAATACTGGAGGGCCCGCTGCTATGGAGATGGTGAACGGCCGGGGAGGATGTTGGCAAACCCAGTTAAAAAACCGCGCTATTCAAATTATATCTTGGAGATTGAAGAACTTGAGGGGGCGGCTTACCGGGACACGGCTAATATTCTTAGTGCATTTACGAGACATTACGGACAATTGTATACCACCACCAGAAAGGATGATTTAGATCTGGAGGGCTTTTTGGGGGATGTAGCGCTGGGGTGGCTTAGCGATGCGCAACGAGAATTTTTATGTGCCCCATTTGAGCTAGATGAGGTTCGGGAGGCTATTATGAGTATGCAATCGGGGAAAGCCACTGGAACGGATGGTATCCCTATAGAATTTTATAAGATGTATATAGATATTATGGCCCCCGTCCTGCGAGAAGTCTACGAGGAATCGCTGGAAGTAGGCTCCCTTCCTGCGTCCATGAGGGAAGCACTTATATTATCACTGCTGAAGCCGGGAAAAGCGGCCCGGCAGTGGGATTCCTATAGGCCACTCTCCCTCCTAAACTGTGATGCAAAGATACTGGCCAAGCTGATTCCCACTCGCCTGAGTCTGCTACTTGAAAATTTGATACTCCCGGACCAGTCCGGCTTTGTACCGAGAAGGGCAACATCCCATAACTTACAGACACTTTTTGCGATTCTTAACAATGTCTCGCCTGACTTACCTCTCGCAGCTGTATTCTTAGACGCCACTAAGGCGTTCGATTCGGGAGAGTGGGATTATATCTTCGGAGAAATGCTACGAATGGGCTCCCCCCCCCCTTTTTTTGTCATGGATCAGACTCCTGTATAACTTACCAGTAGCCAGGATACTCATAAATGGACACACGTCACCACCACTGTCCATTACGAGGGGTACCCGGCAGGGGTGCCCACTCTCTCCTCTTTGCCATTGCAGTGGAACCGTTGGCAGCGAAACTGCGACAGCATCATAATGATAGGGCATTGCGTTGTAATCTGCGGCAGATCCTTATATCTCTATACGCGGATGATATTACATTATATATCCGAAATCCCCACGATAATTTGAATCCGATACTGCGGGAGTTTATAGTGTTTGGGAAGTTGTCGGGGATTCATATTAATTGGAACAAATCTAGTATATTCCCATTGACGCAGGCAACGGATACATTTGCGTTGTACTACCCCCTAGAGTGGTGTGATGAGGAGCTGCGCTATTTGGGGATACGAGTGACGAGAGACAGAGACAAGCTTATGAGATTGAACTATGGTACTGCAATAACGCGAATGGCAGACTGTGTGACCCGATGGATCGCACTCCCCATGTCCATGGCGGGTCGGGTCTCCTTGATTAAAATGGTGCTTCTGCCTCAATTACTCTACTTATTGCTAAATATTCGGTTTTATCCGGGGAGACCTTTCTTTACGACACTCAGGTCGGAACTGACACGACTTATCTGGGGAGGTCGGCAACCTCGGTTGCAATGGGATGTACTTACTAGGCCATACTCGCAAGGGGGTTTGGGGTGCCAAACTTTGAATTATATTATCTCAGCCAGCAAGCCCACTATGCTTGGTACTGGGTGACGCAGCCCAGGTATATGCCACAGGTGGCGGCGGAGCACTGGCTCGCGCAACCGATACCGATTGATGGAGTGCTATTTGAACCGGTTGCACCTAGGGATAAGAAACCAACTACGGTCACCTATACGATCAATGCTTTGCACCGGATTGGGCGCATTTTACAGACCTCCATGCAGTATGCGGCTTCATTGCCGCTCACGTATCACCCGAATTTACCTTTACTGCAGGAGACGCTGTTCCACAAGTTCAGGGAACGTATGAATATTCAGAGGTGGGGGATTTGTATCATGAAGGGAAGTTCCGCTCCGCAGAGCAGATGTTACAAGGTTCGCAACAAACCCCACTTTATCTTTTTTTATATGTTAGACTGAGGCAGGGGATTCGAACTATTACTCCGAATTTCCCAAATGAACCACTGGCGTTTGCCCCACTGCATGTAATGTTGAAATGCAAGACAGCCACACGGCTAGTCTCATTAATTTACATAACAGTACACACCCAAAGGGGAATGGCTGACCCGCTCTCTCACGCGCGATGGGGATACAGTGCTCAACATGACGCTTTCGGATGAGCAGTGGGAGTATTGCTGTCTGCAGACTGAGAGAGTGACGGCCAGCAGTAGACTCCGCATGATACACTGTAAGTACCTACATAGATTATACTATACACCGGTTAAGATGTATAGATATCGGTTGAGAGAGTCGGATTGCTGTGCCAGATGTAAGACCCCTGGAGCGGATTTTCTGCATCTGGCGTGGGTGTGCCCTGAGGTGAATGAATATTGGCGACAGGTCTTCGAGGCGCTGACTCATATGGTGCATACGCATATTGAACCCACACCATTGGTGGCGTTGCTTGGGTATGTCAGACCGATACAGGCAGCACATAGGAAATATGTGGCACTGGGGCTCTTGATGGCAAAGCAGAGGGTGGCCTGTCGATGGGGTAGGGGCCGAGCCCCAAAATTTAAGGACTGGATTACTGATCTTGTGACATGCCAGGAGCAGCTTGATACATACTCTGAGCTATTGCCCAGTGCCTCTAGGCCATGGAACATTTGGGCCCCCTTGACCTGTTATCTGCTTGAGCATCCGCAGGAGGCAATGGAACGGAAGCAGGAGGGGTAACACACTAGAAGGCTGGGGGCTATGGTTATGGGAATGGAGGATTGTTGTAGCGCAGAGATGGGAGGTTGTTGTGTTTCTGGTATCAATCACTCCCCTATGTTGACAGGCGACTGGAATGTGTACCATGTAGAATATTAGGAGACTGACCTAACTTTGTGTTGGTGTAGACTCTTAACGCAGAGCGTATCCTAACTGGCCTTCGAGGGTTTCGCTGACTTAATGCCATGTTTTGATGTATATCTCTATGATCACTATGCTTCTGATAACACTATAGATGTATTGCCGATGCATTGTGTACATATGTGACATTTCTGATGATGCTACTGTTTGTAATAACCAATAAAAAGAAAAAAAAAAGTGTAAGACTTATCCTTGTATAGTAAGCTTTAAACTGCCCCAAATCTATGACTCCATAGCTTTGGAACAGTGTTCAAAGCTGTGTACTACAGTTAAGGCTAGGTATACTCCCCTGGAAGGCTTACACAGGTAGATGGGCAGGCTACAGCAGGACTCCACTCTGTCCTTTATGCTGGGTGGGAAAGCAAGATTTTTTACTCTTAATTTCCTTCTATTCTTCATTGGTAGACCCATGTAAATGCCTTTTAAACCCACAAAATTTAAGATCTAGATTAGCTGATGTAGATAAATTTATACGTTTTCTAATGTTCCCTCAGCATGAATGTGTTTGTTTTAAACTGTATATATTTTTTTTAAGTACTTCTTGAAGATATTTTAATGTTATATATAGTGCTTGCGAAAGTATGGAACTGGCTGTAAATCTGTCTATTTAAATTATCGATCTCTATGGAGGTCAAAAACAATTTTATAATAAGCTTGTACTATATATGTGCAGCAGCCCATTGACCTCTATTGTCCGATATTGCCTTTAGAATTCATTTTTCTGTCTTTATTTTTCCCAAGATCACAACATCACATTGCAGTTTTTTGAATCAGGTAATTAAATAGAGGTTGCTACATTTCAGAAATGGTTTTGTCTTAACAAGCTATACGAGTCTCTAAAATTAGTCCTAAATAGAGTTTACATCATGTTGCATTATGTAATGCCATTGGATAGTATTAACACCGCAGACATTCTAACTCCCTATTCTTACATTTTCCATTATTAAACCACTGTTCCTTAATATCATTAGGCTGAGCCTTGCTGTATATACACCGTGATAGAGGAAAACACCTTCGCTATATTACCATGATGAATTGATCAGTATGCACTCTTTCATTTACCCTTTTATCATAACTCTGTTAGAAAACACAATCCTGCTAAAAGATATCCCATGGTTCTCCCCGCCCCAATGGAAAATCCTCAAACAGCCATTGCAATAGGACGCTGCTAAAGGATCCCACCCACCGTGCCTAAATACGATTCTCCTAAAGTAGATGCCCATATGTTGATTTACTAACGCTCTTTCCCACTACCCCATTGTTTCCCCTTCTCTCCTTCTTTTACCGGTGTCCTCCCCCTTTCCTTTTCTGTTGCCTTCCCTTCTTTTTCTTTCCTTCCCATCCCATCTGTTATCATTATCAATAAGTTCCTGTTTTAACAATCTGTGAGTTTAATGGAGATTCTAAAACCCAGTTATTCCACCTCACTAGTATGTCCAGTCTTCATGGATCCCTCTGTTGTTGGATTTGTGCATTTGAAAACATAGACAAATGATCAATCAACTCCTTAGCTCCCATCTCGGCATGACAAAAATATTTATAGCCATTGCTGAATAATTAAATTCTGGATGGTTTTTGCATAAAGACTTGAAGCCCTCCCCCAGTCCCTGCGTAGGTAGTATCATTTTACACAGCTTCCCCCTTCGTTCAGTAGTGGGCTTTCAGAATTCGGAACCAAGTCATCCTCCAAACTAAAGTTTCAGCAGCAGCTGCATCTGTCAGATGGGTATCATCTCTCCTGGGCAGCATGGCTACATGCAGGTTCCTGGTTCCAACTGTCAAACGTATGTCGCCATTGGAAGAATGGGGGGTTGGGGTGCCTGCATGGAAGATCTTCCAGTGCAAGGCACATGGTCTCCTCCAGTGAAAAACTCTGCCACTTCAATATTCTCCAGTTGAAAAATAAGGAAGTTCTCAAATACACATTGTCAGAGATACAGCGCAGGTGCCTGCAATGTTTATAAAGTAATATGGCCCTGCGCAAGAAATGTTGAACTGACTTCCAGGCGATACTCGCTCAGGTACTCATGGTACCAATAAATGCACCGTAAGCTGCACACTTCGGAATAGCAGAAAAGGGGACACGGATGACCTAGACAGATGCTGATAGCCTTAGGCTGTTTTATCTTGAAAAGGGACAAAGCTCTGCACTGCTGAATAAAAATATACCACCAACTTAAGAGTTGCGCAGAGGGCTTGGTAGATGTGCTCAACTGGAACAAGAACTATATTGAATACGAGTTTACCTGGTAACGCATGAGAAAGTATGGTTTTGTAGACTAGGCTAATTATGAACTATTTACTGTTGGTAATAGACATAGTATGCAGGAGTGCTCAAGGGTTTTTATTTTATTTATTATAAGCGATTGAACACTGTCCACCATGATGTAATTTGCCCACATGCATAATAACGCCATGTGCAGTACTGGCTATCTGTTTAGTATTTCATTGTGAGAAACTACTAAAATCTGTTTCATAAAAAAAATTCTCCAGTTGAGAGCTGTTTATCTAGCGCTGAATTATTTTCCCCCGTCTATACCAACAAAGGTACTCATTCAAACAGACAGCACACCTACCATGCACTATATGACCAACAAGAGGAAACAAGATGCAGAATCCTGTCAAAAGAAGCACTGGGTACTAGTGAATAATATATCTCAGACGGTGATACACTTATCAGGTTTACAAAACTGGAAAGCAGACCAGCTCAGCACACATCTAGAACGCGAATAGGTATTGAACAACATTGTACACAGTTGAAAACCCAAAATGCCACGACTTTGTGTCCAAGTTCCTGCAGCCCAGATCCAAGGGCAATGCTTTTGATAGACGGATTGAAGACATTTACATCTGCATTTCCGCTAATACTTTTGCTATCCAATGTCATCATCGAAATGATTCAGTGCAAACTTGGGATTTTTCTAGCTTGTAACAAGAAAATCTAGATTTTTTTAAAAGATGAGGCACAATTATATGGTGTATCTCCTTTAATTGGATCCCGCAGCAATTAGATGTCAGATGGCATTGTTTTGAACAACAGACTATAGGACAGGATAGAATACATAAGTGTCCCTCTTATGATTGTTTGACCAGAAGGACTTCTCAAGATGTGGTGAACTGGGTGGGAGACCTACAAAAGGCCTTCAAAACTGACAGGAGAATGCGAGGCTACTGGGATTCCAGGCAGTAAGACAACAAGGCTGCAGTAGTCCTGGGCATTGAATTATTGCACTGGAGTGGAGATAAAAGAGAATTAGTTGATGAAAGGCTAACCCTATGTCAGGTGAAGGGGAGTGAACGATCAGCCAGGCAAGGGCACCGTGCTTAATAATATATGCATATGTGTTGTTCAGCAAGCACAATATACAAGCATTGGCATGGCCAATAGGTCTCGCTTTTGGGACCTTCTCAGTATTTAGTTATGCAGCACAATATCCTTAGTGCAACAACATCAACTGTTGCATGGCTAAGGGACAACCCCCCCACCGCCCCCCAACAGCACCTGATAAAAGGATGGGGCGGTCAGAAGCACATACCTGGACCATGCCATCCCCTAGGGGTGCAGAGAGGTACAGGTCTGTCGGGACCCCGCACCTGAACACCCCCTAACAGCTCAGGAGCCCCAGTTAAAGGGACTGGACTTCGGTAGTTTTGCGCACCTTCATAGCACCCCATCAGAATCGTGCAGGAAAGCCATAACACCATCACACTCTAGAGGTGCAGAGTTGAGGTACAGGGCTGCAAGGAGCTCGCAGCAACACACACAAGGGGAAAGCAACCCCTACTCCCCACCAAGCGTATGTTGAAGGGATAGCGCCCCCGCCTCCCCCCAAATAAAGCGTGGCACCAGAGACGACATGGGGTGTCTAAACCTGTCCCACCACTGGAACGCGTAGTGACGGGATGTACGTGTCGGGAGCTCGCTCATGGACACATGGTGCGTCCCCGTATACCCAAAGCAGCACCCCTGGAGCTCACAGTGCCAGCCAGACATGTCAACGTGTATGCCCGCAAGCACTCGGGATGCCCGCGGCACCTGGCACAAGTGGGGTCCAGCAGTGTATACCCCCATACCACCACGCCAAGATCTCAGCCCCGACACACGTGCAGAACAAAGAAGCGCCCGTCCCCGTGCTCTGCGCGTGCGATAGCGCTGCGCCGTCCCAGTTTGGGTACCAAAGCAGCGACGGAACTGACAAGCGTACCTCCAGAACTTGTATAAGAATTCGAGCCGCGGTGTAGGTCGTATGAGTTGCGCGAAAAATGCTCTGACAGTGCTTGGGGGCTGTTTCACCATGTTCCACCTAATCGGAGCGCCGACTCTGGTCACTGTACACACACAACTGAGTTATGCGAGTGTGGAGGTATCGTGGAGATCTGTTAATGCCGCTCGGGTACCAGAATAGTAAGAAATGCAGCTGGCCAGTCATTACACGCGTGTATGGAACCTGCAACAACCGCAATACAAAGACTGTAAATTCTATAACAAGTAAATTCAGCAAACCGAAAATTAATCATTTTACTAACTCATTTAAAATTTGAAGATTTTCCTATGTTGTAACGTAGGGTTTACTATCTTTGACAAATCCGCCTCGCGTGGCTTAATAAAACATAAATCTTTCTATGTAGGTCTGTTTTGCATTGGGGCAATTATGTCATTTAATCCTTTTCTGACCGGCTGCCAGAAAGCTCCACAACTGGTAGCGGCCTAATTGCAGCTTCATTTCAAAATGATGTAACCGGTCCTTAAAAACCGCGACTGCTTTCCCCGAAAGTACCATATGCAGCCCCGACTCGGACTAAGAATTGTACTGTGACATTGTTGGACTTGGCCCTTTTGGCAGGTTCACCCCGAAACTTTTTGCGTTCTCCTAGCCTTTTTCTGTAACCTGGTGTTGGTGATTTTAGGCCTCTGAGCACTTTAGGACCGAGGTCCAGTGTAAAGTGCGTGCGCTCTCTGTGTATGTGTGGTGAGATGGGCCTGCCCTCCCATGGGAATGCATGGGGGATATGTGTGTCCCTTGTAGTTCCTGGTGTGAGATGAGGGCAGGGTCGAGTTTGGTATGTGCAAACTCTTGAGAATAAATGCTGCGCAATGGTGTGCACAGATTTATGGTGACTGGTGGACAAGTGCCACTTCTCGAAGCTGGCATTTCTGTGTACGGGGTGTCTGCCTGCCTGATGTGGAGTGCGTGTCTGGCTTGTGATTGACAGGAGCTGAGAGGGCTGGGGAATTCCAGGAGCCAGGGTGAGCCTGCCTGGTGGTGAATGGAGAGATCTGCATGTAGATGGGAGGGAGGAGTTGCACCTGGGACCTGAATAGGGCTGTGCCTTCCCTCCCCTGTGGTGCGTCTGAGCACCTAGCCCCCACCTGACAAAGTAGAGAGGAGCTGAGCACAACAAAGTGCTCCCAAGCTCCCCTGAACCAGTTGTGTCTGGTTCTCCCATGCCCTACACTGTTGGAACAAAGGAAAATGCTGTATAAAAGAAGGGCCTGTGACCCCATGAAAATGTTCAGTGCTGTCTTGGTTCCTGAATCGTGCGGGGCGTGCTGCTGCTGGGGACCAGGAGGACTTACCAGGAGGGCTGCCTTCCTGGGCCCAGCTATGCCCTGGAACCTTTTACTTATTCTCTTTAGCGGGTTGCTCTGTAATGTTCCGGTCGCAGCGAAGAGAGACCGGCTGCACTGCACTGGTGGCGGGGCTCCCGTGAGGTGAGGAGAGTCCCGCGTGCAGTCTACTAGCGGGCCAGGAGTCCCGACGGTGAAGCCGAGAAGGAGGTGGCTTCTGCTTGAGCAGAGCTCCCGTATGCCGGTGGGAGCCCTGCGTGTGCCCAGGAAGTCCTGGGTCCCAGGAGGGGGCCCGGGTGAAGGGAGAAGAGGTCCGCGGTGTCACGAGGGAAGCAGGGAGAGCACCGCCTTTGCCACGTGTACCGCAACAGAGGAGCCGAGGTCGGTCCCACCAAAGAGGAGCTCCGCTGCAGATAGCCCCGGTGAGTAGGGGCTTCATCATGTGGTGCCTTGTGATGCACAGTGTTGGGTCCCGTATCACCCCTACATGGGTGGCCCTTGTCCTGAAGGGGCCCAGAGGGGCTCGTCTTGTTTCCCGTGTTCCGACATATTTCCCGAGCGGCCCCGCCTGATAGGGGGTCGCTCCAACGATAAGGGGGCATGTTTTTGTTTATAGAGCTTAGGTGGCTCCACCGTTTGGCCATATTTGTTTAAAGGGCCCCAGTGTGGGTTCCGAGGGCCCGTGCTGCCCCATATTGGCCATTGTTCTCCAGCTGCCCCACTTTACAGGGGTCAGCTGCAACGCTATGGGGGCATTATTTGTTTCAGAGCCCCGTGTGGCTTCAACGTTTGGCGTAATTGGTTTAAGGGCCATTGAGAGCCCATGCCTCACTTTAATAATTACAGCTGCCCAGCAAGTAATGGGCAGCTACACCGTTTAGGTTATTCTTCCTTTAGGGGTCATGGTGAAGTTGGGAGTGACACGCACTCCTTTGCCCCCATCTATTCCCAGCTGCCCAGCAAGTAGTGGGCAGCTGCAACGTTTAGATTTGCGCAACCTTTTACATGCTTTGAGAAATGTGAAAATCCTACAAGAAAAAATTCAACTGGGAGCGCCGGGGGGCCATCCCGCTAAAAAAACACGCTAGTGATGCGGGCGGGAGCAGGAAAAGTGAGTGTGCGCGCGCTGGAAGGGTGCCGCAAGTGATGTGCTTAATGAGGCATGACGGAAAAGCAGATGGCGGCTGCGCGCGTTCCCGCAAGCTTGAGGCCAGCAAAAGCGTGTGGTAGCACTTTGAAAACCCACTTACTATGTCTCGCAGTACTGCGCAAGCGCTGGCTTAGGCGAGACCTAAAACCTGAACAAATCCGAGGGAGGGCAAGGACTGTTACGATCGCTAGTCTTTTATTTACAAATCCCATCTTAGGATTTGGAAAAGTGTTTCTGACTCTTAATAGGATTTTCTGAATGCATGCCACAAAATTTGGCATCTGGAAGAGGTGTTGTAGGCGGCCCTGTCGAATACCAAATGAACATCTAATAAACATTTCTTTTTAAATGCAGTGCTATTTCATTTCAGGAAAATGGGCTGAATTAAAAAAAAAAAAATTGCTTTATTAAAAAGCAATTACAACCAGCAGGACACCTTCCATGGTTTGGCCTCCAGTTATACTGATATCTTATTAACAAGAGCAACCCTTAGAACCATGGGATCCTGGCTAGACAACTATAATGAATAAACAGGGATTCTTATTGTTCTCATTCTTTACTAAAATGTATTTATCAGCAATTATTACTGTTCACAATAAGTGGACAATATAAATAACTTGACCTTTCAAACGTTGTAGATCAATTCTTGGTAATGTTTTACTGAAATATACAAGTGCAAAGTGTCCCAAGAGCAAAACTATGAAACCACAATATCTATCTATCTATCTATCTATCTATCTATCTATCTATCTATCCTGTTTTTTTACAACAAACATTTCTGAACATCATTAAGTCTATAGGCCTAGCATGCCTATGCCTTGTACTTGAGTCAGGATTCTTGTAGTTTGTTTGTTGATTGATACTGTGTGGATGTTTCCACCCTTTCTGCTAATAATAAGGGTCTCATCAGGACTGAGTGTTGTTCGGACATCCTCTAGGTCAGCAGTAAGGGAAATAAGTACTGATCATGAATGTGTTGGGGTTGTTCCAAAATGTATACACCCAGTGTTAAAGATAAAAATGAATACGCGCTTGGTTATTTGGCACAGTGTGCATGGGGCCCACGCCCGGGCATCAGGGGTGGCTGTTGTGAACGGGCGAAAGGGGTGTTGCCCTACTAGCTTCAGGGGTGGGATCGGGGAGGAGATAAGAGAGACTACGCAATGCAGCAGCTTCAAATGAGGTGCTCACTGCTTTGTGTGTTGAATACAAATTCAATTTGTTTTATTTTTTATGAAGGGATGAGGTCAGAGTCGGCGACCTGCGCATGTTTTTCGCTCGCCCTCGAAGCACATGCGAAAAGAGTGATGTCAACCTGAAGGGAGTGGCCAGAGAAAGCGCAAAATGGTTAGTTTTAAATGGGGCGCTTATGCTGTGGCCAAGGCGATTTTAGCAGCGCGCTATTGAAATGAATGGTAAGGGGCAGGGCTGGCCTTTCTCAAGACAGAGTAGTGGGTGGGAACAATTGGAGCACTCCTTTGCCTTCGTGCTACTTTTAGGCCTCCTGAGTCCTGATTGGATAATGGGAGCTCAGGGAGTGGGCTGTTGAAGAGTTTGGCTACGCAGCTCTGATTTATGGCATAATCGGCAAGGCACAAATGTTTTTTCTTTGATTTGCTGGGTATTATAGACATAAGCGTCTAGGGATAGCGTGCCATTTTATCCTACGCTTATGACAAACCTACTATACAGAGCAAGATATTACTTGTAATCTTAGTTTTGCATGGAAGAAAGCCTCACAGAAGTCAGAAACAGTCCTTCATGGATAGCAATTATTCTATCAGTACTGATCTGTTAGTGCATGCCAAGGCTTCTAAAAGAATTGTAGCTGTGAGGCAAATTGCAATTAAATGCTAGGAGGTGGAAGCCGCTGGCTACGTAAAGGAGAAGTGTATCTTTTTAGCTTAATGCACTCTTAGCCTAGTAGGCACCCTCTCCATTGTTTTTCTTTGTTATGTAGCGAAGATTTAAAGCAGCTAATGCTAAGGAGTTCCTTTTTTCACTTAGTTTCTGCAATGTACGTTTTTTTCTTCTTTGTAAATAGGCCATTATAAAGAGGAAAACTCATCAAATCCTGACCTGCTATTTTTTTTTTTTTTGATAAAGACATTTTATTGGGTTTTGACAAAGCTGTTATAGATTAAAACAAGATATCATAAACTAAAACAATGCTCCTCGTTCTCAGTCTGAGTTGCCCCTACCCACCCACCCACCCACCATGCATCAAACCACATTAGAAGGCATAGTACCTATTGCGGAGGACAACCCATAGTAACCCCACCTTTTACCCCAAATTTTTCAGAATTTCTTTGGACATCCCTGGGCAATATAAATCGGCTCCTTCTGCTTGGCACACCAGTTCATGCCAGCACGTGACAGCGCCAACTTCCGCGGATCCGGCCATTTCCACGATTGTGCTAGGTCTCTTTTGGCCACCAAGGCAGCCAACCCCCCAGAGCCCTATCTCCCTGTGTCACCCCCCCCCCCCCGTTATCCATTATCCCCAACAGTGCCACTTTCGGAGTCAATATGATTGCTTGGTCCAGGATCGCAGAGAGGGCAGTTCTAATCTGGTTCCCCAATTTGCGGACATTGCCAGACCATATGAAAAAAGTCTGCCATTGGAGATTGGCAGTGGGCGCATCTGAGGTATGAAAGGATACCTGCGTAACCCAGTCGCTGGGGAGTCGTAGGTTTGGTGGAGGTAGTGTAGCTAGACCAGGTGTAGACGTGGAAATATTGCTTGCTCCCTAGGAGCCATATATGCTTCTCGCCATTAAACTTCCTCCAATTCCCCGATCCGGCCCTCCCACCTCTTGTCAGAACTGGTATAGTGTCAGTACAGCTGGTTGATACCCCAGGGCCCAGTCTCCCCTTTAAAAATTGTGCCTCTAAGGGGCTAAAGTCTGGGAGTTTCCGTAGGCGAGCATCATAACACCCGAGGGCATGACACACCTGTAAATATTTATGAAACTGGATGCAGGAGAGAGCAAACTGAGTCTGAAGGTCGGCCAATGAATGTGGTGGAATCACGCCATACATCCCCCAACACAGTAATT
Source organism: Triturus cristatus (assembly GCF_964204655.1). Taxonomy (NCBI): domain Eukaryota; kingdom Metazoa; phylum Chordata; class Amphibia; order Caudata; family Salamandridae; genus Triturus; species Triturus cristatus. The sequence goes on along the minus strand of NC_140579.1, from coordinate 1,186,971,976 downwards.
CCTATTACGTCCCAGCGACTGAATCCCTCCAAACGCGCCACTTATTCCAGCCAACGTTGCCTCCGAGTCTGTGCAGTCCAGCTCTGACCTGCTTTTTAGGTCTCGGCTGGCAAAAGCAGCGCGAATGCGCTGCTCTCCTCATACGAGGGCTTCTTGGAATCAATACAGATTCCAAAGCTCTCGGAGGCGGAGTTGAAGCCCCACCCATCTTTTTAATTGGTTAGTGTCATCTTCCATGCAAATCGCTGGCTTCTGATTGTAAAGGAGGCCTATTAGTCCCTCCTTGTTGCCGCCTTGTCTCCTTTTGGCCCCGCCTTCCGGGATTTGATCGTTTACCGGCGGCGTGACACTCTCTCCTTCATTAGTACCCCACGCACTTTTTTCTTCTCACTCGGCTTTGGCAAAGTCAGCCGCGTGTTTATTTTCGCATTGCGCTTTCAATTTAAGTGAAAGCGCGATGCGAAAATAATAACGCGGCTGCCTGTGCGGTACTGCGCTTGTTTTACTTGTGTTCTTCTTTTTTTTTTTTCGTTCTCTTTTCCCATTCTTTGAAATCTCTTTGCCGGGTGGATATATTTTTCAATTTTTGTTGCTTTTGTTTTGGATTTTCTTGGTAGTTTTTGAAGGGAGTCTGCTGGGTGATTGCTGCACCTGATTACAGATCCGCCTTCTTTGCTAAAACGGAGGCCGGGGGAAGTACTTTTACTGCATCCTTCAGCCGCCTCCTGCACCGGAGGGATTATCACCATGGTGACGACCACCACCAGGTCCACGCTCCTGCAGCTCATCAGCAACGCTGTGCAGCTGCCCATAGACCAGGTAAAGACCCCCTCATTGTGAGGCTATGAGGCTCAGCCTAACTCGATTGTTCTGCAGGTCTCTCGGATAGGGGGTGGACTAGGGGCAGAAAGCAAAGGGCGATCTAAGCCAAGGAAGGAGTCGGCTCTGTGGAATGTCATCTGGGAATGTGACTGAGACTTCGGTGTACATACATCAGGCGTTATGCATACCTCGAAGCATCTCTTCCCGAACACCAGGGCTTTAAGTGGGCTGGGTCTGAGCACCGGCACTTTTTTTAAGGGGGCATCGAAACGGGTCCCTATCGGGCTCTGTTTTGTGCCCTGGCACAGGCGGTCCGTTTTTTTTCCTTTTTCGGGCTGCAGTGACAGCAGGCACATCGATGTGCGCGTGGTGAGCATTGTAGAGGAAGGGAAATCCTTTAAAGAGAGTCCTTTTCTCTCTGGATTTCCCTTCTCTTTTTGAAACTCAGGAGCAGCAACATTGTCGTGGTGTCACCAGGGCTTTAAGTGGAAATGTTTTCAATATTATATACAAGCCATAGTTGCTGCTTTTTTATCTTAACTAGCAACCATTGACAAAGCCAATAGTCCTGACTTGTAGGTATGATGTGACTTCTTGTATCATATGTCTGGACGCAATGACAGGAACAGCAAAATACAAGTCGGGCGGCACACTGCTAAACACAGCTTTTTAGTTTACGTGTTTTTAAGCCACGGCCTTAATTACATCGACCACGCCCCTTTGAGAGACCCCCTAGTTTTTTTATCCCACTTAAAACCCTGCCGAATACTATTAGTATGCAGGGACATATGTGGGCCGTGCCATTCAAATCTCTGCAGATCTGTTGTCAGTCACTAATAATCTATACTCTGATTCGTGCCTGTGAGGGTGAGTGTGTTCCAAATCACATACGAACATAACAGGTGCATTCGAAAACAAACAGACATGAGAACACACCATTTTGCATAATTCAGCTGCATGCGCTTTGTAGTCCGATTGTGTTACTGCTGCCTCTAAGGGCATCCGAGTTGCTTCTAAGCTTATGCATTGTACTGCCATTGTATAGTCTCTTTTACCAGTCCAGTAAATAGTTTCACTACCTGTAGCATTTGTGTTCACAGTGCAAGGATTGAATAACTTTCCGAACTAATGCTTCTTGTTAAAGGAGTGTCCTTGTGTTGAAATACTGATTTAGAGTCACTATTTTTTTCGATAGTTGAGTCGCTGTTTTTTCAGTATAGGTCACTTATTTTTAGGTTCGAGTCAGCGAGAGCATGCGTCTCTCTTGCTATACTCTGTTGTATACAGAAAGGGCTTGTTTTAGCAGAGGCCGCCCCCGAAGGGGGCCTCGAGGGCCGGCGCCGTAATGGTGGCCCGTGCCCACAAGGAACGGATCCGGTTTGCGCTGGTCAGCGCCGCCGGGAATCGCTGCGCTGCAAAAGCGCCCAAGGCCCTCTCCTCCCCCTCCCCAAGGACAAAGGGGAAAAAGGAAAGGGGGAGGGAGATATAAGGCAACGCTCCCCCTGGGCAGCTCACCTTTTACATCAGGGAGCTGGGGGAGCGGCACCAAAGTTTTTTGAGTCGCACCCACCCACACTTACAACAGCAGCGTCGCAGTGCTGACAGAGACGAAAGGAACCAAGGGTGCAACGAATAGCGAAGGAGACACACTGGGCGGTGTGTGGGAGTAAGGCCACTCACTTTGGGATGCCTCACGGCTGAGTGAAGTGGCACCACTCACTTTGGGATGCCTCACGGCTGAGTGAAGTGATCTAACAAAAGGGGGTAGCAGACGGAGACGGCGCTCGCAGCCCAGCCCCCACCAGATGGCAGGGTGCAGGAGAGACTAGCAAGGCACAAAGGAGTCCAACATGGTAGCGAGCTGAGGCCTAACTCCGGGAAAAACTACCCCCATGCGATGAGAGCGCATAAAGAGCAAATCCAACCTAAAGGGGCGGAAACAAAAGGTGTATTGGTTTGACAATGGAAACACACTGACAGAGCAGTGTGTAGAAGGAGGGCCACTCACTCTGGGATGCCTTACGGCTGGGTGAGTACGCCTGACAAAAAATCGGGGTAGCAAACGGAGATGGCACTCGCAGCCCAGCCCCCACCAGATGGCAGGGCGCAGGAGAGACTAGCAAGGTAGCGAGTTGTGGCCTGGCTCCGGGAAAAGGCTACCCCCCACACGCAAAGGGCATGGAAAACAACAAAGAACAATCTACAAGCGGTCAGGGTGATTTACGACCCCTAGGATTTGCAAATGAGCAAAAGACAAACCAGTGATTTATGGCCAGCCAATGATTTATGGCTTATGATTTATGACAACAAAAGGATGACAGGTTTATGACAGAATGATTTATGACATCCCGATGAGTTATGACCATGATTTATGGCAACAAAATGATGACAGATTTGTGACAGAATGATTTATGACATCCTGATGATTTATGACCATGATCTATGGCAACAAATGATGACAGATTTGTGACAGAATGATTTATGATACCCTATGATTTATGACCCATGATTTATGATGTCCAAATGACACTGAGTGATGACCAATTGTGATAATGTATGATAATGATTTTTGACCCCGGCCCGAGAAGGTATCCAGGGGAATTGTACAAATATGACGTATGTAATGTAAAATAAAACTGCGGCCAACAACCACCACAAAAACAATGTCTGTTGGCTGTGTGTAGTAATACAGATACACTGGTATGGTACGGTTCCGGGAATGGGCACAGTGCGGCTGTTACTATTTGTAATCATGTTTTCTGGTGTTCCAATAAAGATATTTAACCATCTTAAGGAGGTAGGAGCAAATCCACCATTGCTTGTATGCGAAGGGGCTTTGAGTGGTTGTATTGTAAACCAACAGGAGTTACCACGGAAACGCATATATCTCCTACAACCCAGAAAATGGCTTTCACATTCTCTTGTTATTTTTCTGGCATGCTGTGTGGCAGTTGCGACTTCCTCACTTAACCCCTTTGTTAGTTTCCGAGTAGTAAGTGAAAGGGCGAGTTGTGTGTGCCTGCAGCGTGTCCTCGAAACCTTCAGATCGACCAGCCAGTCCATCCCTTACAGCCACATGCTGATTTGGCCATTTTTAGGTCTCGCCTGAAATGTCTGTAGCATTTTTAAAATTCTTATATGGAAAGCAGGGTGGGATAACAAAAAGGCATGCCAAAGCATTGAAAGGTGACTTGGCCGAGCAAGGAGTGGGCTGCAAAACTTGTGGTGAGGTAAAAACTAGAGGGTTGAGAGGGTCAAGAAGAAACAATACGATAATTAATGAAAGCTGAGTAAGGAGGTATATCCCATTAAGAGTCATTGATGAGGCTGTGTTTTCCAAGTGGCAGATTGGAAAAAATACTTGCGATAAACAGAAATGCAGCTATTATTCATATATGTCTAAAATGTAAAGCTCAAGTTCCCTTCTTAAATGAGTGAATAGCGGGTTATCTTGCTGTGGAAGGAGAGGGTCTGGTATTGAACATCAGTGGGATGGAAGGTCACTGCATTTATCAACATAGTTGGATGATGTCAGAAAGCACAAACCCTGTACTCTGGATGCAACAGGAGCAGCACAGGCAGTGTGTCATGGGCCCTAGTGTAAGGACAGAGCAGCACCCCCTGCGGCTGCCTCAGTATTCACACACTGGTGCACTGTGCAAGACAGAGGTGTCTTTTAGGAGCTGCCACATTTGTGCTGGGATGGCAAGGTGCACTGCACACCAGCCGACAACAGAGCTACTTTGTAACACGTCTTCAGATGTGGGTATTTAAAAACCAGTGGGCTATGCAAATCAGGCCAAGTGCATTGTGGGAGCCCCGTTGCACTCTGGGTGCTGGAATGCTAGTAGTGCATAATGCAGTCCGGGATGAGGTGCACTGTGAAAACTGTGGCTGTCTCAGTAACTGGGCAGACAGCTGTGTCTGTGGCAGGTCAGGACAGATGTGCATTGTAATACTTCTGCAAAGGCTGCAAGTGTGTGTGTGTCTACGTGCGCGCACACACACACACACACACACACAATGTGCAGGACACCACAGCAGCACACTCTGACAGCCAAGGGCATGTCTTAGTAACGGAGCAGGCCAGATGTGCATGATAAGACTTCTGCAAAGGCTGCAAGTGTGTGGGTGTCTGTGTGTGTACACACAATGTGCAGGACACCACAGCGGCACTCTCTGACAGCCAATGGCATGTCTCGGTAGGGTCCGGTATCTGTCTCAGCACTGCAATGTCTGTCCAAGACGACTGTCAGTATAGAGGTACATCACAAACGCTTTGCGAGTATGTGTCTGTGAGATTCAGTCAGGTAAAGTTGATCTTCATGCAGAACTGGCTGATAGTTCAAAGGTTATTCAATATTTAACGCTCACTGTTGTATGGAAACGTATTCTAGCCACGCAGAGTAAACTGGAAGCAACATCTAGTTCTGGGCTCTGGTTGAGTGGGTCTTGAAGGCTTAGGAGGCTAGAATACCTGATTACAATAAAAACAAGCATTGAAAATGGAATAAGTTAAAGCCATTTGCTTTGCTAATGGTATTGTATAGCAAAACAAATGGCTTTAACTTAATGAAAGGCGAGACCTATTGCATTTTTAATGCTTTTTATGGTGAGGACACAGTTGGAATTTTCAGCCTATGAACGTTGTTAAACGAATGCAGAGAAGTCCGACGTCCCCACGCACTTCGGGGAATATTCTACATTTATGATTATCCCAAGTTTGACTTCAGTGTTGATTCCCACGATGCAGATCTAGTATTACAAGTAAATAACCTTTCCTTACATTCTTCTGTCTCTGTTCCCATACTACATATATACATACCTGGTTGTCTAGAGGTCAAGGAAAAGAAATGCCACTCTATCCACCTTTGTCATGCATCTTTACACAAAATTGTAGGCTTGACATTGAAATGGAGTCCATGTTCTCTCTCACTGGAATCTTCTGATGTCCATAAATAATAGAATATCTCTGCTCATGTGCAGTATTCTCAAAAATTGTCTCTAAATAACATAGCTATAAGATACAGTATTTTCAGTTTATTTTCTGTTTTAATAACAAATTCCAGTTAGCAAACAGTACGCTTGCACAGTACTGAACTGCCCCTTTTCAAATCCCCAAAAACTAGATCAGTTCCAATTCGGCACCTACCAGCTGCCTGTGGCACAGGTTACATTTAAATATTTGGGAATCCATGTACACAGGACACCGGTGGACCAACTGGAGGGTAATCTTAATGAAGGACGTTTCTGCAGTACGCTCCAGCATCTCCTTTTGGACCTCCCTGCCACTATCCGTCATGGGACGGATTGCCATCTCTAAAATGGTAATGTACCTCGTCTCTTCATTTCTTTGTTAATCTGTCCCTGATGGTGCCATTATCCACCTTTCGCACACTGGACATGCTCCTACTGGAGCTTATCTGGGGGAAGGGAAGACCTAGGGTTAGCCTCAAGAAACTGCAACCGGCCTCGCACAGGGGAGGACTGGGTGTTCCTGATTTCCAGGCATATTATTACGCATCCCAGCTGCAGTGGCTGTCTTACTGGACGGCAGGCAGGAACCTACAGGAAATAGGGTATTCCACTCGGGACCTGGAACGAGGAGCCCTACACAATCTACTACTCCCTAAAATTCCCCCAGGCGGCCCCCCGTTGTTAACAACGACCCTGCATTGCTGGAAAAAGGCCCAACAGTACACCTCAGGTGCCATCCCATACGCAAGTAATATCCCGTTAATAGGGATACCAATCACGGGGGCAAGCTCACAACGACCAGACTACAGGACTGGATAGAGGCTGGCGTGGAGGAGGTTGGCTCACTGTTTGGAGATGGCACCCTGTTAGACCATGACACCTTTGTGCGATTTACTGGCGCACCAGACCGCCTTTATTTGTTACAAGCCACGATTTTACACTACATTAGGGCGACATGGGCGCCTCAACGCAGCGAACCCCCACAACACGAACTAGTACATCTACTTTATTATATGGGGAGGGGTGACCACCTAGTCAAATGTCTGTATACAGGCATTCGAGCGCAAGCGTCTATTGGCATCCCGGACCTCCGCATGAAATGGGCAGAGGCCACCAACACGGAACTCACTGAAAAAGCCTGGGAGAGCATTTTAGAACACCCCAAACGGGTCTCCCGTAACGCCAAACTTAAATTTATCCAAACCATGGTGCTTCATATATCTTACTTAACCCCGAAGCGAATACGGCTTATGTTCCCTATAGCCCAAAATTGCAGCCCAAGATGTAAAGTAGAGGAGGCGGGCTTCGTTCATATGTTATGGGCTTGCCCCCATCTTCGGGTCTAGTGGGGAAAGATCCGGACTACACTGGGAGAAATCACACACCTCACAATCACAGACAACATCCTGGAGTGCCTGCTGGGCCTGCGCAAGCGTTCCAGCGCCCTGAAGGCCCAATTGCGTTTCTTAGACCTTGCATTTATATTGGCCATCATAGCAATTACTATGCGATGGAAGTCCCCTAGGAGCCCTCCACTACACGCATTGCGGGATGAGGTAGTTAGATGGGGCAGTGCCGAAAGCGCGGCACTCAGACGTGAGGAAACGCGAGGATTGCGAAAACACCCCATTTCAATGGTATGGAATGTTATGTTGGAAGAACTCTAACAGTTAGATCTCCCACCCATACAGGTTAATCCTACCCCACGAACCACCCTGATACCTGGCACGCAAGAGCTGAAAGCCCCAGCAGACCAGGCCGATTAGTCCATTGCACACCAGCAGTACCGAAAGTCTATAGATACTAGATTTGGAGCACTAGCCTGAATGGATAGTAGAAGACCGACAGACCAGGAAGGGGGGGGGGAGGGATGGTGTGGGGGGGGGATGGCTCAGTTCATGGGTTTTAACTTAATGTAGGCAGGCAACCACCTCCTGTGATTGTAGTATGTATCATAGATGTATCACATGTTTCTTCTATTTCAATTGAACGTATTATGATGTAATATTCCGATGACTTAAGATTGTAAAACTTCTACTGGTAAAGATTGGATGGAAATTAAAAAACAAAATGCCAAAAGTACTTGTTATGACATATTGCACTCAAACTGAGGTTTCAATAAAGTTTGTTTAAAAAAAAAAAAAAAAAAAATCTAGTTCAGTAGACCCAACACGTTTAAGAAACTCTAGCGTCAGTCAGCCTTCACAACATGCAGTACAGCCTCAGGGAGGCAGTTTATTTTGTTGGCTCCCCAGAGAAGATTCCTAAACACTGCTGCCTTTCTAAAGTGGCTTTTTGCCTGTAAACCTGCATTTCTTTTTTTTTTTTTTTTGTTTTTTTTATTTTTTATTCCTCATATACCAAGAAATAAGGGCAATCCTGATGGGCGGCGGTAACCTCTCCTCAACGGTCATCCTGTCCCAGCCCCGGTGTTTAAGACCGATGCGGAAAAAGGAAAGGCTCAAGCCGTCACCACTTCCGCAATCCACTTCTTTTCGCAATATAAACCAGCATCGCATTGAAGGGACCAGCCAAGTAGTGCCCAGGTGAAATCATTGGAATATTCCCTATCTGTTCCGCCATGCAACCAAGGCTGCCCAAACATTACCGTAACTGTTCCTGTCACATGCCATATCAGATTCACTAGTATAAATTATATGTTTCAAGCAATCTATGAAAGTAGGAGCATTTCTATTCTTCCAGGCTCTACATATCTCTCGTCTTGCCAGGATAATAACATAAAATATAAATTTAGATACCGGATCATTAAGATGATAGTCAATATGTAATCCAAACACAATCAATCCTGGGTAATTTCAATCTGTTTATCCAGTACCTCGGCTAGAAAGGTTTGCACCTTTGCCCAAAAATCTACTATTTCAGGACCACTCATGAACATATGATAGTCATCTGCCGAAGGGAGTTTACTTCTTGGACACTGATGATGTAGACCTGTAATCTTAGTTAGCTTTTTTGGGGATATATATATACTCTATAAGTGGTGTATAAGTGATTTCTTTTAAGAAGAGCCGATTTTACCACAGCATGTAACATGGCGTAAGAATCTCCCCATAATTTCATCAAATTATTTGAGTCCATACTAAGAACGTTGCCCCAAAGAGTATGGAGTTCCAATTCTGATATCCCTTCTAGCTGTAGAATAGCCGAGTACCAGAAAGACACCTCCTGATTCCACACGCCCCTTCTCGATACATAATCAAACTTAGAATTCAGTGCTTCAAAATCCCCAAATTTAGTTGCCAGCTGATAGTACTTGTATCTGGATAAGGTACCACCTGTCAGGCCAGAAAGCGACTCCCAATTCAGCAGCTGCGAATCTTTCTCTAAATCCTGCCAATAAAACAGGCCAGCCATTTTAAGGGGGCGAGACAATTGATCATTAAGACATTCTGGTGTACCCGGGGAGTCCCAGATCGGAGCTTGAGGTGCATAGTACGGGATTTTCAGGCTTTTCCTAAGATATACCCAATTCTTAAGAGCAGTTTCCAATACCTTTAGTCTTACCCTCTTGAAGAACCTGGGATCACCGTACTTAAATAAAAAATATTCTTGCCCCTTAGGTATACCGTGTAATAGAGCTTGAAACAGGAGACCCTGGGAGGAAGCATCTGTCTTTCCAGCTAACAGTCTGAAATTCTTAAAGTGGAATGAGTGACAGTAAACAGATATATCCGGGAGGGCTAACCCTCCCATTTTTAAGTTTCTCCTTAATTTTTTCCAAGAAATCCTTGGTGTTATAGCGTTCCAAATAAAGGAACCAATTCACCCCTGTATTTTGGCGATATCAGAAACAGGAAATGTCAACGGGATGGAATTAAACAGAAATGTAATCTTTGGGAGAATGATCATCTTTACTAAGTTTATTCTACCGTAAATACTCAGAGAGAGGCCGGACCATCTTTGTAATAAATCACAAATATCCTTATAAATTCTCGTCATATTTACTTTGGCTATTTCCAGAATATTTTGAGACCAAATTATACCCAAATACCTCGTATGTGTCTTAGCTACAATAGTTCCACCAACCTGATTCCAATGCATAATCTCAGTTTTTTCTTTGTTTACCTTATATCCTGAGATTTCTCCAAATAATTCTGCTTGTTCAAACAATCTCGGGATAGCCTCCCCAGGGTTAGAGGAGAACATTAGAAGATCGTCGGCATACAAGGCAAATTTTAACTCGAGATCTGGGATTCTAAAGGGGTGAATCACCGGATCCGCCCTCAACAAACAAACAAAGGGTTCGATATAGAGATTAAACAACAGGGGTGATAAAGGGCACCCCTGCCTTGTTCCACGTGAAATTATAAACCAGTCTGAAAGTAGACCATTTACCAATACTTTTGCCCGTGGACTCTTATATAGGGACCGAACGGCATCAATGGCTGTAAGGGTCAACGGGAGCTTCTTAGCTATAGCTACATCTATTGCCGCTATGGCTTTAAAAGTTAACTCGTTTAACTGTCTACCAGGGATAAAACCCTTTTGATCCTGGTGAACAATTGTTTTTATTACTTTAGCAAGTCTTGCTGCCAAGACCCCCGCAAAGATTTTATAGTCAGAATTCAACAATGAAATAGGTCTATATGACTCAACTTTAAGGGGGTCTTTGTTAGGCTTCAGGATCAAGGCTACTGTAGGTTCAGACCAAGATTCTGGTATAGTATCCCCCTGTAGGTATATTCTGTTAAATAGGACCGTCAAGGCAGAGACAGCTTCCCCTGATTCTATCTGGTATATCTCGATTGGAAGCCCGTCTGGGCCAGCTGCCTTACCTCTGGCCATCTTTTTTTATCTGTGCAAGGACGACTTCTTCCCTAATGCCTGCGGCCAGAACAGTTCTATCAGTTTCGGTTAACTGTGGAATCTCTGTCTTATTTAGCCAATATTCGATTTTCTGAGTGGACGGACACAGATCATCTTTATATAAATTTTGCATATATAACCTTGCCTCCTCCCGAATCAGAGTGTCATCGTGAGTAATTGAACCTGTGTTTTGAAGGCAGATACAATTAATCTGATTTCGGACTCTGTCCGTTCTGGCCTTCCAAGCGAGAAGTCTGCCGCATTTTTCCCCATAGGAAAAATTCTGAAGCCTGCTAGAGTCCCACCTGTCTTTTAATATTTTGTCAAGACTTGCTTGGAATTCTGCACGCAAAACGTCTAGTTCATTTTGGATATTTATTATATTAGTATTTTGAAGGTCGGCAGAAGCCTGCTGTAATTGTTCTTCCTTTTGCTTAATCTTGGCGAAGCTCTCCTTTTCGGTCTGTCTCCTGATCTTATTCCTCCTGATCATTAACGTACTTAACGTCCCTCTAATATAGGCCTTAAATGCCTCCCATATATTCTGATCACTTGCTGTCCCAGAGTTAAATCGAAAATATTCCTCTATACCTAATTTTAGATTGCTGATTACCTCATCCTGTAGCAGTATAGATCCATCTAGTGTCCACCTCCTCTGCTGGTTTTCACTCTTTAAATTTATGGTTAATTCCACAATAGAGTGATCGGAGAGTATAGCTGGAATGTACACTATTGAGTCTACATTAGGATAAAGGGCTTGATCTTGCAGGAAATAATCAATCCTCGAGTGATGTCTGTACTTGCGGCTATAGAAGGAAAAATCTCTCTTATTGCCATTTTTCACCCTCCAAATGTCTATAAGATTAAAGTCCTTAGTGATGTTCTTCAGCTCTGCTAATGACTTACGAGGGGGGGAATATTTGGCCCTAGAAGTGCGATCTAATTTTTCATTTAAAACCAAATTGATGTCTTCCCCCCCCTCCCCCCCCCCAGCACGACTGGTGTTGTCAGAGCTGAAAGACTAGTTTTTAAACCTAATAGCGCTCCAGGCATGTCCTGGTTGGGCCCATAATATACTGCGCATGTTAATGGGGAACTTTCGATTAGCAGAGATGCAACCACCCACCTCCCTGACTGATCGGTCTCGAATTTATCTACTCGAATCCCTTTATTAGATCTGATTATTATAGTCACTCCCCTTGTGTTTCCTATCTGTTTCGAACAACAAATCTCTTGAATCCACCTTAACTTGCCGAATACTGCCTCACAATCATGTGCCTCCAGATGTGTGTCTTCTAGTAAACAGATATGTGCCTCTGTTTTATTTAAGAATTCACAGACTCTAGCCGCTTTCCTGCTGTTTCTCAAACCGTTGACATTCCAACTGATAATTTTTATCCTATTATGTGTAATATTCATCAGGTAGTTTTCCTATCTAATTTCCTCCTTGGATGATCCATTCTTCCTTCCAAATCTAAACCAACCCAAATTTTGTTTCCTTTTCTCATTTCAAAAATTATATGAGGAACAAATTTTTCTTTACCCCTTTTACTCCCTCTCCCCCCCCCCCCACCTCCCCTCTCCCCCGTGAGAAACCCCCCCCTTATGAACTTTGGCGATCTTGTCACCTGTTGGGAGTTAATGAACCCAACACAGTGAGAAAAGGAACCCATGATCATAGAAAATAAAAGAAACAAACATAATACTAATAAGGTGACATTAAATAACATGCCGCTTAAGTTCTTATACTTTTTTTTTTTTTTTTTTAATTTCTCTCCCCCCATTTTCTATCTACTACATCCCTCTCCTTACTGATATTTTTATATCTATATTGAACACTATAGAAAAACAACTCAAGAACTCCAAATATACAACTGTAAAGGAATAGTACAGAGAGGATAATAGTGGATAGTCTTCTATTTACTATTTTATTTAAGTTTATTTAAGTCTTGGCAGTTTAATATATTTACAGGAGATGTAACTATCTCCCTCCTTTTTCTTTTTCAAATTATTATGAGGTTATGAGGTTTTCCTAGTGTCTGACAAAAAAATATCTACTTCCTGAGGGGATGTAAAGTTATACGTTCTATTACACCAGACTACCCGTAGGGATGCAGGAAACTTCATTTGTACCTGTGCTCCCAAACTTCTCAAATCTGGCATTCTAGAGCCTAACTCCCACTGCCTCTGGGCTGTTGCCCGACCCACGTCTGAGCGAATAAAATATTTCATGGTGTCTATCTGCAGGGATTTATCAATAAGTGCACGTCCCAATATCAGCTCCTTGACTGCGAATGTTTGAAAATTAACACATTTTCCTTGGAGCTTTCCTATTAGGATGTTGCCTAAAAGGATCCCTATGTGCTCTCTGAATTTCCATTTCAAGGTCAATCTCGGGCTTATCTTTTAATATCCCTTCTCTGAGGAGTTTACATATAAGGGTCTTAACGTCGCCATTTTCTAACCCTTCAGGTACATTGAGAAATTTCAAGTTATTTCTTCTAGCATGAAGCTCTAATCGTTCAACATCCATTTGAAGTAATCTGTTCTGAGCCCTTAAATCTACTAAGTCTTCAGAATGCTTATGGGAAGCTTGAGATAAGGTAGCAACCTCCGTCTCCAGTGCTTTGGTTCGATTACTGATATCATCCATCTTCTGCTCCAAATTCATGCACTTCTTGTTTATCTCCTTTTGGTTAGATTCCGATATCTCGAATTTAGACAGTATGTCCCCACGGAGAGAGTGAAAAAGTTGCGCTAGCTGACTACTGCCACTATCTGAGCCTCCATCCATGCCTGCTGCTCCAGTCTCGTTAATATCATTTGGAGGACTTGGATGCATCTCACCGACAGAATTTTGGGGAGTCTGATGTATAGTAGCGAACTCGGAGGATACGACCGGAGTTCTTTGAACCGCACCATCAGTCTCCGGCATCAATAAAGAGAATCTGTTTTCTATCTGTATCTGAGGATTCACCAGATCCAAATTGTCCTGCTCATTGGGGCTAGTGCTATTAACATTGGAGGTACTAGAGGCACTAAGTACGCCCAAGATATTAGGAGATGTGACAGGGGGAGGTACTATACTTTTAGAGGTGGCTGCTTTCTCCATTATATTAAAGAAAGATTTTAATGAGGGAGTAGATTTAAATAGGGGGGCACGACCTTCAGGAACCTGACGCATTTTTTTCTCTCCTGTCTTGCCTCCTTTTTCTTTCTTTTTTTTCTGGCGTGGTGTAATCGGGACTACTATGCCACCCTCACCAGAAAAAACAGGTTGCAACTCGCTTTCTATCTGTGAGCGAAGTTGATACCTATTTCTCTTAGATAACGGATTAGATAATGGATTAGAATTGCTCGAAATCTCGGGCAGTTTAATATGTGGTTGGCCGGTCCGATTCACAAATAAATCCTTTTTTGCGCCCTCTTCCTCTCCCGCCGTAGCCACTACATCAGGTTGCTTCTCCCCAATCTGTAGGTCTCTTTCGCCCCCAGGCAATCCTACGTTACAAGGAGCCTTTAATCCTCCTTTCAAAGGAACGTCCATCCCTGTATGGGCCCACAGACTGTAAGGAATACGTCTCCCAGGGAACTCGACCACAGCAGAGCTATGCAGCTCAGGGCGGCCACCCACATTAGAAACCTGTGAGCACGGTAAACACTGTAAATTCTGTGAGCACAAAACAACTGGTGAGCCACTGCTCGGAGCTCCCCTGTAAACCTCCCCCTTCACTGACCATACAGCTCTTCTTCCGCTACGGAGTGGCCAGAAGTCGATCTTGGTGGCTGCAGCTCTTGATCGCTGCCACAAACCTGCTCGACATCCGTCGCTCCCTTCTCCCTGTCGGCTCCGCCGCCGCTCCGCGCTGAATTCGGCGAGTGCTTCCGCCATCAGGCTTCAGGCTATCGGGGTCCTAGTGCCGCCGCCAAACGCCGTTATGCCATTCCAGGTACGCCGAAAATCCCGATGAAAAGGAGAGTGTTGAATATAAATGATTAATACAGTTTACGGACATGAAAAAATCATCCTGCACTTCTCCCGCACCTTAAGGTATTCATTCATGGGTCCCTCCTCTGTGCTGGTCCAGAGCTCCCACGGCCCGCGTCAGCCGGCCGCCATTTTTCTCCACCCTTTTTAAATCTGTAAACCTGCATTTCTTATAGTTGTTTTTGGCTTCATTTGACACTTTTCTGATGTCTCCTTAACATTACTGTTTTTTTTTTTTTTTGGCAGTCTGTGCCTTTTTACCTTTTTTTCCCCACTGTTTCTTTTTACACCTTTGTTTTGAGCACGGTCCTGGAATGAAAAACACACTTTGTCACCTGTCACTTGCTCTCCCTCAATTACGAGTTGGAGAATCTGCCTGGAGATGCAAATTCCTCGTGTATAATAAGTGAGTTCACCTTTAGAATAGGATAGGATAGGAATAAGGTTTATAGAGCGCTCGAATGCCGAGGCGTCTTGGTGCTAAGTGAGTAAAGAGAGGGATTGCAAACAGCTGTACCAGCCGTTTTATGCCCTGGGGAACAGCCATGTTTTTATCAACTTCCTGAACATTAGCCTAGTCTCACAGTGGTAGGCAGTTAGTTCCATAGCCTAACTGCACAGTGCGATAGACTCTTCCCTCCCCATCTGGCTCTTCAGACTTTGGTGGCACAGATGCGACCTGTGTTTAAGGATCTGAGGCTTCTCGTGGGAATGTACCAGTGGAAAAATGTATGGAGGTCGGCTGCCCCTCCACCATATAGTGTCTTGTGAACCATGCATAAAGCCTTGAATTCCAAACGCTGCTGTATTGGGAGCCAATGCAAAGATTTAATGGCAGCGGAGGTAGAGTGACCTTTTGGGATATTCAATAATATCCGTGCAGCGACATTTTGTATAGACTGCAATTTGGCCTTCTGTGCCGTGTCAATGCTTATAAATAGTGCATTGCAGTAATCTAGGCATGATAGGACTAGGGCCACTACCACTGTTTTTCTTAGCTCCTGCAGAATGAAAGGAAACACCTTCTGAAGAAGCTTCAGTATTCAGTGCTGCTCTGCCTTGCGATCCACCCTTCCGCACCTGGTTTGATTCACCTTCAGGACCATAATGCCAATTTGGAAGTTGCGGGTGTTCTCAGTCGAAATATTTGGATTTCTGCAGGTTCCTCATCAGCATCTCATGGTTCCTCTCCCATGAGGTCTGTCTTCATTTGGAGACTATAAGTGTAATAAGGGATCCTCCCATCACTCCTACGGTAATAAGAGGCCAGATGCCAACATCCAGCTAGTATTTGAGATCCCAGAGGCATGATTTGGATACTCCCAAATCTATAGAAGGTCTCTCCCTCCCCGGTTACATAATTTGAGGATGATTCTCATCCACCTAGTGCCCCCGTGTGTCCTTTTAAACTTCAGTACTGTCCTGTGTGGGTAACAGTCCTCCAGTGCTACCTCCTTTGGCTCCAAAACAGCAAATGGTGAAAAGGATTGTTACTCTAAATGCAGTAGGTGGAAAAGCTGTAACAGGTTTCACAGACGTAGCACTCTAAGCCCTCTGAGAAGAGTCTAATCCTCTTCAGGATCAGATCTGAGCGTGCTCTCAGGTCTCCAGACTCACCACCTCTGAGAGTATGCCCAATGGATGATGTATTATCTTTTCATGAGGTGATGGACAGTCAGCTTGAAAATTAAATACTGAATCATTTTTTTCTGCATGAAACAATAGTTATTTTTAAAACTCTGCTCCCAAAACCTCAATCAAGACACAAGTTCGCTCTGGCTCTAGATCTTTTAGAGCCCACCATGCATATTTTTCTCATGCCCGAGTCTATGGAACCAATTGATCATTGTCAAGAGAAGAATTACAAGTGCCTTCAGAGTCAGATTGTCTCTTAAGAGAAACGCCACTTCCTAATTCTTCGGTAGTATCTGCTGCAGGGAAATGCTCCATGCCTTTGGATCAACATGTTAAGCTCCATCTGAAAAATAAATTAAGAAAATGGACTCTGTTGGAAGGAAAGTTTGTATAATTTCATCCAGAGCCATGGGAGCTGCTAGTTCAACTTGCACTGCTGGGCTATTAGAAGATAGAGCTATGGAACTCTAAAGCTCATTTCCTTGATCATGTCATTTAAGAAGATCAGGAGGATATCAAAGATAGCCTTCAAGAAGCTATCATCACCTCAAACCAAATTATAAATGCAGCCAAGGATTTAGCTAATTTTGCAGCAGGTGACTTATATGATGGTATGGTTGAGGCTGAGACTAACATTTTTGATCTGGTGCAATAAAAAATCATGGATTTTTATGTATCTTTTCTCTTTGGTTCTCATTGCTAATGACTAGCTTCTGCTCATGAGAACAGAATCAGACACCTTCATTTCTGTTGGTTTGGAAAAAAGAAAGGAGGTATGGGATAGGCCAACAACATACTCTCATTCTTTTTGGCTAGAAAGGAGCAACATTTAAAACAACACACAGTCACAATTAGATTAATTTTATGAAACATGGGGGATCTCAACTTCCTGCGGCTGCAAGTAAAGCCCCTCCAGTGAAACAATAAAACACCCTGCTAGTCTTGACTCATGGAAAAATATTTTAAACAATATAGATGCTGAATATTGTCAAATCTGGTTACAAAATCAAATTCTATTCTTTTCCGTCTGCCATTCTACACCTGAATCATTTGACACAAAAGACATTTGTATGAGAAAAAGAGCTATGCAGGTGGAGGAAGGAATATACTCCAGTTATTTCTTGGTTCAGAAGAAGAAGAGTCAAAGTTTCGTCCCATTTTGAATCCGTAAAATTTGGTGAAATGGGAGAATTTCCAATGCTGGTTGTTACCCACCTTCACAGAGGACATGACAGGCACAGATGCTTATTTCTACCCCCTAACATACAAGACACATCAGTGGTAGTGGCAACACAGGGAAAAAGGGGAATGTTGGTGTACCAATACTTGGATGATTGGCTAGTAAAATGCCAGTTCTTTACTGAAACTTCAGAAAGACATGGAGAACACCTAGAACCCACCTGCAACCATGGGGTTCAAATCAACCTTTCCAGATCTGTTCAGCCTGTGCAAACAATGCTATACCTGGGAATCAAGATGGTCTTTTTTGTTGTTAATTTTGTACTGAGGCTATTGCAAACAAAATTCCCTAGCTCTTATAAATAACAGACCAGATGATTGTCTTCTGTTAATCTTAAAAGGTATCCACGGCTCAGTCTGTGTGTCTGGTTTCAATTATAATAATACTGGACACCAAGTTCTTGAGAAACTCTTCCTGCCTTTTGGGCCTTTAAGCTGCTGCATGGCTTGTCCCGACTAAAAACAAAATAGACACATATAATTCCAATGCGATTTGATATGCGTAGGAATAATACTGATCCAGTTACATGTAATACACATTTTTGCAATTGTAATTACAGTACTAGTTATTGATACTATCTTCTAACGTACGCTTTCATTAATCCTTAGCATAACAGTTCTATGATAGATTGTAATATTACACTGCGTAAGTTACTACTTCGGTCTATAAATTTACCTGTCTTGAATAACCAACACACATATACAGATAACTTTCCTCCTCTAATCCAACCCTAGGGCAATCAGTATTGATTTTACATTTCCATCAAAACAGCTATTGCGGAGCATATAACAACACATTCAGGACCTTATATTGTTGCAGGTGTAGGTTGATTATTTGGTAGCTAGATACTTCATATAGTTGTGGAGTGTATCCAAGGAAAATACAGTATCTTTTTCAATTTCCAGAGCTCTTCCTTGTAGAAGCGAATAATTTAACCAATTCAATATTACTCATCCTAACATTCTGCATACTCCTCTTATAGAAAAAAATGTCTGGTATATACTTGAAAAAATATTTCTAGATATATTAAATGCCATTTGTAGGTCATTAAATGAACTAAAAATCCCAACTGAAGAAAGCTGGGCAAGACTCTTAAACCCCTAATACTGCCTGTTGTTAGATAAATAATCCTTAAAAAGCTTAAGAAAATGAGTGACCTCAAAGAGGAGTACACTGATTTACTTTATTACTGGTAGTTCAATTTTTTTTATTTTTTATAGTGCGCTGTGTTCTCAGATATTTCCAGATAAAACTGTCAAATCTTCGAAAAAAAGTTGTGATGAGTAGAGGTACAGACTGAAACGGGTATAAAAATTTGGGCAAGATGTATATTTTAGCATCACTCAACCAGAGAGAGGGATAGATGATGCCAATTTTTAAACAGTTGTACATTTTTAATTTGCAGGTTCTAATTCATATTGAATCACTACTACTATTAAGACCCAGCTATATAGCTTCCTTCCCAATGTGATCATGAACTGGATATATTCTATAATTAACGATCATACGCGCTTTGTCACTTTTTTTCATTTGTACCCAGCACACTTACTATATCATTGTGCCTCTTTTTTAGTGGCCCCATCATTTGCATGACGTTACTAGAATAAATAGCTATACCATATCCAAAGCAGATCCCTTGAGTTCGGTTTGGTTAAATATGACTGGTTCTATAAATGTATTATTCATCAATGATCTGAGATATGGCTCCAGAGAAAGGGCAAACCTAGGTGAGATAAGCCAAACATGTGGGGTCCCATGGTTAATTTGGAAATTTGATTCCATCTTTGCGACAATAACAATTATTGCTTTAGGTTCTTTATATATAGCTTTGTTTGCATTGCAAAATAAATCTCCCCAATATGTTCCCTAAATAGCCATAAAAAGTGCAATGAGACAATCAAATGCCTTCAGCACCTAACAATGTCATGCCAGCTGAAATGCTTACATTAGCCATGTCAAACATTGCTATTGAATGATTAATATAGGTAGTTGTTTCTTGGCCAGGTATAAACTCCTGCTGTACAGATTAAACCAGTTGTTCGATGACTTTAGCAAGCCTGAGAGACAATATTTTTGATTGTACTTTTATTTTTTTTTATTTTTGAGTTTTATCTAGCTAGAACTAGACCAGAGGGCATCAGAGAGAGTGTGTTTCAGGAATTACATATAGATCGATTACAGGAGCTATAACCATAGGATAAGGCTTTATATGATTTACATGTGCATTGTTTACATAATTTAAAGTAGGCATAGCAGAAGTGGGAGAGAAAAGCCCTACAATACAAGGCAGAAAGCAGGTAAACCAGCCTCATTTACAGGAGATAGATACAAGTGCAGAGCATATATTAATACAGTATACGACAGGGTGGGTTATCCAGAAGGGTGGTTGTGATCAAGGTCAGAGTGGTCAGTGAGTTTGTTAGACTGGGTATGTGGTAGGTCAAGCAAGGTAGTTTGCGGATGAGTTTAGGAATTTATTGACAAGATAAGATTTAAAGTTTTTCCTCAAGTGAAGGTTGCCAAGTAGTTTCTTAGGAAGGGCATTCCAAATTCTTGTGGTGTTTTCCGAAATGGATTGAGTGAGGGATTTTCTTTTTTGTTTTTTAATTTTTGAAGGATAGAAGGGTTTAGGAGCTTTGTACATGTCTCTTTTGGCCCGCTTTAGTGAGTTTGTTAGTGAGGAAGGTACGATTTCCGGAGTAGAGAGCTTAGTGTGTTATGCAGGTTATTTTGAATATACTCCTTGCTTCAATTGGTAACCACTTGAGTTTCTTGAGAGTGGGAGTGATGTAATCTAATATTTCTCCAGAGATCAGTCTATCTGCTGCGTTAAGTGTGGACTTCATTGGCAGAAGGTGGGTTTTTGAGGTGCCAATATTAGTTACGTTGCCGTAGTCCAGCTTGGATAGGACAAGGGATTGGATTACTCTCTTCAAGTCTTCAGAGGGGATAAATAGTTTGATATTTTTTTATGTGTTTTAAGGTGTAGAAGGCACCTTTTGCAGTAGCGTTGATATGTTCTTTCATATTCAGGCTTTTGTCAAGAGTAATCCCAAGGGATTTGATGGAGTTAGATGTAGATAGTTTACAGTTTAGCACAGTCAGACTGTTGAGCCAGTGGTGGATGGGCTAGGGATTGTTTTTAGGCTGGATTATTGAGGTTCATTTTAGGTGGTTGTTGTTGAGCCAGGTGTGTATTCGGGAGAGTGTTGTTGAGATGTTAGAGGTCTTTGAGTGAAGCGATTTTGATATAGATTTGGGTGTTATCTGCGTAAAGATGGTAGGCAATTTTTGCTTGTTTCAGGATCAGTACAAGAGGTTCCATATAGAGGTTGAAGAGGGTAGGGAATAGGTTTGATTTTTGAAGGATTCTTGATTGTTTTTGTTGATGTAGACTTGTTTCTTTTCATTAGGTTAGTTCTTTTGTTCAGGTATGATGAGAACCATTGTAGGACGGTGCCGCTGATACCTGCCCGTTGTGTGAGGGTGTTGAGGTGTGTTGTGGTTGACGGTATCAAAAGCCGCTGAGTCGTCCAGGAGGATCAGTAGATAGGCATCTCCCTCATCTGTGTAGGTTATCCGTGATGTTCAGGATTGAAGTCTCTGTACTGCAGCCTTTCCTAAATCCTGATTGGAATGTGCTGTGTAAATTTAGTTTCTCAATGTGATAATTTGATAGAGTGGACACATTTTTTCAATGGTTTTAGCAAGTAGAGGGAGATTGGTGATGGGTCCGTATTTATTGAGGTCGGCGTTGGGCTTCTAGATGAGGGAGCTGATTTGGTCAAGTATAAGGGTGGCTGGCCTGGAGCCACTGGATAACGAGGAGTTGATGATATTCGTCCAGGTTGATGCAATTATGTGACTGAGTTTTTTGACAAGGGGGGAGAGGGTCAGAGAGGAGAGAGGTCGGCTTTATGGATGATAGTGTATCATTGACTTCCTTTTCAAATATGGTTGCAAATTCCGACCAGCTTGTGTTATTTTTTCGATGGAATTGGTTGATGCTGTAGCTCAGGTATTCTGAGGTGATGGAATTATAGAGATCGACATCAGTTGATGGTGGGGAGCCAACGTTGAAGGCGGGGTCTTTGATGGTAGGAGAAAGGGGTCTATCGAGAGTTCAATGTTTGTTATCTTGTCTGCGAAGAATTTACATCTTTTAGTGGAGGCATCTGTAGGATGTTGGGAAAGGGAGGAGTTTGGGTTTTTGATGATCTTGAAGAGATCTTTGGGACTGTTTCTGGAATGGTCTAGTTGGGCTCTGAAGGAGACTTATTTTTCCCTGTAGATGTGCTTTTTATATTTTAGGTGTTCTGTTTGTATGAGTGAAGGATGAGCTAGAGATGGTTGGTTTCTCCATTTTCTTTCTGTCATACTGGGTTGTCACCTATCATTGTTAAGGTCTATGTTCAACCATGATCTGGACGGGGCGCTTCTAGATGTTATGAGTTTTAGGGGGCGATGGAGTAAAGAAGTTCAGTCATTTTAGTGTTGTAGTGAGAAGTGAGTTTGTCAGTGGTTGACTGTTCTGGTGGGGGAATCATTTGGGATTCTAGCTCTTCTTGTCCAGTGTTTATGCAGGTGGGTTTGGGTGTGGAGCTTAGGTTGATTGGTGTTAAGGTGGAAAAGAATTGGCTGATGGTCGGACAAGTCCATTGGAAGGATGGACTAGAGGGATATGGCAGCGTGGTTAGAGATGATGGCGTCAAGAGTTGAACCTCTATTGTGGGTTTGCTTTATATAGTGTTGAGTGAGACCTTTCGATTCTAGGAGTGAGTCTAGTACTTGTACAGTAGTGTTCGAGGCATGTGGGCTGCTGAATTCATATCTGTGCATAGATCGCCGCCTAGTGTTGGGTCCGGATGATTGCACATTGTTGTCCTGGAAGAGTCTTCGAAGTATCACGAGATAGGTGACTCCTCCCCTGGACCATAGTGCGCATGGGCATCCTCTCTATACTTAGATTGTTTTTTTCCGCCATTGGGTTCGGATGTGACTATTTTAGCTCAACTTAGGAATACTTAGTTTTAGGCCAAAAGGCCTTTAGTTTTCGTCGGTACAGTTACCGTTCGGTGTCGACTACTAGCTTTAGTGCTCCACACCCTCTTCCGACTTTCGTACCGGATTTGTCCAAACTTCGACGATCGATCAACGATGGAATCGAGGACTCCGTTCAAAAGGTGTCCGTTATGCCACGCCAAGTACCCTCATATCGACGTCCACCCAGTCTGTAATAAATGTCTCTCGCCGGATCATGACGAATCGAAATGCATGGCCTGTGCACGGTTCCGATCCAAGAAGACTCTGCGGAACCGACGGGCAGCGAGGCTCAAGGCGCAGCAAGCAGCGCCCGCACCCACCAACATATTCAGCACCGAGGACGAGGACGCCGAGAGCGTGGAAGAAGTAGTCTCTAGCCCCGCTTCAGAACATGATTCCCGATCGGACGACGATGATGAAGTGCTCTTTCGACGTGATGAAACCGTCGACGAGGTAGGAGACTTCGACGAGGCCTACGGGGCCGAAGAAGACAGCTCTCCCGAAGAGCTAGGCCAATCCGTCGAAACGGAGGCCGAAACTGTACGTCGTCGTCAGGCTCCGGTCGAGGGATCGCCTTCGGGCCTTACCCAAGATCAAATACATGGTTCCTCGGCCCCACCTTCCGGTCTGGCCTCGAACACTCTGCAAGAGCCACTGTTACCGAAGACGACCGGGTTATTAAACCCAAAACCATCCATCGCTCCAGTGCCTTCAAAATCGAAAGTGAAACTGGTGGTGGTCGGATCGAAGGCGTCGAAACAATCCACTGCCCCGACGCCGAAAAAAGTCGTCGGCTCCGACCGCGTACAAAGGGACTTTGGCGCCGAGCTCACCGCAGCAGATGCGGTCGACACACAGAAAAAGCACGACCTCGGGCACCACAAGGCACCGAGACCTTCGGCGCCGACACCGAAGGCCGTAACCTCCACGGTTAAAATGGCCGCCCCGGCTACGTCAACGCCTAAAGCACCGACGCCGAATAAGTCCTCGACTACGTCAACTGTTGATGCATCCCTTCAGGCCAGTGACCCCCCTCCAACAAAAGTCGGGGCCGACCTCAATGTCTACTACCAAGGTGCCCACCAAACCACCATCTGCGTTCGCTGTGCAGCAGGTCTCTGCATCTCTACAACGCATCCGTGACCGGGCAGCCCTCCATTCTACCTCGGGTCCCGACACTACCTCACCCTGTAGAGTGCACTCGGAGCCCACCAACATTACATTTGGGCTGCCACCGACATCGGCACCGAAACTATTTCACATTCGGACACGTGTCCTCCACACACAGTCCACCACCTCTGGCCTAACAGAACAAGACTCTTCAAGGCCACAATTTATCGACGCCGACACTGGCAGGTTAATGCTCCACAAGCGCAAAATAACGCCAGTCAGGGAAGAGGAGCCCTACAAAATTCCTCTTAAACGCAAGCTGCCAGCGGAGCAGGAACCAGTGCTACAAGAACACTTCCAACCCTTCCTCTCAGATCCGCAGTCCTTTTCTCCTACCCCTTCCGAATCGGACGCGATGCAGGACTATGGCGGGGAGGATACCATCTACCCCGGGGACGTAGATCCCGATTAACAACTACAAGACCCTGATCAGGCGTGGGATGATCACACAGACCAAAGTGTCGCGCCACTTCCATTCGGTACTTCTGTTAGGAAACATTTTAAGGGTTTTCACAATGATTCTGCAAAGACAAAATTCTCAGTTTTGGGAGAGAGGGAAGGCAAAAAACTATTTGAAGAAACATGTGTAGGGGAAATGTTTTGCAGTATTTTTGGATGATTGCTGCTTATGATATATGATACTATTCATGATGCATTTGTGCTCAGAAGTGTGTGTATGTTGAAGTACAGTGTGCATTAGGTGCAGTGCTGAATTTGTGCCAGTGTTTGCGGGTGATGGGCATCAGCACTTATTTTTGGAGTCTAAGACTTGTCTTTCATTATCAGACTTTGTCCCAGAGCAAGAAAGTAAAAGGAGAAAAATAAAAATAAAACCGCAATGACAAGGGAAAAAGGACAGATGTAAGAACCTGCAAGAGTGTGGTTAAGAAAAGTGTACACTGGTGGAAGAGAGTCATGTGGTGAAACCAAAACTAGACAGCCTTGGTCTTCAACAACATCTGTGACTGGCAGCGGGGTCCTAAGAAAATCTTTGGGCCCCTTCCATTATTTTGTGTGTTATTAAGCACTAACTAATAAATGCTTGTGCCAAGAGTTTGTTGGGCGCATGTACTGTGCATTTGCCCACATGCATTATATTGCATATGTTGAATAATGTGTGTGTGTGTGTATATATATATATATATCTATATTATCTACTGGCGGTCGCCAGTAGATAGTTATAGTTAGGACCGTGTTTCCATAGGAAATCCGCAACATTCTATTTGGAATAACTTTGGCGCCGGTTGACGAATCCTCGCGAAATTTTCAAAATAGGTGGGGCGCTCCGCTCCTACCCTGAAAGTCTCGGGGGGGATTCGTCAAGCGGGGGCTGAGAAAAAAGGGGGTTCCCAAAACGCGTTTTCCCCATCCAATTTTCCAAGGTACAGCCCGAACGGCTGAACAGAATTACTTGAAATTTGGCAGAGAGGTAGTCCTCAGGTCAGGGAAGTGCCTTTTGCAGGTCTGGTGTCAATCTGTTCAGTAGCTCCTGAGAAAATCAAAAGTAAAATCATATATATATGTGGGCGGAGCCTAACCACACATCTCATCCTGAGATCTGATTGGCTGTCAGCACTTCATCCAAGAAGTGTTGGCAGCCATCTTGGGACCAATATACATGATAGCACCTCACTAAAAAGCATTGGAGTTAATAGAAGGGTTTAAGACTTTAGTTACATTATAAATCATTTGTTGATGGTACCATACTCATTTTAGGAATTGTGGTATGTTCTAAGGTGATTTCACCATGTGAAAAAGCCTTCTGCTGGGATATCATGATTGAGAGAAAAATATTTTCTCATGCTTTTCCCACAGAGGTTTGGAAGGTGATCTATCAGCTAAACAGAGAGCATTATCTTTCTCAGTCATGTGAGAATGAAGTCTGACATTCTCAGTAAAACATGTACATCCAACAAGGGCAGAGACTGTCAGTTGATTCCTTTGTGTTATACTGCAGCTTCCCAGAGTGTTCCAAAGATCAACTAGAGCGCTAACAGTCCTACTTATGATAAACATATGGCACACCTGAAGCCATCTTGCTTGGATTAAAGTGGTAACTCTTAAAACATTTAATTTAGAAAGGAACAAAATGAGGGGGTTCATTTTTCCATAAAAAGTATGATTAGTGCTGCAGAAAGAAAAATTAGGGCACATTTTGAGTGACTTCTCAAATCCTCTTCTATTTCATAAAAAAATTCTGACATGCAGACTGAAACATGCACGTTCAATACCAGCAGCAGTTTTCCCTGGTGAGCAGTAGCTTTACTACAGTGATCTAATGAGCAAAAAGAGTGTTAACATTCTGAATTTATGGCAAATGTGTGACACATCTGAATGCCTTCTTGATGGAATCAAAGTAAAAAACTGAAAGTATTTCCTACTGAGGAGACTGCAGTAAATGAGGAAATTTGAAAACTTCATAACAAATAAGTCTCCCAAGATGGCCACCAGAGACAAAAGAGCCCAAATGTAGCCCAAATATCACCCAGATGTAGCCCAAGTATAGCCCAATGACCGAATGTCCCAGAGTGTTCTTAAAAACAACTAGAGCGCTTACTGTCTTCATTATGACAAAAGTATGGCACACCTGAAGCCATCTTGATTGGAATAAACTAGTAACACTTAAAACATTTAATTTAAAAAGGAACACAATGAGGGGGTTCATTTTGCCATAGAAATTATGATTAATGCTGAAGAAAGAAAATGAGGGCACATTTTGAGTGACTTCTCAAATCCTCTTCTATTTCATTAAAAAATTCTGACATGCAGACTGAAACATGCACTTTTAATACCAGGAGCAGACTTCCATGGTGAACAGTAGTTTTACTACAGTGATCTAATGAGCAACTAGAGTGCTAATATTCAGAATTTATGGCAAATGTGTGACATATCTGAAAACCTTCATGATGGAATCAAAGTAAAAAAACTGAAAGCATTTCCTACTGAGGAGACTGCAGTACATGAGGAAATTAGGAAACTTCATAACAAATAAATCTCCCAAGATGGCCACCGGAGACAAAAGAGCCCAAATGTAGCCCAAAATCACCCAGATGTAGCCCAAATATAGCCCAATGACAGAAGTGTGCAAAACATTTATTATTTTGTGTTTTTGCAGTGTTATATAGTGCAGACTTGTCAGGTATTGGAGTGCTTTACATGAGCATTGGTTACATCACACAAGAACAAATTCATTTTGGTTGTAGACATGGGGAGACTAAGTGATTTGACCAGAATCACAGAATGTCGAGCTAAAGCAGAAACTCCAACCTGGTTACCCAGTTGCAAAGTCTGCAGTTCTGGAAGTAACACCACATCCTCTCCCCTAAGTGCAACATTTAATCAAGTGGTCAACTGGATAAAAAAACATAAAGATAACAAATAATTTAAAAGTGCTTTGTCGCTATTTGAAAACTCAGAAAATATGTCCTTATTTTAGTCTTTTAGAGCACTAACCATAATTTTGATGCCAATAAGACCCTCTCATATATGTAATTTCTAAAGGAAATGCTCTAGGTATTACAGTTTTGATTACATCAAGATGACGTCAGGCGTTCCACACTTTTGTAATAAATATAGAATGTTAGCAATCTAGTTGTTCATTAGAATACTGTTGAGAGGCAGAGGCCAGGGGCACGGACTCTGAAAATTGAAGGCAGGTAGGAGGGTGCAAAGGCAACAATTTAACCACACTGAGCAGGCAGGAAGGGCCGTGGCAGCACAACAGACTATGGAGGGCAGTGGAAAGGGGGGCAGGGGCAACAAACCAACAATACAGGACTTGCAAGAGAGACTGTGGCAATGTAAAAGACCATTGTGGGCAGAAGGAATAGGCAATGGTAGTACAACCATACATGCCAACAGACCCGATTCAGCCAGGAAACGTCCAATGTTTTTAATCTCAAATGGGCTTTATTTGATCTGTCTCCTGTCTACAATCTCCTCTTTTTCAATGTAACTCAAAGGGGAAAATCAATACCCCAGTTGTTTTTCAAAATCTCCCTCTTACCAAGTTCAAAATGTTCGCAAGTATGGTACATTGGATCATGGAAGGAAATTTGGTAGGGACATGGACTTGGATAACAGAGGACAGGAGAGACATGGAGAGGTGCACCAAACTGACCCTGCAGGGCAGTCATCGGGGTTTGCAGCAGCACAATACACCACACAGGGCATGCGGGACGGGAGTGCAGCACAACAATCCATAGAAAGCAAGAGGGAGGGGACAGGACCATGCACATGGACAACAGAGAACAGAGGGGCAAGAGGCAATGGTAGCTAGCTGACCATATTGGACAGACAGGAGAGAAAGCTGCAGCATAACGGACCATAAAGGGCAGGAGGGACGGATCAGGGGCATTACAATGGAACAGACAAGCCAGGAGGGAGGGAGTAGGGGTCTGCACATGTAAACAGAGGGCTGGGGGCAAGGGGGCAGGGCAGGAGCAGCAATATAGCCATGGAGGTCAGGCAGGATGGGCACTAGAAGCAAGACACACCATGAAGAGCAACACTGAGACTGTGATGGCCTACACGCAGACCATGGAGGGAATGTGGGAGGGGCCATGGCAGCTCAGAAGACCATGCATGGCAAGTGGGAGGGTTAGTGGCAGCACAATGGCTATGATGGGCAAGAAGGAGGGTGCAGGGGCATGCACAAAGGACGATGGAGGATAGAAGGGAGGGTCAGGACCTGTGCACAGACAAAGTTCAGGGGAAGGGGCCTCACAACAGACCGCACGGGGCAGGCAGGAGGAGCAGTTGCAGCACAACAGACCAGGGAGGGCAGAAGGGTGTGGCAGTACAATGGACCATGTAGGGCAAGAGGAAGAGGATAGGGTCATGGCATGTGGACAGGCAGGGTGGAGGTGGCAGGGATAGGTTACAGTCATCTGACAATGCTAGGCAGGTGGGAGGGGAGTGGCAGCTCAACAGAACACTCAGAGTAGATAGGAGTGGCAGGTCCATGGAACATGGTGGGCAAAAAGGATGGAGCAGGGGCATGCACAAAGACATCGGAGGGCAGGGGGAAGGAGAATAGGGGCAGCAAGCTAAGCACAGAGTTTAAGCAGGAAGTCAATGATGGGGCATAGAATTGGGCAATGGAGGGCAGGAGGAGTGGACTGGTACATCATACTAAATTGAGGGCAGTGGCAGCACATCAGACCATGCATGGCAGGAGGGAGGAGGCTAGTCCATGGATTCACACAACAGAGGATAGGGAGGAGGGGGATGGGGCAGCAAGCTAACTTTTCAGAGAAGGCGGGTATTAGGAACTTTATTGTTTTTAAAACGTGTGTCTGTGCGAACTACTTAAAATATGAACAAGTATGCAGCATAATCTCACTTTTATTCAGGAAGAAGAGGACGTTTGTGACTGTGACTCCGGGCTCACTTGGCAGAAACACCCCCTGACCCTCCACCCCCTATTGCAAAATGTAATGCCCGTGAAAAGGGTAGGTGAACACAGTGTTATATAGAACATAGTCCTGAGAGCACGATTGAAAATGAAAACTAGATATCGTGTATGGTATAAACTATGCACCAAAAAGTGTGATATAAGATGAACCGGGCGTGAAAGATAATATGCAATACATTGTGCGCAATTACAGATTCATTGGAGAGCACGAGATAGCACAGGCACTAGCGTGTGCTATGCGATATGCGCCTTGGAGTGTAATATGCACAGGGCAGTGTTGTGTAACCTAACTAGTCTCTAAAGTTGTAATATAAAATATGTGCTGGGGAGTGTAACGTTGCATATGCACTGTGACAAAGATATGGATCCCAGATTGTAATATGTATGGCATAGTGCTGTGCGTTATAACATAGGCATCGAGGAAGGCACGTTAGATGGGGCAATATAACCCGTGCGAAGACAAGTGTGGCATGACATATTCACGGGGTGGTGTTACAGTGCACATGGGCTAGTGAGTGTCATAGCATATGCACTAGCTAGTGGAATACAACACAGAGGTATGTGGCACTCAGCAGGCAATGGTGGGTGTAACACAGCATTTGGCTCTACCAGGAGCGCGCTGTGACTCAAGTGATGTTCGTCCCCTTTCCAGAGAGTAAAATAAAAAGTATTACACATCCGGCAGTGGATGTGTGTTTTATTAACCGTGAGGGGGGGTTTCTTGCATAGTTTTGGTCGAATTTTTGTCAAATCCCCTTTGAATGGCTTGGTGTGCATGTGTATTAAATGTGCCCGTCAATAGCTACCCATGTTTGTATAAATAAACGACAAGGGTGTCTACCGGGATTAGGCACGGTAGGGCATCAGACGTCAGAGCTTCATTAGTGGTGTAAATACATTCCACGTGGATTCATTGTATGCATAGTCGCCTTTTAATGAATATCACGCAAATCGTCATGGTGATAGGTACGTACGGTTTGTCCAGCATGTCCTAGGTGTGTCTATAAATATATATTTTTTTAAAATAATAAAAAACAGTGGCCGGCCCTGGGGATTGGGGTCAAAAAAATAAAATTAGGAGACCGGCCCTGGGGGATGGGGTCATCAGGGCCAATAAATTAGAATAAGAAGGGGAACCACACAGCCCCCCTTCTTAAAAAATTTAAATAAATAAAAGACTGGCATCGTGCCGGAGGCCACGCCCCCTCCTTGCAGCACTCTGCAAATGCGCCACCTGGCGAATTGTAAGTTGGGGAATTAATTCCTCTTCAATACTGAGGGTCCCTGAGGGCCAACTAGCCCAACAGGCATCTCCAGTATGCGCCAGGGAGCTGCGCTGCAGACAGGTGTTCTGAGGCCAATCCCCTTTTTACACCTCTCTGCAACGCAGCTCTGTGGCGCTTACTGGAGGTACCTAGTGGTCTAGTTTGACCCTAGGGACCCTTAGGATTCAAGGGGACTTAATCTCTCAACTTAGAACAGCCACAGGGCGCATTTACACTGTGGTGAAGGGAGGGGACGGGGCCTGAGGTGACGTGTGTCATGAGTGATGTCATGAGTGATGTCACTGACCATGTCATGAGTGATGTAATATGTGACGTCATCAGCAGTGCATTGCGGGCGCGCGAGTTATAGTTAGCTGAACTAACTATAACGGGGGAATTTCAATGGTTTTGTACAAGTGAAAAGTCCAGCTAACTATAACACCCCTGAAACCTATGGTTTTTTCAGTGAATATATATATATATATATATATACTTTTAGCTATGCTAGAGCCTCAGCCTGCAAATATGTTGATCCTGTGTATTTGATGGCTACTTCTAAGATTCTTCACATTTTGAATTTACCCAAGCGCCAGAATGGATCCAGAAACATTTTCCGGAAACTGCTCCAGTGCACTGACAGATAGTACCATTGAAATACGCATCATTTTTGTCCCAATTCCGGATGTGAATCCATGAAGGCGTATATAAGCACCACTTCTGCACAGTGATATCAGTTTCTTTTTCCATGTGTTTGACATGAATCTGCAGCTCCTCTTCTGAACTTATATCTGTTCTTCACTAGTTTCCTCAACTGTATTTTCAGTGACCGCGTGCTAGGGACATATCCCCCTCATCACCACATGAAAACTACAGGCTTCAAGCTGTGCTCCACATATCTGTCACGGACCCACCTGAATTCTGTCTTTGGTAACTTGGATGGAAGCATGATTCGAAATTATGGGACAAATATTTCCTGATGCTACTAATACTGTTTTCTAATAGCAATTGCAATTTTGATAAAGTTAGAAACCCCACACATATCTGAAGATGCCAGAGAGCGTAAATGAATAAAGCTATCAATATAAAAAAATGGCCTTAGTTTTTTTTTTTAAATCGGGACTAAGAATTTCCTCCTAGGATCTTTGAAAAGGGTGCAAAAAAGCATAAGGTGCAATGTGCTTCGGGCTGCCAAGTTGTCACAAGGGCAAGGCATCAAATTAGCCATCCACCCGGCTTGTTTCGGAAAATCCACAAAAATATGTAGGGTCAATAGACGGAATCTTGTTAGGAAAAAATGGGTCTGGGTATTTGTAGAGAAAATTAAACAAAATTGCTGTTGAGCAGGGAATAAACTAAGAGGGCCTGCTACCTCTGGCTGAGAGCGACGCATGTTAGCCCTAGCAGAATGCGCCTCTTTTAGGGTTCTTTTCGTATTCTCACGAATGCTAGCTGGGCAATCAAAATAACATTCCAGGCCTAGCTTGTGAAGGTTGTCCCTGACAAATCGAAGCCATGGAATAGCTAATGCACCATCAAGGCCAAGACAATCCTTGATAACCTCTCTAGTAAATGACAGCTCTTCCGCTAACCAAATTTTGGCCCATAAAAGTAAGGGGGCAATGTTTATACAATCTTCAACAAAGTCAAGTCCCAACTCATAATGGCAAAAGTTTGTGGGGGCACCGTTTGGAACCGCAAGTAATCTTTTAATGAACGTATTTTCCATGATTTGCAGCTCGCTACATTAGTGGTACCCCCAAACACCTGCACCGTATGTTGCCACCGAAACATATTTGGCTTTATAGAGTGTAACGAGCTCAGTCACCGGTTTCTGACCTAATTTAGATGCAAATCGGAAAAGTCCCTCAATCACCCTACCTACGTTATGCAACCTTGTAGTCACAAGCGGGTCTCATTTCAGCTTATTATTAAAAATGTTCCCTAAATAGTTAACATTTTTCATTTTATCAATCCTTTTTTGCCCAACCGCATAGTTTCTAGTTTTAGTTAACATAAGATTTCACAAAATTAACCTTAAAATCCAGTGATAACATAAAATCAGAAAATGCATCAAGTGATTTTTGGAGGCCATTTGCTGTTAGGGCCATTAGAACAGTGTCGTCCGCGTAGGAGAGGAGCGGGACCCAGGAACTCCCAATACGCGGACAATCAAGATCTTTCTCTGCCAAGAAAGCATCCAGGCCATTGGTGTAAATTATAAAAAGAAAGGGCGCTAAGATGCATCCCTTCCGGACGCCCTCTGTCGATGCAATAGGCCTAGTTTTTTCACCATTGGCACCATATCTGATACTAACAGATGTCGCGGCGTGGAGCCTATGGAGAAGAGAAACTAAGGGTTCCTCAACTCCAATTTTCCCCATCAGTGCCCACAACTTGTCCCGGTTTACATTGTCAAAAGCGCTGGACAAGTCCATAAAGTCCAGATGAATAGAGCCCCTCCTGGCCCTCATGTACTTGCCCATAATCAGGGACAAGTTGAGGCACTGTTCAATAGTACCCATGCCCCTTCTGAAGCCATAATGTGATCTTGGAATCACCCCTGTGTCTGACGCCCAGCTTTCTAGTCTAGCAAGGGCAACCCTACCCAACAATTTCACTGTGGCATCAATAATGAGATTGGCCTATAGCAGGAGGGGTCACATCTGTTACTTTTTTTAAACACAGGAACTACTATTGCCTCCTTCCAAGATGCCGGGATAGGGCCGATCACCATTGCTTTAAACACATTGGTCAGTAATGGAGCCCATAGGTCAATATTGGTTTTAAAAAGAAGGTCCAGTGGCACTCCATCCGGGCCGGGGGCTTTCATGCGGATTCCTTTAACTATAGCTTCCTCAACCTCAGCTACTGAGATTGACGCACTTAAGTTACAGGCCGAGGTTCGATTTTGGGGAAGATCCTCACTGGGGACCTCATGCGGGAGGCTTTTTGGATTAAAATGGCCATGTAGTGGGCTTCCCAGACATCACCCAAGATCAAGGAATCCATCCTGCCCAACTCCTCATAAAAAAATGGGCGGTTTATGACTTCCCAGAAACTGAGTACTTAAGGGCGCTCGCTCTTTCTAGATAGTCCCAGGCTAGGCGCTTCAGTTCATCTTTCCTCTGTTTTACTGTATCTTTATAAACCTTCCTAGCAAGTTTGATCTCAGCCCTATCACAGGGGTGTGCATGTAATGCCAATATTTAAAATGTTGTGCGCTCATGTACTTTTCGCATTAACCCACCTTATTTCAGGGTGGTTCACAACCTTGATTGTTCTAGTCAAATTCTCGGCTACATGAGAACAAACCTGTTGGAATTCCTGAATAATCTCAGCTGGGGGCAGGTCATGGGCTAAACACTTCACAATGGAATCATAATTTGATCTAACAATTTTAGCTTCAAACTCGGTTTTACTTTATTCCATCTAAGTGTCACTCCCTTATTAGGATTAAAAGAAACTTTGTGACCTACAGCATTCCCCGTGCGAGCTATTGTACTAAATTGTCATTGTAAGTGGGTTATGGTCGCTTGCACTATTTGGAACCACCCCAAAGTCACCTATGAGTTGCATGAACTTGTGTGATATAAACATGAAATCAATAGTACTCTCCCTACCACAACCCGAATAGGTGGGACACTGTATTAAGGGATTATTAACTAAGTCATTAATAAGGCCCAGATCATTCTCCATAATAATAGAGTTAAGAGGCTCTCCCTGAGGGGTATGACTAAAGTGCGCCAGGGGTACCCCCCATACTTAACATCCCGCATGCAAGACCAGAGCTACATAGGCAAATTGAATAATTGAAACCTCCTACCCAGAGAATACACAAAGGTTGCCACTTCTCTGAAAGTATATTCATTTCTAACTGTAAAGCCTCAATAACTTGGCAAATGTTGTGTTTAAAAATGTTGTAATACCAGTTAATCACTAGTAACTTAGCTTGCAGCAAATTGCAAATCACAACTAATTGAAACCAGGGGGATGTCCCAACAACAGTGACTTTTATAGCTTAATATTTTACAGAAATAAGCATTGTCAGCCCACCTTAACCCTCCCAGAGGACGAGGGGGTAGCATTGACTGTATAAGGACAATAACCGTTCAATGCATATCCTTCGTGTACCATGTTGCCTGGAGACAACTGATATCAAATCCTTTAATATACATTACCCAAGACTCATCGGATAATTTAGAAACAATTCCTGCGATATTCCAGGAAATGAATTTAAGCAAAGACTTTTGCTGATCAGGTTTTTCCAGCCTAATGGCTTCATTATTAATGATTTGGTTAACTGTGGTAGTTGAGGGCCCAGGGGTCTCTCTAGCCAAAGTGTCGCTTAGAGATAGATTGTCAGGATGGGGGAGATTCTGACAATTATCCCAATTATTCACGCTAGTAGTAGTTTTGAGGGCGGAAATTTCAGCGGGACCAACAGTTGCCCTATTGTTAAATACATCTGTATGAACTCCAACCCCCTGACTCATAATGGTCAATCCTGCTGTCCCTGATGCCACAGGAAGATTAGAACAGTCAGTCAGTCAATTTCTGCCAGCCCTGAAAGGACATCAAAACGATT
This sequence comes from Triturus cristatus, assembly GCF_964204655.1. NCBI lineage: Eukaryota > Metazoa > Chordata > Amphibia > Caudata > Salamandridae > Triturus > Triturus cristatus. The sequence continues at coordinate 1,186,937,008 of NC_140579.1, read as the reverse complement.
GTGAAGGCTGAGAGAGGGTGGCTGCATAACCATATTTGGGCAGGGGCCCATCCTTGGCCAATTTTTCCTCATTGGGTATTCAAATTGTGCAGGATAAAAGAAACCCAATGGGTAGGCCACTATGGGGTTGTCGTGTGAACTATGAAAGTGCGTTAATGCAAAATGTACACATTAAGCATTATTAAAATTAAGTACACTACAATTCCCGCCCCCCTTTTTAGGTGTATGACCCAGCCAGCTCACACGCCTGGCCATAATAATATTTTCAAGCCAGTTTATCCTTGATGAAATTTTTTTAGAGCACAAATAAGCCGATTTATTAATGAGACTTTGACATGATTCTTCCTGATCAGCTTCCAGACAGGGAACGCCCTTAAGGATCAAAGTATACGGTGTGCATTGTGGTGGCAAATTCAACACACATTTAGCACCTCTCCCGCCCCTATTTTCTCGCCCAATCCTTTTTAAATCTGTATAATCTTTTGGCTCACCAACCCCTTCTGTTATGGGTAACTTAAAATGGTCACTGTCCCCTTGCCCCAGACTCAAATGTAAAAAAAAAAATGTAAATCCAGTATTTGTAAAGCGCACAGCTACCCATAGGCATCCCGGCGCTGGGGGCCGTCGGGAAGATTAAGCAAGCTACTGCCCAGAGTCACATGGTGCTGGGCTGACCTGCCAACCATGACTGAGACTTGTTTTGCTAGCGGTACTGTATTACTATCGTCATTATTAACCGGAAGTTTTACAAGTGGAACACATTCTTTTGCAATAGATGTTACACATGTTGAACTCAATCTAATTATCTGGGCACTGGGGGTAATGGTATTTGCGTTAGAGATTCTTGGGCAAACAATATCATCGATCTCATTTCTAAAATCCGGTATATTACCTAAAACCTTTAGGACTCCGGCTAACTGTTGTTCAATACTGACTTATCTAGATAAAATAGGGCTCAATGCCTCTTGTACAACTGTACCAAATCCATTAACGTTATCGTTAACTTTAATATCTGAAACATTTATTGCATTTACTCTCCCTCCTCCCAAACGTGTCCTTGAGGTATTGCTCACTGAGGTGGCTTTCTTAGTTCTTTTCCCCCTAGGCGAGTGGCTCCTTGATTTATGGTCGGCTTCTACTCCTTCCCCTCGCTTTCTTTACCCTCCTTTTTAGGTCTCGCCTGACCCAGCGCATGCGCTGGTCTGGCGAGACTTATTGAGAGGGCTCCAAAAAGTGCTACCAGGCCAGCCTAGAGCTACAGTGCATGTGCGCAGGCGCCGCGCTTTACCACGATTACTTTCACTTTCGCGGCCGCTTCTTTGCAGAGGTCACCAGAACGAACTGCAAGGTTAGCAGATTACAGAACGGCCAACTTCCAAACTGCGCATTCTTTCTAGCGCTATAACAGTAAACTCGCGACCTGTCAGGGAAAATGATTCGCGGGGGAACAACCGGCCGCTTGACAACTGGCGGCCAGGGAAAGGAGCTGCTTGTTTAGGGCAGACCTCTAAGAAGTGTTACACGGGTGCCACCAGGCAGGTCAGAAGGCCGTGGCCCTGGAATTCCCTGACTGAATGTTTTCTCCTATTGGTGCTACGTGGTTTACTTGACACAGCTCGATGACCGTGCGGGCACGCGCACCTGTCGCAATCATATCAAACCGCCAAGCATGAGGGGGCTTCATATCGGTACCTACCGCTGACAGAGCAGGCACCGGTGGATGTGTGCGGGGGCTGGGGCTGCGTGATGCACTACACCTAGTTTTATGTTGCACCGGCTCCCTGTGTTTGTTTAGTGGCACATTAAGGAACATTGCAGCACATTTTCCCTGCCAGAGTCACTTTGCACCCGAAACCATGCTTCTATCTCCCAGACACCTTGCCTATACTTACAACGTCTGGTACTTTCCTGGGCAGCACGTACGAACAGACATTTTAACGGTCCCTAGATATTATTGTCTTGCGGTGATGCAGTATGTCCTGCGTGAGCAACCAGCAGGCACCTACGTAAGGAGTTGCAGATGTCACAGTACCAACCTCTGTACTCTCCTTAGGCTGAAAAACAAAATGCACTTCTCAGAGGGAGAACATGTCACAGCATCTTCATCAGGCAGCCCTGGGCTCCTCCTTCCACGTGGAGAACCGTGGCAGAGGCCCTGCCACCAGATTTAGGCTCTGTATGGTTCTTGCTCTTTGCCCTTTATGTCCGAAGGGCACTTATTGCTCCTCAACGGTGTAGAAGGCCTTACCAGTGGTAACCAAAAATGTGGGATTTTTGGGGGGAATTATCATCCTCATGTATATTTAGGGCGACTGGAATTAGGCAACTGTGCAGCGATTTTCTCTTAATTATAGATTTGCCGCATCTCCCACATAATCCATCATCTGCTGCATAATCTGCAGATTTTATCCTTAAAAAAATGTGTTTATAGCTCAAACGGTTCAAAAGTCACTAAAAATGTGCCAACAAATGTTGCCGCACAGAGGAGGGCCCTTTGCAAAGCTAGACTGGTCACCTTTCTGTTGCTTATTGCTATATTTGGATGTTAAACTGGTAAGAATGAGGTGCAAACCATTGCCCACAGAGTATTATCAAGTTTAATAAAAATGATAAAATATTCAAGTAGTATTATTAAAATATGTGCCGCATTAAGCCACATAATTTGGCTTTTCTTGCCATCATTCATAATTTAGTCAACCATGCTGCCTAATTGATCCCTCTCCTGCCACATAATTCGAGTGAACCTGGATATATTACACTTTCCCTGGACCCTTTACCCTGTGGAGAATCGTAGATTTAACTGGTTATTTTCTAGAGCACATCTGCAGTTGGTATGTCCAGGAAGAACTATGGGTTGGTTTGTTAGTGCCTTCCCACATGGACTCGGTTTAAAGAAGGGTTTAAAGAAGGGTGGAACCAGATTAATGTGTTTCTAGGGGTTATGTGGATAACCCCTAAAGGCAGTTCCCCCCCACCCCTCCTCTCCCTCCCCACCACACTATGCCCTTTCCAGGGCGGCTAAACACATGATGCAGATGCGGCCCACTAACTCTTCCTAGCAGAACACATTTCACTGCAGACATGACCGAATCATAATTAGGGCTCCTGGTTTTATGGTTTTTTTTTTTTTTTAGATTTCCGTCTGTCTTTATCCATATTTATTTTTTGGCCATCTTATTGGTATTTATCAATATTTATTTTGTGTTTTGAGAATAAATGGAGTTGTCACAAGATGGTATAGTTCCACATTTAACTCTTAGATGTGCACTCAAATGTGGATGCCTGTCGCATTTTAGCAAATCAAGCAGCCCCATATAACAAAACACTACACCCAAATCTATATATTAGCGTTATACTACATATATAAATTAACATATGCCGGTATTTAAGAAAATCTCATCCTATTTTATTAACTCCCCATGCTGTCAATCTGCTCATCTTTTGCTTGCAGTTCATAAAACACAGCATGGAGATTCTCTCACAAGAACCACGCTGTTCAGTATTTTTCCACTTTTAAATAAATGCAGACAGGAAACACATTGTTTTCTGTCTGTATTTATCTGTAAAAATAGAAACTGGGAGCCTTATTCATAATCTCAGTCCTCTAACATCAGCCCCTCTTGCCATAAAAATCTCCCCATGGCAGGAGTCCTCTTTTATCAGCAGTATTGGAGTACTTATAGGTCCGTTTTCTCTTAAAGTCTGTCATTGTCAGAATCTGCTGAGACAGCAGGTAATCAAGGCTCTGGGACAAGAGGTAGCTCTTTTCAAAGCAGCTGACTCACACCTACTGGCATCATGTTGCACCCAAGAGTAGCACTAGTGATGATGACAGAGGCTCCCTACTTGACTCATTTAGTCTCATTCCACCTAGTTTGTGCTACCAATCTACCAACTCGTTGCCCAAGTGTCAGTGCCTGACTTCAGAGGAAACTTGTACTAAACCTCACCACTTCCATAGCCACTCTCACTGTAATAAACAACAAGCATTGGCATAGCCAATAGGTCTCACCTTTGGGACCTTATAAGTGTTTAGCCATGATGTTGTTGCACCATGGATATTGTGCTGCATAACTAAATACTTATAAAGTCCCAAAAGCGAGACCTATTGGCTATGCCAATGCTTGTTCTGTTTGGATTACAGAGGGTTTCTGCATGGTACCGGTGGATGGGTCCGTTCCTTCAATTGGAGCTTGTAAAGTTCCCTGGTTTGACATAATTCTAGTGGAAGATAAACGAGGTTGTAGGCTTTGCTCTGCTGCAATTTCCAGGGTGATAATTTGGGAGTCAGTTCGGGCAGATGGGGCTAAACTGGGGGCAGAAGAAAGTCTGCGTTCATCTATTTGAATCTCCTTGGTTAAAACCCCAACCGCTTTTTGCAGGAAACCGTCAAGTGTTGTGTGTGTGTTTTTAATGTTGCAGTAGGCTTCCGTTTCCCCATTATAGAAATGCTGTTGATGTTTAGTAGTATATTAAATAATTTACCTTCACACGTCCTTCCAGCAGATATATCTTGAACGGGTGGGAGTCCAAGGGCACGATTCAAGGCCAATAGCAGAAAACCAAGGGAGATGACCCAGCCCGGCCTCTTTCTGCCGCTGACGGGCGCAGACTGGCCCGCCCTTAGCCCGGCACGCCCACGCGCGTTCAGCGCTGCGGGAGCCTGGTTGCGCTTTTGAGGGTGCTGGCGCGCTCCCAGTGACGGTGGCGGCTCCTGCTGCAAGGCGGTATGGACACTGAGGTCCCTGGCCGGTAACGTGCTGAGTGCAAACAAGATGCATGGGCTCCCATACTCAGAACGTAGGGCTGGTCGTCTCATCGTATATTAGCGTACTATATACAAGGACACTGTGATTAACGCTTTGATGAATTTTAACCTTTTGACTCCTATATCATGCAGAACAAATGGTTATGAAATTATAAAGATCATGTTCATATTTGAGATAGTTGTTCTGGTGTTATGGGGATCTTGAAAGGCGGCAGCTAGTATTGAAATAATGTATTCAAATGTCCAATAATAATTCAAGTTTTATTGTTGACTGAGCACCATAAAGGTAGAGTTGTCCCACCAGAGTAGTTTTCTCTATCTGATAAGTTTGCCCAAACTCTAGAAAGTTATTTGGGCGCCCTCCACTACAGATCGTGAGCCCAGAGTAGAGATGAGGTAGATCTCGACCAAAGTTTCATTACAAGATTAGTAAGGTACAGCCATGGTTGGGGAGGACTCTCTAGCAGTGGCTTTGCCTCGGCGCCAGTGTTTCCATACAGACGCCATACAGGACTTTCACAATGTTCCAAGTGACGAGGATGATGAGGAGAAGGCATACAATTTGTTACCTCTCCTCACTATACAGATGACGGTCTGTATTTAGACCTTAAAATGCTAGTGATCATGATACTTCAGCAGAGAGGAAACTGGACTATACAGTTGCCTTCCTGGAGAAAACGACTCCATTACCATAGGGGTCTCCAGGGCTGCAGATGTGTCGGAACTACAATTGGCAACCTTGGAAACTAAAGCTAATTTGCTTACACATATTTTGCAACCTGGCCCTTCAACTTCAGAGCCTTTGCTACCTTTACCTTTCAAGGAATAGGAGAGTCACATACCACAAGCTTTTATCAGCAAAGTGAACCCAAATATTTTTCCTGCTGCTTTTCCTGAAAGAGTCTTGAAGGGCACTGATGCATTTGCCAAGATAATGTTGTCCTCTGCCAATTTAGCACTGCAGTCTCCTAATGCTGTCTGCTAGTTTTGGAGCTACACTTATGCCCTCTTGGATATGTTGAGTGAGATCTTACCCAAAGGTCCTGGGCAGTCCATCACAGTTACACAATTCCGCTTCGGTCCATCTCCCTCCAGATCTTTCTATTTTCACTCGGACTTCGGTAAAACATGCCTCCGATCGTGACAAATAGGTCCAGTCATTGCTGGTCAAAGGGGCAGCAGAGACAGTCAGAGAAGGAGAAAGACAATAGGTGCTTCTCCTGTTACTTGGTGCCCAAAACGGAAAGTAGGCTCAGACGGAGAACAAAATTCAAATGCCAAAATCGGTACAGGATAGTGTCCTTGGACTTGCTGAATGTCTACTTTCATGTACCTATCTTGAATCCAAAATGTTTTCCCACCACCTGGTAAAAGAACCCTTTCAGTTCACTATCTTGATGTTTGGCCGCACCTCTGCTCACAGGTATTTATGAAAGAGAAGGCGATGGTCATGCCCATCTTCACTGGTTGAGAGTACACTTATGCAGGCACACTGACGAGTGAATGCTGAAGGTGGGCTAGTCAGGGTCATGGACCTTTTATGCAGGACCATCTTTCTACTACCTTGTCTGGCGTTCTTCATCAACAAGACCAAATTCCATCTAACACCTGTTGCAAATTCATCCTGTGCCCCAACTTTTTGCTGACTGGAACTGGTGGCAACTGACTCTGACTGACCCTGGGCTCTGCCTAACCAGGCCCAGGGCCAGTGCCAGTGCCAAGCTGAAAGAAACACAGTAAAAGGAGAATCTGCAATATGTTTACAGATTCAGAACCCCTAAAGTCTCCCCTAGTTGCACAGGGGGTGGGGGGTCCTGTAGAAATTAGGGAAATACTTATAAAATATGTTTTTATAAGCCCTGGTGCTAGAAGACTGGCCCAAGTCATTTTCCCCATTGCAAACCCCATGGCCCATAGGTTAATATGGTAGGAAGTTAATGATTAATAAATATTGATAGGAGAGGACTAGCCGGACCATTCAAAGACTTCCCAGAATGGTAGTAGTATATCCAACAATATTATATTGTTGAATTTCTCCTAACGTGTACATACAAGAAGTTATAAGACTTTCTTGTTTGTAGTCCAAATTCAGCCTTCCAGTGGTCTGCCCCGATTGGTCAGAGTTAAGTGGATTACCAGGCTGCTTTGAAGAGGTGATAAAGAACCACTCTGCTGGGAGGGCAGTGTGCTGGTCTATAGGTATGCCAGGCCAGGAGGTGGAGTCAGAGGGGAGGCCTGGGTTTCAGTTTCACTTTGACACTCTTGACCCAGAGTCAGGGCTAGGCTTAAGGAAGGTATGTGCAGATGGTAGGGGGAGAGTCCATGGAAATAAGCCATCCCAGGGGGTGTGTTTAGCCAGCTCTTACCTCCTTGCTGGAAAATCAGCCATTATGAATTTGGAAGAATGAAGTACTCTGGGACAACATAATGCCACACACTACCGGATGTGGTCATAACTATGAGGAGGTACCCTGCTTTCATTGGTCAGAAGTGACCTGTGGCTGGACCCAGAGAATTTTGAATAAGTATCTGAGAGGGGCAGAGCCCTCCAGATCTGCTGCTTGAACCTTACTGAAGCAAGACGTGCCCTGCTGCGAAGTTCTGCTGTGCAAAGACTTCTAAGGCCTGACCTCTGAAAACTGCACCATCTGAACACTGCAGCCCTGTGGATTACCTTGCTACAAAAGGACTAAGAAGTAGACTCCCTGCAAGCTACAGGTTAACAGAGGTCACCTGGACATCCGCACAAAGAATCCCCAGCCTGGAGAACCGGTGGATTTGAAAGGGTTTTGTTCAAGTGGATTGCGGAATTGAAGTTTCACACTTTCAAGGACCCTCTTGGAGATTCCAGGACCTTGGACTGTGTGTTGGATACTTTGGGACCCGCAAGCAGTACTTCAGGAAGGAGTTCTAACTGGACCTAGCCTGCTGGAGAAGGCTACACAGTGGTGAGATATTCTCCAGAACCGTTTCAAAAGGTGTGTCCCTGTCAGAGAAAACAAAATGACTAAAAGGGGCACTGTTGGTTTCTAAGCCCTAGAAAGTGACTAATCTTTAAAAAGTCGTATCTCTGGTTCCCTACAGTGGATTTTTTTCGTTTTGGTGTCATTTAAAAGATAAAAATATTACATATTTTTATAAATTGGTGTTGGATTTTTATTTTGTGTTGTCTTAATTATTTACTGTAATGGTGTTTTTGAATGCTTTACATACCTGTCTTTGAAGTTCAGCCTGTCTGCTCGCAGCCACGTTACCAAGGGTTGAGCATAGGAATAATTTTCTAAGACCTATGCTGGGTCCTATCATGTGTTAGTGGCCTTATTGCCAGTGGCAGACCTACATTTGCCCCTACCAATAACCCACCTTCCAACAACACCTTTGTGGAGAAGACCCTTTACGGGTGCCGCTCTGGACACTGTGGCATTTAAACCTTTTTCTGCCCCTGCAGAAAGTCCAGGACATTCAGGATTTGATCCTGATAGTTTTAGCTTAATCCTGTGTTCCAGCCCTAACGGTTCTGAGGCTACTTGGTCACCTGGTTTTGTGTATCCTGGTAGTGCCTCATGCACATTAGTCCATGTGGCCTCTTCAATGAACTCCCACTTTCAATGGGCTTAGCACTGGAAGTGCCTCTCATACCACATCCGTGTTTCATTCAGGGCAGCCTGGGACCTTCAAAGGTGGGTAAAGGATTTCAACCTAGCTTACGGGAGACCATTCTCACTACCCTATCCAGAGCTCACAGTGGGGACAAATGTATTCGCTCTAGATGGGGGTAGGGGGCGCACCTGGATGTGGTGGAGATCAAAGGCCTTTCATCTCTGATGGGCAGAGGTACCACATCATCTTCGGAACTGAGTGCCTTCCAGAGAGCTTTCAAGGCTCTCTGTCTTCCATCAAGGCCAGCCCTGTTCAACTTCTGGTGAACAATATGACCGCCATGTGGTTCTGCAACAAACAGGACAGTGTGTGGTGCACATGCTGTGACAAGAAGCATTGAGGCTGTGTTACTGGCTGGGCATTTAGGAGATTTTCTTGACTGTCAACCATCTACAGGTTCCCTAAATGCCAGGGCAGATAAGCTCAGCAGATGCCTCTAACTGAACAAGAGTGGTGTCTGCGCCTAGAGGTCATTCATGGTGTATTTGCCCAGTCAGGTATGCCTTAGGTAGATTTTTTTTGCTACTGCCGAGAGTGCTCATTGTAGCGTTTTGTGTGGTCTGGAGTTTCTGCCTCTATGTTCCCTTGGAGACCGGTTCTGCCTTACGTGGGACTCCAGTCTCTTTTACACCTTTCTGCTTCTGCCACTACTTCCCTATATTCTGAAGAAGGTCAAGAGGGACCAGGCTTAGCTAATCCTGACAAGCCCCTAATGGGATTGGAAGATCTGGTATTCAAACGTGATGAGTCTGAGCATATGTTGCTCGCTCTGCCTAAGTCTTTGGTAAGACCTGCAATTCCAACAACAGGGCAGGGTTCTACAGCTGAACCTCTGCAACCTACACCTCAATTTATAGAGATTGTACAGAACCAGCTGAGTGGATTCAATCCACCTGAGGAAGTGGTGGATGTCATTTTGGCAGCTCACCATCAGTCCATAAAGTCTATCTATTCTGGATGTTGGGCAAAGTTTGTGGCTTAGTGCAAAGACCGTCAGGTCGATCCGTTGCAAGTTAACATTTCTGATATACTTTTGTTTCTCCTGTCTCTAGCCCGGTAAGGTAAATGATATTTTTCAGCCTTCTTGGCCTTTCTAGGATTGTCCAATTAGCCATCCCCTTTGAGTCACTAGTTGGGATGTACTTTTTAAAACGTTTGCATATATGTTTCCTGCTGAACATTTTGTTATGCTGCAGTGGTATCTTAATTTAGTTCTTACTTTCCTAATGTGCACACTTTTCCAGCCCATGTACAGCTGTTCTTTAAGGCCATTGACCCCCAAGACTGTATTCTTTATTGTGATCACTTCCACATGCCTTGCCAGTGAACTGCTGCCGCTGTCAATATAACCACCAGATACCACCTACATTCCATAAAATGATGTTGTTTTGGACTCTGCTATCCTTTCCGCCAAAGGTGAAATTGCTTTTCAATGAGGGACAGTTCATCATACTCCCTGCTTTCTTATCCCCACCAAGTGCATCTAAGGAGGAGGAGATTCATCATCTGGTTTCCACAGGGAGCCAGCTTAGCTTTTAGAATTTTATTTTATTTATAAAGCGCTTACTACTCCTGACGAAGCTTTGAAGCGCTTTTTGGCGTGTAGCACTCTACTACGGGACCCAAAGTGGATTAGTGGTGGATTAGTATAGGGAAATAAAGGTTGTTTAATAGGATAAAGGAGGGATAGAGGCGGGAAGAGACTAGAAAAAGTTATTAGGGAGATCATAGTAGTACAATGAGGTTTGGGATGAGTGGAGGTAGAGGATATATTGAAAGAAGTATAGAATTAGACAGTAGTGAATTGGAGAAAGCTGAAGGTTTTGTTTTTTTACAGTAGAAGTAACAAAGATATAGGTTCGAGGCATGTGGGCTGCTGAATTCATATCTGTGCATAGATCGCCGCCTAGTGTTGGGTCCGGATGATTGCACATTGTTGTCCTGGAAGAGTCTTCGAAGTATCCTGAGATGGGTGACTCCTCCCCTGGACCACAGTGCGCATGGGCATCCTCTCCATCCCCAGATTGTTTTTTTCCGCCATTGGGTTCGGATGCAACTATCTTAGCTCAACTTCGGAATACTTAGTTTTAGGCTAAAAGGCCTATAGTTTTCGACGGTACAGTTACCGTTCGGTGTCGACTACTAGTTCTAGTGCTCCACACCCTCTTCCAACTTTCGGACCGAATTGGTCCAAACTTCGACGCTCGATCGACGATGGAATCGAGGACTCCGTTCAAGAGGTGTCCGTTGTGCCACGCCAAGTACCCTCATATCGACGTCCACCCAGTCTGTAATAAATGTCTATCGCCGGATCACGACGAATCGAAATGCATGGCCTGTGCGCGGTTCCGATCCAAGAAGACTCTGCGGAACCGACGGGCAGCGAGGCTCGAGGCGCAGCAGGCAGCGCCCGCACCCACCAATATATTCAGTACCGAGGACGAGGACGCCGAGAGCGTGGAAGAAATAGTCTCTAGCCCCGCTTCAGAACATGTTTCCCAATCGGACGACTATGACGAAGTGATCTTTCGACGTGAAGAAGCCGTCGACGAGGTAGGGGACTTCGACGAAGCCTATGGGGCCGAAGAAGACAGCTCTCCCGAAGAGCTAGGCCAATCCGTCGAAACGGAGGCCGAAACTGTACAACGTCATCAGGCTCCGGTCGAGGGATCGCCTTCGGGCCGTACCCAAGACCTAATACATGGTTCCTCGGCCCCGCCTTCCGGCCCGGCATCGAACACTCTGCAAGAGCCACTATTACCAAAGACGACCGGGTTGTTAAACCCAAACACATCCATTGCTCCAGTCCCTTCAAAATCGAAAGTGAAACTGGTGGTGGTCGGATCAAAGGCGTCGAAATAGTCCACTGCCCCGGCGCTGAAAAAAGTCGTCTGCTCCGACCGCGTACAGAGAGACTTCGGCGCCGAGCTCACCGCAGCAGACGCGGTCGACGCACAGAAGAAGCGCGCCCTCGGGCACCACAAGGCACCGACACCTTCGGCGCCGACACCGAAGGCCGTAACCTCCGCAGTCAAGATGGCCGCCTCGGCTACGTCGACGCCTAAAGCACCAATGCCGAATACGTCCTCGACTACGTCGACTGTCGATACATCCCTTCAGACCAGTGACCCCCTTCCGACAAAAAAGTCTGGGTCGGCCTCAATGCCTACTACCAAGATGCCCACCAAACCACCATCTTAGTTTGCTGTGCAGCAGGTCTCTGCATCTCTACAACGCATCCGTGACCGGGTAGCCCTCCATTCTACCTCGGGTCCCGACACTACCTCACCCTGTAGAGTGCACTCGGAGCCCACCAACATTACATTTGGGCTGCCACCGACATCGGCACCGAAACTATTTCAGATTCGGACACGTGTCCTCCACACACAGTCCACCACCACTGGCCTAACAGAACAAGATTCTTCGGGGCCACAATTTATCGACGCCGACACTGGCAGGTTAATGCTCTACAAGCGCAAAATAACGCCAGTCAGGGAAGAGGTGCCATACAAAATTCCTCTTAAACGCAAGCTGCCGGCGGAGCAGGAACCAGTGCTACAAGAACACTTCCATCCCCTCCACTTAGATCCGCAGTCCTTTTCTCCTACCCCTTCTGAATCGGACCCGATGCAGGAATATGGTGGGGAGGATACCATCTACCCCGGGGACGCAGATCCCGATGAACCACAAGACCCTGATCAGGCGTGGGATGACCTCACAGACCAAAGTATCGCGCCACATACTCGGGATGCGCAACTCTACAACATTAAAACATCTACAGAGGACACGGCCGCATTTAATGCCCTTATCGAACGGGCTGCTGCTCATCATGGGGTGGAGCTACATTCTGACGCCATTGAGGAGGACTTCCTGCTTGACACTTTCGCATCTTCAGAAAGGACTGTCAAGACTCTGCCCATGCTAAAAGGGGTTCTGAAACCTGCCAAAGACATTTTCAAGGACACCACAAGAGCCCGGGTGTTAAACCCCAGGATTGAAAAGAAATATAAGCCTGCACCCGGTGACCCTAAATACATTAGGGGTCAGTTGCCATTAGACTCTATGGTGGTTGCCAACACTCGCAAAAGAGCCCACTCACAGACGACTGGTGATGCTCCTCCCCCAGACAAAGAGTCAAAAGTCCTTGAAACATCGGGCAAACGCATTGCAGCGCAAGCAGCGAATATCCTGCGCATTGCCAATACACAGGCACTCCTGGCACGTTATGACAGGTCACATTATGACACGCTGGAGTCACTGCTCCAACATCTACCAGAGGAGTATAAAGAGTCAGCGGAACTCCTCATTAGAGAAGGACAACTCCTCACTAATGCATCCATAAAATGCGCCCTAGACGCAGCTGACACAGCGGCCAGGGCAATAAACACAATTGTCATGCTGCAACGCCATGCCTGGTTACGCATCTCAGGCTTCAAACCCGAGATCCAAAACAATATCCTGAACTTACCGGTTAACACGGAATTCTTATTTGGCCCAGACGTTGACACTACCCTAGAGAAAATAAAGAAAGACACAGACACTGCGAAATCTATGGGGGCGCTGCAAACGCAACAATTTTGTAGTGGCTCCTTTCGTCGCACCGGAAATAGGGGAACGTCAAGGGGTCAGGGGTCACAACAACAGTATGCTAAAGGTGGCACACAAAGCACCTACGACAAAAACAACAGGGGTGGATATCGTGGATCCAGCACAAAGGGCAGGGGACATGGCTATGGCAACACCAGGTCCTCCCCAAAGAACAAACAGTGACGCCCTCTCCTTACCCCCCGACCACTTAACACCTGTCGGGGGACGACTCCAGCTGTTCCTGACCGCATGGAAGAACATCACCAAGGACAGGTGGGTCAGGGACATCATCCAACATGGGTACTGTCTGGAACTAACTTCCACTCCACCCAACATACCACCAAAGCACCGTCCTATGTCAGCCGAACACTTGGATTTACTCCAGCAAGAAGTGCTTGCTATGCTCGCAAAAGGGGCCATAGAAGTAGTGCCCATCGCCCAGCAGGGCACAGGGGTGTACTCTCTGTACTTCTTAATCCCAAAAAAGGACGGATCGCTCAGGCCTATCCTAGACCTGCGACCTCTAAACCTATATATACTATCGGAGCATTTCCATATGCTCACCCTCCAGCAGGTTCTCCCACTACTCAGTCAGGGGGATTTCCTAGCTAGCTAGACCTGAAGGATGCATACTTCCACATACCAATACACCCTTCACACAGGAAATACCTCAGATTCACTATTCAAGGGAATCGCTATCAGTTCAAAGTTCTCCCCTTCGGAGTAACAACAGCACCCAGGGTCTTTACCAAGTGCCTGGCAACAGTGGCCGCGCATCTGCGAAGACAAAACATTCACGTCTTCCCTTATCTGGACGACTGGCTAGTTCAGGCCAAGTCAGCACAACAATGTGCCACCCACATGTCCCACACCATTCACCTTCTTCACGATCTGGGATTCTCACTAAATTACCCGAAATCAAGTCTCCTACCTGCGCACGTACAACAGTACTTAGGCGCGACAATCAACACTCTGGCTGCCACAGCTCAGCCGACTTTAGTGAGAATCAACAGCATGCAACTGCTGATCTCAAAATTCAAACCTCAACACTCCCTTCCGGCGCGAGTGTTCATGCAGTTGATAGGCATGATGGCCTCCTGCATTTTCATAGTCCCACACGTGAGACTACATATGCGCCCGCTTCAGGAGTGCTTAGCACGTCAATGGAATCAGGCTCACGGGCAACTAAAAGACCTAGTGTTGGTGAGCGGTCGGGCATACAACTCTCTGCATTGGTGGAATCCACAAAACCTTTGCAAGGGCCGACCGTTCCAAGAGCCTGTTCCACAAATAATACTGACAGCGGACGCGTCTCTCCAGGGATGGGGAGCTCATGTACTCAATTACACAGTGCAGGGACTATGGACTACACAACAAAAGAAGATGCACATCAACCTTCTGGAACTGATGGCAATCTTCCTAGCCATGAAGGCATTCAAAGTACACCTGTGCAACAAGGTCGTGTTGATCCGGACGGACAACATGACTGCCATGTACTACATACAGAAGCAGGGAGGAACACACTCTCCACAGTTGTCTCATCTGGCTCAGAGCATGTGGAAGTGGGCCATTCAGAGGAACATATTCCTCATGGCGGAACACCTCCCTGGCAAGGACAACCAGATGGCGGATCTGCTCAGCAGACACAGTCACCAGATGCACGAGTGGGAGCTACACCCATCAGTACTCCAACCGTACTTCCAGCAGTGGGGTCATCCAGAGATAGACCTATTCGCCACAAGGGAAAACGCAAAATGCCAAAGCTTTGCTGCCAGGTTCCCACATCCACAGTCGCAGGGCAATGCGATATGGATGAACTGGTCAGGCAGATTTGCGTACGCTTTTCCCCCAGCGCCGTTGATACCGCTGGTGGCACGCAAACTGCGACAGCACTCACTGACACTCATCCTGGTTGCTCCAACATGGGCGCGCCAGCCATGGTACACCACCTTTCTGGAACTTTCCGTGGTGCCGCATCAAAGGCTGCGAATCAAACCCGCGCTTTTGACGCAGAACCATGGAGAAATTCAGCACCCAGATCCGCAACAGCTGAACCTGGCAATCTGGCTCCTGAAGTCCTAGAGTTTGGCTACCTAAACCTGCCACCTGACTGTATGGAGATCATTAAGGAGGCCAGGAGACCCACTACCAGAGCTTGCTATGCAGCCAAATGGAAGAGGTTTGTCATTTATTGCAACAACAATGACATTAACCCGCTAGACGCATCTATTCAGAACATAATCTGCTATCTATTACACCTATACCGATGCAATCTGGCATACACCTCAATACGTATCCATTTAACCGCAATAGCAGCCTATCTCCAAAACAGGAAGCACCTCTCTTTATTCAGAGTGCCTGCCATCAAAGCCTTCTTGGAAGGACTTAAACGAGTGATTCCCCCAAGGCACCCCCCAGCACCGGTGTGGAACCTCAACTTGGTCCTCACCAGACTAATGGGTCCGCCCTTTGAACCTCTTCATTCATGTGAGATTCAATTCCTCACCTGGAAAGTGGCTTTCCTGGTTGCCATCACTTCCTTAAGGAGAGTTAGTGAACTCCAGGCACTAACCATTCAGGAGCCATTCATACAGGTTCACGCAAACCGAGTCGTACTACGTACCAACCCCAAATTCATGCCTAAAGTAATATCGCAGTTCCACATGAACCAAACCATTGAACTGCCTGTTTTCTTTCAAAACCCACAAAATGTCGCTGAGAGAATGCTCCACACACTAGTTGTAAAGAGGGCCCTCATGTACTATATTGACAGAACTAAAAACTTTAGGAAGACAAAACAACTCTTCGTTGCCTTCTCTCCACAACACAAGGGCAACGCCATTTCCAAAGCAGGTATAGCCAGATGGATCGTTAAATGTATCCAAATTTGTTATCAAAAAGCTAAACGCACATTAACGATTCCCCCACGAGCCCACTCAACACGAAAGTTAGGGGCGTCCATGGCTTTCCTGGGAAACATTCCTTTACAGGAAATATGTAGAGCAGCCACATGGTCCACTATACATACATTTACCAAACACTACTGTGTAGATGTACACTCAAAACAGCAGGCAGCTGTAGGACAGGCTGTTCTCAAAACTCTTTTTCAGACTGCTGCAGCTGGCACGGGTAGCCGCCGCTAATAGGAGGTACTGCTGTGTATTCTATGCACAGATATGAATTCAGCAGCCCACATGCCTCGAACTGAATATGCTACTTACCAGTATGCATCTGTTCTTGGCATGTAGGGCTGCTGACATGCATATCGCCCACCCTCCTCCCCGGCGCCTGTAGCAGCTGCAGCTCTCAGAATTACTGTATAGCATGGTCATCACTTCCTGTATCTACTCCATCACTGCCACAATGGCGAAAAACAATCTGGGGATGGAGAGGATGCCCATGCGCACTGTGGTCCAGGGGAGGAGTCACCCATCTCAGGATACTTCGAAGACTCTTCCAGGACAACAATGTGCAATCATCCGGACCCAACACTAGGCGGCGATCTATGCACAGATATGAATGTCAGCAGCCCTACATGCCAAGAACAGATGCATACTGGTAAGTAGCATATTCAATACATAACTTCATAGAAAGGTATACATATGTATGGAAAATAATAGAGATATAAAATTGTATTACATAAAGTCCCATATGTACATGTATGATAAATAGAAACTCAGACTTTTCAGTGTTGCTATACATAAAGCTGATTTTTTTTTACGTATTATTTTTTTTAATGTATTATGTTTTCCCCCTGATTTCTAAAAAAAATTTCAAATTTATTTTTCATTATTTATATTTTATTTTTATTTCATAGTAAAGCACTTATAGATACAATTGTTATGATCATATTTACACATTGTGATAAAATAATTAAAACAGAGATCCATAAGCATATAATTAAATAACTTGTATGTAAACTATGTAGTGACATACATGTTAAGCATAAAATTATATATATTTTTTTAACCATAAGTAATATATAGATTTGTTAAGGAGACGTATAGGAATACCTATATATTTTTAAATCATACGTAGTGTGTATATATATTTGTACAAAGAACTGTGCATATCTAAATACATACACATAATCAAATTATACATGTTTACATGCCCAGGCATATGCTTTACATTTGTATTTTGAGAATGGTGGTAATGTAGGAAGAGGCAACTCTTGAGTAGTCTTCTGAAGATATAGTTATCAGTGGATCTTATGTTTGGGGGTTAATGAATTCCATAGTTTGGCTGCTTGAACAGAAAAAGATGTACAACCCATGGTTTTGTTCTTGTATGCTTAGGTTTTGAGTTGAGTTGCCAATATGGCGCAGAGGTTCCTTTGTTGTATGTATTTGTTGATGTTATTCCTAATGAAAAGTAGTCCTGTTCCATGTATTGCTTTGTGGGTGATACAAAGCAGCTTGAAGGACACCCTTCTGGCAACTGGTAACCAATGTAGGGCGATCAAGGCAGGGGCTTTACATGTAGGAGTAGTCTGCCAGCAGAGATCTGTAATCGTTGTAGTCTTTTCATAGTTAATAAAGATGATCCGTGGTAGGAGCCATTGAAGTAATCAAGTTTAGACAGTACATGAGAAATAGTGGCTTGGACCTTGTGTGGAAATACTAGGTGGGGGAAGATGCTTGATCTTGCTAACTTGTCCACTTGGGCATTCATTGATAGCTTGGAGTCCATGGTAATTCCAAGGTTACTTACTTCCTGGGATACTATAGCAAGGGGTGCCAGGTTGTCAGGCCAGGCACGTATTGGGTCATAATGTTTCCAGTCACCTCAGTATTTCAGTTTTGGACACACTCAATTTGAGATGGCTACATGTCATCCACTGATCAATGGCTTGCAGGCAACTGAAGATGTCTGAGTATCTAATGTTTTTGGGCTTTCCAGTTTAAGAAGTATTTGTGTCATCTGCGTAGTTATAGCATGTGAGCTAAAATTCATTGATCATTGCAAGTAATGACTTCATGTAGATGTTGAAAAGCATGGGTGAGATGATAGATCCTGGAAGGGGCTTTTGTGAGGAACGGTTTGTATGAGAATGGGGGAGTGTGAGAAGTTGGCCTGGTATATGATGTTCACTAGTTAAAGTGACCACCTTGTACCATGCCAAGCAACCCTTATGGTGTGGTTGTAAGTCAACCTTTTCGGACTAGCTGCCCTAGTGGTAGCGTAGGCTAAGCAGTCTTTGAGGCTAAACTCGTGAAAGCGTGTTAAGCAGGCTGTTTTACCAAATGTAACCCCCCTTTATACCAATGAAAGGACACCACACAGATATATATTGAAAATATATATGTATTTATTTCTCAAAGTATCCCCTAGACTCTTTATGAGCACAGGAGCACAAATCGTTAAACAAGAATACGTTAGAATACACAGAAGTTGCACTTTATATGGATAGGCCCTGGTGGCCACTCGAACCATATACTAAAATAGTGGTATAAGTACCACGAACAGAAAAGGGGAAAGGCCTAGGGCCTCTAGAATCGCTGGGCCTACAAGGAGCTAACTTTAGTTAGTGACCAGGAGGTCCACGGGTTGCGTGTGCAGAGCAAATAGTCACACGCGGGCTCCCATAGGTTTTCAATGGGTGCGTAAAAGTTACAAAGTTACTGCAAAAAGGATCTTCCGGATGGACTATGAACTCAAGATTGGAAACACAGACACTAGAGATGATACTCTACACTTGGGCACCGGAGTGCCAGCTTTACCTCACCCACAGGAAGCGGGTGCATAGGTCTCGAAGTGCGTCGGGTTTCTTCTATATGTTCAATGGAGCCTGAAGACAAAGATGCTGCAGGCGGTCGGTCCGGAAGGGATGCGGTGGATCCAAGGGTGGATCGGAGTTGTAGAAGACCTGTAAGCAGAGGGGACAGTGTTCACAGTCACTAGCCAGTGACCAGCGTGGCACCAGGTGGGTACCAGGCGATGTCGGGTGCAAACAGGAGGAAAGGTGCAGCTTGTCTCTACAGCCACGTGGTCCCTGAAGGTCGACGACGCCCAGGAGTCGGTTCACGAGCTGTCCCACGCAGGCTCTCGCTGTCGGCGACTTGGTCGAAGCAAACAAGCCTTGGCAAAAGCAATTGTTGTGGAGAACGAAATAAGCTGATGGTTCTGACCAGCAAGGTCAGAGGGACTGCTCCTTTAGAGGGGAGCAAGGGCCAGTCTGGAGCAACCAGACCAGCGGTGTAGTTCTTGAAGTTCATCTCCAAGATGGCCACTAGCCAACGGGCCAGCAACCGGTTAGGCGCGTCGAGTGGCAAAATGCAGAGGGGCCCCACGCAGATCGTGGAGATGCTGGAGGGCTCACCTTTAGTGCAGATGCTGCTCGGGTGTTGGGCTTCTCAGGACCCAAAGCACAACTTGGAGGGAGCCTCGGTTGTCGCGCTTGCAGCTTGTCGTGGTCTTTTCAAGATGGCTGGCTCCACGTGTCTCGGTGCCTCCACGGGTTCCTTCTTTTCAGGGACTGTGGATCGGGCGGTGAGAGGTCTGGAGGTCCAGGTCTTGTCAGTCTCTGGGTTTGGGCTCCGGCGGGAGGCGGCGGCAAAGCAGACGTTGATTCGCTGGAGGGTGCTTGCGTTAGCAAGGTGGTCACTCCCTGACCACAGGGGAGATTGGCTTCAGTCCTCTGTGCGGCAGAGCGTCGAAGTTCCCGTCTTCTTCTTGTAGTTAAGTTGATTCCAGGATGTCTAAAGTCTTAGGACACAGCTCCTACCTTTATTCGGATTCTAGGGGCCGGACTACCTGCTAGGTCCCTCCCTAAGGGTGGGACCAGGAAGGGGGGTGGTTACACCCCCAATCCTTTGTCCAGCTCGCCCCAGGTCCAGGGCTGGTGTGCCCCAGGACCGGTTTGAACTGGCATATGTACCGAGGCTCCTTGTGAGCCTCAGGCATGTCTGGTTTCTTTCAAGCCCTACCTGACCAATACACAAAATCCTGTCTGGGGTGGTGCATGCACCTCCCCTGGCAGGAAACCCTTTGTCCACACCTCCCAAGCTGGAAGGACTCCCAGCAGCAGGAGGGCAGACTTGTGTCTGTGGTGGCAGCATCCATTTTGTGGAGCTGAGGCTATGTCTGATTTTACCCGGGTTTCAGGTACTGTACATGTCGTGTCCCTCTAGAAGGGTGGAATGCTAACCCCGTCGCCAGAAATGGCGAGGGGTTAGTATTCCAATTCGTATGACACCTTACTCGACATGTTTTGATAAAGCCAAACCAAAGATAGCATTTAACCGCGAGGTTCATAATGCACTTAAGAGTATATGGTATGACGATATCTGGAAACAGTAGAAGGAAGTGGTTCCGACCACTGCAGACAGGCTCAGCTCATTCCAGAGCACCATCTCACATGGAACGAAGCACTCCGCCTTCAGGATTGTTAAGGCCTGCCATAGGAGTGACTTATAGGTTAACATGTGTCCCATTTAAGGTTAGGTATAGGTATACTACACCTAAGTAAGAGGTGGTTACACCAACTTACCCCAGCTGAGTGATCAGCCAGTTGTGTCAAATTTGTTAGGCCAAGCCTGGGGTGGCATAATACATGCTTCAGCCCCTGGTAGGCCTTAGATACACCAATGCCCTGGGTACCTAGTGTACACTGGTACAAGGGGCTCACAGGGTGATCTAGTTCCAATTGGTTATGCACCTAGAGTGCATAGTGTTAATTTAGTTAGAGAGAACAGCAGGCTGGGGGTCTGATTAGCAGGCCCACAGCCTCAATATGTCAAAAACCAGTGAAGCAAAAAGCAAAAATTTGGGGTGACCATAGGATAGCAGACCCTACTCTCCTACAGGGAGTATGGATGAAATTTTGTTCTGTGTTGAAGATAGGATGTGATCCAGTCGAGAGCAATGCTCTTTATGCCGCTTGTGTAGAGTCTTTGTATTGGAGCGTCATTATGAACTGTGTCGAAGGCAGCTGAAAGGTTCAGGAGAAGTAGTGCAGTGACCTCGTTCTGGTCTACTGTGTTTTTAAGGTCATCCCAGACAACAATGAGGGCAGATGCTGTGCCTCTTCCTGGACAGAATCATGTTTGGAAGTCAGAAAGAATGGAGTTATCTTCCGTGAATTGTGACATCTCGGTGAAAGCTGCTCTTTCTATCAGTTTGCTCAGGAAAGGTCCATTTGTAATCAGTTGTACTTGTTTGGGACATGCAGGTCTAGGTTTGTCACTTTATCTAATGACTCAAGAGACTTCTTTGAAGAAAAACAACTTGCACACATCCGGATCCAACACTAGATGGCAGGGGTATGTAAAGCATATGTATCTACAGCCACACATGCCATGGAACATTCACTTTCTGATAGTTGTTTGAAGGAATGTAGAGGCTGGGTTAGCCTACCCTTGGAGGAATTTGATGAAAATGGGTTGGTGCTGGTGGTTTTTCTTTGTTTTAAATTAAACAAGATTCCAACATGACTGCTTTGGTGAATGATTTGCCAGTTTGTCAGTAAATTCTTGAAAAATGGGATTAGTTCCTTCTGTGCATTTATGTTTAATAAATTCAGTGAGAAGTTTATACAATTCTTTATTTGTACATTTAGCATTTTGAATTATGTTTGAATAGTACCTTTCTTTGGCTTTTTGGATTGTTGACTTGTATCTTCTGTTAAGTTTGTATAGGTAAAGTTTGTCTTGATTCTTTTATGTTTTGAGCCAGGTGCATTGCAGCTTTGCAATTTTTTTTTTAATCTTTAGTCAAACATTCATCCAAGTTACTTGTTTTCCTTTGTCCTGTTTTGTTGTTCTTAAGGGTATTAGGATATCAAAAATTTCCTGGAACCAGTGATAGACTTTTTGAACTGAATTTATTGTGTCTATATCTGTGTTGGATGTTAGTTCTGTTTCTAAGTATTCAAAATTGAGTTTGTTCCATGGTCGATATGTGGTTGAATGTAAGGTGGGCTTAGGTGTGGTGATTTGTGGTGTTTTGTGTTGGAAAGCTACCAGATGGTGGTCTGACCTTGTGACTGGAGTAATCTTTTGAAAGGTAACTAGTTCTGGATTTGCAAAAAGCACATCTAGGATGTGTTCAGCGAAGTTTGTTGGTGATCTGATGTAGGTTTGGTGTGTCCAGGCCACTGAGGACAGTTCTTGAATGGGTCATATTGGGTTCGAACCATATGTTTAGGTCACCTAGGATGCATAGGTTGTGGTGTGGTTTCATAAGGTTTGAAACTGTGTCTAGAAACGTGTCTGGGAATGTTGCATTGCTGTGTGGGGGTCTGTAAAGGAGTACAAAGTTACAGGGGGAAGCTGGTGTAAGGGCTTCACAACCTTGTACTGAAACATTGTCCGCTTTGGTGAGGTTTATTGTTTCTTTGAACATAATAGCTAGTTCGTCCCCTCTTTTGCCTACACGATTTTGTGCGACAGTTTGATAGCCTCAAGGACAGCTTCATGCAATACCAGAGCCATGTCATCTCTCACCCATGATTCAGTTCTGAAGGGTAAGTCAGGTTGTGTGTCAGTGAGTAGGTCGTAGATGTGGTATTTGTTTTTAGAGAATGATTGAGAATTTATTAGTAGGCAGTCTAGATATTGTGTTTTGGTGGTGATGTGACTTTGTTTTCTAGAAGAGTGAGTAGTATTCTCTGAACAGGTAGCAAGTGTATTATTAGGGTTGGTATTAACTTTATCAGGATAGCAATATGTCTATAATTAATCCTCATCCAGTAGGCTTAGAAGGCATCTTGTTGGGTCTGTGTGTGCCGTTGGCGGAGATGGTGGTTGAGAGTAAATTGGTGGTTGAGCTGTGTTGTTTTTGTAGAGTAGGAAAGTAGCGCCTTCGAGAAAGACGTCCTCACAATAGCACTCAATGAGCGGATTGCCGCTTTAAGAACAGGTACAAGTGTTGTCGTGGTAATAATAATTTCTTTAATACTTGTAAAAAGAGTCATGGGGTATGATAATTCTCATACTTTTAGAACTGAATGCTGTTGAACATCGCGGTTATTTATTCAAAATTTTAGCGAACAACATATTTCAGATGTCCCCGATGCATTTCGGGACTCACCCTTCGTCAGGGGAATGATTCTACAAAAGAAAGGAGTATCGGCATAGATCCGGGATACAGGGTCATGATGTTGAATATGAATTTAGTAAGTTGGAGAACAAAACCTCATGTGCACAAGGGTAACGGAGGGATTTATTTATCGGAACGTGAGGTTGTTAAGACGCCGGTAGTGATGCTACTGTGTGTAATAGAATGCCACCAGCGTACCGTAGGAAAACCGAAAGTTCAACAGTAAAACCCGTAGTTGAAAGGTGCCCGTGTGTTGTTAAGGAAAAAGAAATTTAAATGAGAAATAAAAGGGTAAACGGAGTTTGTGATGTGGGGTACGGTTGTGCTTAAAGTTAAAAAAGAAAATATAATATAATATAATTAAAATTAAAGTAAATTGGTGCATAGATAGTAAACGTCGGGACATAAAAGATAAATATCGCGTAAACCAGTATACCGATGTAAACCCGGGAAACAGTGTGTCAGAGTCCATAGTAAATGTTACCTGAAACACGCCAAACGTCAAGTGCGAAGCATTCTTCAAAGTGATTGTGAAGCAAACGGGGTGAAACGCGAAGCAGTTATCTCGTGTAACCCGGAAATAGTAATAGCGTAGGTGCGCGAAAGTGTATCATGTGACTGAAAGAAAGTAAAGAAAGACTGGGGTATGAAAAGTGTAGTCATGGAAACTCCGTATAACACAGGTACATCTTAGATAATAAAAGTATAATATATAATAGAGTGTAAGGTAGAGTAGATAAATGTACAAGGAGAGTTCCTGTTGACAGCGTGCACAAATGCAACAAATTGAAATGAAGGTAACTCATAATTGCGGTAAGATAAGATCGCAAGTGCGGAAAAACAATACTTAATCAAAAATCAGCAAAAGTTAAAAACAAACATAAAATGTGATGAAAGAAGGTAAGAATGCCTAAAGTTAAGTGTAACAAAACAGATACAGTAAAGTGGTGAAGAAACATGAAAAAAAGACAGAATGGAATGGGACATAATCAGGCGAAATCTGGATACCACTTCTATAGATAACCACTGTATTCCAAATGTTCATTGAGTCCAGAAGGGTGTACAGAATTCAGTCTGTTAATCCAGAACAGTTCACGTTGTAGTAGGAACGCGCTGTTATCTCTTCCTCGTTGTATCGGAACTAGTTCTAGAATAAGGAATCTCAATTGGCTGCAATTATGTCTGTTCTCAGAAAAATGTTTAGCAACTGTAGACTTGGTATTCAGAGTTCGGATGTTGCTTTTATGTTCAATGAGTCAAGTTTTCATTTTTCTTTCGGTTTTGCCTACATATGGAAGTCCACATGGGCATTTTAGAAGGTAAACTAAGTCACTGGAATCACAGGTCGCCGTAACTTTGAGATTGATGGGAGTGCCTTTAGAGGGGTGCATGAGAGTGGTACCCTTAATGATGTTGTTACAGCCACCACAATTATGGCAGGGGATCGTTCCTTTGTATACTTTGTTAGATTCGGAGGAGGTCTTGTTCAAAAGTTGTTGTAGATTGGGCGTTCTTTGATAAGCAAAAATAGGCAATTGGTCAAAAATACCTTTGAAATCTGGTTCCGACTGTAATAGTGGCCAGTATTTTCGGATCGTGTTTTTGATTTTGTGACTTTGTCTGGAAAACTTAGATACAAAAACTGGTCGGTCATTTGGAGTCTTGCAAATTTGTTTTTGTAGTAAATCTGATTGGTTCTTGGTTTCAGCTCTGTTTACAGCGTCTTGTAAAATGGAGGCAGGATATGCTCTCATCTTGAATTTGTTGATTAAGATACCACTTTGTTTTTGAAAAATCTCTTCTGTAGACGAAATCCTTTTAACTCTCAGTAATTGGGAATAAGGAAGGTGTTTTTTCAAAGATTTTTGGTGGAAATTTGAGAAATGTAGGAGATTGTTGCGATCAGTGGTTTTGGTAAATACCGAGGTAATTAGCTCATTATTTTGTACGGAAATGTCCACATCCAGAAATGTGATGTGATTGTGATTAATTTTGTGAGTAAATTGAATACGTTCATTGATGGTATTGAGATGTGTGATCTCAGTGAGTAGTTCGGTTTGAGTGCCCTTCCAAATTAGAAAAATATCATCTATGTATCTGTAGAACATTAGCAAATTTTTTTACCATGTTTCTTGTGATAGAATGTAATCGAGCTCAAAACGGTGCATGAAAAGATTGGCATACGCCAGAGCAGCACAATTGCCCATAGATGTACCAGACAATTGGATGAAGTAGTTATCGTTCCAAAGAAAATAGCTGTGGTATAAAGAAAAATGCATCAGTTCAAGTAAAAACACTTTCAGATCATCTTCCATGTCCGCATCGATGAGAAAAGATTCAATGGCTTGTATGCCCAAATCATGTGGGATGGAGGTGTACAAAGATTTGACGTCTATGGTACATAGTAGGATTTGGACGTGGTCTTGCACTTTGATGTGACTGAGTTTCATTAGGAAGTCTGTAGTGTCTTTGAGGTATGTGGACATCCCTTGAAGGATGGGTTGTAAGTGTTTGTCAATATATTTTCCAATGGGCTCATGAATTGAATTTCGTGTGCTCACTATTGGTCTGAATGGTGGTTTCTCTAAGTTCTTGTGTATCTTGGGTATCATATACAAGTACGGTACATTGGGGTTTTCTGCGATGAGAAAGCGTTTGTCTCTGTCATTGATGGTACCTTGTTCTAGCGCTTTATTGATAATAATCAGTAAGACAGAAGAGAATTCATGAGTAGGGTCTGACGTCAATTTGGAGTATGTATCCTGGTCATTTACATGTGCCTCGACGTTTTCCGTGTAAAAATCGGTGTCTAATATGACAAGAGCTCCTCCTCCTTTGTCAGCCTTGCAGAATGTGATCTCTTTATCCATTGCCAGCTGTTTGATGATGTTGCGTTCATTACGGGTCAAATTGCTGGTTTTAGCTGGTTGTTCGAGAAGTAAATTGGTGATCTCTTTTCTTACAATGACTTCAAAATTGTCAAGAACTTTATGACTCATGGGAGCCATGAACTTACTTTTGGGTCTTAAGTCCATTAGTGTGCCTTTGTCTGGTGTCGCGGATGGTTCGACTATATTGGTAAAGAAATGCTTTAGGCGAAGATTGCGCATAAATTTGAATAGGCACACTTGAGTTTCCAACTCATTTGTATTGTAAGTAGGTACAAATGAAGTGCCTTTCTGTAGAGAGTGAATTTGTTGAGGTGTCAGGAGTTTTTGAGAAATGTTGATGACTAAATTCTCTGGCTTCGTGTTGACTTCGCAATAGGTGTGTCCTGTACTCTTGGGTTTTGCCCTCCTGGTTCGTCTGGGGTGTTTTGGCCTCTCCCTCACGTTCCGATAAATAAATCCCTCCGTTACCCTTGTGCACATGATGTTTTGTTCTCCAACTTACTAAATTCATATTCAACATCATGACCCTGTATCCCGGATCTATGCCGATACTCCTTTCTTTTGTAGAATCATTCCCCTGACGAAGGGCGAGTCCCGAAATGCATCGGGGGACATCTGAAATATGTTGTTCGCTAAAATTTTGAATAAATAACCGCGATGTTAAACAGCATTCAGTTCTAAAAGTATGAGAATTTTCATACCCCATGACTCTTTTTACAAGTATTAAAGAAATTATTATTACCACGACAACACTTGTACCTGTTCTTAAAGCGGCAATCCGCTCATTGAGTTCTATTTTGAGGACGTCTTTCTCGAAGGCGCTACTTTCCATTGATTGCTTACACCTCTATGGTTAGGAGGTGGTCTCACCAGCACCAAAGTTGTTTTACAAGGACTACGTGCCTACAACTATCCTATACCTGTGAGTGCAACCGTATTTCGAACTGTTTTTGTAGAGTAGCCTTGTTGTGTAATAGACAAGGAGATGAGGGAGAGTAGTTGGCCTAATGGCTAGGGCGCTCGACCTCAGACCTTGGGAACTGGGTTCGAGTCTCGGTAATGACGCTGAACTTCCTGTGATTCTGGGCAAATCACTTAATTTCCCCGTGCCTAACAAAAAACAAATATGAATGTGTGTCCTCATGTAATGTAACTGGTGCTATGTAAAGCGCTCTGATTCCTGATTGGATTCGGGTCAAGTTCGCGCTATATAAAACTCAGCAAAAAAAAAAAAGATGCAAAATTGTGAAGAGCTGCATGTTGTGTATTTCATCCGTGTCTGTTTTAGGGTGGAGGGTGCATGGGTTACAGGTGGTAGTGGAGCCTATGGGTCATGTTTTTTTTTTTCCACAACTCAGTTTTATTGTTGAAAGTCGATAGAGATCCAACGTTATATTGAGCGCCAGCAAAAGATAATGACAGGCAGCAAGGATTTCAACGTTTTCCATAATAAAATATCCGTGTTGGTGTAAAAAACACATTACAGAGTAAGGAGAAAATAAGATTTTAACAACAAACAATAGTGCCATAATAATATCGCTGGAGGCCTCCAATGATCCAAGACATGTAGGTCAATGCAATTTAATACATACATATATTAGGTCAACATCCATAGCGGAGCAAAATACCATTAACCCAACAATTCTTCGATAGCAGAGACCGAAGGAGGAGGATCTAAGTCTAGCTCCCTGTAATCCGCCCACCGCTTCCATATCTTAAAGTGTTTCTGGGGGCACCCTCTTGCTGCAAAAACCGGGATTTCTAGACCCATACAAAAGTCGAGTCCTTTCTTCCAGGTCACAACCAACGGCGGAGACTCACACTTCCACACCCTAGCCACATCGCGCTTAGCCAGCGTGAGGCCGAGAAACGGTAAGTGGCGCTTATATCTATTGCTTGCCCCCTATTCCCTCAGTTATATAGAGCATGAATAGTCGAGGTGTGGGTTGAATGTCCCAACCCAGGACCTCCGAAAGGCACGCAGCAACCCCTCTCCAAAACAACGACAAGGACGTACACTGCCATATTGTGTGGAAGAAGTTACCCTCAGTCACCCCACACCGCAAGCTTCTAGGGGACGCAATCCGCCCCGCCCGTCGCAGCTTATATCTGGTGAAGTACACCGATGCAGGTACTTGAATTGGATCAGCCGCAGGTGGGCAGCTATTGCTGCTCCCAGCGGGGATTCGAGTGCCTCCACCCAATCATCCTCGTCAAGGGGCCCTAGGTCTAGCTGCCAGGCCTCCCGTGTTTTGTGTAGTGTGGTAGGGGTATTATTTATGAGTGTACGGTAGATCTTTGTGATCCCCTAGATCGCCCATAAAGACTTTGGCCTCGATGGGGTTAAATTCAGGCATAGTATCTAGCTGCACCAAATATGGGGAGAGGGCATGTCTCAGTTGTAAGTACTTGTAGAATTGTGTGTGGGGCATATTAAATTCTGTCTGTAGTTCTTGGAAAGATTTTAAGCAACCTCCCCGTATAACTGCCCCTACTGTATCAATGCCAATGGCCTCCCAACCCCGAAAACCAAATAGCTGCATCACTTGGGATAGCTGAGCATTGCGCCATAAGGGGGTTTGCCTCGTCAGTTTACCCCACCTGCCCATCGCACGCAGCGCTCGTTTCCAGACCGCAAATACCATCGATAATGCCTTAAGCTGCGAGCTGGAATATAGGATCTGGTGTAGCGCTGTGGCCTCATGGGTCATGTTTTAAGGCTCTAAATTGTGCAAAGGATGCAGGTGAATGAATATTGTTGTGTTGGGGTGTTTGTGGTAGGTGTAGGTGAAGACAGAAAATGTTGGATTAACATTGGTTTAGGATTTGTATTTGTGTAGTCATGAGGGTGGGAGTGGATGTTTATTTCTATTTCTATTTTATGACGGAATGTATTATGAAATTGTGTGTGTGTGGTTGTAATGTGCTGGTGTATGTATCATGGTTTGTTTTTAAAAATTTTAACAAAGCTTTATTGACACCATGCAGATCTGACACAGCCAGGTGCCTACATCCCAACGGGCCGGCACAGCAGTGCATGACATTCTGTGTAAAGGACATTGGGGAAGCCAACACAGCAAGCCGCCTACAACCCCTATGGGCCGGCCGCGTCAAGTGGGCAAGCAGAACGGGTGACAATCAACACAGACCCCAAACCAAATACCCCACCAAACATCAAGTTCAATAAGTCACAGTAGCAACGCCATCTTTTGCCTGTTATGCCAAAGCATTGTCCAATTAGTCTCCAACCATTGTGCACCCCCATGCTCCTCTATCCCGCCCTTCCCTCCCCAATCGCTACGACACCAGAACGTGGTCAGTGTATCCCCATTTCCGGGAGATCCTCTGCTTCATCGCGTCACTCTCCCTCGTGTCTGTCGCTCCCCCTCGGCCAGGAGCAGGGTCAGGGGCCCCAGTGTCAGTGTGTGCCAAAAAATATGTTTGAAGAGGGGCCCAAATATCTCTAGGGCGTGAGGAGGGTGGCATAAGTTCAGCATATATGTGTAACTGGTCCTGGCAGTATATGAGATCGTTTATCCAGTCCTTCAATTTGGGGGCTCGGCCGCGCCCCCATCGACAGGCTATTCGTCGCTTCGCCAGATGTGTCATGGTTTGTTTTTGTGTAGTAGTGAGATGAGATATTCATGTCCTTAGGTGAGAGGGGGTGTCAGCTTGCCGCTTCCCCTGGCTTGGAGTGTTTGAGATCAGTGACTCTAGCCGTATTCAGTTGCTTATGCTGCCAATGTGTTTTTAGAATTGTCGCTGTTAGAGATCGTGATTTTTACATCGCACTTTACAGTCATTGTACTTTTAAAAATTGATGTTGCTACTGACCTGGAAAACTTGATGTTGTCATTTTAAAAAACGATCGCTTACCTGCACACACGCATCACGCAACCCCCGGAATCCCGGTGGGACAACCTAGGCCACCATCTTGCTCAGGGCGCGCTCTAGTTGTCGGGGGGGCATTTGGGCATAAATCATGCGTGCTGCGCGGACGCCAGCGCCTTAGGTGAGAGGGGGTGTCTGCTTCCCGCTTCCCCTGGCTTGAAGTGTTTGAGATCAGTGACTCTAGCCGTATTCAGTTGCTTATGCTGCTAATGTGTTTTTAGAATTGTCGCGGTTAGAGATCGTGATTTTTACATCGCACTTTGCAGTCATTGTACTTTTAAAAATTGATGTTGCTACTGACCTGGAAAACTTGATGTTGTCATTTTAAAAAACGATCGCTTACCTGCACACACACATCACGCAACCCCCGGAATCCCGGTGGGACAACCTAGGCCACCATCTTGCTCAGGGCGCGCTCTAGTTGTCGGGGGGGCATTTGGGCATAAATCATGCGTGCTGCGCGGACGCCAGCGCCTTAGGTGAGAGGGGGTGTCTGCTTGCCGCTTGCCCTGGCTTGAAGTGTTTGAGATCAGTGACTCTAGCCGTATTCAGTTGCTTATGCTGCTAATGTGTTTTTAGAATTGTCGCGGTTAGAGATCGTGATTTTTACATCACACTTTGCAGTCATTGTGCTTTTAAAAATTGATGTTGCTACTGACCTGGAAAACTTGACGTTGTCATTTTAAAAAACTATCGCTTACCTGCACACACGAATCACGCAACCCCCAGAATCCCGGTGGGACAACCTAGGCCGCCATCTTGCTCAGGGCGCGCTCTAGTTGTCGTGGGGCATTTCGTCATAAATTATGCGCGCTGCTGGTGTGCCAAATGCGTGCCTAAGGCAAGCCCGTCTGCGCCCGGCAGCGGCCAGCGTTGCTGCCCGTTTTTCATCTGATTTTCCTACTGTACGCAGGTCCTGGAGCCACGCGGAAATGGTGTCGATTGGTGCATCCTTGAGTAAGTGCGGCCATGAATGGGCGGTTCTGGACAATATTTCTGGTACTTGTCCATCTTGTAACTACCATTTCAATCACATCTTGGGTTCTATTTCTTTACCCAGACATGACCCTTCTGCCCCATTGAACGCTCGGTGTATTCAAGCTGCCTTGATTAGGTCGCGGTCCATGGTTAAACATGCTCCTGACATCTTTGAGTTGCTGGTGGATAGTCAGTTGGATCTGCTTTTCATATCAGAGACATGGCTTAACGAGTTCTCAGCTCCTGTTATTGCCATGGCTATCCCTGCGGGGTATAAAATTGATAAAATTCAAACCATCCAGGATAGCTTTGGGACTGCTATTCAGGTGCAGGCGGTTTACCCGCTTCCGACAGCCTCCGATCTAGATCTAGTCCGCACCCGTTTGACTGCGTTTACTCCCATTCCACTGCCAGGTACTCTGGCCATTCTTAAGTCTCTTAAATCAGGTTCTCCAGCGGTTCCCTGCTGAGCCAGGTTGCTGGCTGCAGTGGCAGAGGTTGTCAATCCTGAAGTAAACAATATTGTCAACCTGTCGCTCCAAACCGCTACGGTTCCATCTGAGTGGAAACAGGCAAAACTCCTCCCCCTGCTAAAAAAAATCTTCATTAAACCCCGCTACCCTGGCTAGCTACCGACCTATCTCACTTCTCTCAGCTGTGGCGAAGGTGTGTGAGAAGGCCGCCCGCAAGCAGCTCTCTGAATTTGTTGAGACTTCTGGCGCCCTCCAGCCAGCACAGTCGAGGCCTCACTCAGTACTGAGACGGCCCTGGTTGAGATGGCGGAGGCTATTTAAGAATGCCTTGATTCAGGCGGCAGAGCGGCTCTGGTGCTATTAGACCTCTCTGCCGCGTTTGACACGGTGCCGCACCGCCAACTTCTGGCCCGGTTGTCTAACATCGGCACCTCTGGTTTGGTGTGGGAGTGGATTGAATCCTTTCTGGCGAATAGAACACAGAATGTATGGCTGCCTCCATTCTCCTCTACACCGAGAAGTCTGACCATGGGTGTTCCTCAAGGCTCAACTTTGAGCCCTCTCCTGTTTAATGTTTACATGACCCCGCTTATCTAACTGGCGGAGGAGCTGGGTGCTAAGATCATAGCTTATGCTGATTGTGAGAAGTTGGCCTAGTATATGATGTTCACTAGTTAAAGTGATCACCTTGTACCATGCCAAGCAACCCTTATGGTGTGGTTGTAAGTCAACCTTTTTCGGACTAGCTGCCCTAGTGGTAGCGTAGGCTAAGCAGGCTTTGAGGCTAAACTCGTGAAGCGTGTTAAGCCAGCTGTTTTACCAAATGCAACCCCCTTTTATACCAATGAAAGGACACCACACAGATATATATTCAAAATATATATGTATTTATTTCTCAAAGTAACCCCTAGTCTCTTTATGAGCACAGGAGCACAAATCGTCAAACAAGATTACAGTAGAATACACAGAAGTTGCACTTTATATGGATAGGCCCTGGTGGCCGCTCAAACCATATACTAAAATAGTGGTATAAGTACCACGAACAGAAAAGGGAAAAGGCCTAGGGCCTCTAGAATCGCTGGGCCTACAAGGAGCTAACTTCAGTTAGTGACCAGGAGGTCCACGGGTGGCGTGTGCAGAGCAAATAGTCACACGCGTGCTCCCATAGGTTTCAATGGGTGCATAAAAAGTACAAAGTTACTGCAAAGAGGATCTTCCGGATGGACTAGGAACTCAAGATTTGGAACACAGGCACTAGAGATGTAATACTACACTTGGGCACAGGAGTGCCAGCTTTACCTCACCCACAGGAAGCGGGTGCATAGGCCTCGAAGTGCGTCGGGTTTCTTCTATCTGTTCCGTGGAGCCTGAAGACAAAGATGCTGCAGGCGGTCGGTCCGGGAGAGATGCGGTGGATCCAAGAGTGGATCAGAGATGTTGAAGACCTGTAAGCAGAGGGGACAGTGTTCACAGTCACTAGCCAGTGACCAGCGTGGCACCAGGTGGGTACCAGGCAATGTCGGGTGCAAACAGGAAGAAAGGTGTAGCTTGTCTCTGCAGCCACGTGGTCCCTGGAGGTCGACGACGTCCAGGAGTCGGTTCACGAGCTGTCCCACGCAGGCTCTCGCTGTCGGCGGTGTCGGCGACTTTATCGAAGCAACCAAGCCTTGGCAAAAGCAATTGTTGTAGGAGATGACATAAGCTGATGGTTCTGACCAGCAAGGTCAGAAGGACTGCTCCTTTGGAGGGGAGCAAGGGCCAGTCTGGAGCAACCAGACCAGTGGTGTATTTTGTAAAGTTCGTCGCCAAGATGGCTACTAGCCAACGGGCCAGCAACCGGTTAGGCACGTCGAGTGGCAAAATGCAGAAGGGCCCCACGCAGATCGTGGAGATGCTGGAGGGCTCACCTTTGGTGCAGATGCTGCTCGAGGGTTGGGCTTTTCAGATCCCAAAGCACAACTTGGAGGGAGCCTCGGTTGTTGCACTTGTCAGCTTGTCGTGGTCGTTTCAAGATGGCTGGCTCCACGTGTCTCGGTGCCTCCACGGGTCTCCTCTTTTCAGGGGCTGTGGATCGGGCGGTGAGAGGTCTGGAGGTCCAGGTCTTGTCAGTCTCTGGGCTCGGGCTCCGGCGGGAGGCGGCGGCAAAGCAGACGTTGATTCGCTGGATGGTGCTTGCGTTAGCAAGGTGGTCACTCCCTGACCACAGGGGAGATTTCCTTCAGTCTTCTGTGCAGCAGAATGTCGAAGTTCCCGTCTTCTTCTTAGTTTCAAGTTGATTCCAGGATGTCTGAAGTCTTAGGACACAGCTCCTACCTTTAAGCGGATTCTAGGGGCCGGACTACCTGCTAGGTCCCTCCCTATGGGTGGGACCAGGAAGGGGGGTGGTTACACCCCCAATCCTTTGTCCAGCTCGCCCCAGTCCCGGGACTGGTGTGCCCCAGGACCGGTTTGAACTGGCATATGCACCGAGGCTCCTTGTGAGCCACAGGCATGTCTGGTTTCTATTCAAGCCCTACCTGACCAATACACAAAATCCTGTCTGGGGTGGTGCATGCACCTCCCCTGGCAGGAAACCCTTTGTCCACACCTCCCAAGCTGGAAGGACTCCCAGCAGCAGGAGGGCAGACTTGTGTCTGTGGTGGCAGCATCCATTTTGTGGAGCTGAGGCTATGTCTGATTTTACCCGGGTTTCAGGTACTGTACAGGTCGTGTCCCTCTAGAAGGGTGGAATGCTAACCCCGTCGCCAGAATTGGCGAGGGGTTAGTATTCCAATTCGTATGACACCTTACTCGACATGTTTTGATAAAGCCAAACCAAAGATAGCATTTAACCGCAAGGTTCATAATGCACTTAAGAGTATATGGTATGACGATATCTGGAAACAGTAGAAGGAAGTTGTTCCGACCACTGCAGACAGGCTCAGCTCATGCTAGAGCACCATCTCACATGGAACCAAGCACTCTGCCTTCAGGATTGTTAAGGCCTGCCATAGGAGTGACTTATAGGTTACCAGGTGTCCCATTTAAGGTTAGGTATAGGTATACTACACCTAAGTAAGAGGTGATTACACCAACTTACCCCAGCTGAGTGAACAGCCAGTTGTGTCAAATTGTTAGGCCAAGCCTGGGGTGGCATAATACATGCTTCAGCCCCTGGCAGGCCTTGGGTACACCAATGCCCTGGGTACCTAGTGTACACTGGTACAGGGGCTGACAGGGTGATCCACTTCCAATTGGTTATGCACCTAGGGTGCATAGTTTTAATTTAGTAGAGAGAACAGCAGGCTGGGGGTCTGATTGGCAGGCCCACAGCCTCAATATGTCAAAAACCAGTGAAGCAAAAAGCAAAAATTTGGGGTGACCATAGGATAGCAGACCCTACTCTCCTACACAACCCCCCCCCCAAACGCTGGGACATTAAACTAGCCTTGACCAGTCTCGTCTTCATGTCCTAAGTGGAAGTACCTGGAGAGACCATCTGCATTCCCATGGTCAGTACCTGGCCGGTGCTCCACTGTAAAGTCCATCCCCTGTAGGGAAATGGACCACCTAAGCAGTTTGGGGTTTTCACCCTTCATCTGATTTAGCCACAAGAGGGGCTTATGGTTGGTCTGAATCTTGAAGTGAGTGCCAAACAGGTATGGCCTCAGCTTCTTCAGGGCCCACACCACAGCAAAGGCCTCCCTCTCAATAGCTGACCAATTCTTCTCTCTGGGGGTCAACCTTCTGCTAATAAAAGCAATGGGTTGGTCTTGACCATCTACATTAAGTTGTGACAGCACAGCTCCCACACCCAACTCAGAAGCATCTGTTTGGACAATAAACTCTTTGGAGTAGTCAGGACTTTTCAGGATAGGTGCAGAGCACATGGCCTCCTTCAGGTCATCAAATGCCTTTTGACAGCTTACTGTCCACTGAACCTTTTTGGGCATCTTCTTGGATGTCAGATCATTAAGAGGAGTCACAATGGACCCATAGTTCTTAACAAACTTCCTGTAGTACCCAGTCAAGCCCAAGAAAGCTCGAACTTGTGTCTGGGTGGTTGGAGGAGACCAGTCCTTGATGGATTGTATCTTACTCTCCAGTGGTTGAACTTGGCCTCCACCTACAAGGTGGCCCAAATATACAACCTTACTCTGCCCTATCTGGCACTTAGTAGCCTTGATAGTGAGGCCTGCCCTTTGCAGAGCCTCAAGAGCCTTCTTCAGGTGGATCAGGTGATCCTCCCAGGTGGAGCTAAAGACAGCAATGTCATCCAGATATGCTGCGCAAAAGTCATCCAACCCAGTAAGGACTTGGTTCACCAGCCTTTGGAAGGTGGCAGGTGCATTCTTCAGACCAAAGGGCATCACCACAAACTGGTAGTGCCCACCTGGGGTTGAGAATGCTGTTTTGGCCTTAGACTCCTCAGCTAATCTGATTTGCCAATAGCCAGCTGTTAAGTCAAATGTGCTCAAAAACTTTGCAGAAGCTAGTTTGTCTATGAGCTCATCTGCCCTTGGAATAGGGTGTGCATCTGTCCTGGTGACAGCATTGAGGCCTCTGTAATCCACACAGAACCTCATCTCTCTCTTGCCATCCTTGGTGTGAGGTTTGGGGACCAGAACCACTGGGCTAGCCCAGGGGCTCTCTGAGGGTTCAATGACACCTAATTCCAGCATTTTATGTACCTCAGCCTTTATACAGTCCCTGACGTGGTCAGGTTGTCTGTAAAGCTTGTTCTTTACAGGCAGACTGTCACCAGTGTCCACCACATGGGTACACCAGTCAGTTTGACTAGGTATCAAGGAAAACATATGTGAAAATGATTGTAGAACCTGTCTACATTCAGTCTGCTGATGGGCAGTGAGGTTGCCTCCAAGGGTCACTCCTTCAACTGAGCCATCTTCAGGGTTCTGAGACAACAGGTCTGGGAGAGGGTCACTCTCTTCCTCCTGTCCCTCATCTGTAGCCATGAGCAAGCCCATGTCTGCCCTGTCAACATATGCTTTAAGCCTGTTAACATGGAGTACCCTGTGGGGACTCCTGGGAGTTCCTAGGTCGACCAAGTAGGTGACCCCTCCCTTCTTTTCCAGGATTGTATGGGGTCCAGACCATTTGTCTTGGAGTGCTGCTGGGGCCACTGGCTCCAACACCCATACCTTCTGTCCTGGCTGAAACCCAACCAAGACAGCCTGTTGGTCATGCCAAGCTTTCTGTAAGGCCTGGCTTGCCTCAAGGTTTTTGGATGCCTTCTCCATATACTCAGCCATCCTGGAGCGGAGACCAAGTACATAGTCCACTATGTCTTGCTTAGGCTTTTTGAGAGGTAACTCCCATCCTTCCTTCACTAAACACAGTGGGCCTCTTACAGGGTGCCCAAATAACAATTCAAAGGGGCTGTAGCCAACTCCTTTTTGTGGGACCTCTCTGTAAGCAAACAGAAGGCAGGGTAGAAGGATGTCCCATCTTCGCCTGAGCTTTTCAGGTAATCCTTTGATCATACCCTTTAGGGTCTTGTTGAATCTCTCAACAAGCCCATTGCATTGTGGGTGATAAGGGGTGGTGAACTTGTAGTTGACACCACATTCCTTCCACATAGCTGTCAAGTATCCTGACATAAAGTTGGTACCTCTGTCAGATACTACCTCCTTAGGAAACCCCACTCTGGAGAATACTCCCAGCAGGGCCCTGGCCACAACAGGAGCTGTAGTGGTCCTAAGGGGAATTGCCTCTGGATACCTGGTGGCATGATCCACTACCACCAGTATAAATCTGTGCCCAGATGCAGTGGGAGGATCCATGGGACCCACTATGTCTATTCCCACTCTTTCAAAGGGGACCCCCACCACAGGTAGTGGTATTGGGGGGGCCTTTGTTGTGCCACCTGATTTGCCACTGGCTTGGCAGGTCACACAGGAGCGACAAAACTCCTTTGTATCTTCATTCATATGAGGCCAGTGAAAGTGAGGGACAAGCCTGTCCCAAGTCTTATTCTGGCCTAAGTGTCCTGCTAAAGGAATATCATGGGCCAAGGTAAGAAGGAAGCCCCTAAATTGCAGAGGTATAACCAACCTCCTGGTAGCACCAGGCTTGGGGTCTCTAGCCTCTGAATAAAGGAGCCCTTCATCCCAATACACTTTATGGGTACCTTGAGCATTCCCAGCAGCCTCAGCAGCAGCCAGCTGTCTGAGGGGTTCAAGAGAGGGACAGGATAACTGAGCCTGCCTCAAGTCAGCCCTTGAAGGTCCCCCTGTCCCCAGAAACTCAACCTGATCAGGTTCAAGCTCTTCAGGGACAGTTCCTTCAGGGTCCTCTAGATCAGCTTCCTGGGAAGGCTGATCATCACTCTGAGGCAGGGGGGAAGGCACAGCCTTGACCCTCCTGTTCTTCTTCTTGGTAGGTGCTTGGTCCATTGTTCCAGGATCCAAGACCTGAGGTTCAGTGAGGCACTTTTTGGCCTGTGACCTGGTCACAGCAAGGACATGTGATGATATACCTAACATCTCTGCATGAGTCCTGTACTCCACTTCTGACCATAGAGAACTCTCTAGGTCATTGCCCAACAAACATTCTACTGGGAGGTCTGCACTAACCACAACCCTTTTGAGGCCAGTTACCCCTCCCCATGAGAAGTTAACAACTGCCACACTATGTGAAGTAGTGGCATTGCTGGCATTGGTCACCAGGTAATTCTCACCTGGTATGTACTGTCCAGGGTCCACAAAGCCTGGTGTCACCATAGTGACACTGGCACATGTGTCCCTGTAGGCTTGAGCCACTTTTTCATTTATTAAAGGAGTCTGTCTGTACTTGCCCAGGTTACTGGGGCTCACAGTCAGGGACACATCAATGTCCCCATCACAGATCAAGACTGCCTGTGTCAGGGTTCTGTCTAAGTCAGAATCTCCTTCAGTTCCCATAGTGATTCCCACTACACCCTTTGTCTGGGGACCAACACTGCTAACAGTAGTACTGGGAGCAGGTGCCTTAGGGGCAACAGTGTTGGGGGCTCCACCCTTTTTGCAATCACTAGTCCAGTGAGTTGTATTTTTGCAATGATTGCACCAGGGTTTCTTTTGACCTTCTTTCTTCTTTTTGGACTGTTGTTGGGACCCACCCTCCTTAGCAGTAGTTTGGGGCCCTGTTGAAGACTTCTGGTCTTTAGGTTTCTGATCTCCACCCTTTTGGTCTGTTTTCT
The DNA here is from genome assembly GCF_964204655.1 of Triturus cristatus. NCBI lineage: Eukaryota > Metazoa > Chordata > Amphibia > Caudata > Salamandridae > Triturus > Triturus cristatus. The sequence continues at coordinate 1,186,898,539 of NC_140579.1, read as the reverse complement.
TCTGATCACCCCCTTGGCCCTGGTTCTGGTTCTTTTGCTTAACCCTGGTTCTGACCCATTTGTCTGCCTTCTTTCCCAATTCTTGGGGAGAGGTCAGATCAGAGTCAACCAAGTGTTGATGCAGTTGCTGGTTTTGACAGTTATTTAAAATCTGTTCTCTCATCATCAAATTATACAATCCTGTAAAATCAGATACCTTACTTCCCAGCAACCAACCCTCCAAAGCCTTAGTGGCACATTCAACATATTCAGACCAGTCCTGAGTCTGTGTCTTTTGGGTGTCTCTGAACATTAACCTGTACTGTTCAGTGGTTAAGCCTAACCCATCAACTAGAACACTCTTCAGGACTCTGTAATTTCTGACATCCTCTTCTCTAACAGTGAGGAGTCTGTCTCTGCCTCTCCCTTCAAAGGAGAGCCAGAGGATTGCTGCCCACTGGTCTTCAGGAACCTGCTGTACTTTGCATGCTCTCTCAAGAGCAGTTATCCATTTGTGGATATCATCCCCACTTTTGTAGGGGGGCACAACCTTAGTCAGGTTCCTATTATCAAAGACCCTACCTTTGTCCTTAGGGACAATGCTGCCACCAGTGGGTATAAACCCACTCTCTCTAGGTTGCCTAGCCTTGTTCAGTTTTTCTTCCATCAGGGCTACTTCTAGCTCCTGCTTCCTGATCCTCAGCTGGGCTTCCTGCATTCTGGCCTCATGTTCCCTCCTCTGAGGGGTGGTCATCCTTTTCCTGGAGTGACCTTGAGAGCCTCTAGAGCCATGAGAAGCATTGGAGTCACCTGAGCGATTCCTTTGCCTCCCAAGCCCTGTGTTTAGTCCACTGGGGAGATCCAATGGGGTAAACCCATTGTCAGTCCCCAATAGCCTTAGTTTAGCTGGGCCAAGTATAACACTTGGCACTGGGCTAGTTCTCCCTTCATCATCACTACTTTCTGTATCAGCCCCTTTATCACTCTCATCCTCTGTGGTATTATTGCCATCTAAGGGGTGACTATTGGAACTGGGTACCTCTGTAGCATCTTCAGAAGGGGGGCCTCCTGTTCCTGTCCCTAAGGGGGCTAACTGGGAAGCTTTCTTGAGCTCTCTCTGATTTTCATCATTTTGCAAGAGTTCTCTGAGCTCAGCAGAGGTAGGGTTCTTGGGCTGTTTAAGGCCTCTAAGAGTTGCCAAATGCCTGAGCTCATTCTGATTAAGGGTAGCAAAGATGGATGGTGCCCTCTGGGGGTCACTCTCAACAGAGATGGGTACAGTGGACCCCTCTGCCCCAGCCATTGCTCTTAAGTGTGGGTGGATGTGTTGCAATCTACCTACACTTGGGTTTACCTACTAAACCTATCTAGTAGTTGTAGTCAGGGTGTGCTACTCCCTTTGCTCTACAACAACTAAGTTCAGTAGAACTTATGTATATCTAATCTTGTTTTATATGTACCTACAGGTACCTATGTGATCTTTCAATTGGTAACCAAGAGATTACAATGGTAAAACACAGCAAGCTCAAATCCAACCGCTGCTCACCAATGTGAGAAGTTGGCCTGGTATATGATGCTCACTAGTTAAAGTGATCACCTTGTACCATGCCAAGCAACCCTTATGGTGTGGTTGTAAGTCAACCTTTTTCGGACTAGCTGCCCTAGTGGTAGCGTAGGCTAAGTAGTCTTTGAGGCTAAACTCGTGAAGCGTGTTAAGCCAGCTGTTTTACCAAATGCAACCCCCTTTTATACCAATGAAAGGACACCACACAGATATATTTTCAAAATATATATATGTATTTATTTCTCAAAGTAACCCCTAGTCTCTTTATGAGCACAGGAGCACAAATCGTCAAACAAGATTACAGTAGAATACACAGAAGTTGCACTTTATATGGATAGGCCCTGGTGGCCGCTCAAACCATATACTAAAATAGTGGTATAAGTACCACGAACAGAAAAGGGAAAAGGCCTAGGGCCTCTAGAATCGCTGGGCCTACAAGGAGCTAACTTCAGTTAGTGACCAGGAGGTCCACGGGTGGCGTGTGCAGAGCAAATAGTCACACGCGTGCTCCCATAGGTTTCAATGGGTGCGTAAAAAGTACAAAGTTACTGCAAAGAGGATCTTCCGGATGGACTAGGAACTCAAGATTTGGAACACAGGCACTAGAGATGTAATACTACACTTGGGCACAGGAGTGCCAGCTTTACCTCACCCACAGGAAGCGGGTGCATAGGCCTCGAAGTGCGTCGGGTTTCTTCTATCTGTTCCGTGGAGCCTGAAGACAAAGATGCTGCAGGCGGTCGGTCCGGGAGAGATGCGGTGGATCCAAGAGTGGATCGGAGATGTTGAAGACCTGTAAGCAGAGGGGACAGTGTTCACAGTCACTAGCCAGTGACCAGCGTGGCACCAGGTGGGTACCAGGCAATGTCGGGTGCAAACAGGAAGAAAGGTGTAGCTTGTCTCTGCAGCCACGTGGTCCCTGGAGGTCGACGACGTCCAGGAGTCGGTTCACGAGCTGTCCCACGCAGGCTCTCGCTGTCGGCGGTGTCGGCGACTTGATCGAAGCAACCAAGCCTTGGCAAAAGCAATTGTTGTAGGAGATGACATAAGCTGATGGTTCTGACCAGCAAGGTCAGAAGGACTGCTCCTTTGGAGGGGAGCAAGGGCCAGTCTGGAGCAACCAGACCAGCGGTGTATTTCGTAAAGTTCGTCGCCAAGATGGCTACTAGCCAACGGGCCAGCAACCGGTTAGGCGCGTCGAGTGGCAAAATGCAGAAGGGCCCCACGCAGATCGTGGAGATGCTGGAGGGCTCACTTTTGGTGCAGATGCTGCTCGAGGGTTGGGCTTCTCAGATCCTAAAGCACAACTTGGAGGGAGCCTCGGTTGTTGCACTTGTCAGCTTGTCGTGGTCGTTTCAAGATGGCTGGCTCCACGTGTCTCGGTGCCTCCACGGGTCTCCTCTTTTCAGGGACTGTGGATCGGGCGGTGAGAGGTCTGGAGGTCCAGGTCTTGTCAGTCTCTGGGCTCGGGCTCCGGCGGGAGGCGGCGGCAAAGCAGACGTTGATTCGCTGGATGGTGCTTGCGTTAGCAAGGTGGTCACTCCCTGACCACAGGGGAGATTTCCTTCAGTCTTCTGTGCAGCAGAATGTCGAAGTTCCCGTCTTCTTCTTAGTTTCAAGTTGATTCCAGGATGTCTGAAGTCTTAGGACACAGCTCCTACCTTTAAGCGGATTCTAGGGGCCGGACTACCTGCTAGGTCCCTCCCTATGGGTGGGACCAGGAAGGGGGGTGGTTACACCCCCAATCCTTTGTCCAGCTCGCCCCAGGCCCGGGACTGGTGTGCCCCAGGACCGGTTTGAACTGGCATATGCACCGAGGCTCCTTGTGAGCCACAGGCATGTCTGGTTTCTATTCAAGCCCTACCTGACCAATACACAAAATCCTGTCTGGGGTGGTGCATGCACCTCCCCTGGCAGGAAACCCTTTGTCCACACCTCCCAAGCTGGAAGGACTCCCAGCAGCAGGAGGGCAGACTTGTGTCTGTGGTGGCAGCATCCATTTTGTGGAGCTGAGGCTATGTCTGATTTTACCCGGGTTTCAGGTACTGTACAGGTCGTGTCCCTCTAGAAGGGTGGAATGCTAACCCCGTCGCCAGAATTGGCGAGGGGTTAGTATTCCAATTCGTATGACACCTTACTCGACATGTTTTGATAAAGCCAAACCAAAGATAGCATTTAACCGCGAGGTTCATAATGCACTTAAGAGTATATGGTATGACGATATCTGGAAACAGTAGAAGGAAGTTGTTCAGACCACTGCAGACAGGCTCAGCTCATGCCAGAGCACCATCTCACATGGAACCAAGCACTCTGCCTTCAGGATTGTTAAGGCCTGCCATAGGAGTGACTTATAGGTTACCAGGTGTCCCATTTAAGGTTAGGTATAGGTATACTACACCTAAGTAAGAGGTGATTACACCAACTTACCCCAGCTGAGTGAACAGCCAGTTGTGTCAAATTGTTAGGCCAAGCCTGGGGTGGCATAATACATGCTTCAGCCCCTGGCAGGCCTTGGGTACACCAATGCCCTGGGTACCTAGTGTACACTGGTACAGGGGCTGACAGGGTGATCCACTTCCAATTGGTTATGCACCTAGGGTGCATAGTTTTAATTTAGTAGAGAGAACAGCAGGCTGGGGGTCTGATTGGCAGGCCCACAGCCTCAATATGTCAAAAACCAGTGAAGCAAAAAGCAAAAATTTGGGGTGACCATAGGATAGCAGACCCTACTCTCCTACACTGATGATACCCGGCTCCTCTTCATGGGGAAGAGAAATGATTTATCCCCGGATGCTGCTGTGGAATCTGAAATAAAAGCAAGAAATGAATCCACACAAACCGTTCTCAGTCAAGGGTGAGATAAGAGCGTTTATTAGCCTTCCCGACCTGTTCGCTGTCATTGGTCGTAGCTGTCAACTATGGTAAGCATAGGCGTACACTGCCTTTTGGAGCCTCCTCTGCAACTCTAACTAGCGGGCTCTGCACCTCCTACATGCTCATTGGTGCAGACACCAGTCAACCATTTGGAAGGAACGTTGGTGCCTTGATGTGCCACTGTCAGAGGTTACTAGCACATGACAGTTGGCACTCCCTAGGAAAAGTAGCTGGCACCTCTGTTTTGGAAAGATGATACCCAGGGGCCTGATGATACCCAGGGGCCTGATGATACCCAGGCCTGGGTTCGTTGTGCGTAGTGTCTTTTGCAGTTTCCGTTGTCCGTTGGAGGCCTAGCCTGCCCCGAGCAGGTGCCTGCCTCTTACTTCCCGTTGGCCTTGTCTCGCGTGGTGGATCGGAGGTGGTACCTGCGGGGTGCCTCGGATGTCGCAGGAGTTGCTGGTCGATCTTGTTTCTCGCTGTCTGGTCCATCCGGTCCGTCTGCCTTTTTGGTGTGGGAGCTGTGGATTCAGGAGGTCAGTCCTTTGCACTTCACTGCTGTTGCTGTGCGGAGGATGATCTGGTGAGGTCCCTTCCACCTTGGCTGGAGGCAGTGCCGTCGGGTGTGGGCCTTTATCCAGATCCAGTCGCCAGGCTGCAGGTCATGTGGTGGTGGAGTTGTCGCCTCTGGAATAGCCTGCAGAACCTGGCGGTGAAGATAACGCAAAGTCTCTGTTAATTTCTTGCAATAACACAAAAGTAGATCATCTGTAACTGAGAGCGGGGCCGTGGACATGTGGCCTGCAATGTTCATGGGGCGGCCAAAGAGTATCTCATGTGGGCTCAATTTCGTTACTCTATCTGGTGTGCTCCTCATTGCTAGCAGAGCCAAAGGTAGTGCATCCACCCACGAAAGTTCTGTTGATGCACATATTTTCCCAATTTTATTTTTCAACACTCCATTCTTTCTTTCCACCGCGCCTGCAGCAGGGGGGTGATATGCGCAGTGGAGTTTCTGTGTTACCCCAGTCCCTTTCATATACCCCCTATGACATGGGAAATAAATGCCGGGCCATTGTCGGAGTTCAGAAGGGCAGGTATTCCAAAGTGTGGGATCAGTTCTTGCAGGAGGCATTTGGCAACCGTATGTGCATCGCAGTTCTTTGTCGGGTATGCTTCAGTCCACTTGCTGAACATACATACTATCACCAACACATATTGTACTTGTGGGTGGGGGGCATGTCAATGAAGTCCATTTGGAGACTTTCAAATGGCCCGTGGGGAGGGGGAAAGTGGCCAGGTGCAGTTTGTGTGCCCTTCCCAGTATTGTACTGTGCGCACACGGTGCATTGCCTGCAGAGCCTCTCTGCTACTTGGCGGAACTTGCAGTTATACCAGCATTGGGCGAATAGTCTGATCATGCCGTCCCTACCAATGTGTGAGGGACCATGGAAGATGCGTGCCATGGAGGAGAGCATTGCTGAGGGTAGACCTATTTTTCCGTTTGGCCCTGTCCATAATCCCTCCCTTGTTTGCACACACCCACCCTTTTTCCAGTCTTCCTTCTCTTCTTCCACTTTTGTCTGGATATGTATAGGGTCAAAGTGTAAGGAATCATCTGTAGGCTCTGCTTCATTGCTGGGGCTTGTCACCTGTATCATAGCCAGTTGGCAGCCTGTCAGTGCTATTCTCTTTGCTTCCCCATCAATGAATGCATTCCCTCTGGACACATAATCCTTTGCTGAGGTGTGTGCTGCACATTTAATGACGGCCACCTTTGAGGGTAGCAGCAGGGCGTGGAGGAGGCCACTTATTAAGTGGGCGTGCTGTATTTGTTGGCCTGCTGATGTGAGGAACCCCCTCATCGACCACAGCTGGCCAAAGTCATGGACCACTCCGAAGGCATATTGGCTATCGGTATATATGTTTGCTACTTTTCCTTTAGCCAATGTGCATGCCTTCGTCAGTGCCACGAGTTCAGCTGCTTGTGCGCTCTTGGCATGTACTAGTCTCCCACCCTCCGATAATTTGTTTACTGTGCCTACTGCATAGGATGCTTGTAAAGTTCCTCTGTCATCTCGAAGGCATGACCCATCCACAAACAGGTCCCCTTGTGCATCGGGGAGAGGGGTGTCTTGTAGATCGGGGCGCACCTTTGTGTGGCTGTCTATTGCCAGGGTGCAATCGTGGAAAGCATCATCGGAATGTAGATCGTCTAGCTCATGCTCTGTCGGCAAGAGGCATGCCGGGTTCAGAGTGGTGCATCTCCTGATCATTATGTGTGGGGCTAGTAGTATTAATTCATATCTAGTGAGACGGGCGTTTGTTAGGTGCTGAGTCTTTGTGGACGTTAATAGAGTGTCCACCGCATGGGGAACATGCAACATCATGGTGTGGGCCAGCACTATGTTCTCTGACTGTTCTACTGCTAATGCTGCTGCGGCTACCGCCCTGAGACAAGGCGGAAGAGCTGCGGCAACCGGGTCCAATGTTGCTGAGTAGTAGGCCACTGGGCGGTAGTATGATCCATGCTTTTTACTTAGTACCCCCAGCGAACATCCTCCCTTCTCGTGGCAAAACAAATGGAATTCTTTGCTGTAATCTGGGAGTCCTAGTGCTGGGGCCCCACTTAGTTCGTTCTTTAGTGTGTTGAATGCTGTTTCGCAATCCGGTGGCCAGGGAACTATGTCTGGGACCTCTTTGTGTGTTAGCGCTTGTAGAGGTTTTGCAATTGCCCGCATTCTCCACCAAATGTGGAATCTGAAATAAAAGCAAGAAATGAATCCACACAAACAGTTCTCAGTCAAGGGTGAGATAAGAGCGTTTATTGGAAGAACCACCAACGGAATAACGTGCAGCACGGGGGTACCAGCCTAGATACTGAGTGCCCAAAGAGGTGACGTGCTTGACAGTTTTTATAGGCCCAAACCACAGAGGATGTAGCATCATAACATACGTTGCACAAATTAAGCATAGTTCGTTTGACCAATTAACAAGGGCCTAGGTGGTTGCATACCATTTAAGGTCCGAAAAGTACTGTTGCTGGCTACGTGACCCAAATCTGCTTCTGGGACTTTCCACTATAATGCAAGATAGAAGTCTGGTGCTTTTCCAGTTAATGATTGCAACAGAATAGAGATGTCCAAAGACATGATTGAGAAATGTGATATGCAAGTTTACGTGCTGAAGCGAGCATTTTCTCCTGCCACGTATCTGTTTGTGAGCAAGCCTTGCGTTACTGAAGCTATTTCTTTATAGCAAAATAATGCTAATGCACAGAGTTTGCCATGCTAACTTAACAGGGCCTACAAATTTTAAATGGTTAGCGCAGGCCCAACTGAAATGCAACGAGGATAAATCTGAGGTGCTCCTTTTACGGGTTCTTTTCTCCGCATTTTAGAGAGGACATTTGACCCGTGGGTTACCCCATGCCTAAGTCAATGGGGAGCCCGGTAAAAAAACTTGGGGATCTGGTTCAGTGAGGACCTCAGATTAATAAATTAGCCGGAGTGTGCTTCGGCACACTGAAACTCCTAAAGAGATTTCTGCCCTTACTGCCCAAAGCGGCTAAAGAAATGATGACCCGTGCTCTCATTCTTTCGTGTTTAGACTACGCCAATGCTCTTTATATCGGTCTTCCTGTATACCAGCTAAAAAAGCTACAGATCGTCCAGAACGCGACCGCTAGAGTGCTACTGGGTATTCCTGGTAGGCCTAGCACTAAGCAGATTCTACGGGATTTGCACTGGCTCCCGGTAGACCAGCGTGTTTTGTTTAAGGCTCTTACGCTTGCCCATGGTGCTCTTTACAAGGCAGGGCCTTTGTATCTCCAAGTGGCAATGCCTCGCTGTTATACCCAGGTACTGCCTTGTTAGAACGGGAGGTAGCTCCCTCTCTGTCAGAACAGCCAAGGCCTGGAATGCCCTGCCCTTTGAGCTTCAGAACATCCGCGACCTCAGGCTGTTCAAAAAGCAGCTAAAAACCTTGCTTTTCAAGTAACCACCTAGCCCGGTCTGTGCCCCTCTGTCTCCTTTATTTGACTTCCGTGCCGGGACACTTCCGAGTATCCGTGCGCGTTATAAATGGAGTTTAACATAACATTACATGTAGCGAATTTCTGTGAAGGATTTGGGTGTAAAGTACTGTTGGTGAGTGGAAGTTGAACAGAAAAGGAGGTTGGGATGTGCGTTGGAGGAGAGTGTATGTTTTGTGTGATAGGAAATGGACAAGGGTTACAAGTGTATTAGATTTGGTAGTAGGAGGAGGTAATATGTGTAATGGAGTGGAGTATAAGGATTGTTTGGTTGTGTTTTGGGTAAAAAGAGGAGGAAGGTGTTCTTGGTGGATGATGAGACAGGGTTGACTGTAGGGTTGGAAGTGATGGAAAGGGGTCTGTTAGGAGGAAGTAGAGGGTAGAGCTGGTGATTTCTATGAACAAGGAGTGTGTGTTGGAGGGGATTAAGTTTATGTATAATTTGGGTTTGTGTTGGTTATGTGTGAATTTGATAGTGGTATAGGACAGAGTGGTTTGTGTGAGAGTGGAAGTGCTATTGTGTGACAGTAGAGGTAAAATGGTGTATAGGTGTGGGTTGTGAGATTTATTTAGTGGTTGTTGGGACATTAAAATGATCGGCTGAGGAGCTCTGGGTTGGTAGTCAACTTTTTGGGGGATTCACAGCGTTAAGAAGAGAGCGCAGTCCAGAAACGTCTCTTATCCAAATGTATTGTTCTCTGCATATGGATAGAGTGGCGGTGTTCTGGTGCTGGATACCTGCCAGGTGGCTGCATAGGAATTCTTCCACACCTTGACCAGGCATTGCTGCCTTGACTCACTGGTCCGCTGGGTGGACCATTTTGTTCTTTACTGTTGTGAAGACCACTTTTCAAACCCTCCCCCTTGTTGAAGGTACAACTTTGATATCTACTGAAAAAGCAAGAATTCTCGATTAGAAGAACAAGTTACTTACCTTTGGTAAGGCACTTTCTTTCAGATCATTTATCTGCAGATTCCTCACTGCCTGCCCTCCTCACTGTTTTGTGGTTTGGACTTCTAGGTGTTATAGGATTCCATGTTAGTCTGTTAGTCACGCTCCATGTCTAAAGGTGAAGAATATTTTGCTGTAAGGTGATGTCAGCTCTGAGCTGTCACTTTTTTGAAGAGTGACAAGGCTGCTATGGTGTCAGATAGCGCCACCTCAGACATGACACCACATGACACCTCATGACACCTCAGTAATAGGAGAGATCCCTCAAACTATGAGTAACAGAATCACAATTACGGTAAGGTTCTGGAGTGTATCAGATGCTCTGGTACCTTCTGCCCTGTACACTTAGGTGGGCCATTTCTTGGAAAGCACGCCTATGCATCCACAGAAAACAGTGTGTACTATGCTATCTATTATTTTTCTCTCTTGTGCTGAATAATATGGACTGCTTATTCTAGAGAGTTTATGGTTTTTCTGTACCTTCTGCTGTTCATACAGTGATTAATGGCCTGTTCTCTCTTTGAAGTACAAAGCAGAGTTAAGAATAGTATTGCTATACTTTGAGATTGTGGTATTCGATATCCTGCTGCTACATCTTACTAGGAAGATATTAGTGTACTCTATATTCTGACACAACTACAAATTCTCTTCGGTTTTAAAATGCCATTTATAGGAGATTGGTTGCCCAGTGCAAAAAAACAGACTATGCAGGTTCTGTGACTTATGCAAGACTGAGTTTTGAAAGAACTAGTTACTTCTGTTAATTATTGATTTTTTTTGTTGAATACTCTAACTGCAGATTACTAACATTTTGAACTGCCCCAGGCGCCAAACTGGATCCTTAACTTTTTTCTGCAGTAGCTCCAGCATGCCAGTAGTTTGCACCCCCGACCTTCACTGTGGCTTCACCCCACCCATGGATATGATGGCACGGAGCCGTACATTGGCTCCACCAATGCGTGCTGATGTCGGGTCCACTCAGCGCCCTAACTTTGTGGCGGTGTTTATCGACTTCTAAAAAACTGTTATCACAATAATGTGCTTGGAACAATATCACCTCCAAAGACTACAGGCTTTAAACCATGCTGTGCCTGCAGGAAGCAGATATCGATCACAGATCCATACAAAGTTTACCTTTGGTGCTTAGGTTCCAAAAATGACGGGAAGCCCAAAAACAAGTGCTCCCTGATACACCAGAAAGTTATCAGACAGTACGTCGCCAAATACAGTAAGCGGAGTCAGTCATGTTCACAGTTCCAGTCCGTTCCCAATCCAAGCCTTGCTCCTGGTCCAAGTAATCACCCTCAGGTAAGTCTAATACTAATACTTAACAAAACGGACACACAGAAGTGGATATTGTCAGTGTAGAAAACAGCTCTAGTCTCTCAATAAAGGAACAAAGAAACTTCATAACAGACAATCGCAGGTTACTTTCAATAGCGGTTTGCACAGCTCACTTCTGGGTCACAATAGTTCTTTCCAGGTCAAAGTGGCCAGGGGAACTTCACAAACATACACACTCTTGTAACTTGTTATATTTTATCCTTGCTCCTTTAACCAGTTCCTACCCAGCTTTGGTTGTTTTCTCCCTCTCCGGTTCCTCTGAGCGCTGCATCCTTCCATTTCACCAGTTTATTCCTGTGCTTCACTTCACTGTCTCCTCCCTTCACCCGACAGCTGGCTGCTCACGTTACCTATGGTTTTCACAGGATGTGGGGGATTTTTCTCTTTGTGTTTCCCTGGTATCCTAATAGCATGATGCTGAAGAAAGCAGTAAGCAGTTAGCCCGTGTCACTTTATTTTAGACTGTATTTTTTGGTTGAATGCGATTGCTTCGATCAGTGCAAGTCCCTATACCAGAGTGCAGATTCCACCTGCTTCAAGACATAGTCTGTTATATGGATTCGTATCCCATCCTCGTCGCCAAAATTATGTTGTGATCTCTGAAGATAGACACCTGGAGCCAGGAGGTATTATTAAGACTTCTTTATTCAGTCTCCAGTACAGGTCACATCTGTCTTTAATCCAGCCAGCCTAGTGTGGTACCAGCCCCACCAGGAGCAGCCTGCCTAGCTGCTCAGCCCATCTCTAACTGCCAACACTCATCCACTCAGGCACCCAGGCATTCCACGCATCACAGGCACACCAACATTCCATGACCATCTCACGCTCTGGCTGAGCAGCTAGAGGCAGCAGGGCTGGAGTACATCGCATCGCACTTGCTGCATTAACAAAAACGATGAAAACGTGATTGGCATAACAAGGCAGCGTGGTTGGCGACTCGTAGGAACAGATCGAGAACCAGCAGAAAGGGAAATATCGTGTCTGTCTTTTATTTGTCGCATTTTGGAATTAATGCCAACGAGAGTATGTCCTAGAGGCCACTTAGGAGCAGTGGTTGCAGTGAAGTAATTGTGGCTATTTTCATCCATTGGACATTTGCCAGTCACAGCGTGTACTTACACGGTGAATTCACATGTCTGGCAAACTTCTACGTGTTTTTAAACTCTGCCATTACAAGGTCAATATCACTCGGTTTCGGCATGAAGGAACTATCAAGGTCAGATCTATGTTTCCTTTGGATTTATTTATTTTTCATCAAATAATTTGGCTTTCAGACACAAAAGGTTGAGTAACTGTTTTGCGGCGTTTTAAATTTCAAAGTGGAACTCGCGCATCTTACCGTCTTTATGGTGTCACGCGCAGCTGCCTTGGTATCTTCGTGACGTTCCACCATGTTCACTCGATTCTGCCGCCTCAGGAAGCCGGATGCACAGACGTGCTGTGAGCCATCCGGCAGGACGTCTGTAAACGTGCTGCCATCTATTGACTGGCCGCCGCTTTGTTCTTTCCCCTCTGCTGGTTCTCGATCTGTTCCTACGAGTCGCCAACCACGCTGCCTTGTTATGCCAATCACGTTTTCATCGTTTTTGTTAATGCAGCAAGTGCGATGCGAAGAAATGCCCTGCGATTTGTCTCTTCATTTGCTTCAATTTTGCCTACAGGGCTCACAGTCGGCTTGAGCATGCTAAGCAAGCTTTCACATGCGGTTTGAGAAGTTCTTAAAATAAGGTACTTTTGTTAATTTCTGTTTCCACGCACATGGTTCCATTCTTCCAGTTACTTTCTTTCACATGGAGTGTCTTATGGTCCACTAACGCTTTCACAACAAAAAGGAACCTGATGTGGGCATTTTGCAGCAATGCCACTTTAGCTACTGTCTTAACATCTTTGGATATGACTTTTCATGTTTTAACATCTTTGGATATGACTTTGCATTTTGGGTGTTCTGCTAAGACTGTCATTGGCCATTCGTGCTCAAATAGAAGTAGCTGTTGGTCAGCACAGGTCACGTCACTAGTGTTCTACTGTATATGGAATTGTATTGGTATTATCTAATGTTTCAAATTTTGTGATGCCACAGTTTTACGCTTTTTATTGGTTGGGACGTCCTAGTCTCCTGGTGGGTGGACATCATATGTTACCCCTTACATGAGGGTGGTTCTGGTCATGGTGGGTGGTTCCCATCTTCTTGTGTTGTGTGTGCAAGTCGTTTTACGTTGCACGTTGGTCTGATGTGTTGGTAAGTCGCCTTGCGCTGCACGTCTTGTCTGTTGGTATGTGTGTAAGTCGCCCTGCGCCTCGCATGTTGTCCTGTGTAAGTCGCCCTGCGCTTCAGATGTTGTCCTGTGTAAGTCGCCCTGCGCTTCAGATGTTGTTGTGTGTAAGTCGCCTTGTGCATCATGTGTTGTCCTGTGTAAGTCGCCCTGTGCTTCAATTGTGTCGGGTGTAAGTCGCCCTGCGCTTCACTGTGTGTACCCTCTATGTGGTCCATGTTGTGGTACACGTGTATTTGTAGTGTTGGTTCACCCTTGTTGTCTGTTTCTGGCCACGGGTGTGTCGTGTGGTGTGTTCACTTTTCACTACATGGTTTTCTAATGTTCAGGGGGAAGGATGGGGTCATTGCTAGTTTAAGTTGCTTGACAGTTTAAAGTTCCCCAAAGTATGTAGTGTTATTCTGCGTTGTAATATGGTGTAATAATCTTCATGAGGGAGGATGGGTAATTTTGATGCATGTATTTTAGATGTCGTTTTTGCCCATCTTTTCTTTATTTGCTTTGTTCTCGCTTTAGTGATGTTTTACTTTTGGTTGCATCCTTGAGTTAGGAACTTTACTGTTTATTTTGTATATAGTATTCTGCTGTAGTAATGTGAACTTTGTTTTCATTTTAAAAGGAAAGGGATAATGTTATATCCTGAGTGTTACATTTATTGTAATCAGCCTAGGTCTTCCTAGCTGCTCAGCCAGAATGAGAGATGGTAACGGAATGTTGGTGTGACTGTGATGAATGGAATGCCTGGGTGCCTGTGTGGGTGAGTGATGACAGTTGGAGATGGGCTGAGCAGCTAGGCAGGCTGCTCCTGGTGGGGCCGTGATATGGGCTGTTACATGGGCTGACATAGAGGCTGTAACAAGGGCCTAAGATAGGCTAATGATGAAGCTGGTACGTGGCTGAACCTTGTCTGAAGTGATCTGGAACTGGACCTAATAAAGAAGGCTTTGAAACCTACAACATGGCTACAAGTGTCATCCTGTACAGATCACAACATATTCCTATGAAATTAACAAAATTCCTAGAGCCAAAAATCCAGATCCAGTGTTTTTCTCTCTCTTTACCTCCTGTATCTTTCATTTAGGTCTTCTATTGACACTGATGTCCAACTCCATAGAAGGGTGAGATGGAAGGTGTGTAAGCACTGGGTGAACAGTATCTCCCGACAGATTCGGACACATCAAGGCCCAACTCTGATGCCTTATATCAGTTACAGAGGAGTACCTCAAGTGGAGTCGCATGAGTTTGGACCTCACGGTGGGGGGGGGGGGGGGGGGCACAGGTCTAACCAGAAACATAACATGGGCAGGGCAACAACATCAAGTGAATGTTACGGCAAATCATGTCCGGCTGCGCATAGCGCACAGCAAACTGCACATATAATTCCATGTATAAGGCCATGAGAGAATTTCACATCCTGTGCAGGGGACCTGCACACCAGCTCTTAAATGTAGAGCCCTACAACTCTCTGCTTATGTTCCATTGGGCTGTGAATACCCTACCCCTTGTGCATACAGCCTTAAAATGATTGTCTTCTGGGCACTCTGATTCCCATCCCTCTGAGCTCAAGGGCCCTGATAAACCCATCCACTATGCACATAAGGACCAACCCGCATATCCTGTGCAAATCATCCTGTGCACCCTGCAAATCCCACCCTTCATGTACACTTGGCACTGCAGTCAACCCATCTGTGCAAGGAATGGCAAACACCTCGACTAGCATGGGATACTGCAAACCACTTTCATAGGCATTTGGTCTGTACTCAAAATCATACTCCAATGAGCACCGAGATCTGCTAATGTCGCCATATGCATGACCAGTAACTGCGAAATTCAAGTAAGTAATCAAAACGTTAACTGAGGAAGCACAGGATTAAGCAGTAGACAAACAAGAGGGGCACATTCTGCATTTCTAGCCATGGAAGTGCAGTATCCCAGTCTCCTCCCAAAAGCCAATCGTTCCCAGGGCTCTATAAGAATTATTCGCATTGGGTATGAGCGAACAGGCATCTCACCTTTTCCGGTACACTTCTACCCACGAGTGGCCAAAGAACCTGCTCGTTGGATGACTCTTCTCTTGATCCTCATATGTGTACCTTCCAGTCAGTAAACCACCTAATGAGACCAAACAAAGAAATCAGATCGAGGTATGAAAAGAACATCCGAGGAGAACAGCAAACAGCTGTGAACCAAAAAACACCATTCATGAAAAGAACAGCAGACAAAAATGTGAACAGAATAATTTTTCTTCAATAAGTGACGTTATTCCCTTGAATCCCAGGAGGATCAGAAGTGACAACAAATGCCCCGAGACACCCCCATCAATGACATCATCACATAACCTTTAATCTCCAAAATGGCATCATAGGGAGGGACCCTAAATGACCAACGGCCCTAAAGGCATCGCAGGACGAGACTTCACTAGGGTTAAAATAACTACAATATGTGGAAGAGTAATATAATAAATGAAAGGAGTTACTAAAGCAGATGCAATGCTTTACTTACCAAGCTTACATTAACTAGGATGTTGCCATGTTTTGCCAGCGGTGCAGCCATAATATGGCAGGGGCCTAGCAATGATAGGCCAGCGGGCATCTGCTAAGTGCAACTTCATATACCGAGGTGGACACATGATGGGCACGATGTAGGGTTAGATCCCAAGTACAATATAATATGCCTGGTATAGCCTCAAATACCCAGGCACAGCCTGGTATGGCCTGGTATGCTCAAAATGGCCTATATGTCCAGGTACACTTACAACACACCCAGGTAAAGCCTCACATGCCTCAACAGAGCCTTGGTTGTCACATACAGTCATCACAGGCCCACTTCAAGTCTCAGTTGTTCAAGCCTCAAATGCCCACACACAGTCTATTGCAACCAGTGCAACCTCATACTTCTTGCCATCCGCCTCCATGTTACATTTTAAAGTGCTCATACCCTTGTTGGGAGGGTGAACAGTGGTGGCAGCTGTTCCGGGTACTGGAGCGTGCAAGGTAAGTCCTAAAGTGGTGTAACGCAAAATGATCCCCCTGTGGAATTTGATGAGGGGGCTCCTGAAGGTCTGGGGGCCCTTTAAAGGGTTGGGGGCCCATTCACCGCAAGGGCCTTATTACACCCCTGCCTCCTTCTGTAATGCAGAAGGTACTGGGGAGGCTGGGATGTTTTCCAGTGCCACCCACTTCAGGAGTCAGAGGCTGGAAAGTCGATCGTTACTAAATCATGTGGTAAGGAGCCAACAGTGAGGCTCCTCTTCAACTGATGCAGTTGCATCCAACAACATTTTTGGTACCACTGAAGGATGAAGATGCCTCGTGCTTATTCTGCTTGTTCTTGCTGCAGCTACAACACAGACTACTTGGTAGACTTTTGTTTTGCCTTTTTCTGCCACATCCTGTTGAAGTGGCAGAGGGAGGAAACATTTCCTTTACTTGCAAGCACCAGAGCAGAAAAGAAGAGGTCTTTCATGAGAGGCAGGTCCCCATACTAACGTTCTGGAGCCACAGTCCTTGTCCAGCTGCCAATCAAACGTTTTGGGAACCCCCAATTTTAGATGAGTGGACGTTTCAATATGTCAGGAATATAAGCAAAATTAGTTTACATTACAACACAGAAAACAGGGGGTCAGGGTGTTTCTACACTGCCCTCCTTTCTTGTTTTTTATCATTTTTTTATCTGTTTTTATGTGACTCGGTTACCGAGTCACAAGATGGCTGCCAACACATTCTGGTTTGGAGTGTTGGCAGACAATCAGAAGTAAGCTCGGGAGGGTTTGTGGCTCCTCCTCAGTGCTCAGATATATACATTTTTTTTGTTGAAATTCTCAGCAACTACTGAACGGATTCACACCATTTAAACAAAAAAGGTAGCTTTCTGGACCAAGACCTAACAATTTGCCAAATTTGATGTAATTCAGTTCAGCAGTTCGGGCTGTAGCTTTGTATAAAATTACTATGGAAAGGAACATGGGGAAAACGCGTTTTGGGACCCCCCTTTTTTCTCGACTCCCCGCTTGACGAATCACCCTGAAACTTTCAGGACAGGAGCTGACCTGAGTTGAAAATTTCACGCAGATTCGTCAAACGGCACCAAAGATATTGGGAAAAGAAAAAACACTTTTTGAATAGAAACAAGGTCCTAAATATAACTACCTACTGGCGACCGCCAGTAGGTAAAATACATATGTATATACATATATACACATATATATATATTCACTGAAAAAACCATAGGTTTCACACATGTTATAGTTAGCTGGACATTTTACTGATAAAAAACCAATGAAATTCCCCCGTTATAGTTAGTGCAGGCAACTATAACTCACGCAACCGCAATCCTCTGCTGATGCTAATACTGTATTTAGACACTTATTTGCCCATGTCTTCTTCCATTAAATTTTAGCTATACATATATTACAAATATTTTTTTTTCATAAAGACACATATGTCATCAGCAGAGGATTGCGGTTGCGTGAGTTATAGTTGCCTGCACTAACTATAACGGGGGAATTTCATTGGTTTTTTATCAGTAAAATGTCCAGCTAACTATAACGTGTGTGAAACCTATGGTTTTTTTCAGTGAATTTGCAAGGTTTTTTAAATGCTAAGTTACTTTACGCCATTCGTGCCGTGCGCGCCCAGTTAACGCACCGCGCGCCCACTTTACGCAGTTAGTGCCGTGCACGCACGGTGGTCACGCGGTGCGCTGCGCGCACCGCGTGCCCACGTTACGCGGGATGGGCCATGTACGCACGATGCGCTTCGCGCACCGTGCGCACATGGAGGACATATTATGCGCTTCGTTGTGAAAGTTATTCTTTCATATTTTCTGATGACTCATATGCCATGCACAAATGTTGCTCTTCGGGCACCATTGGCACACGGGGTGGGGATAGTGTGGATAGTTTTTTTTTTTTAATTATTTTTTACCGTACGCGTACGGTAAGCGTAATCGACGATTTTTCGAAAAAAAATAAAATTGAATTTTTGGCCTTGGGGGTTCT
Source organism: Triturus cristatus (assembly GCF_964204655.1). Taxonomy (NCBI): domain Eukaryota; kingdom Metazoa; phylum Chordata; class Amphibia; order Caudata; family Salamandridae; genus Triturus; species Triturus cristatus. The sequence goes on along the minus strand of NC_140579.1, from coordinate 1,186,880,521 downwards.
TTGGGGACACCTACATCAATGCTAGGTGGTTAGTAACTAAATACACTGCCTCTTTAGATGTTTTTTGCCTTTGTTTTTGCTGCCTCACTCAGAGTGCGAGAGAGAAAATGGCGGCCGCCGCTTCCTGGTTTCGACCGATTCGAATGTTTACTTGGATCTAACAGCCAATCAGAATCGCGCTCGCGCACGGCACCGTACGCGTACGGTAAGCTTACCGTAAGCGCACGGTAAGCGCACCGTAAGCTGGCTCAGATATATATATTGATTTAAATGCTATTTTCTCAGGATCTACTGAACAGATTTACACCAAACCTAAAAAAAAGGCACTTCCTTGACCAGAGGACTACCTCTCTGCCAAATTTCAAGTAACTCTGTTCAGCCGTTCGGGCTGTAGCTGTGTCTAAAGGTCCTATGGAAAAATGCATGGGAAAAACGCGTTTTGGGACCCCCCTTTTTTCTCAGCCCCCGCTTGACGAATCCCCCCGAGACTTTCAGGGTAGGAGCGAAGCGTAGCGCTCCACCTATTTTGAAAAGTTCGCGAGGATTCGTCGACCGGCGCCAAAGTTATTCCAAATAGAATGTTGCGGATTTCCTATGGAAACAGGGTCCTAACTATAACTATCTACTGGCGACCGCCAGTAGATAATATATATATATATATATATATATATATATTTATATATCTATATTCACTGAAAAACCATAGGTTTAAACAGACGTTAGAGTTAGGAATTGGCATTTAAAAAACCTTAGAAATTCACTGAAAAACCATAGATTTTACAGGCGTTATAGTTAGGAATTAGCATTTAAAAAAACTTAGAAATTCACAGAAAAAAAACATAGGTTTCAGAGACGTTATAGTTAGTTGGACATTTGACTCATATAAAACCAGAGAAATTCGCATGTTATAGTTATTTGAGCTAACTATAACTCGCGCGCCCGCAATGCACTGCTGATGATGTCACATATTACATCACTCATGACATGGTCAGTGACATCACTGATGACATCATCCAGTGAATGTGTGTTTCTATAAAATGTAAATATATTTTATTTATATAGTTGCAAAAATGATAACCGAGCAAAATGGCTCAATAGTAAAGCACAAAATAAAGTCCAAATTTCAATTCAGTGATGTAGTCTTCTTTTAATTCAAGCTGTTCATATCTTTATCTCTTATTCCAATATAAGATCTTCAAAGTGTGCCTTCAAGCCAAGCCAACACGTGTTTCGTCATGGACTTCATCAGGGCAAGATCATAAAAGTCGAATATTGAAAAAGTTAGAATATAGTTCGAAGAAGGCTCAAGCGCAAACTCTACGGTCCTAATATTATAATGCACTTTCCTTCCATAGGTTCATTCAAAATTTATCTCTGCTTATATCTCTGAACTCACAGGTTAAAATATTAACCTTGCATCCTTCAAACAGCATAGCCGGGCCCTTAATCCAGACCTCTCGTGACAACGTTGGCGTGTATGGTTGTCACGAGAGGTCTGGATTGAGGGCCCGGCTATGCTGTTTGAAGGATGCGAGGTTAATATTAATATTTTAACCTGAGAGTTCAGAGATATAAACATTGGGGAGTGGTCCGAAATGCCCCTGGGTCTAATCTCTATTTTTTCAACATTTTTCAAACTGCCCATGGTGGCGAAGAAATAATCTATTCAAGATAGACTGTTATGGACCCCAGAGTAAAAGGTGAACTGCCGTGTTGTTGGGTGGTGACTTCTCCATACATCAGTGAGTCCCAGCGCCTCCCGAAAGCTCCCCAAGCGCAAACTATTCATGTGGTGTGTTTTCACGGGATATCGGTCCATGCCCTCATCTATAATTGCATTAAAGTCCCCCCCCCGATCAGCAGCTCTCCCTCTGGAAGGTCAAGCAAAAAGGCACGAGCCGGAAGTGTGACAGCATGTAGGGCCGGGGAAGCATACACTGACACTATATTAATAGCTCGCCCTTCCCATTGTCCAGCAATGGCCGCAAAACGACCATACCCATCCGTCTTTATTTTTTGTACTATTAGTGGTGACTGTTTTCTGACCAATATACCCACCCCTCTGGAGCCGGAGGAAAATTCCGAGTGTGCTACCATCTTAAACCCCCACCTGTCCAGCGCCCTACAGGAGGCACCCGTAAGATGCGTCTCCTGCAACAGGGCTACCACCAGGGAGCTGCGTTTTAGGCCACGCACATTCCTCGTTATAAGGGTTAAGGCAGCCACCTGAGTCATAGGTCTTGACACCTGATCAATGACTAAAGAGTCTAGGTCCGCCATACTTGTGAGATTGTATAAGTGAGAATGTTGTTTCAATGATTTGATGCCCCCGGTGACCAAAGTCCAGGGATGTCTCGACTATGTGTGCCCTTACAACATCAACAAAAAAACGAAAACTTAACCATCCAACCATTCCCTGTGTCCCCCCCTCCCTGCCTCCCTGCTAGACGGATTCCAAACTACCCGCCACCCCAACCATGCAGAGTGCTTATTCCCCAAACCCCTGAACATTACTTGCGTGTGAGGGCGAGGAGTCCGAGGCAGTACGCAGTCCATCCCCACCCCAGAGGCGATCGCCCCTCAAAGAATCACCAGGGCTTCTTGGCATTATCACTGCCGCAGGCCGCCGCACCCCCCCGGGCAGAGGGTGTGGGGGCGTCTGGTCCTTCTCGACCCATCCGCGTTGAAGACCCTCTGTATTACTTCACCCAAGTGATCTACTCTACAGCCGAGTTCAGTGAGTCCCAAGTAAAGGAGTCTACGTGACCTTATTCCTCGACCTCCGGTCTCCGTGAAGCATCTTTCTCCTGTGCGGAACTGCGTTCTCCGGCATCCACCTCCTCCCTTCGCTGGTGTTATCGTCTCTCCGCTCGCCTGGATCCATCAACTCATCCGCCAACCCTCGAGCCATTCATAGGCCTCTTCTGGCGTATCAAAAAACCAGGCCTTGCCAAGTGCCACTACCCTTAGCCTCGCAGGGAACAGCATGGAATAAGACAGCTCCCTCTGTCTAAGTTCCTGTTTTATTTCAAGAAAGCTTCTGCGACGTTTGGTGACCGCCGCCGTAAAATGTCTGGGAAGAAGGATATCGTTGAATTGTGAATGCTTAGCGGCGGAGCCACTCGCGCTGTTTAGAGAATGGCGTCCCTGTCACGGAAATTAAAAATAAGGGCCAGTACTGGTCTGGGGGGCGCACCAGGTTTGGGTCTGCCCCCCGGCACCCTATGCGCTCTTTCAACAGAAAAGAAGGTCGAGAGGCCTCTGGGCTGCAGTCTGGTTTTAATAAGATCTTCAATGTATTGGTCCATGACTGGACTCCCTTCACTTTCAGGAATACCCGTGATTCTAACATTATTGCGGCGCGAGCGCCCTTCTTGGTTGTCCAGCTTCTTCGCCATCATTTTATTTTCGGCTTCCAGTTGTTTGACCTTCGGATTAGCATGGCCGAGTCTGTAGACAAAGACTTTGTCACCTGTTCTACCTCGGTGACCCTGGCAGTCATTTTTTGGAAGTCGGCTCTAAGGAATGAAACATCAGTAGAGATGGAACCCACCGTCGACTGTACCTTGGTGAGCGCATCCATAATGTCGTCCAATGTCACTTTGCTTGCTCTGTCCCCCACAGGGGCTGTGTCTGTGACCGCTGTGCGATTCGATTGCGCAGGAGGTTCTTTGGCATAAGCAAACTTATCCAGCTTAAGCTGCGAGTTCGAGCGCTGTCCTTTGCCCCTCATTTTGAATCTGCCTCTGCTGCGTTGAGCGGTAGTCACTGCCGCCTGCCGCAAGACCTCCCGATCCGCGCGGCCTGTCGGTTTTCCCGTTTTATCAGATTATATGGGCAGTGAGGGGGTATTTACTTAGACTTGGCGAGCCACCAGACGTGCCCCAGCTTCCACGGTTTCATTAACAGCTGGCCGACGACCGTCTTTATGTCCACTATCACCACCCGGTCACCATATAATGGGTGTTGGTATTCAGATACCTGCCGTACAGGGAGCTGCCGCCCCAAGCTACTCTCCTAGGGCACTGATCCTGTCCCCTGCTGCCCGATGACCAGCGGCCGGTGGTTGTGCCCAGCCTCCTGCTGCAGCACCGGTATAGCCGAGGTATGAGCCTCCTTAGTTTTGGCACACCATCAAGTGGGTCAGTCCTCCCTGTGGGGTCCAGGTCCCCGCCGGCTGGACAGGCGGCCCGCTACCCCTGAGCACCCCCCTCCACGCATGCTCGCTGTTCTAAGGGGTTGCTGTGACACACCTGCAAGTATGAGTTCCCAGGCTCAGCCTCCTCGCATGGCCTCTCGAAGTTCCTTCTCCTCAGGGCACTCCGTTCTGCAGGCCGGGCCTGCGTCTCCTCCACCAGCGCCCCCTCGGTACGTCCGTGTCACCATGCAGCCGGGGGGGGGGTGGGGGGGGGGGGGAAGTCCAGCGAGCGCTGGGCAGTCACAGGTCCAGAAGCGCCGCTCCCGCACCCGATAACAAATTGGTGCCGAGGACGGCCCTTTCTTCACCAGCACTCCGGGCCGCGAGCCTTCACTCCGGGCTCCAGGTCTATGCCAGTCCCCGGTCGCAGCCGCTGACGTAGGCCGCTTTGCTTCGAGCGCTCTGCCGAGCGTGTTGCGGAATATGCAGTCTCAGAAATACGGGCGATCAGCGCCCCAGCAACCCTCCAAGGCACGTCCACCTCCAGGCCAGGATAAATGACCGGATTATACGCTGGATATATGGGGGAAAGCTACTACGCCGTCGGAGCTCCTCTATGCGGCGGCCATTTAGATCGGCTGTCCGCCACGCCCCCCCTCTAAGGTTTTTAAAATGCTAATTCCTAACTATAACGTCTGTAAAACCTATGTTTTTTTTCAGTGAATTTCTAAGGTTTTTTAAATGCTAATTTCTAAGTATAACGTCTCTGAAACCTATGGTTTTTTCAATTAATTTCAAAGGCTTTTTAAATATTGAACTACTATTGTGTATTTGTCATTAATACTACATAAAATAAACTGCAAAAGTACTATGTAACGTAATACATTTCACAAATTACAATGAGTTTTTAAATAATGCAAAACAATTTCTCACTTTTTTTGCTGTCATCAGCTACTACTTAACTTCACTATTCACAGTGATGCCACTGTAGTTTCATCATAAACAGCAGGGAAAAAAAACCCAATAAACTAGATTGTTACAAAAAAACGAATTCTCTCAAATATAATACAAAATCAACACAAATAACACATTCAATAGTACTTCAAATGTTAAAAGCTTACCTTTACTTCGTAGATTGTCTGCACATTTTCCCAATATGCCAGATAATATATCAAACATTTCGCTTTGAAAGCATCCAGTATGAATTCCTTAAAGATCTTGCGTAGTTTCTCTGCACATTTTCCCAATACGCCAGATAATGTATAAAACTTTTCACTTTAAAAGCATCCAGTATGAATTCCTTAAAGATCTATACACCTTCCCATTAAAGCCGAATAGTGTATCTAAAATCTTTGTTTCTGAAAAATTAAGTATGAGTTGGGTAATTCATAAGGCAATCTCGGTTTCATTTCCAAGTTTGTGTCATTACAGTGACTCCAACCATTATTACACTTTAAATAAACTGCATAATGTCCACTTGTAGTAGTACTTCCAGCATGGAAAAAAATAGCAACTGTTGCAAAAGTTCTGCCAGAAATAGATACTTGATTAGCAACAACATTTTTAATTTTGGTTTCCACTTTTCTTCGATTTGGTCGACAGCGTTGCAGCATTATAATCAAATATTTTCCATATCTTTGTAGGCATAATGCAAATAGCATTCTTGATTTACAACGAGAACACATCATCTCATGATCAGCTTCTTTTACTAATTTGGAAAATGGTACAGATTTGCAGTCAGGTATTGTTAAATATAAAAAACGTTCTCTGTCAACTATAGTGCTTGAAGTTAACGAATACTCTTCACATTTATGTTCCCATTTGTAAATGAGTCCAAATAAACTCTCAATCTGAATTCCTTCATCTTCTAGTACTCCAAGCATAACCATCAGAAATTCTTGTGCATCTTGCTGTATATCAGCACTGAACGTTAAAGATCCAGTACATGTATCCAACAGTTGGCGAAAACCAGAAGCTGAATTAATCTTACTTCTATCAGTTCTCAATTCTTGAATTAAAGTGTAGAGTGCAGAACATTAAGTTTTTTCCTGACTTTCCATAATTTCACCACAAACATCTTCAAGATAAAATATAACATTTAGAATGACATTACCATAGCAGTTGACACCAGAAGCATTTTCTAATTGGTATCCAACAACATCATCACTTGTTTGTATTTTCTGCTTTTTTACATCTTTTCTTTTCTGTTGATTTTTCTTTCTGCTTTCAACCATAGTTAACTCTTCAACATATTTGCATTTTGAACACACAACACGTTTCTCAGAAATGGGATATTCACCTAAATGGGGAGCATAAAGCCTTCTCAAACGATTATATTCTGTTACACAATTAACATCAGCACTAACCTTGTTCTCATCAAAATCAATTAAATACAAACCAGACAACGTTCTAACTCGAGATAATGCAACATATCCCATTACACAGTTTTTCCAACATTTACCAAAGCATTATCTACACTTAAACCTTGTGATTTGTGAATAGTTATTGCATATGCTAAACAGAAGAGAAACTGTTTTCTACGAACATACAAGTCTTTTACAAGCAAAAAACGTGCAGCAGAACGTGCAATCTCTTACCTCTGCAATCTGATCAAATTTAACTTTCAAATATTCAATTCCATTTCTATTTTGATATTTCAGAAAATCAACAACTTTCCAGATTGTTCCATTCACTAATCCTTCTTCTACATTCAGATTACCCTTCAAAATGACCCGACAGTTTAAACATACATCTACATTTTTTCTAAGCCAGCAGTTTTTGATACAGACTTTTCCAAAGAATCCAATTTAGTCTGTAGTTTTTCTGAAAGAACAATTGTTTTTCCTTGATGCTCTATTTTATGAATAGCTTCAATGTGAAATATTTCTTGATTTTCCAATTTCATAAACACTCTTCCACTGTAGGCATTAAGCAAACTATAGACTTTTTTTCTTTCATTTTCTTGTACATTACTTCTGCTGGTGTGTTTTCATTTGTAAACAAGTTCTTTAGTAGACGACTTTGAAAAACTTCTTTACCATGTTTGCTTAGAACACCAATTCTTACATCTTTTAGAATATTTGCATGATCTTCATCTCTTGCTTGTCGCATATTCTGAGTGAGTTCTTTATATTCAAAATGCAACCACAGCTTAACATTTCCAATACTTCCCAGAGATTTCTTTGTGTCTTCATGTAGAAGAGTTTAACACTGGTTCTCCTTTTACAGGGGTTAGTTGTAGCAGATCTCCAAATACAATTAAATGTTTTCCTCCAAAGAGAACATCGTAATCTGTTTATAATACCTGTTGCATTCTTAAGTGTACAAAAGCAAGCATTACGTTTGAGACCATGCTCACCTCATCAATAATTAAAAGTTTCATTTTCTTCAGCACTCTTGACACTTCATAAGAAGCTTCTCCAGACAACTTCTAATTTATTATCATGCTCCACTGGTAACATCAATAATTTATGCAAAGTAACTGCTTTAACATTGTGTGCAGCTAATCCAGTTGGAGCTGTTACCACACAACATAAATGTGAACCAGTAGTTTTTTTAAGATAACTGGTCAAAACTTTAAATTAAAAACCGTTTACCTGTCACAGCTTGACCACTGATGTACATCAGAAGAGGTTTAAAAGATGAACATAGACATTTTTTTTTTCATGCCACAAACCATGTTCTATCCGTTCTCTCACTTGCACATATATTTCTTTCTGTTCAACATTTACTTGTTCTTCTAACTTTTCCAATGTTATATTCTCCTCGTGTGCTTGTTGCATTGCAATTTCGACTTCATGCATAGCAATCACTGCTTCATTTTCCAGCATTGGTTGTCCAAGAGGATCTTGACTACATGGCCCACTACTTTGACTATCTTCAGAACTTTCATGAGCTATTTCAGCTGTAATAGTCTTTTCCTGTTCAAATTCATCATTCAACATTTTTAAATATGTAGGGAAAATTGGACATCGAATGCGATCTTTACAAGCATTAAAAGAATCTTCATAGCAGTCAAACTCTCCAAGTAATTCACTTTCGTACGCCATGGTTTAAACCGCTGCAGAAGTGCTAAATAGTAAAATTCTCGCTTATCTGGAGTTTCACAACTTAGTTTCTTGTGGTTTATAAGATTAATCTTTGCATGTTTTACTAAGCAATCATGACATCCAACTACTGCAAACTTTCCTTCTTTTAAATTCTCTTTAACATTTCTTTTGAAGCTGTAATGTCCAACATATTAGTTTTAAGAATGTCTGTACTATCTGGCTCATTTGCTGCTAATTGTTCAATTTCTTCCAATGATTTCAACACTCTATTTCGTTTGCAGGCAAGACCTAAACATACCCAAATGATTCCTCGTGACTTTGAATATAAACTTGAAAAACACAAGCGGTCTGAACATTCATATGATCCAATTTCTCGGTGGGAAAGCATTTTCAAACTAAAGCTGTACAATGTTTTGCTAAGACTATTCTCTTGTGCAATTTCTTCCCACATTTGTTTCATATTTTTTCAGATTTTGTTATGTACGATGTAACTTAACGTGCAACAGCAATTGAGCGGACGCGCGCAGCGGGCGCCCAAGGCCCGCCTAAGCAAAGCCCGTCTGCGCCCGGACCACGCCCAGCGCCAGAACCCCTTGCCCCCGCACCAGCCATGAAGACCACCTCCGATACGACGCCAGCACCCTCATCGCTCTCAACCCAGGACGAACCCCCACCTGCTGCAGAGCCACCCCGAAGCGCACCCACAGCCCCTTCGCCTGCCAGAACTGCAGCTTCTCCTGCATCACAGATGCAGAGACACCCGCCACGACAAAACACAACCAGCTCCGATGCATCCTGATCAACACCCGCTCCGCACGCAAACACGCCGTCAAGCTCTGGGACCTACTCGACACCGCATCTCCAGATGTCGCCTTCCTGACTGAGACCTGGATGAACGAAGCCTCCTCTCCTGACATCGCCATAGCCTTCCCCGACGGATTCAAGATCGCCCGCAGAGACCGCACCAACTGAGTCGGAGGAGGAATCGCTATCGTCCACAAGAAGACCATCAGGGTCTCAACAAACACCGACGAGACACTCAGCATCACCGAACACATGCACTTCCAGATCCACACGGACCCCAAGACCACCCTAAGAGGCCACCCTTGTCTACAGACCACCCGGACCCTGACCACAGTTCAGCGATGCCATCGCCGACTTCATCAGCACACACGCCCTCGCCTCCACTGACTACATCCTCCTCGGGGACCTGAACCTCCATCTGGAGAACAACAACAGCAGCAACTCCTCCACCCTGATAGACAACCTCGGAGTGAAACAGCTCATCACGACGCCGACCCACATCGCCCGACACGCTCGACGCCATATTCTTCTCAAGCCCACACGTCTCCTTCAGCCACATCTCCGAACCCACCTCGACCGACCACCACTGCATTCACTTCACCTTCCGGAAACCCGTCGCTCATCACCGCACCCTACAGATCCCCCGTCGCTGCTGAGGCAAAATCACTGAAGTACAACTACAGACAAACCTCGCACTCAACCCACCGACCAACCCCTCCAACCCCGACGATGGTGCACGCACCCTCAGACGATGGATGGACGACTGCGCCAACACCTTAGCCCCGCTGAAAAAATAAACCCTCAAAGACACCAGCAAGAGAGCCAACTGGTTCACCCCGGAACTCCTAGCGTCAAAGCGCACCTGCCGGAAGTTGGAGAACATATGACACAGCAAGAAGTCGCCGGGCAGCCGCGCAGCCCACAAAGACGCCATCCGCAACCACCACCACCACCTCATCAGGACCGCCAAGAGGGCCTCCTTCAAAGACCGCCTCTACAACAATGCACACAACAGCAAGGAGCTCTTTAGTGTCGTGAAGGAACTCTCCAACCCCAGCTCCAACGCCAACAACATCCCGCCGTTGCAAGCCCTCTGCGACTCCCTCGCCACCTTCTTCCACCGCAAGATCGCCGACATCCACAATAGCTTCAACCCCCGGATGACCCTAACAGGCCCCAACATGCCGGAACCACCACACCCCACCGGCTACGACCCCCTGAAAACCTGGGCCAACGTGAGCATCGAAGACACAATCAAGACCATGGGCACAATCCACTCTGGATCACCGTCTGACCCTTTTCCACACCACATCTTCAACAAAGCCGGCAGCTCCATCACACCCCACCTACGCAACATCATCAACCTCTCCTTCGAGACTGCGACCTTCCCTGAGAGCTGGAAACACGCCGAGATCAACGCCCTACTGAAGAAACCCAAGGCGGACCCGAGCGAACTGAAAAACTTCCGGCCCATCTCCCTGCTTCCGTTCCCAGCTAAGGTCATCGAGAAGATAGTCAACATCCAGCTCACACGCTACCTCGAAGACAGCAGCATCCTGGACCCCTCCCAGTTAGGATTCCCCAGCAACCACAGCACCGAGACCGCCCTCATCGCCGCCACAGACGACATCAGGATCCTACTGGACAACGGCGAGATGGCGGCTCTTATCCTCCTGGGCCTCTCCGCCGCCTTCGACACCGCCTGCCACCGCACACTACGCACACGACTCCACGACGCAGGGATCCGAGACAAGGCCCTGGACTGGACCTCCTCCTTCCTCTCCGGGAAAACCCAGCGAGTTCGCCTCCCCCGTTCCGATCCGAAGCCTCCGGGATCATCTGCGGCGAACCGCGGGGATCCTCCCTCAGCCCGACGCTGTTCAACGTCTACATGGCGCTTCTCGCACGCATCGCCAGACAGCATGACCTCAACATAATCTCCAACGCCGACGACACACAACTGATCTTCTCCCTCATCAAGGACCCCCTCACCGCCAAATCCAACTCCACCAGGGAATGAAGGCCGTTGCCGACTGGATGGAGGATATCCGCCTTAAGCTGAACACAGACAAGACGGAGATCCTCATCCTCGGGCCCAACCCCTCTGTATGGGACGACTCCTGGTGGCCCGCATCGCTGGGGACTCCCCCCACATCCACCAACCACGCACACAACCTGGGAGTCATCCTCGACTCGAAACTCACCATGACCAAACAAGTCAACGCTGTCTCCTCCACCTGCTTCAACACCCTCCGTATGCTCCGCAAGATCTACAGATGGATCCCGACAGACACAAGGAAAAGAGTCACCCAGGCCCTAGTCAGCAGCAGACTCGACTACGGAAACGCCCTCTACGCCGGAGCCCCGACCAAGCTCATCAACAGAATCCAGAATGCCTCTGCACGCCTGATCCTCCACGTCCCGCGCCGCGACCACATCACCCCCACCTGAGGAACCTGCACTGGCTCCCTGTCGACAAAAGAGTCTCCTTCAAGCTCCTGATCCACGCACACAAGGCACTCCACAAGACCGGCCCAGCGTATCTCAACAGTCGACTCTCCTTCAACGTACCCAACAGGAAACTCCACTCCGCAGACCTCTCCCTGGATACCGTCCCATGCATCCGTAGAACCACAGCCAGAGTCAAATCCTTCTCCCACCGCGCCGCCAATACCTGGAACACCCTCCCCCCTCATCCTACGACAAACCGAAGACATTCTAACCTTCAGGAGACAACTCAAGACCTGGCTGTTCGACCAGTAGCAACAGCACCCCGCCCCCTCCCCCCCCCCCCAGCGTCTTGAAACCCTTGTGGGTATGTAGTGCGCTTTGCAAATTATTTGATTGATTGAGTTATCCGCAACATACTGGAAGTCCATGTTCGCATTCCACATTTTTTAAATGTCTGGACTGTAGTCATTGATATACTTTGACACTGCTGTTATTGTGTGCCTCACAGAAGAAAAAAAAGAATTTACTCTTCCTTTACAAATGACTGGACGGGGAAAACCAAACCGTCATTTGGTATAAAATTTTCCTTTAGACTTGTATTTTCTTCTGCAGTACTTTCAAGCTTCTATCTCCTCCTTCTCTTGGAATCTCACATGTCACATACTGTTCGATGAAAGACAATACTGTTTCATCAGAATCAGTTCCAAATTTAGGTGCATCCTTGACCCATAGTAGCATATGTATATGAGGTGCACCTCTTGCTTGGTACTCCTTTCTCCAAAAGAAATCGGTAACTTCTCCAAGAGGTGGATTCTTTTTTATTACAGATAAAAGACATCATACCTTGAAACTTATGATTAAAATATCTGCACACATTGACAGGATCCAATGAACACAGTTCACCAGGAGTCTTTATTTCAACATTTTTTATATTAGAATTCGCTTCTCTTAAAAACACAAGCAAATCTTCCCATGCATACTCTGCACAGCTAAGTGTGACAAACCATGTTGGTGTACCTACGTTCTGTAACATACACTTGAGTTCTCCATGACGACGATACCAATACTCATTTGTTCCACGTTAACATGCCATCAAATTGATTAACTGTGCTTCTAAATTTTCATCTGTTTCTTGAACTTTCTCCACAAATTCTTTCGCAGAAATAAGTGATTCATGAACTCCAGTTTTAAGTATATGATTCACTACATATGAGAGAGAAGACATCACTTTCAAACAAAAGGTGAAATACGTATGGAATGCACTGTCGAAATCTAGGATCTTCAGAATATAATCTTGTTGACCGATATTCTGAAGCTGGAATCCGTACAGGTTGGTCAACATATCATCCACCTTCTCCAGTAGGAAACAACTGTGGAAAACGACGAGCTTCCAAGCTTTTCTCCCATACACTCATTGGAGTTCCCTGTGATTTTTTTCATTTGAGATAACTCAATGCTACTTCCTATCACTTCTTTTGAATGCAAAGGACATATTGTATAATGTTCATAAATCTCTTCAGTCCTTGACTTGTCCACTTTCTCTATTTGACCACTTGAAATTTCAAAATCATCTTCTAATCGTATTACCTGTTCATCCACATTTACATTTTTGTAATAAATATTGTTCTCTATAAGATTTAAGGTAGCCTTTTCAACTTTATTAACATCCAGAAATTCTTGCCATATTTTCTGACTCCTTGTGGGTACAAAAGTCGTAAGTTATCTCAAAAGGGGCTATTATTATGCATTTGTCTATTCTCTAAAATATTTTGCACTTCATTCTATCATACAAACACCCAAATTGGGTTACAATCTATATTGATTTCAGATAAAACTAATCATAATTAGTAAAACACTTTTAATAATTATGATTAGTTTTATCTGAAATCAATATAGATTGCAACCCAATTTGGGAGGTATTGTGGTGTCATACTGTATTTTTTAAATAATAATTTTGGTTTTATAAAAAAAAAAATTGGTCAAGATTTTGGTGCATATACAATACAGGGTTTTTGTATGATAGATTGAATTGCAAAATATTTCAGAGAATAGACAACGGCATAATAATAGCCCCTTTTGAGATAACTTACTACTTTTGTGAACTATTGACACTTGGCTGAGGGTGATACTGTATGCCTTTCTAGATTAATGACAGGGACTCTTGTGTTGTTGATTCTTGATACCCCGTCCCTTTGTTTTCACATTGGGGTAACTCCCCCCTTATTTTTGAAGTCCTTGTGGGTACACCATTTACTAAAATAACTACTGCCTCATCTTCCTCTTTCTCTCCAGCAATAGTTTCAATGTTTTTCTTAAAATCCAAAGCTAAGTACACCACTCTTCCTTTCAGCCCTCTTTGCAAGTCTGTTGGTGGCAGTTTACCTGTTTGAGGCTCCATCCGAATTATAGTTTGAAAAGGATGAACAGATTGAATTAGAACCAACTCATATGTTTTCAATTTGGCCAGCTCCTGCGGAATACCTACTAACTCCAACTTATTATGCACTGATCTAGCAGGCATTTTGTTCTCTCCTAATTTGTTGTAACAATATTTACATATACGTTGATCACTACCTAACTCAAATCGACCTTCAACAAACAAGTACGTTGCAAATTCTTCCCACTTACCATTGTTCTCCTTTTCACTTTTCTTCAAATACAAATCAACATTCCTACTTTGACTTTTATAATGAGTACGTCGACAACAAACACAAACATAGTTTGGTATTTCAGAGCACACTACATTAAACTTTGCAATTTCTTCTTCAAACTGATCAGTGCTATTCACTTTCTCATCTCCTCCAATATCTGTAATTGTCAAACTTTCACTTTCTATGAGCTGCTCTTCTGAACCAAAATATCGCATTTCAATATCATCACACTTTTTTTGGACATCTGATAAAGAACCATATAAAAGACTTCCATTCAGTTCACTTAAACTTAATGCAGGACTTTTTACATAGTACAGTTTCTTTACAAAGTTCTGCATTTCTGAATGGTGTACTGCTAACATCCTCAAATGATGAAAAACACTTTTACAAACTTTTCTTGAAAGACAAGCCAGAGAATGCCCATACTCTCAGTATATTTTCTTACATTACATGGATCTAGTCCTTATAACAACTTAGGGGCCGATTCCGATCCTGGAAAAAACGGGTACGAACCGTCGGTCGGAGCGTTTTCTCCGTCCGACTCGTACCTGGTAAAAACACCATACAAACTTGCAAGTACGATTCGTACGGAAACACCATTTCCGTACGAGTCGGAAAAAACACAGACCGACAGCAAAATACATACGAATGTGATCCGGGACACCGCGGACGTGACGTCCGGACGGAGTTAGGCATGTTTTTACGTCCCAGCAAGTATGATTCGTACCGACAGCAGTCCGGACAGCAATATTTTTACGGCTCCCAAAAAGTGCCGGAAAAGCGAAGTATGCCGCGATGCGAGCGGAATAGGGGGCCCGTAACGTGCCGTCCCCCACCCCCCCAGCCCCGTATGTACGCGCCGTCCCCCCCCCAGCCCCGCGGATGTACGCGCCGTCCCCCCCCCTCAGCCCCCCGTATGTACGCGCCGTACATACACAGGTGGGGGTCCGTGCCGTACATACACGGGTGGGGGTCCGCGCCGTACCTACGGGGGTGGAGGTCCGCGCCGTACATACACGGGTGGATGTCCGTGCCGTACATACACGGGTGGGGGTCCGCGCCGTACCTACGGGGTGGGGGTCTGCACCGTACATACACGGGTGGGGGTCCGTGCCGTACATACACGGGTGGGGGTCCGCGCCGTACCTACGGGGGTGGGTGTCTGCGCCATACATACATGGGTGGGGGTCCACGCCGTACATACATGGGTGGGGGTCCGCGCCGTACATACATGGGTGGGGGTCCGCGCCGTACATACATGGGTGGGGGTCCGCACCGTACATACATGGGTGGGGGTCCGCGCCGTACATACATGGGTGGGGGTCCGCGCCGTACATACATGGGTGGGGGTCCGCACCGTACATACACGGGTGGGGGTCCACACTGTACATACACGGGTGGGGGTCCGCACCGTACACACCGGGGTGGGGGTACGGCGCGTCCATCCGCGGGGGGCTGGGGGTACGGCGCGTACATCCGCGGTGGGGCTGGGGGTACGGCGCGTACATCCACGGGGGCTGGGGGTACAGCGCATACATCTGCGGGGCTGGGGGGGGACGGCGCGTACATACAGGGGGCTGGGGGGGGGTGTTCGGCACGTACCGGGCACCTGTTTGGACGTCGCCATGGTTGCTATAGAAGTTCGCTCCGGACGGTCTTTTTGCCATACGGTTGTACAATCGGACGGACGGTATGAATCGTACTTGCGCGCTCGGACTTAAGTTTTCAGATTCGTACGTAAAAATGTCCGGGGACGTATCGGACACCTTTACCGACCCGAGGACGTGTCGGGGAATTTACCCAATACGATTCGTATGGACTTTTTCACATACGAATCGTACTTGCCAGTTTGTACGGGACTTGTACGATTCGTACGGTAAAAAATCCAGATACGATTCGTACGGGGAATATTTTTCCAGGATCGGAATCGGCCCCTTAATCTTCTCTTTTATACTTTTCTGAGTATATTCTCGTAGCAAATTTCGCATTTTATCATTGGATTCCTGTCGAATACTACAAATGCTACTACAACTCCACTTATACCCAGGAGCTCGTGGACGTTTCCCTTGCACTTCTTCAGCTATTAAGTCTTCTGCACTTTTACCAACCATTTCCTTCTTTGGAAGAGAAACACCATCCTGAACGTCGTAGCAACAACCTCCAGTATCAACTGCAAATGATAAACTATTTTCCTGGAAGTAATTTTCCTCATTAAAAAAAGGCTCAGTACTAGAAGTATGTCTCCAATGTCCACTAAAGATTTTACAAAAGTTTGTTCTGTTCACAAGTGTTTTTTTCTGCTTCTGTCTTTCAATACTTTCACTATTTTATCCAATACTTTCAACCTCTTTAAAATTAAAATGAACAACTTCTGTTTCAAATTGAAAGCAGTATCCACTATACTTTCAATACACTGCTTCTCTTTGAATTGGAACATTCTTCTTTTATATTTGCAGCATGTTTTGAATAAATTCTGAATCACTCTAGATTGAAAAAGTCTGACGAATTTCTTGAAATTGTTTTGGTCTCCGAGTACCAGATACTATTTCTTTATCATCTTTCCTTTTCCTCGTATTTGAAATTGAACTCTGCTTCACCTTACTTGAAAAATTCTTCTTTTTGCTTTGTGTGATGTTTTTCTCATTAAATGTTCGTAATTTATTTTCAAAAATTGTCTTTTGCTTTTACTCGAACAAACAGTTTCTCTACTACTCGCATTTTTTTCTACTTCAAGATCTTTCCTTTTCGTCAAATATATATTGTTCTTCTCTTCTTTTTTTTCACATCTTCTAGGCATTTCCAAATTTCAATCCAAACAAAATAATTTTCTGAAAAACAAAAAATAGATTCAATTATTTTTCACATTTCTTCACTATGTTAAAATAATACCATACAATTGCAAAACTTCCACTAACAACTTCCAGACCCAGTGCTGCAACGTGATGGAGCACGGCAGATGAGC
The DNA here is from genome assembly GCF_964204655.1 of Triturus cristatus. Classification (NCBI taxonomy): domain Eukaryota; kingdom Metazoa; phylum Chordata; class Amphibia; order Caudata; family Salamandridae; genus Triturus; species Triturus cristatus. Next base: position 1,186,863,466 of record NC_140579.1, on the reverse strand, counting down.
ACTAGGATGACAAGGAGTGCCATAGAACATACAGCAAGTATTTATTTAATTATTTACATACTCCTTTACAATTTATATATAACTGCACTACCTCATACTTGTCACCCATCCGCCACACCCCACCACCCCACACCACTTTCTCTGCAACCCACCGCATACAACTTTATAAATAGTATTTTTTTTGTATCTATGTACTTAGAATGATATTATCAACCAAACAGCATACATAAAAATTTTAATTATTATCTAACAATTTTATCAACAACTTTACAAACATAACACTGCACCCAGGGCTTTAACTGGAGGGGGGTCTGGGATGTGACCACCAGCACTTTAGTTTTGGGAGCCTCGAAACGGGTCTTTATAGGGCTCTATTTTGCGACCTCACAAACGTAATCCGTTTTTTTCTTTATTGCACTGCAGTGACACTGTGAGAGCATGCACATTGCTCACTACTTAGGAGTGCAGACATCATGCTAAGTGACTCGCGTTGTAGGAGAAGGAAAATCCTTTAAAGAGAGCCATTTTCTCTCAGTATTTCCCTTCTCTTTTTGCAACGCACCGGCAACATCATCGTAGGGTGATTAGCAGACAGACCACCATGCACGCAACGCCCATTGCCCCGGACTCTCTGACACAGCTTCCTGGGCCTACACACAGAGCTGCACCCGAGTACTTCACCGGTCTTCAAAACATCATTTTTTTGTAAAGGAGACTGTTCTTTTTCCCTCCTATTCACAACCCCTACATGCCCACTCTGCCTATTGCTGAAAGAATTAGGCTCCCCCGTAATTTCCCTCTGGTTGTGCCTCTGCAAACGACCACAACAAGGCAACTCCAGCACGAACCTGCTCTCACCTTCCACACGGTCTTGTTTTAGTGCTACAAAAACACACACTTTGCCTGCCTCACTAAGTTCTCACACCCCCTCTTTAATATGAACATAAAAGCTTTACAATTACTTTTATATTCCTATACTGTACTTCACATGGAATTATAGAACTCCAGGTTCTCACCACCCCAAATTAGCTCCCTGGTATACTTTCTCAAATATAAGAAGTACAGGTATTCAGTATCTGTCAATCACGGCCACTTTAAAACAGTGTACTTATAAACAACTCCACAAAACGTTATGTTTCTAAATTAACGTATTACACTTAAAAGCTCCCTTACATTTCTTTCGCTAGATGTACCTTTATTTAAAACACCACCAGAGAAGGGTGTTGAAGTATGCTCCACAAAGTGTAACTCAAAGCTTTGTTATTCTTTATTAAAAAATTTGCCTATCAATGCTTTTCGCAAGCTTTTTCAACGCCGTAAAAGTGTAGCTGGATGAGTATAATCTGTCGTATTTAAGATCGGGGCGGACGATGCACTGTAATAAGAACGTATAGTTGAATAAAGGGTGAGTGGATGCATGGCCAGATGCATCAATGGATAGATACATAGATCAATGTATGGAAGGATGAATGAATGCAAAGACCAGTACTTACGATAGACGGATGGGCTGATAAATGCTTAGGATTGATTCTGGGACAGATATATCTATGCATATATAGGCATATCGCAGCATGAATGGCACAGTGCTTACTATAGGCGAGTGCGCTCATAGATGCTTAAGATAAGCGGACAAACAGATTTATGTATATATATATATATATGTAAAAATATATGCATCAATTAAAAGATGGTTGAATGGTGCAGTGCTTAGGATGCATGGATACTGCGCTTGAATTGGGCTGGGTCTGGGGACCGGCACTTATTTTCAGGCAGCCTCAAATGACTCTCTACTAGGCTCTATATTCGGCCCTCTCAAAGATAGTCAATTTTTTTATTTTTTATTACACTGCAGTGACAGCATGCACATCGATGTACGCATGCTTATTTTGCTCACTACTGAGAACTGGAGACATCACGCTAGGTTACCCACGTGGTAGAAGAAAGGGAAATCCTTTAAGCAATGTTTTTTTCCGAACCTACGATAATTGGAAAGGATTTTCTAAAGCACACAATGATAGCACACAATGATACTTATCTTGATTTAGACCACGCCCCAACTTGCATAGCCCACACCCCTTTAAGAGCTTTGCCCCCCCCCTTTTAGAGCACCCCCACTTTTTTTTCTCCCACTTAGAACCCTAACTACACCATAGTAACAAACAAACAGTGTAACCTTCCATTAAAATCTACAATGGCACCAAGTTTCATAATTTTCCATCAACGCTATCAGCCTTCTACGACAGTACAAGAGTGTCTACCAGCACGAAGATGTCTTATCCACAGAAATGTTGTGTAATTTCTGTAACTGTCTGCTGGAACACTCATCACCAAAACGTATTAAAACATGGGAATTTGCCAGAAAAAAATATACCATACCATAAAGCGATTCATAAATGGGCACACTGCCACTGCACCACCCTCTTCCCCATCCTTCCTTAACGTTACAAAATTAAAGAAAGAGCCACACCAAACCTAGTAAACACACTATACCAATACAAGAACTTAATTTCAACAACCGTCTACCGGAACGCTCATGAGCAAAGCGTATTAAAACATACAAATTTGCTGGTAAAACATATACCATGCCATTGGGCACTTTATAAGTGTTCCCAGTGGTACTACATCACCTTCAGTAGCTCGACATCTGCATGTGACTAAATTCTGTATTTCAAACAGCAACATAACTACCTTCCCCACACCCATCCCCGCCCTTGGTTAACAGTACGAAATCAAACAGAAACCCCCCCCATTCCTAGTAGCGCCACTATACCCATACACAGGCTTAATTTTAACATGTGTCTACCAGAACACTTATCAGCAAAAACTATTCAAACATGCAAATTGGCGGGTAAAACATAAACCATCCCATAGCACTGTTTATAAATGGGCCCAGTGAAACTACATTACCTTTAGTAACTACACATGCCCACGTTACAAATATCCGTCTTATAACCAGCAACATACGCACCTTCCCCACCCCCATCCATCCCTTGCCTAACCTTACGAAATCAAACAACGAGCCCCAGCACTCCCGTTACTGCCACTATAGCCATACATAGACTTAATGTCAACAGGTGTCTGCCGGAACGCTCATCAGCAAAACCTATTAAAACCTGCAATTTTGCAACTCAAACACACACCATACCATAAGACGGTTTATAAATAGTCACAGTACCACTACACCTCCTCAACACCCGCCCTTGCTTAACTTTACACAATAAAAGAAAGAGCCCCAGCAAACGTAGAAGCGCCACTATAGCCAAACAGAGGCTTAATTTCAACAGATGTCTCCCGAAACGCTCATCAGAAAAACGTATTAAAACATGCAAATTTGCAACTAAAAAAAATCCCATGCCATAGGGCGCTTTATAAGTGCTCCCAGTGGTACTAGATCCCCTTTAGTAGCTCGACATCTGCATGTTACTATATTCTGTGTTTCAATCAGCAACATAACCACCTCACCCACCCCCGCCCTTGCTTAACGGTACGAAATCAAACAGAAACCCCCACCATTCCCAGTAGCGCCACTATACCCATATACGACGTTAAGTGTTCCGGCAGACACCTGTTAAAATTATCAGCAAAAAGTATTCAAACATGCAAATTGGCAGGTAAAACATAAACCATCCCATAGCACGGTTTATAAATGGGCCCAGTCGAACTACACCACCTTTACTAGCTAGACATCTATATGTTACGAAAGTCGTTTAAACACTCTGTAGAGTGTATAGCAGGGTATGGGTAAAGTAAACAAAATTCTAATTCCCAAACTTTTGATATACAGTCCGTTTATTATATCTATAATAAAGATATTAAATGGAATGAATAAATTGACGAGTGTCTCAAAAGGGATAGTGAAGCTCACCATCAGTAAAACACGAACCACTTCAACACCTACACATATCCGCCACAGCCTGACAAATAGTATCACTTATAATCACATGTAGTTCTCTAAAGTCAACAGTCATACAGAAAATATACCACACATTTACATTTTTTTTTATCTCACACATTTATAAAACATCTCTTCTAAAGAAGCACTCCCCAACTACTTCTATTCCATAAGAACAGACAATAATTAATATGTTTACTACCATAAATTTTAGTATATCTACCTTTTTATTATTCACTAGTCAGAAACTACAAAAATTATTCACTATACCCAAATGCAAACCAGAAACCATATTCATATTTATCTCAACTTAGGATTACATGATTCAAACTATGCGTACATATAAAAGGAACATATCACTTTTCCTATCTCCATCTCCTCTCCATGTAATCTCCAAACACTGTACACTGCCCCACTGTACAACAACCTACCCTGACTTACATTCAAACCTATCTCTCAGTGTCAAAAATAAGACCACAACCTGCCCACATAACATTTCTGCATTAACACATACGTCTGCTGCCACCACCCCCCCGCCCCACTATTTCCACAAAAAGTATCAGTTGCGACATTTTCTTTATCTCCCCAAATACATTACAAACTCAAATTAACGCTGTACCTCATTTTCAAAACAATACAGTCCTATAAAGATGACAAACAACACTTCTCTGTGAAAAATTCCTAAACATATATAAAATACTATACAACAGCTCATATTTTATGCATATTTCATAACCAATATCAAACACCACACTTTACTAACACTATATCACTTTGAAATAAAAAATACTTTCAAAATTAAAAACATCACCTCAAATACTTAATCAATACTATAAGACACATAACACACCTTGTTCATTTCTAACTCACCTTTGTAGTTGTTATCCAGATTTCAAATGACACACGCATGCATACAATTCTCTCTTTCTCACATAGTACATGTAAAGCTCCGACTTCATCAAGAATGAAACCAGAAATGGCACAATTTCTCTGTTGCTCCACACATAAATACATGTAAAGAACAAATCAGAATACTTCATTCCTTCAACGACATTCCAAAACTTACCTCCATAGGTTAATTTTGAATTTTCCTTCCAAAAAGCTACTTATTATTCCGCGCCACATACAGGTCACAAGTTCAACCTATTTTATCGCCACACTTTCTCAAACCTTCTACGACATCTGCAGGTTAAAAGTTCATCATTTTTTTTTTAACCTAACGATATACTTTTGCAACATTTTATTGAACATTCAACGGCATGTGCACATTAAAAGTTCACAATAGGGGTCAGTAGTTCATCAGCTTTATTCCCAACTCCAGCAGCACCTCACCTTATGTCCCCAGCGCCATCAGACCGGTAGGAGTCAGTGCTTTTCACTTTCCAAATACCAAATTAATTTCATACATATGAATTTACCTTCGCGCTCCCTAAATAACACCCCCTAAGCACCATACACAAGTTACAATGTACGAAACAAAAGTTCCTCCAAGTAGCTATAACTACATGCTGATACTACTTGCACAGATGTGGCACAGCAGCCAGAGCACATGACTTCACAGCATATGACAGTATGGGCTCACGCTTTCATCCCCGAGTCCGGCAGCAGCTCAGCAGCGCAGCATGAGACTCTACACACTACCTCACATATTTTCCGTACCCCAGAACTTTCAGACCAGTACGGGTCAGTAGTTCGTCCTAGTAGTTATAAACACATGCTGACGCTACTTCCACAACTGTACTGCAGCGGCCACGACACGTGACTTCACAGCATAAGACACACAATTTAGACTTGCGCTCTAATCCCCGAGTCCCGCACCACCTCACCTTAGCAGCATCACACTCTAGGCAATACCTCACTTAATTTTCGTAGCCTAGCACTTTCACACCGGTAGGTATGATTCGTTTACTTCGCAACCCCGCTATAGCACACCCTAAACACCCCACAGAGGTTACAGTGCTCCTACCCTCCTATTTCCCACTTTTTTTGCCCTTGTTTCCCCTTACTCGCTGCAACGGAATCACAAAATGGCGGCCAACACTTCCTAGTTGCAAACGCTTGCAGCGCTCGCAGCCAATCAGCAGCAAGCTCGTGCTCGTAACGCCTCAGCCAATCAGATGGCAGAATTCCCAAATATCGATATCTGTAAATTTTGATATTTCTCCAAAACTACTAAACGGATTTACACCAAATAAACAAAAGCATGCTTTCTAGACCAAGACCCTTCTCCCTGCCAAATTTGGGGAAATTCCGGTCACCCGTTCGACCTGTAGCCTTGTCTAAAGTTTCCTATGGAAATTAACATTGAAAAAACACGGTTTGGGACCCCCTTTTTTCTCGGCCCCCCCCTTGACGAATCACCCCCAAACTTTCAACATAGGAACTGATATCAACAAAGAATTTGTTTTGAAAATTTCACGAAGATTCATCAATCAGCGCCAAAGTTATTGCAAATAGAATGTTGCCATTTTCCTACAGTAACTAGGTCCTAACTATAACTACCTACTGGCGACCGCCAGTAGGTAATATATACATACATACATATATACACACACACACAAATATGTACATATCAAAGCTATTTTCCCCATATCAAGAGAAGACCAGCACTCGATCCTGTAGTGACCTTTTATTATTCACTTACAGCTTTGTTCCAAAAAAAGTTCCAGCAGTAACGAAAACTAAGCGATTAAGGTGAGAGCTGCAGTGCACTATTGTAAAGAGCACAGGCCAAGTAAAAGCTTTGTTTTTTAAATAAGACGAGAGGCAGACAGTAAACAGTTTGAAAATGATGCACACGCACTGATTCATAGTTCGAAAAGAAATGTTGAAATATTTAAATGGACTGCCAGCGATGATACTTTGTTGGGTGAAAGGAGCCAGGAAGACACATAAGAATACATAAAGGAAAGCATAGCGCTCGCTAAGCCAGCAAAAAGAGAGATTTATGGCTTTTTTAAATGCTGGAAGGTTTGATATTAAAAATGACTGTAAAGGAAATTGGTTGGTTTTAATTGCACTTTATTGCAAGTGAGTGCCTTACAAAAAAGGAAAACATTTTTAAATATATGAAAAGACTATGAAGAAAAACTACAAGAATAGGAGTATCTCTTCTATGTTTATGTGACTGGCCTCACCTGTGGAGAGCATTTATAAATTGAGAAACAGTTATTTTACCTCAAGGTTGACAAAGACTCTAGGTTCAGCCGAAATGCGTTCCTGTTTTATTCCATTTGAAACAAAAAGCGGTCTATGAATAATAAAAGGTCACTACAGGATCGAGTGCAGGTCTTCTCTTGATATGGGGAAAATTGCTTTGAAGTTAAAATAGGCATTCGTGGTATGCCTCTATCCTGCACCATCGGCAGTTAGGAACCACGCCAGAAAGCCACAAAACCAGAGGGTAATATATATATATATATATATATATATATATATATATATATAAAATCTACTGGCGGTCGCCAGTAGATAGTTATAGTTAGGACCGTGTTTCCATAGGAAATCTGAAAATTCTATTTTGAATAACTTTGGTGCCGGTTAACGAATCCTCGCGAAATTTTCAAAACAAATGGGGCGCTCCGCTCAGCTCCTACCCTGAAAGTCTCGGGGTGATTCGTCAAGCGGGGGCCGAGGAAAAAATGGGGGTCCCAAAACGCGTTTTCCCCATGCATTTTTCCACAGGACATTTAGTCGAAGGTACAGCCCGAGCGGCTGAACAGATTTACTTGAAATTTGGCAGAGAGGTAGTCCTCAGGTCAGGGAAGTGCCTTTTGCAGGTCTGGTGTCAATCTGTTCAGTATTTACTGAGAAAAGAGCATTTAAAAGCATATAAATATCTATACACGCGCACTGTGCGCGCACGGTGCCGTACGCGAGCGTAATTCTGATTGGTTGTTAGATGTCGGTAAACATTCGAATCGGTCGAAATCAGGAAGTGTCGGCCGCCATTTTGTGTCTCGCACTGAAAAGGAAAGGGGGAAAAAAGGTGGAAAACATGAAAAGGGGGCAGGGAAGAGAGTTCCTGACTCCCTAGCCTTTGTCAGGGGGTCACAGAAGGACCCCAAGGGGAAAAAAAACATTGTATTTTTTTTTTTTTTTTAAATCGCGGGGTGCGCGCACGGTGCGCACAGCGCACCCAGCGCCCAAAGCTCACGCACGGTGAAAAGCCTTGAAAAAAAATAAAAAATTAATAAATACATAACTTAGCATTTAAAAAAACGTACAAATTCACTTAAAAAACCATAGGTTTCACACAGGTTATAGTTAGGTGGATATTTCACTCGTAAAAACCCAATGAAATTCCCCCGTTATAGTTAGTTCAGATAACTATAACTCGCGCGACCGCCACTCTATCACAAGGATGATGTCATCAGTGATGTCATGAGTGATGCCACTGACCATGTCATGAGTGATGTAATATGTGACATCCTGAGCAGTGGATTGCAGGCGCGCGAGTTATAGTTATCTGAACTAACTATAACGGGGGAATTTCATTGGTTTTTTACGAGTGAAAGATCCACCTAACTATAACCTGTGTGAAACCTATGGTTTTTTAAGTGAATATATATATATATATATCTCTATCTCTCTCAGCAGCAACATCGCGCGCTCTATTTGGAGATAAAGGACACTACAAGGCCCATAATGCTCTGCTAGTCACGGCAGAGCGTCCCTTTCAGGGCATGCATTGGAGCATTTAAATGATGAGGGCGGTGTCCTATGCGCCTTCAATTGCCAAAGCATCTGAAGAGAAGTGGGGACACTTCAAAATGCGTCAGGCATCCATGGCACATTGAACTGCTTATAGTTATCGTTGTACTGGTGGACTGTATACCATAAAGGCTCTTTAGGAGCATATTTCCGCACGAGTGCTCCTTGTACGTTGGGTACTTGGAGCAACAGAAATGGAGAACCTGTCATTTCAATCCAGAAGAACAAAGTGCAGAGCCCGATTTCTAAATATATCTGAGCATTTATTATCAGATCTTACTGGCTGCATGCTCATACCCTGATGCGTTTCGTCTATTTCAAGACTTGTTTACAGGTGATTATCCTTACAATGCTGAATGCAACTGTTTAAATTCAAAAAGTCATGTGACCTGTGTTGGCATACTACACATCCCAATGTGCATATATATATGTGTGTGGGTATATATATATATATATATATATATATGTATGTGTGTGTGTGTATATATATTATCTACTGGCGGTCGCCAGTAGATAGTTATAGTTAGGACCCTGTTTCCATAGGAAATCCGCAACATTCTATTTGGAATAACTTTGGCGCCGGTCGATGAATCCTCGCGAAATTTTCAAAATAGGTGGGGCGCTACGCTCCGCTCCTACCCTGAAAGTCTCGGGGGGATTCGTCAAGCGGGGGCTGAGAAAAAAGGGGGGTCCCAAAACGCGTTTTTCCCATGCATTTTTCCATAGGACCTTTAGACACAGCTACAGCCCGAACGGCTGAACAGAGTTACTTGAAATTTGGCAGAGAGGTAGTCCTCAGGTCAAGGAAGTGCCTTTTGTAGGTCTGGTGTAAATCTGTTCAGTAGTTCCTGAGAAAATAGCATTTAAATCAATATATATATGTGGGCGGAGCCTAACCACACATCTCATCCTGAGATCTGATTGGCTGTAAGCACTTCATCCAAGAAGTGTTGGCAGCCATCTTGGGACCAATATACATGATAGCACCTCATTAAAAAGCATTGCAGTTAATAAAAGGTTTTAAGACTTTAGTTACATTATAAATCATTTGTTGATGGTACCATACTCATTTTAGGAATTGTGGTATGTTCTAAGGTGATTTCACCATGTGAAAAAGCCTTCTGCTGGGATATCATGATTGAGAGAAAAATATTTTCTCATGCTTTTACCACAGAGGTTTGGAAGGTGATCTATAAGCTAAACTGAGAGCTTATTTTCTGTAAATTCACATTATCTTTCTCAGTCATGTGAGAATGAAGTCTGACATTCTCAGTAAAACATGTACATCCAACAAGGGCAGAGACTGTCAGTTGATTCCTTTGTGTTCTACTGCAGCTTTCCAGAGTGTTCCAAAGAACTACTAGAGCGCTAACCGTCCTACTTATGATAAATGTATGGCACACCTGAAGCCATCTTGCTTGGATTAAAGTGGTAACTCTTAAAACATTTAATTTAAAAAGGAACAAAATGAGGGGGTTCATTTTTCCATAAAAAGTATGATTAGTGCTGCAGAAAGAAAAATTAGGGCACATTTTGAGTGACTTCTCAAATCCTCTTCTATTTCATTAAAAAATTCTGACATGCAGACTGAAACATGCACTTTCAATACCAGCAGCAGTTTTCCCTGGTGAGCAGTAGCTTTACTACAGTGATCTAATGAGCAAAAAGAGTGCTAACATTCTGATTTTATGGCAAATGTGTGACACATTTGAATGCCTTCTTGATGGAATCAAAGTAAAAAACTGAAAGTATTTCCTACTGAGGAGACTGCAGTAAATGAGGAAATTAGGAAACTTCATAACAAATAAGTCTCCCAAGATGGCCACCAGAGACAAAAGAGCCCAAATGTAGCCCAAATATCACCCAGATGTAGCCCAAGTATAGCCCAATGACAGAATGTCCAAGAATGTTCTTAAAAACAACTAGAGCACTTACTGTCTTCATTATGACAAAAGTATGGCACACCTGAAACCATCTTGATTGGAATAAACTGGTAACACTTAAAACATTTAATTTAAAAAGGAACACAATGAGGGGGTTCATTTTGCCATAGAAATTATGATTAATGCTGAAGAAAGAAAATGAGGGCACATTTTGAGTGACTTCTCAAATCCTCTTCTATTTCATTAAAAAATTCTGACATGCAGACTGAAACATGCACTTTTAATACCAGGAGCAGACTTCCATGGTGAACAGTAGTTTTACTACAGTGATCTAATGAGCAACTAGAGTGCTAACATTCAGAATTTATGGCAAATGTGTGACATATCTGAATACCTTCATGATGGAATCAAAGTAAAAAACTGAAAGCATTTCCGACTGAGGAGACTGCAGTACATGAGGAAATTAGGAAACTTCATAACAAATAAATCTCCCAAGATGGCCACCGGAGACAAAAGAGCCCAAATGTAGCCCAAAATCACCCAGATATAGCCCAAATATAGCCCAATGACAGAAGTGTGCAAAACACTTATTATTTTGTGTTTTTGCAGTGTTATATAGTGCAGACTTGTCAGGTATTGGAGTGCTTTACATGAGCATTGGTTACATCACACAAGAACAAATTCATTTTGGTTGTAGACATGGGGAGACTAAGTGATTTGACCAGAATCACAGAATGTCGAGCTGAAGCAGAAACTTCAACCTGGTTCCCCAGTTGCAAAGTCTGCAGTTCTGGAAGTAACACCACATCCTCTCCCCTAAGTGCAACATTTAATCAAGTTGTCAACTAGATAAAAAAACATAAAGATAACAAATAATTTAAAAGTGCTTTGTCGCTATTTGAAAACTCAGAAAATATGTCCTTATTTTAGTCTTTTAGAGCACTAACCATAATTTTGATGCCAATAAGACCCTCTCATATATGTAATTTCTAAAGGAATGCTCTAGGTATTACAGTTTTGATTACATCAAGATGATGTCAGGCGTTCCACACTTTTGTAATAAATATAGAATGTTAGCAATCTAGTTGTTCATTAGGATACTGTTGAGAGGCAGAGGCCAGGGGCACGGACTCTGAAAATTGAAGCCAGGTAGGAGGGTGCAAAGGCAACAATTTAACCACACTGAGCAGGCAGGAAGGGCCGTGGAAGCACAACAGACTATGGAGGGCAGTGGAAAGGGGGGCAGGGGCAATAAACCAACAATACAGGACTTGCAAGAGAGGCTGTTGGAGGGAAGATCTATTACGGGTCAAGGAAGCTAGGGGCGGTCCCCAGAGCCCCGGGAGCCACCACAGAACTGAGCAGGAGAGTGAGTCAGGGACAAAAGGGGCACCTTAATTTGAGCCGGGGTGCCTAGGAATGCTTGCTCCAAAAATGAAGAAAACAGACATATGAGACATGGAATTGGAGGCAGAATACAATGGCAGTTTAATGAGAAGATGCAACTTTAAAGAAACCGCAGAATAGAGACATAAAGTACAAAATACAGAATCCAGATAATCATACAGCTGTCATGATATTCTCTGTATCTCTATTAATGGACTGACAGAGAGAGAGAGAAAACACATCTATAAATGCATCATGAGAAACAAGTTACACCAAGGAAAATGTTACCTAGGAACACTCACATTTACTCTTAGAGCAAGCATTCCTGCAATTACAATACAACATCTTTTAAATGCAAAAGTAAAGAGAACAATGGTTAAACATAACATGACATTTCATATAGGTAAAATAGAATAAGATACTTCAAGCAAAGCAGAGCAAGACATTTTAAGCAAAGGAAGACAAGAGCTCCCGCACAGCCTGTTAACCTACATACAGACGGCGAGGTTGTCCGTTGATATCTGTGGGTGATCCCTTTTTATATCATTTTGTGGGCTCCTTTGCACGCTACATCTACCTACGTATGCTACCCAAAAGCTTCGTCTGCAGATTTTACCAGACATTTCGTCATTTACCCACTTAATGCTGACAATGGACTGGGTGAAAAGGTCAGTCTCTCAGGCCAATCGCTTATCGTAAGTTCCATAGAGCAAGCAGAAAATAATGGGTATTGTACAGGAATTCAATATATTCATGTATAAAATCTCCTCAGTTCTCCTAACTTGATGCTCTGCGGTTGCCACTTCCTTAAAAGCGGGAAACCTGCCCAGGAAGCAAGTACCAGTCCAGGATGCAGCCTACTGTATGTCGACAGCTTCAGGGGGATGTTGAACTTTGATACCGAGCACGGAGCACTCGGGTAGGGTGGGGGCTACTAGTTTGGAGCAGAAGGCCTCGCAGACCTGCCTTCAGACTGCTATACACTAAAATTGCAGCGCTATGGTCAATTTAACAAAGAGGCCTACATATTGAACAGAAGGGCCTACACAGGGGTTTTATGCTGGCTGAGTGGTAAGGATGTCTCAGGATAATTATATAGCAACACAGGACCCGCTGGTCAATTTAATACGGCCTACAAATGCGGCTGGCAGGGCAAGGACAAGGGTCTCATACTTCAGGTGTGGACAGAACGGGCCAGGGGCCCCCTGTGATACAAAATCTACCCTCCTTCAAGGCTGTGGCAATGTAATAGACCATTGTGGGCAGAAGGAAGAGGCAATGGTAGTACAACCATACATGCCAACAGACCCGATTCAGCCAGGAAACGTCCAATGTTTTTAAGCTCAAATGGGCTTTATTTGATCTGTCTCCTGTCTACAATATCCTCTTTTTCAATGTAACTCAAAGGGGAAAATCAATACCCCAGTTTTTTTTCAAAATCTCCCTCTTACCAAGTTCAAAATGTTCGCAAGTATGGTACATTGGATCATGGAAGGAAATGGGATAGGGACATGGACTTGGATAACAGAGGACAGGAGAGACATGGAGAGGTGCACCAAACTGACCCTGCAGGGCAGGCATCAGGGTTTGCAGCAGCACAATACACCACACAGGGCATGCAGGACGGGAGTGCAGCACAACAATCCATAGAAAGCAAGAGGGAGGGGACAGGACCATGCACATGGACAACAGAGAACAGAGGGGCAAGAGGCAATGGTAGCTAGCTGACCATAATGGACAGACAGGAGAGAAGGCTGCAGCATAACAGACCATAAAGGGCAGGAGGGACGGATCAGGGGCATTACAATGGAACAGACAAGCCAGGAGGGAGGGAGTAGGGGTCTGCACATGTAAACAGAGGGCTGGGGGCAAGGGGGCAGGGCAGGAGCAGCAAGATAGCCATGGAGGTCAGGCAGGATGGGCACTAGAAGCAAGACACAACATGAAGAGCAACAGTGAGACTGTGATGGCATACACACAGACCATGGAGGGAAGGTGGGAGGGGGTCAGGGGCAGCTAACTGACCACACAGGGAAGGTGGGAGGGGCCATGGCAGCACAGAAGACCATGCATGGCAAGTGGGAGGGTTAGTGGCAGCACAATGGCTATGATGGGCAAGGAGGAGGGTGCAGGGGCATGCACAAAGGACGATGGAGGATAGAAGGGAGGGTTAGGACCTGTGCACAGACAAGAAAGTTCAGGGGAAGGGGCCTCACAACAGACCACACGGGGCAGGCAGGAGGAGCAGTTGCAGCACAACAGACCAGGGAGGGCAGAAGGGTGTGGCAGTACAATGGACCATGTAGGACAGGAGGAAGAGGATAGAGGCATGGCATGTGGACAGGCAGGGTGGAGGTGGCAGGGACAGGTTACAGTCATCTGACAATGCTAGGCAGGTGGGAGGGGAGTGGCAGCTCAACAGAACACTCAGAGTAGATAGGAGTGGCAGGTCCATGGGACATGGTGGGCAAAAAGGATGGAGCAGGGGCATGCACAAAGACATCGGAGGGCAGGGGGAAGGAGAATAGGGGCAGCAAGCTAAGCACAGAGTTTAAGCAGGAGGTCAATGATGGGGCATAGAATTGGGCAATGGAGGGCAGGAGGAGTGGACTGGTACATCATACTAAATTGAGGGCAGTGGCAGCACATCAGACCATGCATGGCAGGAGGGAGGAGGCTAGTCCATGGATTCACACAACAGAGGATAGGGAGGAGGGGGATGGGGCAGCAAGCTAACTGTTCAGAGAAGGCGGGTATTAGAAACGTTATTGTTTTTAAAACATTTTGTCTGTGCAAACTACTTAAAATATGAACAAGTATGCAGCATAATCTCACTTTTATTCAGGAAGAAGAAGACGTTAGTGACTGTGACTCCGGGCTCACTTGGCAAAAACACCCCCTGACCCTCCACCCCCTATCGCAAAATGTAATGCCCGTGAAAAGGGTAGGTGAACACAGTGTTATATAGAACATAGTCCTGAGAGCACGATTGAAAATGAAAACTAGATATAGTGTATGGTATAAACTATGCACCAAAAAGTGTGATATAAGATGAACCAGGCGTGAAATATAATATGCAATACATTGTGCGCAATGACAGATTCATTGGAGAGCGCAAGATAGCACAGGCACTAGCGCGTGCTATGCGATATGCGCCTTGGAGTGTAATATGCACAGGGCAGTGTTGTGTAACCTAACTAGTCTCTAAAGTTGTAATATAAAATATGTGCTGGGGAGTGTAACGTTGCACATGCACTGTGACAAAGATATGGATCCCAAATTGTAATATGTATGGCATAGCACTGTGCGTTATAACATAGGCATCGAGGAAGGCACGTTTGATGGGGCAATATAACCCGTGCGAAGACAAGTGTGGCATGACATATTCACGGGGTGGTGTTACAGTGCACATGGGCTAGAGAGTGTCATAGCATATGCACTAGCTAGTGGAATACAACACAGAGGTGTGTGGTACTCGGCAGGCAATGGTGGGTGTAACACAGCATTGGGCTCTGTCAGGAGCGCGCTGTGACTCGCAAGTGATGTTCGTCCCCTTTCCAGAGAGTAAAATAAAAAGTATTACACATCCGGCAGTGGATGTGTGTTTTATTAACCGTGAGGGGGGTTTCTTGCATAGTTTTGGTCAAATTTTTGTCGAATCCCCTTTGAATGGCTTGGTGTGCATGTGTATTAAATGTGCCCGTCAATAGCTACCCATGTTTGTATAAATAAACGACAAGGGTGTCTACCGGGATTAGGCACGGTAGAGCATCAGACATGTCAGAGCTTCACTAGTGGTGTAAATACATTCCACGTGGATTAATTGCATGCATAGTCGCCTTTTAATGAATATCACGCAAATCGTCATGGTGATAGGTACGTACGGTTTGTCCAGCATGTTCTAGGTGTGTCTATAAATATATATTTTTTAAAAATAATAAAAAACAGTGGCCGGCCCTGGGGATTGGGGTCAAAAAAATATAATTAGGAGACAGGCCCTGGGGGATGGGGTCATCAGGGCCAATAAATTAGAATAAGAAGGGGAACCACACAGCCCCCCTTCTTAAAAAAATAAACTAAATAAAAGACTGGCATCGTGCCGGAGGCCATGCCCCCTCCGTGCAGCACTCTGCAAACGCGCCCCCAACAGGCATCTCCAGTATGCGCCAGAGAGCTGCGCTGCAGACAGGTGTTCTGAGGCCAAGCCCCTTTTTACACCTCTCTGCAACGCAGCTCTGTGGCGCTTACTGGAGGTACCTAGTGGTCTAGTGTGACCCTAGGGACCCTTAGGATTCAAGGGGACTTAATCTCTCAACTTAGAACAGCCACAGGGCGCGTTTAAACAGTGGTGAAGGGAGGGGACGGGGCCTGAGGTGACGTGTGCAAACACGCACCATGGCACGTTTTAAATTGGGGATATAATTTCCCTTCAATACTGAGGGCCCCTGGGGGCTAACTAGCCCACCAAGTGCTTCCAGTAAGCGCCACTGAGCTGCATTGCAGAGAGGTGGTCCAGGCTGTGTCACTTTTTACACCTCTCTGCAACGCAGCTCTGTGGCACTTACTGGAGGTACCTAGTGGGCTAGTTGGACCCTAGGGACCCTCAGGATTCAAATGAACTTAATCTCCCAACTAAAAACGGACACAGGGCGTGTTTACACAATGGTGAAAGGAGGGGACGGGGCCTGAGTTAACGTGTGCAAAAACGCCCCGTGGCCTGTTTTAAGAGGTAGTTTTAATCCCCATGCCCTATTATATACTAGGGGCTTATAGAGGAGGTAAGGCTAATCACAGGGGGACCCCAACGCATAATGTTCCCTAGTGTATGTAGGTGTTTTCGCTGTATTCTAAGTGTCTTTTAACATAGCACTGGCTCTAGGACTGGTTAGTCAGACTCAGTTACCACCAGTATCCGTCTGAAAAAGTTGAGGGTACAGGATGATTTTGCAACAAGGCTTCTTTCTGCTCTTATTTTTGTTCTTTCTGCACGTTATCCTTCTTCCTGCACTTATCTTCGTATTTGAGGACTTCTGTTGCTTCTTTCTGCACTTCTTTTGTTTCTTTCTGTGCATTTTTTCTTCTTTCTTCACATGTCCTATCTCTGTAGGCATAGTTAGAAATTAGATTTTAAAAAACCTTTGAAATTAACAGAAAAAACCATAGGTTTCAGGCACGTTATAGTTAGGAATTAGCATTTAAAAAACCTCAGAAATTCACTGAAAAAACCATAGGTTTCAGGGGTGTTATAGTTAGCTGGACTTTTCACTTGTACAAAACCATTGAAATTCCCCCGTTATAGTTAGTTCAGCTAACTATAACTCGCGCGCCCGCAATGCACTGCTGATGACGTCACATATTACATCACTCATGACATGGTCAGTGACATCACTCATGACATCACTGATGACATCTCAAATGACATCACTGATGACATCATCCTTGTGATAGAGTGGCAGACCTCCTCTCACCCTAATATAACCTTTGATACACACATTCAAAAATAGAGACTAAAATTTTCAAAACAATGGACATACCAATACCAGTTACAACAACCTCTTCAGTAATTCTAAGATCCACATACACATCCACTCATTCACCAACAGTCCAATACAGTCACTCATACATGTACTCACTCATCATATGTACTCATACACCTATACATCCTGTTACACAATGCCACTCATCCATAGAGTTACTCACACACATAGTCACTCATGCTAATAAAGAATCAAACATACATTTACTTGCATATACAGTTATACACACACCACCACACTTACTTCTACGGAAACTTACACATACTTAGTCTTTTAAACAATCACTTATAGAAACACATACTTATTCATACAGGAACTCTTTCAATCTCTCACTCTCACATATACTCACATATATACACCAATAGTCACATATACTAGTTTAAAACATATGTAGTTACTCATAAAGACACTATTGAGACAGTCATTCACTCACTAACACACCCATACACACACTCATCCACCCATACAGTCCTGCACACATACTGTGTTCAACACATACAAACAGTGAATCACTCATTCATGCACCTATGCACTACGTAATACCCCCCACCGAACCATGCAGACACTCAGACTGATACTCAAAAAACCAACTAATAACCTATATAGACACCCATGTAGCTACTCACCAACCCATGCAGCCACTTATACACAAAGTGAGAGACTGATACAGATATTTACATATTTAAACATTACTCACTAAGCCATGTATTCACTATGATACACTTAATCAGTCAGTTACACAATCAATTTTTCAAAAACAAATCATCCATTTAGACACTTATATACCCATTTATTCTTCCATCGACCTTGAGATATACATATATAAAACATATTTAATTTTCAGAATAACACACATTCACTGGATGATGTCATCAGTGATGTCATTTGAGATGTCATCAGTGATGTCATGAGTGATGTCACTGACCATGTCATGAGTGATGTAATATGTGACGTCATCAGCAGTGCATTGCGGGCGCGCGAGTTATAGTTAGCTGAACTAACTATAACGGGGGAATTTCAATGGTTTTGTACAAGTGAAAAGTCCAGCTAACTATAACACCCCTGAAACCTATGGTTTTTTCAGTGAATATATATATATGTATGTATGTATTACCTACTGGAGGTCGCCAGTAGGTAGTTATAGTTAGGACCAAGTTTCCATAGGAAGAGCATTTTTTGTTTTGCTTATAACTTTGGCGTTGTTTGATGAATCTTCATGAAATTTTCTAAACTAGTTCTTTCTTCATATCCGCTCCTATGTGGGAAGTTTGGGGGGTGATTCATCAAGGGGGGGCCGAGAAAAAAAGGTGGGTCCCAAAACGTGTTTTCTCAATGTTTTAGACAAGGCTACAGGTCGAACGGGTGAACGGAATTACCCAACATTTGGCAGGGAGAAGGGTCTTGGTCTAGAAAGCACGCTTTTGTTTATTTGGTGTAAATCCGTTCAGTAGTTCTTGAGAAATATCAAAATTTACAGATATCGATATTTGGGAATTCTGCCATCTGATTGGCTGAGGCGTCACGAGCTTGCTGCTTATTGGCTGCTAGCGGTTGCAATTAGGAAGTGTTGGCCCGCCATTTTGTGATTCTGTTGAAGCGAGTAAGGGGAAAAAAGGGCGAAAGAGGAGGGTAGGAGCACTGTAACCTCTGTGGGGTGTTTAGGGAGTGCTATAGAAGGGGTGTGAAACGAAGTATTCACCCCTAGCGGTGTGAAAGTGCTGGGCTATGGAAATTAAGTGAGGTATTGACTAGAGTCTGATGCTGCTAAGGTGAGCTGGTGCGGGGTCGGGGATTAAAGCGTGAGCCCAAATTGTGTGTCTTATACTGTGAAGTCATGTGCCGTGGGCGCTGCACTACACCTGTGGAAGTAGTGTCAGCATGTGTTTATACCTACTAGGACGAACTACTGACCCGTACTGGTCTGAAAGTCCTGGGGTACAGAAAATATGTTCGGTATTGTGTACAGTCTCATGGTGCTAGGCTGAGCTGCTGCCGGACTCGGCGAAGAAAGCGTGAGTCCAAACAGTGTGTCATATGCTGTGAAGTCATGTGCTCTGGCCGCTGTGCCACATCTGTCAAGTAGTGTCAGCATGTAGTTATACCTACTCGAAGGAACTTTTGTTTTGAAGATTGTAACTTGTGTATGGTGCTTAGGGGGTGTTATACAGGGAGTGCGAAGGTAAATTAGTGCGTATCAAATCAATTCGGTATTTGTAAAGTGCTGACTACTCACTCCTACGGGTCTGATGGTACTGGGAGCGTAAGCTGAGCTGCTGACGGACTCGGGGTAAAGCTGGTGAACTACTGACCCCTATTTCCTAGAGTGTCATGCTGCTAAATTGAGCTGCTGCTGGACTCGGGTATGAAACCGTGAGCCAGTGTTTGCTATGCTGTGAAGTCATGTGCTCTGGGTGCTGTGCCACACTTGTCCAACTTGTATATGGTGCTTAGGTGGTGTTGTACAGGGAGTGCGAAGGTAAATCAATACGGTATTTGTAAAGCCCAAACTACTCACCCCTATGGGGGAGTAGAAGTGGTGATCAAAGCGAGAGCTCTGTGCTGCAAAGTCAGTTGGTCTGGCCGCTGCGTCACAGCTGTGTGGAGAATACATTTTGGCGAGGGTGCAGGAGTTGCCGTTACCTGGCCCTAAAATAGCGGTCCTAG
The DNA here is from genome assembly GCF_964204655.1 of Triturus cristatus. NCBI lineage: Eukaryota > Metazoa > Chordata > Amphibia > Caudata > Salamandridae > Triturus > Triturus cristatus. The sequence goes on along the minus strand of NC_140579.1, from coordinate 1,186,843,391 downwards.
GTTGTCAGTTATAGGGTGGCTCTAAAAAGAGCCCTTGTATTGATTAGTTGGAGCTACATATAAGTGCGGATGCACAGCTTCAAGTTATTCAGGAAAACTCGATTTCTGTGATCTGTGAAGTGTACTCCATCACTTCTGTAGATATCAGCCATTTCAAAACACATGTTGTTTTTGTAGATGGACCCCATTTTGTGGTCTCTGAGGTCTGCAGACACAGCTTTGTTGAGTTTCTTCCTAGATTTTTCAATCTGAGGACAAAATTGTTTTGACCATTTCCACTTCTGTCTTTGGCATATATTGGAATATACAAAGACAGTTTGAGGGAAAAGTAACATCAATTGTCCAAAGGTGTCCTTCATAAGCATTTCCAAACCTACCCCAGTCAATGTACCTAGGTCATTTCCACCACAGTGCACAATCATGAGGTCAGAGTGTTGGAGATGCAAACAGGTTTTAACCAAAGGCAACAATTGGTGCCACTTCAGTCCTCTCTGTGCTAACCATTTAATGTCCAGGCTAGGTCTAAGTCAATACGTCTCTGTTCTGCATACCTCTTGCACCAGAAAATATAGCTATGTCCTACGATCCACACTAGCATTTTCAAGGTATGGCTGGAAGGTATGGAAAGATGTCTGTAGCTCATGCAGTTCCTTGGTAGAATAAGAGATATGTTTAAAGATGGGGAACTACTTTTTATTGCCATACAAAACGATACTTGATTGGGAGACGAAAAGCATTTTTTTTAAAAGTAGGGCGCACATTTGCTTTGTGGAAAAGCATCTTTGTGATTGGTTAAGAAAAAGCAGTTTCAACGTGGAGTACATATCATAGGATAAAAGTTGTCAACTCAACCACACCTGCTACTTGCATTTGGAAGGCACTGTTCGAACTTAAAACAATCGTGAACGTTTGACCTGCACGTGCCGTTAAATGTTCGAGAAAATGTGGCAAAAAAATATTAAGTTTAAAAAGATTGATGAACTTTTAACCTGCACGTGTTGTAGAATGTTCTAGAAAGTGTGTTGATAGAATACGTTGCACTTCGGACTTCTATGTGTTGTTGAATGTTAAAAAAAACTGTTTATATGGAAAATTTAAAAAAAAAACAAGAGATAAGTTTTGAAACCTAAAAGAATCAAGTAACTATTCTAATTTGTTCTTTACATGTATTTATGTGTGGAGCAACAAAATTATAGACAGAACAGCACCAGGAAGAGGAAGAAGCAGGGAGTGGGGGGACAGGGGAGATGGGCAGAATGGCAGACATGCAAAATTAAGTATTGCACAAGTATAGACAAACAATGGCCAAAATGAAATACACCAACAAGGAGCACAAGTCACACAATTCGCCAACATCACACAAGTGAACGAGCATAGAAGTGAAAACCACGCTGCATTCATAGAGGATGTGTACAAAGGCGGGTTGTTGGTGTTGTGGGATGTCTGCGACCGTGGTCATCCTGGATGAGATGCCCAGCACGTGGCACATGGGCGAGTTCACTGTCTGTTACGTTGCAAACAGCTGCTCCTCCCTCCCACGAGCTCCCACACTTTTGTACGGTCCGCTGTTGTATCTCATGCACTCGTACAGCACACCATTGTAATGCCTATTTGTGCATGTGCTGCTGCATTCCAACTACACCATCACAGTGCCGTTTGGAGGTGGTGCATGCCTCTTTACAACATCGACTGCTGCGGCCCTTTTGGCAGGCCACACCAGAACACAGACACACTTACCGCACTTCCTGTACACAGAGTTGTCCGAGAAACCCCGTTCCCGTTGTCGGATAGGCACACCCCTGCGCTGACCTGTGTACTCCGGACCAGCACGCGCCGGTTGTGCATGGCAGGAGCATGCGTATGTAGCTACATGTCCAGGTTCACTGCCAACGCTGAGGTGATAGCACACTGTGATGTTGCAGGGCTGGTGGCCATCATGCTAACACAATGACCAGAGGGACACACTTGCTCAGATGCGGGTTTGGAGGGGCGTTGGCGGTCCTGGAGTTGTTCCGAAGAGTATTGTGGCCCTCATGGGTATCCCTGTATCATGCTAATTTATTCTATGTCACCTGTGGGTGTTCTGGTGTGGCTCTTGGCTGTGTTCTCTTTCGTGGTGCAGGTAGTCGTCCTGCCCAATACAATCAGAAAGCAGGTGTAAAATCCCTGGTGCTAACATGGCTAATCGCCGGAATTTGTTTTGCATTGCAGGTGGTGTGAAAGTTGTGATGTGATTTTTTGCTTGTGCAGGACAATATACGAACTCGGCAGTGTATCTCGTCAAGATCCAGCACCTGACGCCTGATTTCCAATCAATATAAATACAATGAGGTTTCGTAAATGATTTTGTGTTTACACTGTGAGTGCAGCGACTATGTCAGTGCAATTCAATACAGGATTTTAGTATGTAGAATAAATCGCAAAGGTGCACCTCGTGTCTTTTTGCACGGGAACGGCTAGTCTGCATTTCATTATCAGCACTTTAATGGAAGTAAAGTTGAGATAAATCTAACACACTATTCAGAAGTTGGTGGAAACTGCAGACATCACCAGTATTCCCGCGATAAGTCCTCCAAAATTTAAGGCCATGGTGGACTTCATCAAATAACAGTAATAAGAACACGAAAGAGTTACACAGCAGTTAAGAAAACAACCAGAAACGTTATTAATTTTTTTTCCAAACATTAATTTTTTATTAACATATATCAAAGATAATGTAATAAACACAATTTATGAAAAGAAATATGAAATAACAAGGTGGAACACTGCTGTGGGGACCATGGATGTGGACGACAGAGCCTGGAAAATAAAGCACAGAATAAGGACGTGTGTAATGTGCATATCAAAAGAGAGAGACCTAGAGAAAAATGAGAAGGAAAAAAAGCTAGAGAGAAAAAGAGGGAAGGAAAGAAAGGGAGTGAGAAAGGGAGAGAGAGAGTTAGAAAGATAGAAGGAAGAGAGAGAGAGAGAGAGAGAAAGAGAGAGAGAGAGACACTACTGCCCCTGCGCATCCATGAGAAAATAATGACCTGGTGCCACCGGAGTGTGCAGCAGTGGGCACTCCACATGCCCGTCAAAACTCATCCCAGATATGTCAGAGTCCTGAGGAATGAATGGCAGAGACCACATCAGGTGCTTGGCGGATCGCACAGATGTCGCTGAGTCCTGAGTCATGAATGACTGAGACCACATCATCTTCTCCACGGCGCGGCAGATCTCACACATGTCGTTGAGTCCTGAGTCATCAATGGGGGAGACCACATCAGCTTTTGGGGCCGCTAAGCCTGTGGAAGTTAAGTTCGTGCCATGTGGTGGTAGGCCCCTGATGGCCATATGAGCTTTGGGTGGCACTAACCCTGTGCCTCTGAAGTCCGCACCAAGGGGGTGGTAGGCCACTGAGGGCTATACAGATTAGGGTGCGAGAAACCTTCTGTGCAAGATTTGCAAGACTCTTTATGGTTGAGACATGTGGAGCGTCCGGCATCTAGTCAGCACCGACAATAAAGGATGTGACGTTGTTGATCTATTATATTTGCGTAGTCTCATGGCCTGTGACGCATGTCCCGGACGGGTGTGGTGTGTGTGCAAACCTGCACTCAGGGAGTGGGCGGGAGATGTAGAGAACTAGACCACTGACCTACACACCAACAGCGAGTACTCCTGCGACAGGTAGCTATTTGGGGCCATCGTCGGAACTTAATCTGAGTGGCGTGGCGTGGCATTCGACGGAACAGGGCAGGGATAGCTACAATGGCACGCACGGCTTGTAGTACTGCGTCTGTGAGTGGAGTGGACGGGCCGCAGTTGTCCCTTTGCGAGCCTGGGTGCGAACTGTTCATAACTCACACTACATAAGTATTGAAAAATCATTTTGTGATTCAGGCCGTCAGCTGGCATTTGTCCGAGGTATTTGTGAAAACATATCGGAGTTCTTTCTGTGATAGATACCCCTTTGACGCTGCCTCTCCCCATATCAGCAGGTAACGCACCCTCTTCCCACATTACCATCATACCCCCAACAACCTTCTTGGGCCCGTAAGTATCCCTGTGCGGTTGGACAAAGAAGAGTCTTAGACATGTATAGATTTACATATAAAAAAAAATATTTAAAGAAAAGAACTACAAATAAGACTGAAGGGAGTCTGGTGCTGTGGTCGCTGGCACGAAGTTGGGGTGACTGCCATTCAGGATTCAGGACATAGTTACACATGTGGGATTGGTTTTTGATAAAGAGGGTTAGTGGCACGACGTGCTGTTGGCCTTGCATATGGAAATATGCCTCACTGATCAGAGGGAGTCTGGTGCTGTGGTCGCTGCCACGGACTTGGGGTGACTGCCATTCAGGACTCAGGACACAGTTACACATGTGGGATTGGCTTGTGTTAAAGAGGGTTAGTGGGACTAGGTGTCGCCAGCCTTGCATATCGAAATATGCCTCACAAATCAAAGGGAGTATGTTGTGTGGTTGCTGCCTCTGACTTGGGCTCACTGCCATTCAGGACACAGTTACACATGTGGGATCGGCTTCTGTTAAAGAGGGTTAGTGGGGCCAGAAGTATTGAGAGTGTGCCTGTGATGATGCTTGGTGTGGACGGGCCGCACTGGTAGCAATGTGTCTTGGCTATAGGACTGCATCATGTGGAATCACGACTCTATCTGAATTGTGAGGCCTGCTGATCGTAGTATAGGCCAGAGCAAGGGCCCACAGCCAAGTGCATATGTTGGTGGCGTCACCGGCCTCCGTAGTGCAGTTTCAGTGGCACCACTTGTCGCCAGCCTTCAATATGAAAATACTCCTCACTAATCGAAGGGAGTGTGGTGGTGTGGTCGCTGCCATGAAGTTTTGGGTCACTGCATATGGAAATATGTCTGACTGATCAAAAAGAGTTTGCTGCTGTGGTGGCTGTCATTGACTTGGGGTCACTGCCATTCAGGACTCAGGACACAGTTACACATGTGGGATCGGCTTGTGTTGGACAGTGTTAGTTGGCACCACGTGTCCAAAATTCAAATTGCGAGGTCTGCTGCCCGCAGTGTAGACTGCTGAGTGTCGTTTGTACTTGAAAATGAATTTGGTGATTGTACTAAAGGTATAACTGATATAAAAAATGTTCAAGGATATTATGTAGATTTGAGGCCTGTAATAGTTAGTTGCCTAGTGGACTCTGTAGTTAATGAATGAAGAAATAATTTCCATTGGGAGCCCTAGTGAGTGCAGTGTAGGCGTATGATGAAAAGATTAAATAAGTACAGAATACACTGATGAAGTGTTGTATTTTCGGAGTACAATCTTGTTGTTAGAAATTAGCATTTAAAAATGGAATTGCGATCTGTACTACCTGCAGTGTAGACTGCTAGTCCGTTTTTAGTTTTCATTTGTAGATTAATTTGGTCATTGTAGTAAAGCTATAACTGATATAAAAAAAGTTCTGGAAGCAAGGATACTAAAAGGATAATATGTAGGGTGTAGGACTGTGATACTTACTTGTCTACTGGAGTCTGTAGTTGCATATGGAAATACCCCTCACTGATCAAAGGGAGTGTGGTGGTACGGAGTTGGGGTCACTGCCATTCAGGACTCAGGACACAGTTACACATGTGGGATCGGCTTGTGTTGAACAGAGTTATTGGCACCACGTGTCGCCGCCGTTGCATATGGAAATATGTCTAACTGATCAAAGAGAGTATGCTGCTGTGGTTGCTGCCACGGACTTGGGGTCACTGCCATTCAGGACATAGTTACACATGTGGGATCAGCTTGTGTTAAAGAGGGTTAGTGGGACTACGTGTCGCTGGCCTTGCATATCGAAATATGCCTCAGTGATCGAAGGGAGTGTGGTGCTGTGGTCGCTGCCACGGACTTGGGGTGACTGCCATTCAGGACTCAGGACACAGTTACACATGTGGGATCGACTTGTGTTGAACAGGGTTAGTGGTAGTAAATCTACATTCCTAGTTTGAATTTTATAATGAGTACGTCGGCAATAAATATAAACATAGTTGGGATTTTCACCAGAAACTACTTTAAACTTTATTTCTTTTTCAAACTTCAGAACAGTATTATCTTCCATTTGTTGATCAGCACCTAGACATATCCAACTGTTATTTTCTGTACAGTTCTCTTGACTAGCAAAGAAACGTAAGTCTATATCATCAAATTTATTTTATAACATTTATATTAAAACTTGATTTCGTGCCGCAGGAAAATCTAGACTTATCCAGATGGTTCCTGTTGACTTTGAATATAAACTTGCAGATGTCTATCGATCCGAACATTGGTAGGATCCAATTTCTCGATGTGAAAGTATCTTCAAACTGAAGCTGTACATTTTTTTCCTAAGTGTCTTCTCCTGTGAAATTTCTTCCCATATTTCTTTGAATTCTGTCTTCTCAGAGTTGGTAATATATGACGTGACATAGTGAGAAACAGCAATTGAGTTATGTGCACCATATTGTATGTTCATATTTGCATTTCAGATCTTCAAAATCTCCGTATTGTAATCATTATTGTACTTCGCTGCTTCTGTTCTTTTTAAAATATAAGTATTTTTGGGTGATTTTCTAGTGATGGTATGTCTCATTGCTGACCTAACTGTTCACTCTTCCTTTGGAAATTACTGATGTGGAAAGGGAAATCGACAGTTTGTGTAAAATGTATCTTTTGTGTTATCTTTTCGTCTGCAATACTTTCCACATTGATGACTTTGATATGCAAATACGCCACACTAATCGAAGGGAGTCTGGTGCTGTGGTCGCTGGCAAGAAGTTGGGGTCACTGCCATTCAGGATTCAGGACACCGTTCCACATGTGGGATCAGCTTGTGTTGAAGACGGTTAGTGGTACCATTTGTCACCGGTCGCCCACAGTGTAGGGCAGAGGTAGCAGTGAGCTAGGGTTCATAGACACGTGCATACGCTGGTGACCCAAACAAACCTTGCGTAGTACCGGTTCAGTGGCACCACGTGTCGCTTGACTTCCATGTGGAAATTCCGCTCGGTGATCGAAGGGAGTCTGGTGCTGTGGTCGCTGCCATTGAGGACTCAGGAAACAGTTATACATGTGGGATCGGCTTGTGTTGAAGAAGGTTAGTGGTACCATTTGTCGCCGGTCGCCCACAGTGTAGGGCAGAGGTAGCGGTGAGCTAGGGTCCACAGCCATGTGCATATGTTGGTGACCCAAATAAACCTTGCGTAGTATAGGTTCAGTGGCACCACGTGCCGCCGGTCTTCCGTGTGGAAATACCCCTCGGTGATCGAAGGGAGTCAGGTGCTGTGGTCGCTGCCATTGAGTACTCAGGACACAGTTACACATGTGGGATTGGCTTGTGTTGAACAGGGTTAGTTGGTACCACGTGTCGCCAGTCTTCCACAGTGTAGGCCGGAGGCAGCGGTCAGCAAAGGCCCACAGGCAGGTGACGTTAACTTGAGCTGCACAGATTGGGAGCATTTGGTCTTATTAACCCATTATAGTCTCTTACACAATTTGCATCACTACTAATGTTGAATTGTGAACCATGTAACTACAGTGTAGGGCAGAGGCAGCGGTCTCGATGGGCGCACAGCCACGTGGCGTTGAGTTGAGCTGCACAGTTAGTGGCACCTGGAGTACTCGGCGTGTGCGCACCCTGCGATGAGACGTGGTCCCGGCAGGCCGCACTGGGATCAATGTGTTTTGTCTAATGAATTCTGCGTTGATAAGGCCACGTGGGGATGACTTATGGTGCAGTGAGTTAGTAGCACCTGAAGCACACAGCGTGTGCGCAGCCTGCGATCATGCGTGGTCCGTGCGGGCTGTACTGGGAGCAACGTGTCTTGCGAACTGGACTGCGACATCTGCAATCGCCACTCCATCTGAATTGTGAGCCGTGCTGTCCGTAGTGTAGATTTAACGCAGTAGTCTGTATAGACATAAGTCTGCAATGCTGTGCTTCTGGGTTTGCAGGGGCCCTGTGTCGAGGAGGCCCGCTGTTATGGTGACTGCCACGTGCCAGGCTAATCGCTGCCGTTCTGACAGACTCGTTGGTCTTCCCACAAGTGAACCACGCCTAGGACCTGGTCTATTTATTCATACTCCTACCATTGAGTGGCGTACGTTGGAACAGCCCACTCCGCTTCCGCTGCCTGAGGTAACATGGTTGCGTCCACTGTGCACTACACTACAAGTATCAATAGTATATCTCCACATGTAGAGGTTTGTCCTTTGCATAGTGAGGTCTGTGCAGCACATGAGCGTTACACTTGGCATTGTGTGCTTTATCAGTGATGGGTGACTTGCCTCCTTCATATATAGTTCGTTTCTCATCGCCCAACATTCAGCTATTGTGTGGCTGAGGGGCATGGCGTTTTGGGAAGGTCCATTGTTCTGCCTCAGTGGTAGTAGAGGGGGTGGTACGGGGGGAGGTTCTGGTGGTGGTGGGGCTGGGTGTTGTGGCGTTGTTGGGTTTCGGAGCTGCATGATCAGTAGCTGTATCACGTGTTGGTCTTTAGATGTGGCTGTGAGTTCAGCTAACTATAAGTCGTGCCCCCGCAATGCACTGCTGATGATGTCACATATTACATCACTCATGACATGGTCAGTGACATCACTGATGACATCTCATCCATGTGATAATTTCATGCATCTTCTCACACCCTAATATAACTTTTGTTAAACCCACTTGAAATTACAGACTGCGATTCTCAAAACCATAGACACTCCAACACCAATAACTACATACCCACTCACTGATTTTTAGGTCTACACACACATCCACTCACTCACCCGTACAGTCACTCAGTACAGGACTATCATATGCACTCATACACCTATATTGACACTCACACACTGCCACTCATCCATAGAGGTACTCACACACCTAGTCAGTCATGCAAATAATTAATCACACTCCCCATTACTCACCTGTACAGTTATACACACACCAGCTCACTTACTCATACAAATACTAGCACATTCTTACGCTCTTATACAATCACTGATACAATCACACACTTATAGCCATTTATATACTCTAACACACATATATACTGCCTTTCACATATGTAGTTACTCACACATGTACCACTGAGATAAACATTCACTCACTAACACACCCATACACACCCACCCAGCCATACAGTCCATCACATATGCACTCTTGAAACCATGCACCCAGTGAATCACCCACTCACACATCTATGCACAGTCACACACACCCCACCCACACAAACACTCAGGCACCCACACAACAGACAACCAATCAATAACTCATATAGACACTCATGTAGCTATTCACAAACACATGCATTAAGCAAGACACAATTAATTAGTCACTTATACAGTTAGTCACACACCTACTTAATCATCCATCCTGAGTCTTATACACTCATTCATTCTTCAATACACCTTGGCATATATATATTTATAAAACATATTTAAACTTTACAGAAACACACATTCACTAGATGATGTCACTAGTGATGTCATCAGTGATGAATAGTGCAGGAAGTAGCAAGACATGTGCAGAAAGAACCAACAGAGGAGCAGAAAGAGGGCTTGTTGCAAAATCTTCCTGTGCCCACAACTTTTTCAGACGGGTACTGGTGGTAGCTGACTCTGACTAACCAGGCCTAGAGCCAGTGCTATGCTAAAAGACACTTAGAATACAGTGAAAACACCTACATACACTAGGGAACACTGCGTTGGGGTACCCCTGTGATTAGCATGACCTCTATAAGGCCCTTAAAAGGCGTTGCAGAGAGGTGTAAAAAGGGGCGTGGCCTGGACCACCTCTCTGCAACGCAGGTCTGTGGCGCTTACTGGAGGTACCTGGTGGGCTAGTTGGCCCCCAGGGGCCCTCAAGATTGAAGGGGAATTAATTCCCCAACTTAAAACGCGCCACAGGGCCTGTTTGCACACATGTCACCTCAGGCCCCGCCCCCTCCCTTTACCACTGTGGCAACGTGCCCCGTGGCACGTTTTAAGTTGGGGGATTAAGTCCCCTTGAATCCTGAGGGTTTATGGGGTCTAACTAGACCACCAGGTACCTCCAGCAAGCGCCACAGAGCTGCGTTGCAGAGAGGTGTAAAGGGGCGTGGCCTCTGAACACCTCTCTGCAATGCAGCTCTGTGGCGCTTACTGGAGGTACCTGGTGGGCTAGTTGGCCCCCAGGTACCCCCAGTATTGAAGGGGAATTAATTCCCCAATTTAAAATGCGCCACAGGGCACGTTTGCAGAGTGTTGCTGGGAGGGGGTGGGGCCTCCGGCATGAAAGCGTTTAAAAAAAAAAAAAGAAATTAGATATTTTTTTAGAAGGGGGCTGTGTGGCCCCCCTTCTTATATATATATATATATATATGGAGGGGGCTGCGTGGCCCCCCTTTTTAGGCCTCTATTGGTCCCTGGGACCCAATCCCCCGTGCCGGCCTTTATTTCTTTTTATTTTATTTTTTTATTTTTTGGGAGGGGGGCTGCGTGGCCCCCCTCCCGGGACACTTCTAGCCCCATGGACCCCATTCCCCGGGGCAGGCCCTATCGTTTGGGACTGTGGGGGGAGCCCCAGTGCCCCCACGGTCCCGCCGGCTCCCCGCGTCCTGCAGGAGCCGGCATTGCTTTTCCACATGGGGAGCTGCTGACATGCAGCTCCCCGTGTAGAAAAGCAATTCTGCTTTGCTTCATTGAAGCGAGAGCAGGTTTCCCTGCTCTCGCTTCAATGAAGCAAAGCAGTTTGCAATGACAGGGCGGGAGCCGCGCGGCTCCCGCCCTCTCATTGCAAACAGCAGTGTCCCGGGGGTGGGCACCCTGGGGCACTGCAGGAGCCGGCCCTGGGGGGTGGTGGTCCCCAGTGCCATCAAGGGCTCTAGAACGTGTACACGTCCCCGGGGAGGTGGCGGTCCCCGGGGTTGGGGGGCCTTGGAACCCCACCACACATTAAAAAAAACAAGCCCCGGTGATGGCGGTCCCTGGGGCTGCGGGGGGGGTTGTGTGCCCCCGCAAATATTTAAGGAAAGCCCCAGGGACCGCCACCCCCCTCCCTGGGCCCCCGCAATTGCAATATTGCATGGCCCACCCGGGGGCTAAATAATAACGAAGCGTGTGAGCCCGCGCTTCACTTTTAAAAATGTTTGGCCGTGGGGGTCCTTGTGGGACCCCCTGAGCAGGCCTAGGGGGTCAAGTTGTTTCTACCCTGTCCTCTTTTCTTTTTTTCGCCTTTGTTTCCCTGTTTTCTTGTGACTCGGTTCTACCGAGTCACAAGATGGCTGCCAACACTTCCTGGTTTGGAGTGTTGACAGCCAATTAGAATCAAGCTCGTGGTCGGGAGGGTCCGCGGATCCACCGCGCCTCTAGATATCGAAACTTTTTTTTCAGTTTCTCAGCAACTACTGAACGGATTTACACCATTTAAAAAAAGGTCTCTTTCTGAACCAAGGATTACTTTTTTGCCAAATTTGGTGTAATTCCGTTCAGCAGTTCCAGCTGTAGCCGTGTCTAAAGTTTCCTATGGATAATAACATGGAGAATACATGTTTTGGGACCCTCCTTTTTTCTCGGCCCCCGCTTGCCGAATCACCCCGAGCCTTTCAAGACAGGAGCTGACCGGCGCGCCCCACAAGTTTTGAAAATTTCGCGAAGATTCATCATCCGGCGCCAAAGTTATTGGGAAAAGAAAATAAGCTTTTCCTATGGAAACTAGGTCCTAACTACAACTATCTACTGGCGACTGCCAGTAGATAAAATATATATATATATATATATATATATATATATATATATATATATACATGAAAGTGACAGCACAACAAATAGTGACGATGAAGTGATAGACATAGTGAAAATACTCGCATTGTTCAGCCTGGTATCTATTGATGGTAAACAATCCCTACACATAATGTGTGCAAACTGAGCAATTTGCAATCTAATAAATATACATAAATAAATATTAAATATACAAATATAAAAGATGCAACTACTCACGGTTAGAATCAAAACGTTTCAGGTAAGTTGGTAAAAACTTGCTTTAAGAAAAAAGTAAAACCAATAAACTTTTTTTTTGTCATATTAAAAGCATATTACTCATCTTGGTATGCATACATCGTTTTGCCCAAATCAAATAATGACACGTAATTCATGATATTGCCCAAGTGGGCTCAAGTAATAATCACTATATGTCTATAGTAAAGTGCGAGTGCCTATAAAATATCACCTAGTGAACCCGAGGATTCACATGTGCAAAATCGTGCAAACTCATAAAACCAAAATGGTTAAAACCAATTCATAATAAGGCAGCGACGAATCTTAAGACAGTTTAAACAGACCACTAACTTCATAGATATGTGAAAAAATCCTCACTGGAATTTAAACCATTGGGAGTCTTAGAGTCTAACTCCAGAATGTATTTTTTCTCTAGTTTACGAAGCATTGCTTCGCGGTTACCCCCTCTTCTCAAGTCCAAGGCAAAATATTTAAGATCCATAGAGTTTTTAGAGTGTTTCTCATCAAAATGCCTAGCAACTGGGTAAGTACTATCACCATTTTTGATTGCCCTTATGTGCTGGAGTATCCGCTTGTGGACCTGTAGCTTAGTGCTACCTACATATCGCAGGCCACAGGGACCCTCCAGCACATAAACAGCAAACTCAGTTTTGCATGTCAGTTTTTTTGTGATTTGAACAGGTTTACTGCTGAAAGGAGTTAGATACTCTGTTTTGTTGGTACCTTGTTTGCAAGCCTTGCAAACAGCACATTTGATAAAACCCTTATTAGCACCGAGCCAATTAACAGAATTCCTCACTTCAGGGCTGCTTTTTACCAACATGTCCTTCATTGATCGTGATTTTCTGAATGTTATGTTGGGGGACTTGGTTAATACAACACCTAGAACTGGGTCATTTTTTACCAATGCCCAGTTTCTGTTGACTATTCTACGTATGATTTTGTTTTGGGTATTGTAGGTGAGTATTAATCTTGGAGGTTCTGTGCTCTCGGGTACCTGATTTGCAGCCATGCCAGTTTTACCAATCAGTACCTGTGTTATACCCAGTGCATTAGCTCGTAGCATGGCTTTGTCAATTACATCCGTGATGTCATCAGTGATGTAATTTGAGATGTAATCAGTGATGTCATCAGTGATGTCACTGACCATGTCATGAATGATGTAATATGTGACGTCATCAGCAGTGCATTGCGGGGGCTCGAGTTATAGTTAGCTCAACGAACTATAACGGCAGAATTTCTATGGTTTTGTATGAGTGAAATGTCCAACTAACTATAACGTCACTGAAACCTATAGTTTTTTCAGTGAATTTCTAAGGTTTATTAAATGCTAATTTGAAACTATAACGTCCCTGAAACCTATGGTTTTTTCAGTGAATTTCAAAGGTTTTTAAATGCTAATTTCTAACTATATCCTCACTGAAAGCTACTATTAATAATAATAGCGGATACTTATGTAAGTAGCTAGTCCATTCCATCAGTACATGATTAGTAACTGAATATTAACAGTGCTGTAAATAGAGTGCATGGTGAATTTATAAGTGCTTACGTATTGCCTGGATGGGTGATTGGAGAACTGCATCGGACTCACAGGAGGATTCCTACGCGGCATGGGTAATAACTTCATATTTAGAGGAGTGTATTAATAGTATATGGGTGGTTAGAGATCTGCATGGATAGTGTCCAGAATATTGTAGCTGTACTTGTATTAGTAATTAAGCCATTCCATAAGTACGTGACTAGTAACTAGATGATTATAGTGCTGTAAAGAGAGTGCATAGTGTATTTATAAGTGCTTGGGTATTAGTGGACAGATTGCATTAGTATATAGCACTGGCTGGGTGACTGGAGATGGGTATGGGGAATGACCGTGTCTTTGATAGACTGCAAGGGTAGTACCTGAGTGAATTAATCTTACCTGTTTTGAAGTAGATATCAAATTAATAGTAAATTATATTCACTTCTTTTTTTTAATATAAATTTAAAATATTTTAAACTTTAGTAAAAAGGTCTGTAAAAGACAAGATTTTTTTTGTTTGTTATTACAAGTTTAGGACAAAAACCTCGCATATATCTACCATCAAGTTCATCTACCAATTCATTCCTCTAAATAAATTTTTACTTTTATCAAGGCGGTAGTATACACCCCTAATAGAGCGCTTCAATCAGCCAACAGGCGGCGGCCATTTTGAAAGGTTCCCGCTCTAGTTTTCCAAGTATGACTAGGCGGGAACACTTCCTTATAAACAGAACCCGCCCCGAGACTCCCCAATATGCGGTCTCGAGGGACACACTAGCCAAACCAGCCAGAGCGGACTTCTCCGACAAGTAAGCTATTTCTTTCCCCCCACAGGAACCGGGCAGCCTACGGAAACTCCTTGAGCCTCTGGTTTCCTCCGATAGCATCGAGGCGATTGACACCCCTTTCCCTCATTTTTTCTAGCGCTCGAGATCCTCCCGACCCCCTCCAGCACCATGAGGCGCATTGTTGCCCGCTAAATAGTATGTTAAAGATGTCTTTTGTGTCGTAATGTTGGTTATATGTTGTGAGTAATGTTCTGTTAACGTTGGTGATGATTTGTGAAGCTTTCACGAACTCTGGCATTTTTACCGGCATGCCTTCTTTTGCAATGATTTTGACAAGCACGCTCTCAGTCTTTTCCAGGATATTTAAAGGCAATGACGCTTTACTAAGAGACCACATAATTATAGCGATATACATGCATGGCTCATGATTTGTTTCTCCTCAGGTGCACGATTACCGAGTAGTAGATCCGACTACACATTATAATTGTTGTCGCATACATGCCTCCTTCATTGGGTGTAATGGGGCAGAGCACGACAGGCACGGACCTTGCCTAACTAGCTCACTCGTATTAATTCCGTCAGTCATGTTTTTTGGTCAGGAAGGAACAGATTTTAAAAGCACTTCTGCCAAGACACCTTTATTTATGTGTGTGTGCTTTGATTATGCATGCCCACTATCAGGCGCACGCTATTGTTCCATTTTCACCGACTGTTAATCCCATTAACCTACACAACCAGAAGTAGGTTGTCCAACATAATTAACTATGTTTTTCCTCTACAGGTATACAAAGTTAAGATACCGTATGTATTAACGCGCATGCTTATTGGTTGCAGCACGTATCTTTAGTTCTAATTTAGGTCACTTTTAGGAGTGGAAGGCACAGGGCTGGACTGTACCTGTCCTGAAGAAGAGCTGAGGGGAAGCTCGAAACATGTTGACACCCACTAGGGACATCTGACGCATCACAGCCAGACCCCCTAGGAACTCACACCTTTTTAATATATCAACAAGGAGCAAGAATAAAAGTCATTTAGCCCACTAGTTAGATATTTTTTCAAATTCACTCCACTCCATACACAACACCACACCACACATAGTCTCACTAAAGTGCTCCTACGTATCTTCGCAAGTCGTAGCACACCTCAACCCGCAGTGGGTTGAGATGGCCCCTATGATGAAGCATGTCACCGTGGAGAAACCCTGGTGAGTGAGGGGACTCAAGAAAGGACATGTTTCCTTCTTTTTTCTCATCTTTTTTCACCAACATTTGAGTGATCTTTTTTTCTGCTAGGTTCTCTGATAGTTCAGATGTTTTGATTACTCTAAATGTGCATCATTACATAGTGTCCATCCTTTATTGCATTTTAAATTTACAGTATAGTGTCCAGATGTTCAAGTAGTTCCATCGTGGAAAACAATAGCCACTGTTTTAAAAGTTCTTCCTGAAATTGAAACTTGACCTGTCACAAAATCTTTTATTTTGGTTTCCAATTTTGTTCCATCTGCTCTACAACTTTGCGGTATTAAAATAATATATTGTCCACATCTTTGTATAAATAATGTTGACAACATTTCTGATTTGCACTGAGTACATTCCATATGTTGATTAGCTGATTTTACTAAATCGTTGAAAGACACCGTTTTCAAATCTGGCATTGTCAAATATATGAATCGTTCAGTGTCTATTTTAGTAGTAGATGAAAATGAACAGCTGTCACACATGTATGAACCCATCTGTAACTTAGTCCAAACAGATTTTCAATTTGTATACCTTCATCTTCTAATACTGCAAGCATAAACATAAGAAATTCCTGAGCACCTTGCTGTACATTCTGTGTAAATTGTTAAGATCCAGAACATATATCCAGAAGATTCCGAACATCAGAAGCAGAATGGATTTTCGTTTTTATCAGTTTTCAACTTCTCTAAAATATAATGTAACAAAGAACAAAATCTTTTTTCTCGATTTTCCATAATTGCATGCTGTGGATTTTCTAAAAAAAAACACAATGTTGACGATTACATTAGCATAGCAGTTGATTCCTGGACTATTTTCAAACTGATATCCTACAATATTAGCAACCGTGTTCCCTTCTATTTTCTTTCCAGACTCATCATTCTTTTCAATTCTTTTTTTCTTTGCAACCTCAGTAAAATCTTTATCATATTTTCGTTTTGCACGTATTAAACGTTTTTCATAAATAGGATATTCACCTAAGGCAGGAGCATAGACTAAGCCTGGGCGTTGAACTACGCTCCGTTCGCGGAGCTTGCGAAGTTTTGGTAACTTCGTGCTTCGCGTAGAGCGCGAAGTTGCAGATTGCGACGCAATCTAGCGCGTAGCGTAGTAAATTTGCTTCCTCGCGCGCTCAATATTCATTCTCGCGCGCGCGGTAACGTCTTACCTTGATTCTGCGATCGCCAACTTGCTTTTCTGTCTGTTTGCGAGCGCCACGAGATTTGTACTATGGCTGCCCAAGCCCGCGAGAGTGTGCGACCCCGAACACGTCATTGGTGCGCGCGAGCTGACTTCCGGCGGCTGTTTTGGTAAGATCGCGATCCCGAACATGGAAAAACTGCAATCTGGCAAAGAATATCTCGCGAGCTTCATAAAACCTTCTCTAAAATGATCATTTTGCTCAGAAAACTCCTCAGATTGTGATCTTGCTGTAGTCTTTGTGTAAGAAAGAGTCCTTTAATTTTTTTAACACTTTTTTTTCAAGAGGAAGGAAGTGTCCCTGACACTACAACTTCCTGTTCCTGTCCAGCAGGCTCCTCCCACGTGCTTTGTGCATGTGTTGTTCACTTTCATTTGGATTTGGAGCTGGAAGGATCACTTTTTATGTCTGTCTGCTGCATCATACCATTTTTTTGGATTTATTTGAGGAATTTTTGATTTGAGATTTAATTTACGACAAGTAAGTTGGAGAATTGGTGTGTTTGTTTCATTGGGGCTTGTTTGTACCTACATTTTTCTGGGATTTTTATTGTTTTTAAAAATTATTGTTGTGGTGGGTGGCCTGTACTACTTTCAATATGGGCCTAGTTGTTTTTCTCTGCAATTTCAGCCAGTAGGGTACCCATGGGTCCATGTTTTGTGGTGTCTGTAGAATTTCTACATCATGTAGGGCATGGATGGCATAGGATTGAAATGCTAAACGTGGCTGTGGTGTATTTCACTGTTGGTGTGTGTGTGTGATTTACCTTTGTTGGATGTGTGTGCTTGTGGCCTAGTAGTCTTCCACTAGGCCCAGAGGTAGTCAGCCTCCAAGCTGTCGTGCGTGATTTTAAATGTACAGTTGGTGTTGTCTGGTGATTTTCCTTTACTCCATGGATGGCTTTGGATTTTATTGCAAAAGGTGTGTTTGGGGTGCAATAGCATTTTTTGGGTGTGTTCTAAACAAATTGGGCTATTTTGGCCTGCATGTAAGGCAAGGGATTCAGCTCGCGAACTTTCGGTAACTCTGCACAGCGCGACAACGCGGACTTACAGTTTTCGTCATTTTTGCGCTCGCAATATGCGTGTTCGCGCACGCGAGAAAGCCTTTTTGTACAGTTCGCGATCCCGAACACGCAGCTTTTGCAATCTGGCAAACAATATCTCGCGAGCAACATAGACCCTTCTCGAAAACGCTTTTTTGTGCATTTCTGCACAAAAAACTCCTCAGGCTGTCATTGAGCTGTAGGTTTGGAGCAGGGAGAAGCTGTTATTTGTCTGGAAAACATTTTTATGAGAGGGATTAAGTTCCACAGACACTACAACTTCCTCTTCCTGTCCTTTCCAATCACTTTTTGTGTGTTATTGTGGTGGGGGGGCTGAGCATGTGTGTGGCGGCCATTTTAGGAAGGCATGCATTGTGCCTTTGCCATAGGCGTCCATTGACTGTCTCCCATTTCTTGTGGTTGTTGTGGGTGTGTGGCGGCCATTTTGTGAAGCCATCCAAGCAGTGTGCTTGCTTTTGCCATCCGGTTCCAAGCTTGTGGCCTAGTAGTCTTCCACTAGGCCCAGAGGTAGTCAGCCTCTAACCTGTGGTGCGTGATTTAAATGTACAGTGGTGTTGTCTGGTGATATTCCTTTACTTACTCCATGGATGGCTTTGGATTTTGTTGCAAAAGGTGTGTTTGGGGTGCAATAGCATTTTTTGGGTGTGTGCTAAACAAATTGGGCTATTTTGGCCTGCATGTAAGGCAAGGGATTCAGCTCGCGAACGGCCATTTTAGGAAGGCATGCATTGTGCCTTTGCCATAGGCGTCCATTGACTGTCTCCCATTTCTTGTGGTTGTTGTGGGTGTGTGGCGGCCATTTTGTGAAGCCATCCAAGCAGTGTGCTTGCTTTTGCCATCCGGTTCCAAGCTTGTGGCCTAGTAGTCTTCCACTAGGCCCAGAGGTAGTCAGCCTCCAAGCTGTGGTGCGTGATTTTACATGTACAGTTGGTGTTGTCTGGTGATTTTCCTTTACTCCATGGATGGCTTTGGATTTTATTGCAAAAGGTGTGTTTGGGGTGCAATAGCATTTTTTGGGTATGTGCTAAACAAATTGGGCTATTTTGGCCTGCATGTAAGGCAAGGGATTCAGCTCGCGAACTTTCAGTAACTCTGCACAGCGCGACAACGCGGACTTACAGTTTTCGTCATTTTTGCGCTCGCAATATGCGTGTTCGCGCACGCGAGAAAGCCTTTTTGTACAGTTCGCGATCCCGAACACGCAGCTTTTGCAATCTGGCAAACAATATCTCGCGAGCAACATAGACCCTTCTCGAAAACGCTTTTTTGTGCATTTCTGCACAAAAAACTCCTCAGGCTGTCATTGAGCTGTAGGTTTGGAGCAGGGAGAAGCTGTTATTTGTGTGGAAAACATTTTTATGAGAGGTATTAAGTTCCACAGACACTACAACTTCCTCTTCCTGTCCTTTCCAATCACTTTTTGTGTGTTATTGTGGTGGGTGGGCTGAGCATGTGTGTGGCGGCCATTTTAGGAAGGCATGCATTGTGCCTTTGCCATAGGCGTCCATTGACTGTCTCCCATTTCTTGTGGTTGTTGTGGGTGTGTGGCGGCCATTTTGTGAAGCCATCCAAGCAGTGTGCTTGCTTTTGCCATCCGGTTCCAAGCTTGTGGCCTAGTAGTCTTCCACTAGGCCCAGAGGTAGTCAGCCTCCAAGCTGTGGTGCGTGATTTAAATGTACAGTTGGTGTTGTCTGGTGATTTTCCTTTACTCCATGGATGGCTTTGGATTTTATTGCAAAAGGTGTGTTTGGGGTGCAATAGCATTTTTTGGGTGTGTGCTAAACAAATTGGGCTATTTTGGCCTGCATGTAAGGCAAGGGATTCAGCTTGCGAACTTTCGGTAACTCTGCACAGCGCGACAACGCAGACTTACAGTTTTCGTCATTTTTGCGCTCGCAATATGCGTGTTTGCGCACGCGAGAAAGCCTTTTTGTACAGTTCACGATCCCGAACACGCAGCTTTTGCAATCTGGCAAACAATATCTCGCGAGCAACATAGACCCTTCTCGAAAACGCTTTTTTGTGCATTTCTGCACAAAAAACTCCTCAGGCTGTCATTGAGCTGTAGGTTTGGAGCAGGGAGAAGCTGTTATTTGTCTGGAAAACATTTTTATGAGAGGGATTAAGTTCCACAGACACTACAACTTCCTCTTCCTGTCCTTTCCAATCACTTTTTGTGTGTTATTGTGGTGGGTGGGCTGAGCATGTGTGTGGCGGCCATTTTAGGAAGGCATGCATTGTGCCTTTGCCATAGGCGTCCATTGACTGTCTCCCATTTCTTGTGGTTGTTGTGGGTGTGTGGCGGCCATTTTGTGAAGCCATCCAAGCAGTGTGCTTGCTTTTGCCATCCGGTTCCAAGCTTGTGGCCTAGTAGTCTTCCACTAGGCCCAGAGGTAGTCAGCCTCCAACCTGTGGTGCGTGATTTAAATGTACAGTGGTGTTGTCTGGTGATTTTCCTTTACTCCATGGATGGCTTTGGATTTTGTTGCAAAAGGTGTGTTTGGGGTGCAATAGCATTTTTTGGGTGTGTGCTAAACAAATTGGGCTATTTTGGCCTGCATGTAAGGCAAGGGATTCAGCTCGCGAACGGCCATTTTAGGAAGGCATGCATTGTGCCTTTGCCATAGGCGTCCATTGACTGTCTCCCATTTCTTGTGGTTGTTGTGGGTGTGTGGCGGCCATTTTGTGAAGCCATCCAAGCAGTGTGCTTGCTTTTGCCATCCGGTTCCAAGCTTGTGGCCTAGTAGTCTTCCACTAGGCCCAGAGGTAGTCAGCCTCCAAGCTGTGGTGCGTGATTTTACATGTACAGTTGGTGTTGTCTGGTGATTTTCCTTTACTCCATGGATGGCTTTGGATTTTATTGCAAAAGGTGTGTTTGGGGTGCAATAGCATTTTTTGGGTATGTGCTAAACAAATTGGGCTATTTTGGCCTGCATGTAAGGCATTTTTGCGCTCGCAATATGCGTGTTCGCGCACGCGAGAAAGCCTTTTTGTACAGTTCGCGATCCCGAACACGCAGCTTTTGCAATCTGGCAAACAATATCTCGCGAGCAACATAGACCCTTCTCGAAAACGCTTTTTTGTGCATTTCTGCACAAAAAACTCCTCAGACTGTCATTGAGCTGTAGGTTTGGAGCAGGGAGAAGCTGTTATTTGTCTGGAAAACATTTTTATGAGAGGGATTAAGTTCCACAGACACTACAACTTCCTCTTCCTGTCCTTTGCAATCACTTTTTTTGTGTTATTGTGGTGGGTGGGCTGGGCATGTGTGTGGCGGCCATTTTAGGAAGGCATGCATTGGGCCTTTGCCATAGGCGTCCAAACTTGTGGCCTAGTCGTACAGTAGGCCCAGGAGTACAACTCAGCAATCATCACGGCGGGTTTTTTTTCCTTGCTATTCTTCTTCCTAAGTGTACACTACACAGTACAAATACAACAGGATCCCTGGCTTTGTCAGTCTCTTAATGGCTGGCTATACTGTTGATGTTGTTCACTGACTTCATGAAATTTAATAATTGTGATGACCACCCACGAGACACTAATAAGTTATATATTATATTATGGATCTTTTGACTGATGTTCTTCTGGCTTTTTTGCTTTTAGGTGCACAAAAGACAGAGGTGTGTCATCATCATCCACTGTTGTGGTGCCAGACCGACGTCCTGCTGCTGTAGTGTACACAACGTGACGTGTCAGTGACCTGACCAGGCATCTCTGCAACTTGTGCAACTGAGTGCTGTTTTGACATCAGTTGAAGATGCCCCCAAAGAAAGCAGGTAGCAGGTCCTCCGGTACCAAGAAAGTTGCCATGGAGAAGAAGGAACAGAAGAAGAAGGAAGTGTCACTTAAGTCTGGTGTGCCTCCCAAAACCTTTTTTGGTTCACCAAAAATGAGGCCTGCAGCAGCGGTGTCGGGGGGGCAAGCTGGGGGCAGCACCTCCACATCAGTGGGCCCAACCCACCAACCCATGCCCAAGCAGATGAGTGTGGAAGAGGTAGCCAGCCTTATGGTAGAAAGCAGTGATGCTGAGCCTGAACTAAACTTATCGCTATCTCAAAGTAGTACACAATCAACGCAGGAGGGAACATCATCAACACAGCAGATAAGTGGTCAACAGCCGCAGCTACCGCCCGCAATAGTAGCTGTTCCTCCTGAAGTAGGGGCAGTTCAGGAAATTGAGCCTCATGCAGAGGAAGAAGAGGAAGCCACTCCTTTAGAAGTTGCATTGGCTTTTAAATCCCCAGCAAGGAAAAGGAGGGTTAGTACATCAAGTTCTTCACCAAGCCCCCCTTCTGATGATCTAGATGTCACTTGGAAGCCACAAACTGAGTCTGAGAGGGAAACACATCACAAGAGCAGGCATGGCAAAAGGAAGGTTCCAGAAAGCCTTACACTTATGGATGTTGATGTAGAAGAGCAGGTTGATGATGATGATGATGATGAGCCAGTCATCACAAACATCACTCCCGGGCCTGAGGAGATGGAGAGCAACATTTTTACATTATCCAAAATGGATGCGAGGGATGTAGCACGCATACCTCCAACACAGGTAACACCAACACGACCTCCAGCTTCCATATTTACATTAGCAAAGGGCCGGCAGCGTCCTACATCCAGCACAACAAGCACCACCTCAGCAGAAGTAGGTAGTGGTCCTGCACAGAGTCAAATTCAACACACACCCTCCAGTTCATCCGGCATTGGAAGTTGGAGTGGCACCTCCAGCAGGAGACAAAATTTAAGCTCCCCAGTGTGGGACTACTTTACGGTTAGCCCAAAGGAGGAGAATATTGCTGTATGCTCCGTTTGTCATTCCTCTGTTAGCCGTGGAAAGCTTGGTACAAACTATGGTACCAGAGGCCAAATGACCCATCTGAAAAAACACCACGCAATCCAGTGGGAGGAGCACCTTAGGCTCATCAAAACTGGAACCATTGCTGTTGGGCATAAACGAGTAGAAAGTCCGCTCACGGTGGAACAGGAAGAAGAGGGAGACATTCTCTGTGCTAGTGGTACACAAAGTAGCCCTGTCCCCAGCACTGCAGTGGTAACGCCCACATCCTCAGCCACATCTCATTGGCACAAGAGTAAGAGCCAGCCTGAGACACCAAGGAGTACTGCTGGGCCAAAAAGTGCGACGTCGACCACAGGAAGGAATACCATGCAGCCTACCATTCTTAGCATGTTTAGTAGGCCGGAGGGGCAGTACGAACGCAATCACCCAATAGCACGTTTGTACAATGCTAAGCTGGCAAAAATGTTAGCACTGGACCTTCTCCCTTTTTCTTTTGTTGAAGGGGTGGGTTTTCTTGAGTTTGTGACCACCATCTGCCCAAAATGGAAAGTTCCCAGCCGCTACTATTTTGCAAGAGTTGCTGTTCCAGCACTACATCACGACGTGCTGGAATTGCTTGGAAAAGCCTTAAAAAAGAGTGCTGTTCAGAGTATACACCTGACAACAGACATGTGGACCAGTTGCCAAGCCACTGATTACATGTGCATCACTGCACACTGGGTCTCTTTTTCGGGTGTTAAAGATAAGATATCTGACGGCGTTGTTGACACCGCTGAGATTTTTAAAGACACTCGCAAACATGCAACTGTAGCCATGTTTGCAATGGAGAAATCTCATACTGCTGCTAACATTTTGGATGAGTTTAACAGCAAGGTGTTTGAGTGGCTGCGACCAAGAGGTCTTACCATTGGTTTTGTTGCCACGGACAATGGCAGTAATGTAGTTCGGGCCATGAAAGATGGTGGGTATTTCAGGGTGCCATGTTTGGCACACTGCATTAACATTGTTGTGCAAGACTTTCTGAAAAATGAAAGCAAAGTCAGCAGCTTACTGACCACCTGCAGAAGAATATGCACACATTTCAACCATTCTTTTAAAGCCCGGAAGGAGCTGAGGGTGATTCAACGTGAGCATAAAATGCCAGTCAAAGCACTCATCCAAGAGGTGCCAACACGTTGGAACTGAACGTATTACATGCTTGAGCGTCTGTTTGAGCAGTACATACCACTTAATGCTTATGTCATGAAAAGGTCAGGGGATCCTACAGTGAAAGGCATGAGAGTTGAGATGGCCCAATGGGACCTTGCCAAAAGCCTGACAGAGATGCTACTTCCTTTTGAGGTCTTCACCCGTGAAGTGAGCCGGGAGGACTGTACTATGGGCCAAGCTATCCCATTGTTGTACATGCTAGAGCAACAGCTGAAGGAGGTGGCAGAAATGTACGCAGATGTGGATGACAAAGTAGACGCACATTCTTTGGCAGACACCTTATCCGCTCGCTTATCTCACAATACAAGGATTCAAAATAACATTCTGTCAGATCCACATTACATTACTGCCTCAATTTTGGATCCACGTTACAAATTATTGCTGCGCAGTAATGAAGTCATTCCTTTTTCAGAAGTGAATGTTGCCCAGTACAAAACTTTGATAGCTGAGGAAGCCACTGAGTTTGAAAACGAAAGGATCTTCATTAAAGGCCCGCCCCTCCAGGGTAGAAAAAGTACTGCAGGGCACCCAGAACGAAGTTCTACTTCAGAAGCCAAGAGCAGTGCGTTTGCCTCCCAGCAGTCAACACTGCCAGCAGCAATAACATCAACAGCACCAACAGGATCATCAGGCACATTTACAAAAACGGCAGGTGATTGGTTTCTACGGAAAGGGTATTGCACATCAATGACTGATGCAAAGGCAAAAGAGGCCCAGGAAATCGGAGCACCCCTGAACATTGAGCGGATGGTTCAGGCCTATCTAGATGACACAACAGAGGTCTACATGGAGCAAAGCCCATTGGTGTATTGGTATGGGAAAAGAAGCCAATGGCCAGTGCTCAGCAGGCTGGCGATAAAGTATGTGGCTTGCCCTGTTGCAAGTGTCTCTTCAGAGCGTGTTTTCAGTGCTGCTGGTGCCATTGTTACTGTCAAAAGGACCAGTCTCTCGCCCAAAAGTGTTGAGAGGTTAACCATGATCAAAATGAATCAACACTTTATACCACCGGAGTACAAAATACGTGAATCACAGGAGGAAGAGGAGAGTGACTTTGATGACATAAGTAGTGGATTGGTAGACGTACTGCTGTCCGAACCACCAGAGTTTGAGGACGAGCTCCTCTTCCCTGACAACTAGGCTTTCAAATTGTTCTCCCTTCCTTTATTTGTGTGTGACTGTGTGTATCTGTTTTTGTGGTTCAAAATCTACATTCACAACAAAGCCATCAACAGTCTCCTTTTTTTATTTCCCTATTGGAGTTGCACGCCTGTGCATAACTGTCCACTCCACTCCTCAGGGTCCTGCTCCATGTTCCTTACTCTCCCTAAGTACATTTCAAGCAAGTCAGACATTGGATGGAGATGGAGAATAGTACAATACATGTTGCCTCTAACAGTCCCTCCATAAGAAGTGAAACGTGACTCCACCTATATTCCATTTTGTTTCCAATCCGAAAGAAACTCATCACTGACTGGCAGAAGGCTAGGCAGGCATCAGATCAGACAGCCAAAGAGAACACCAAGACAGGTAATGAGTGATTATTGTGAATGATGGTGGCATGCATTGCATTGGATGCTGGCTGACTACGAAGAATTGTGCATGCCATGAAGTAGAACTATACTAGTTTATCGACAAAGTACAAGTGACTCAGGTGTGGTGACAGTTAATGTTTCCTTGTTGTTTAATAATGACCACATTGTACTCCTACCACTGCAGGTGCCGGCCAATATCCGTTGCAATTTGGTAATATGGAATATATTATAAACTTAATCAGTCACTACAGACTGAGTTGGTGTTGGAGAATACGTACCACACGGTCACCATCATTGAGGATGCTGAGCATACTATCTTTGCACACAGTCAGTTGGATTGGAGAAAATTTATGGAATAACGGCGTTTCATGGGCTGACATAAAAGGTAAAAAGTTTGAACAAGAACCACAGCAGACCTAGGCTAGATGTCCGTGTAGTGGTGTGGACTGGAGTAGAGTGTAGTGGTATGACGGACAGTGGCGCATTGATTTAGTCACTTCATTGGGAAAATTCTAGGTTGCTGCAGTGCATTTGACATTTCTCCGGCTCGGTCAAAATGTAAGTAAGGGGTAGGGTGCCTGGCCTGTGCCGCGGTTCTCCTGTTCTGTGGCTGTGCTGGCTCCTGAATCCTGTCCTGTTGTTGTTGTAGCTTAATGCTTGCTGTAGAGTAGACACACTATGTAGCCTATCCAAGCTGCCTCAGTCTGAAAGTGTTCTCTCCAGAGTGTTGTCTTGCACTCCACTGTAATTGAGTTTATTGTTGTAAAGGCTGTAATTTTTCAATACCCCGTTTGTTTTTCCATCTACACTTACAGGCCGGCCTTTACCCTGTGCTACAGTGGGAGAAACGACTCACACGTACCTTACCAATACGCATCAGGCGTTTCATGGGCTGACATAAAAGGTAAAAAGTTTGAACAAGAACCACAGCAGACTTAGGCTAGATGTCCGTGTAGTGGTGTGGACTGGAGTAGAGTGTAGTGGTATGACGGACAGTGGCGCATTGATTTAGTCACTTCATTGGGAAAATTCTAGGTTGCTGCAGTGCATTTGACATTTCTCTGGCTCGGTCAAAATGTAAGTAAGGGGTAGGGTGCCTGGCCTGTGCCGCGGTTCTCCTGTTCTGTGGCTGTGCTGGCTCCTGAATCCTGTCCTGTTTTTGTTGTACCTTAATGCTTGCTGTAGAGTAGACACACTATGTAGCCTATCCAAGCTGCCTCAGTCTGAAAGTGTTCTCTCCAGAGTGTTGTCTTGCACTCCACTGTAATTGAGTTTATTGTTGTAAAGGCTGTAATTTTTCAATACCCCGTTTGTTTTTCCATCTACACTTACAGGCCGGCCGGCCCTTTACCCTGTGCTACAGTGGGAGAAATGACTCACACGTACCTTACCAATACGCATCAGGCAGGCAGTGATACCCAAGATTGATGTGCGGAGTGTCCATGGAAGAGAGGACCAAGAAGAATGACGAGAATGATGCAACTCCTCATTTGGACCAGGATAATACAGTAACTTTAGTATCATCATTCGTCTTTACATTTATTTGCTTGCTTTTTTCTCTTTAATCATTACAACTGTGTGTTGTGGTTTGTTTGTTAATTGATCCAACTTTTTTTTAGTTTCCTTAGCTAGCTTGAAAAATGAAAGTAAGCCCGGTAGAGCATGTAATTGGGTTCGGTCTGAGCTCTGAGGGCGTCAGACAGGCAAGGCAAATTTCAATTTCGTCCCTGACTGTACTGTCTCATTGGGTCATAGTAGTTATAGTACAACTCATTATCTCATTAACCATCAAGTTATCCTCCTCAGCATGCATGCATTTGCTTTCTCTCACTTCATACTTTGATTTCTTTGATAATGGATCATGGTCGTCTTACAAGATTGTGTTTTACTTTTGTTGTGTCCATGCATATTGTCTGTTTTTCTTTCTCAAACCTTTCCCAAAACCCCACTTTCCATCCAATCATCAATCCCTAACCCTCTTCCCCCGGGCTGTGTGATTTATATTGAGGTGTGATGTGATGACTATGTACACCAATTGATCACATGCTTGCTGGGGCAGATGTGGTGAAAGCAACACTAATTGAATTTCAACTAAGGCAGGGCAAGGATCTTCTTCTGCTTGACCACCTATGCTGTAGTTTACTTTGTGTTCTGTTCCACTCCTCCTCCCTGAGTCTCAGTCAAGTGACTTTCTCTTTCTTTTTTCAAACGCTATTGCCAGTGTCTACTACTACCACCACTATAATGGCATCTACTCCGTCAATTTGGGAAACCAACCATGCAGCCATCAGTGTGCCGAACTTCATCATCAATCACAGGTAAGATAAGTTTGGTGGGAGGTATGGACTAGGAGGAGAGACTGACAGTACTATGACAATTAAAAATAACTCAGTGAGGGGTACTGCATCTATCGGTTTGTGTGTTACAAAATCGGCAGATCTTTTAAATCAAACACTGGCTGTGGGCATGCAGCAGCACGGAAACAAAGTAAACAACCATGTAACTTACATTGAATTCGGAAAACTGTAACCCACCACAAAAAACATTAACATCATATAAATAAATAGTAAGTATATTTTTAATATCCCCTAACAAAAATAAACTATCCCGCTCTGACCTAACCCACCCCCCTCCCTAACCCCAACGAAACGAAAGTCCAAAGTCCCAATGTCCGTTGAAATCCCCAACGCCCACAAACCCACCCACCAACAAAAGGAATTAAAAAAGGGGCAAACGACGAGGTCCTCTATTGTCGGCGGGCCTTAAGGTGTTTGTCCACCAGGATCTTGACCCGCTCCTCCATGTTCTCCTCCCAGCGGGCCATCCGGCGGAGCAGCTGGCGGCGAAATGCCCTAAAGTTGCTTCCAGGGTGGGGGGCAGCAGTGCTGGAAATCGAGGCGCGGTGGCGGGCGAATGCCGGACCACGGCGCCGTGAAAGTGGAGGCCGGGCCTGACTGGGGCCCGGGGCATTGGAGGAGGCTGCAGCTTCAGCCGCCTCCTCCTCCTCCTCCTCCTGAGCCACCAGCCGGCGATAATGCTCGCAGATGGCCTCCAGTTTCCGGCGCCGGGCCCTAGCGGCCAACTCCTTCCTTGATGGTTTATTGGAAGGAGTATCATCTATATCAAAAAAGAAAAAGAACATGTTGGAGCCAATACTCTTAGCAAAACAGGAACACTAAAATCATTCAACACATAGTGTCACAGTATCACTAGCAAGCACAGTTCATAACATTTGGGATTTGGTGCTGGGGTAAGTATCTCTAATCCTACTTCCTTGGACTCTAACATTTGTGACCGTTTCAGACATTATTTATAAATATAATCGTACTATGTATGTACTGCGGTACACCAGTCGTGCTGTTCTTATCTGTAGTTTAGCCCAATTACATAACCTTGTTGTAGGCGGCATGCCAGGTCCATCAGCTAAGCTTGCACCCAAGAGAAACAGATATGAGCCACATGATGATGCAGACTCACGTTACTTTTATTTACTACTACTGTCTGCAGGTGGGGAAGCTCATCTTTTTGTCTGACGCCTTACGGCCGTTGGCACTGGTCATACTCTGTTACATGAGGGCAAATGGCATGCACAATTTCACTTACACCCTGCCATGGGTACTACAAAAAGGCTGATTATTTATTTATCGGATCCAACGATCATTGCTTATATTCATATTATAGATGCTGCTAGTGCTAATACGATATACGACATCAGGTCGGTAGCAGTCGGTGGTGGGAGTGCTGCCGGTCGGTGACGTGGGAAGGTGCAGGGTGGGGATAGTAAACGATGGATTAAGGACATTCACAGGTAATTAAAGAATACATAAAAAAAACATTGCTGCACACAGTAGCACACACTGCATCGCATTCGGCGGTGCAGTGCGCACCTTGAAAATAGTTTTATTTATTTTTATGTTGATTACCTGTATTTGGCCGTAACAGTAATACACAGTTTACTCGCCAGTGCCACCCACCCGTCCCCTCCCCATGTCGCTGCCCGCCAACAATCCCACCACCAACCGCTACTGCAGAGGGTACTTTGCTTTCATTGCTTGTGTAACCAATATACATAAACATTAAACAACAGATAGGCCACCCTTTGCAGGCTGGCTGCCCCAATCGAAAATACATTAATAATAATAGGTAGGGTGTGGTCCCCAGAGTGGGAGGAAGGGGTTTCCGCTTGATAATATATGACGTGCTTGCAAACTACTGCAAGTGTACTGTATGCTCATAATACTACCTTGATTCCTCTAGGCTTTGCTACTGTCGCGCAGTTTCTGTTACATTTTCTTCAAAGTAAGAATCTCCAGTGACACTTTCCACCTATACTGTCTCTTGGTGATAGTACATCCAGGCATACATCCATTAAAGTGAACGTCTATCCTTTTGTATATATCTCTTAACAAACCTTAGTTGGTTTCACCAACAAACACCCATGCTTCTGCTCCTTCCTTCCTTGCCTTGGCTTTGAGTTTGAACCAAAAACACCGCTGATTCTTGCTATCTAGTACTATCCACCCATACTGTGTCGCCCACCCAGGCAGGCATTCTTTCACCTTCCACCCATCCTTCAACAACCCATGCATCTGATCTTATTACTATCAGACTCCTATACATGCTTCCAACAACATATCCTTCTCTGCCGGTCAGTCATATTGTTTATCTCGCCCGTCCTTCCACCCTTAGTGCTTTCCCTCTATGTTCAACACATCCATGAAGGTCATCTGATCTGAGTTTGTCTTCGCCATAAAACATTCACAGCTGATTTTGGAGTCAAATAGAAGAGGCCATTGGTTACTCTACTCACGCTGGTAATGCTACGTAAAGGGTGTCTTCTTCAACCGTTGTATAATGTCGCACAGTACAGTGAAAAAGTGAACACAGTTCCATCTAGCTGTAATGTCAAGAAGTAATGATTATAACTTACCGCCGCCGGCCACTGCTGCTGGATCCCCCCTGGGCCCTGTGTCTCCTGCAGGTGCCGCCAGTTCGCCTGCCCCCTCCGGAATGGCCGCATCGCTGGCCCCAACGGCACTGGTGGATGGTAGTGTGCCTAGAAAAAAGCATCAAAAATTTTTTAGATGCCTGTAAACCTCCCCCTATTTTAAGTGTTCACTTGGAACATTGAACAAAAAGTTAATGCGATGCAACATACATCAGCACTAGACAGTAAGTACAGTCAGTAGACAGACACTAGTAGGATATGGTTCCACTTCCTAGGGTCATCTAGTCCTACTCTACTCTTTTGAAAGTTAGCCTGAGCCATGAGTAAACCTTTTAGATTCATCATGTCGACTACTACTCTTTTGGTGCATATTATACCTGCCAGCGTATTGACATGTGCAGTAGATGCCTTTAAGGCCGCTTGACTGTTGCGTACAAGTGAAGAGGTCGAAAAAAAAACAACATATTGACTTTGTTTAGTTTATATTGCTTAGCCATCACACATACATGTTACACTTTTTGGCATGACTGCAAAATGCTAGCATCATTCACCAGTATACTATCTAACGGCTAACTCGCAGCGTTTTTCTCATATATCATAGGCGGAAGATTCCCTTCTACAAACCAGAGATTTACAGAGCATAGTGGATGCAAGATGATGTAACCAGTATTTCTACGTTCTACGGTGAGGGATCTTCCAGAATTATAAAGATCTTGGCTCTTGTTCTTGTTGTCAATCATGCACTTGTAAATGTTTACTGTTTTAATGTTAGGCTTTTTGCTGGCTTATTGACTATGGCTGTCGTAAATTAAATTTCATATTAACGATGTACAGAGTTTGATACTTGTTTCAAATAAACCTTTTGAACTTACACATAGACTCTGTGGTATTTGGTGTGGTGGAGTGGACTTACACAAGTGTGTGAGCAAAATGGTGTTTGTTATTATGTTCTGGATTGTCTCTGTCTCCGTCATCATCAACATTGTGTATCGTCTTCGTGGGGGGGTCGGGAGTGGGACCCTAATGTGAGACACTATAGCTAGTCTGTTAGGGGATCCTGGGTTCTTCGGACTGAGGTGTGATCAGTAAGATCCAACCTCCCATCAGCACCATCCTATTTTGTTGTGCATAGTTCTGTATGTGGCTCTGCAGAATCCTAGACAATAGTAGTATCATGTACTATCCGATCAAAAATACTAGTCAAATATCTGGTTGGGCATTTTGTTTGTGGTAATTGTCAAAGCCTCAACATTGAGAAGACTTGAAGAGGACAACCCAAAGGACGGGACCCAATGGCTAGAGCTATTGGTCAATCAGAGTTTTATTGTTGCAAAGAAAACCTTCTATTAAAGAGTGGGCAACTGTGCAAGCTTCGCTACACACAGAGTAATAATAGTAATAGTAGTAGTAGTATTATTAGCACAGAGAGTCATAGCAGAGGGAGTTAGAAGCAACTTCGAGGCAGGGATAAACAGAATTAGTAAACAGATAGTCAAGGTCAAAGAAGTAAGCTTTTGTAAAAAAGAGATTCAGAAAGTGGAACCATAATTTAGAGTTTGGGAAAAAAAAGATGCAGTAACATAACATTTAGGGAAATATAAATGTCAATCTAACCAATGGAGGACTTACTGGGGCCAGCTGCAGGAGCCTCAGTAGAGGAGAGGTCCTGGGGTTCCCCCGCCGACTCCGACCCCGTCTTCTTGCCCCTGGGTGGTGCTGATGATCATGTAAAATATAATAAAGAAAGAGACCAACATTAAGGAGTGCTGTGAGAAAAATAATAAATCATTTGGAAAAACAATAAGTCAAAGAACATTTTAGGAAACAACAAGTGCAATAAAATTGACCTATCTAATCAGATGGATCGACTACTGGCTGCTTCCTAGTGCATTTACGGATCGTCTACCTATTTATGAACACTCCAGTGTTCCTTGATCATTCTGATTCCAAATACTAACAAAGCCTAGTAAGTACCACCTGACCTACACCACCTATTCCAGACGGGCCAATTGTTCACTAAGTCTGCACTTCAATTTTTTTCAGCCATCAAATGCATAGATGATGAGATGGAGGACACATGCATAGTTGCATACATTAGTGCATACATACAACAAATTGTGGGTTGGTTGCATAATGCTGATCTAGTTCTGCTACTGACTGACCATGCTAAGCCTACCACTCACTAAACAAAGTACAAAAGGTTCGACGGAGGACTGGGGTAAGCAGCACTCAGTGACAGAGGATGCGTCACGCAGACCGCATAAAACAATTAGTAACTACTACTAACAAACTAAACCTAGTATCCAATATCCATCCACCACTATTTCACAGTAGGACAATGGAAGGACTAGAGTCTCTCTAGCAAATCGCATTACCTAACTTCAGTTCTGTAAAGTAAACTCTTACATAATCAGCATCAGCACAAGCTAGCGCAAACTACGTTGCAAACAAGTAAGAGTACCACCGTGCACCTGGGACCTTAAATCAAAGAACATTTTGCTTTTTGGAACGTAATACCAGCAACGCTTGGCCCGCAGCAGTAATCTTGTTGTTCATCTAATTTAATATACACAATCAGTTACTCACCAAGCCCGATGACCTCGACACCTAGCAGGTCCAACAGGTCCTGCTCCCGGTCCAGGATGTCGGACCACCGGTGAGCTAGCTGGTTGTGGGTGCGCCGGATCCCAGTGCACCGGAACACGGCCCGGCACACCTTCGCCCACCGACGGTGCCGCTCCTGGGTAGCGTACCCGGAGCCGGGCCTGCCGCCTGCTGCCAAGGTCAAGGGGAGGAGGCGCTGGATGAAAAAAACAAGAGCCGCCACCTCCTCCTCCCCAAACAGTTGCCGGGCCTGCACCCCTGCAGGACGCATTCTGCCGCAAGGCAGGCGGCGCTTCTCTGCGCCTGCAGGTCCCTTGCCCTTGGGACTTGGTGTGCCCTTGGCCATGGTTCTGGGGTGGGTGGGAGGCGGAAAAGAAAAGTCCGAAGGGGAAAAAAAGTTAGGGGGAAGAAGATAGAAAGAACTTTATAAAAGTAACAAAAACACAGTAAAAGTAGAAATAAAATGCAAAATATAAACTGAGGCAAACAGAGAGATAGATAATAACTAAAAAAAGTCAGGAAAAAGGCTTTAAAGACAAAGGATTGCTGTGATAAAGGGAGGATACAAAAGTAGGCCCAGAAACATGGCATAGAGTGAAAAACAAGATGGCCGCGCCCATTCGCGACCGCGTGGGTAAGTTCGCGCGATATTTCTCGCGAACATGTACAATTTATCGCGAACAAGTAAAATGCGCTCCCGAACACGTCAATGCACATCGCGAACACGCTATCCGCGACCCGGAACAGGAAATAAGGCATCGCGAGCGGGCGGGACTATAGAAAAACAAGATGGCCGCGCCCATTGGCGACCGCATGGGTAAGATCGCGAGATATATCCCCCGAGCATGCAAACAGTTCCCCGAACATGCTTACCGCGCTCGCGAACAAGAAAAAGCCATCGCGAACAGGTTGCCACAAGCAACTACGCAAGCTCGCGAAGCTTCGCGAAGGTCGCGTAGTGCAATGACATCTTCGCGAAGCTTCGCGAAGCGCGACTACGCGAACTACGCCCAGGGTTAGCATAGACCTATTGCACTGTTGTACTCTTTTACACAATTTATTTCTGCACTAATCTTTTCTTCATCAAAATCAATCGAATTCAATCCAGATAAGGTTCTTACTCGAGATAATGCAACATATGCCATACCCTCCTTAAACACAGATTTTCCAAAATTTACCAAAGCACTGTCTACATTTAAACCTTGAGATTTATGAATAGTCACTGCATATGCTAAACATTCAGGAAACTGTTTTCTACGAACGTAGAAACTTTTACAAGCAAGACACGAACAGAACAGCGTCCAATCTGTTTCACCCCTTCAATCTGATCAAATTTAATCTTCAAAAATTCAATTCCATCTCTATTTGCATAACTAACGAAGTCAACAACTTTCCAGATTGCTCCATTTACTAATCCTTTCTCAACTTCTCAATTACGCCGTGATGTTACCCGGCAGTTTAGAGATACATATAAGGTCTTTTCCAAACCAGCAGTCTTAGATCGTGATTTTTCCAAAGAGTCTAATTTTAACTGTAATTTCTCTGACAAAAGAATAATTACTCCTTCATGTTCTATTTTATCAATAGCTACCATTTTCATTATCGGTTCATTCTCCAGTTTCAACAGTTCTTCATTGACTGTAGAGCATTCTTTCAGTGTTGGCATAAGGCAAATTATAGATATCTTTTCTGCAATTCTTCGGTAGATTGTTTTAGTTGCAATATTTTCTTTTGGAAACAAGTTTCTTAGTAGCCGATTTTCTAAAGCATTTTTTCCATCCTTTGTTAAGACACCAATTCTAATATTTTGAAGAATATTTCTATAATCTTCATCATTTGCTTGTCGCATGTTCTTGATAAATTCCTTATATTCAAAATAACTCCAAATGTTCACATTTCCAATACTTCCCAAATCATTTTTAGTGTGTTCATGAAGGGTTTTAAAAACTGGTTGGCCTTTCACAGATGTGAGTTGTAGTAGATAATCAAATACAATTACATGTTTTCCTCCAAATAAAACATCGTAATTTGTTTTTAAAATCTGCTGCATCCTCAAATGTTCAAACACAAGCATTAAGTTTGAGACCATGGTTACTTCATCAATTACCAGAAGTTTCATTTTCTCCAGTACTCTTGACACTTCGAAACAAGCTTCTCCAGATAGCTTGTGGTATTCCAACTTATTTTCATGTTCTACTGGTAACAGTAGACAGTGTAATGTAATCCCTTTAATATTGTGTGCTGCTAACCCAGTTGGAGCAGTTACAACACAAGATAAATGTGAATCCGTTGTTTTCTGTAGATAACTTGACAAACATTTAATCAAGAAACTTTTCCCCGTTCCAGCTTGTCCACCTGTGGTATTTGGTGTGGTGGAGTGGACTTACACAAGTGTGTGAGCAAAATGGTGTTTGTTATTATGTTCTGGATTGTCTCTGTCTCCGTCATCATCAACATTGTGTATCGTCTTCGTGGGGGGGTCGGGAGTGGGACCCTAATGTGAGACACTATAGCTAGTCTGTTAGGGGATCCTGGGTTCTTCGGACTGAGGTGTGATCAGTAAGATCCAACCTCCCATCAGCACCATCCTATTTTGTTGTGCATAGTTCTGTATGTGGCTCTGCAGAATCCTAGACAATAGTAGTATCATGTACTATCCGATCAAAAATACTAGTCAAATATCTGGTTGGGCATTTTGTTTGTGGTAATTGTCAAAGCCTCAACATTGAGAAGACTTGAAGAGGACAACCCAAAGGACAGGACCCAATGGCTAGAGCTATTGGTCAATCAGAGTTTTATTGTTGCAAAGAAAACCTTCTATTAAAGAGTGGGCAACTGTGCAAGCTTCGCTACACACAGAGTAATAATAGTAATAGTAGTAGTAGTATTATTAGCACAGAGAGTCATAGCAGAGGGAGTTAGAAGCAACTTCGAGGCAGGGATAAACAGAATTAGTAAACAGATAGTCAAGGTCAAAGAAGTAAGCTTTTGTAAAAAAGAGATTCAGAAAGTGGAACCATAATTTAGAGTTTGGGAAAAAAAAGATGCAGTAACATAACATTTAGGGAAATATAAATGTCAATCTAACCAATGGAGGACTTACTGGGGCCAGCTGCAGGAGCCTCAGTAGAGGAGAGGTCCTGGGGTTCCCCCGCCGACTCCGACCCCGTCTTCTTGCCCCTGGGTGGTGCTGATGATCATGTAAAATATAATAAAGAAAGAGACCAACATTAAGGAGTGCTGTGAGAAAAATAATAAATCATTTGGAAAAACAATAAGTCAAAGAACATTTTAGGAAACAACAAGTGCAATAAAATTGACCTATCTAATCAGATGGATCGACTACTGGCTGCTTCCTAGTGCATTTACGGATCGTCTACCTATTTATGAACACTCCAGTGTTCCTTGATCATTCTGATTCCAAATACTAACAAAGCCTAGTAAGTACCACCTGACCTACACCACCTATTCCAGACGGGCCAATTGTTCACTAAGTCTGCACTTCAATTTTTTTCAGCCATCAAATGCATAGATGATGAGATGGAGGACACATGCATAGTTGCATACATTAGTGCATACATACAACAAATTGTGGGTTGGTTGCATAATGCTGATCTAGTTCTGCTACTGACTGACCATGCTAAGCCTACCACTCACTAAACAAAGTACAAAAGGTTCGACGGAGGACTGGGGTAAGCAGCACTCAGTGACAGAGGATGCGTCACGCAGACCGCATAAAACAATTAGTAACTACTACTAACAAACTAAACCTAGTATCCAATATCCATCCACCACTATTTCACAGTAGGACAATGGAAGGACTAGAGTCTCTCTAGCAAATCGCATTACCTAACTTCAGTTCTGTAAAGTAAACTCTTACATAATCAGCATCAGCACAAGCTAGCGCAAACTACGTTGCAAACAAGTAAGAGTACCACCGTGCACCTGGGACCTTAAATCAAAGAACATTTTGCTTTTTGGAACGTAATACCAGCAACGCTTGGCACGCAGCAGTAATCTTGTTGTTCATCTAATTTAATATACACAATCAGTTACTCACCAAGCCCGATGACCTCGACACCTAGCAGGTCCAACAGGTCCTGCTCCCGGTCCAGGATGTCGGACCACCGGTGAGCTAGCTGGTTGTGGGTGCGCCGGATCCCAGTGCACCGGAACACGGCCCGGCACACCTTCGCCCACCGACGGTGCCGCTCCTGGGTAGCGTACCCGGAGCCGGGCCTGCCGCCTGCTGCCAAGGTCAAGGGGAGGAGGCGCTGGATGAAAAAAACAAGAGCCGCCACCTCCTCCTCCCCAAACAGTTGCCGGGCCTGCACCCCTGCAGGACGCATTCTGCCGCAAGGCAGGCGGCGCTTCTCTGCGCCTGCAGGTCCCTTGCCCTTGGGACTTGGTGTGCCCTTGGCCATGGTTCTGGGGTGGGTGGGAGGCGGAAAAGAAAAGTCCGAAGGGGAAAAAAAGTTAGGGGGAAGAAGATAGAAAGAACTTTATAAAAGTAACAAAAACACAGTAAAAGTAGAAATAAAATGCAAAATATAAACTGAGGCAAACAGAGAGATAGATAATAACTAAAAAAAGTCAGGAAAAAGGCTTTAAAGACAAAGGATTGCTGTGATAAAGGGAGGATACAAAAGTAGGCCCAGAAACATGGCATAGAGTGAAAAACAAGATGGCCGCGCCCATTCGCGACCGCGTGGGTAAGTTCGCGCGATATTTCTCGCGAACATGTACAATTTATCGCGAACAAGTAAAATGCGCTCCCGAACACGTCAATGCACATCGCGAACACGCTATCCGCGACCCGGAACAGGAAATAAGGCATCGCGAGCGGGCGGGACTATAGAAAAACAAGATGGCCGCGCCCATTGGCGACCGCATGGGTAAGATCGCGAGATATATCCCCCGAGCATGCAAACAGTTCCCCGAACATGCTTACCGCGCTCGCGAACAAGAAAAAGCCATCGCGAACAGGTTGCCACAAGCAACTACGCAAGCTCGCGAAGCTTCGCGAAGGTCGCGTAGTGCAATGACATCTTCGCGAAGCTTCGCGAAGCGCGACTACGCGAACTACGCCCAGGGTTAGCATAGACCTATTGCACTGTTGTACTCTTTTACACAATTTATTTCTGCACTAATCTTTTCTTCATCAAAATCAATCGAATTCAATCCAGATAAGGTTCTTACTCGAGATAATGCAACATATGCCATACCCTCCTTAAACACAGATTTTCCAAAATTTACCAAAGCACTGTCTACATTTAAACCTTGAGATTTATGAATAGTCACTGCATATGCTAAACATTCAGGAAACTGTTTTCTACGAACGTAGAAACTTTTACAAGCAAGACACGAACAGAACAGCGTCCAATCTGTTTCACCCCTTCAATCTGATCAAATTTAATCTTCAAAAATTCAATTCCATCTCTATTTGCATAACTAACGAAGTCAACAACTTTCCAGATTGCTCCATTTACTAATCCTTTCTCAACTTCTCAATTACGCCGTGATGTTACCCGGCAGTTTAGAGATACATATAAGGTCTTTTCCAAACCAGCAGTCTTAGATCGTGATTTTTCCAAAGAGTCTAATTTTAACTGTAATTTCTCTGACAAAAGAATAATTACTCCTTCATGTTCTATTTTATCAATAGCTACCATTTTCATTATCGGTTCATTCTCCAGTTTCAACAGTTCTTCATTGACTGTAGAGCATTCTTTCAGTGTTGGCATAAGGCAAATTATAGATATCTTTTCTGCAATTCTTCGGTAGATTGTTTTAGTTGCAATATTTTCTTTTGGAAACAAGTTTCTTAGTAGCCGATTTTCTAAAGCATTTTTTCCATCCTTTGTTAAGACACCAATTCTAATATTTTGAAGAATATTTCTATAATCTTCATCATTTGCTTGTCGCATGTTCTTGATAAATTCCTTATATTCAAAATAACTCCAAATGTTCACATTTCCAATACTTCCCAAATCATTTTTAGTGTGTTCATGAAGGGTTTTAAAAACTGGTTGGCCTTTCACAGATGTGAGTTGTAGTAGATAATCAAATACAATTACATGTTTTCCTCCAAATAAAACATCGTAAT
Source organism: Triturus cristatus (assembly GCF_964204655.1). Taxonomy (NCBI): domain Eukaryota; kingdom Metazoa; phylum Chordata; class Amphibia; order Caudata; family Salamandridae; genus Triturus; species Triturus cristatus. Next base: position 1,186,804,417 of record NC_140579.1, on the reverse strand, counting down.
TTGTTTTTAAAATCTGCTGCATCCTCAAATGTTCAAACACAAGCATTAAGTTTGAGACCATGGTTACTTCATCAATTACCAGAAGTTTCATTTTCTCCAGTACTCTTGACACTTCGAAACAAGCTTCTCCAGATAGCTTGTGGTATTCCAACTTATTTTCATGTTCTACTGGTAACAGTAGACAGTGTAATGTAATCCCTTTAATATTGTGTGCTGCTAACCCAGTTGGAGCAGTTACAACACAAGATAAATGTGAATCCGTTGTTTTCTGTAGATAACTTGACAAACATTTAATCAAGAAACTTTTCCCCGTTCCAGCTTGTCCACCTGTGGTATTTGGTGTGGTGGAGTGGACTTACACAAGTGTGTGAGCAAAATGGTGTTTGTTATTATGTTCTGGATTGTCTCTGTCTCCGTCATCATCAACATTGTGTATCGTCTTCGTGGGGGGGTCGGGAGTGGGACCCTAATGTGAGACACTATAGCTAGTCTGTTAGGGGATCCTGGGTTCTTCGGACTGAGGTGTGATCAGTAAGATCCAACCTCCCATCAGCACCATCCTATTTTGTTGTGCATAGTTCTGTATGTGGCTCTGCAGAATCCTAGACAATAGTAGTATCATGTACTATCCGATCAAAAATACTAGTCAAATATCTGGTTGGGCATTTTGTTTGTGGTAATTGTCAAAGCCTCAACATTGAGAAGACTTGAAGAGGACAACCCAAAGGACAGGACCCAGTGGCTAGAGCTATTGGTCAATCAGAGTTTTATTGTTGCAAAGAAAACCTTCTATTAAAGAGTGGGCAACTGTGCAAGCTTCGCTACACACAGAGTAATAATAGTAATAGTAGTAGTAGTATTATTAGCACAGAGAGTCATAGCAGAGGGAGTTAGAAGCAACTTCGAGGCAGGGATAAACAGAATTAGTAAACAGATAGTCAAGGTCAAAGAAGTAAGCTTTTGTAAAAAAGAGATTCAGAAAGTGGAACCATAATTTAGAGTTTGGGAAAAAAAAGATGCAGTAACATAACATTTAGGGAAATATAAATGTCAATCTAACCAATGGAGGACTTACTGGGGCCAGCTGCAGGAGCCTCAGTAGAGGAGAGGTCCTGGGGTTCCCCCGCCGACTCCGACCCCGTCTTCTTGCCCCTGGGTGGTGCTGATGATCATGTAAAATATAATAAAGAAAGAGACCAACATTAAGGAGTGCTGTGAGAAAAATAATAAATCATTTGGAAAAACAATAAGTCAAAGAACATTTTAGGAAACAACAAGTGCAATAAAATTGACCTATCTAATCAGATGGATCGACTACTGGCTGCTTCCTAGTGCATTTACGGATCGTCTACCTATTTATGAACACTCCAGTGTTCCTTGATCATTCTGATTCCAAATACTAACAAAGCCTAGTAAGTACCACCTGACCTACACCACCTATTCCAGACGGGCCAATTGTTCACTAAGTCTGCACTTCAATTTTTTTCAGCCATCAAATGCATAGATGATGAGATGGAGGACACATGCATAGTTGCATACATTAGTGCATACATACAACAAATTGTGGGTTGGTTGCATAATGCTGATCTAGTTCTGCTACTGACTGACCATGCTAAGCCTACCACTCACTAAACAAAGTACAAAAGGTTCGACGGAGGACTGGGGTAAGCAGCACTCAGTGACAGAGGATGCGTCATGCAGACAGCATAAAACAATTAGTAACTACTACTAACAAACTAAACCTAGTATCCAATATCCATCCACCACTATTTCACAGTAGGACAATGGAAGGACTAGAGTCTCTCTAGCAAATCGCATTACCTAACTTCAGTTCTGTAAAGTAAACTCTTACATAATCAGCATCAGCACAAGCTAGCGCAAACTACGTTGCAAACAAGTAAGAGTACCACCGTGCACCTGGGACCTTAAATCAAAGAACATTTTGCTTTTTGGAACGTAATACCAGCAACGCTTGGCACGCAGCAGTAATCTTGTTGTTCATCTAATTTAATATACACAATCAGTTACTCACCAAGCCCGATGACCTCGACACCTAGCAGGTCCAACAGGTCCTGCTCCCGGTCCAGGATGTCGGACCACCGGTGAGCTAGCTGGTTGTGGGTGCGCCGGATCCCAGTGCACCGGAACACGGCCCGGCACACCTTCGCCCACCGACGGTGCCGCTCCTGGGTAGCGTACCCGGAGCCGGGCCTGCCGCCTGCTGCCAAGGTCAAGGGGAGGAGGCGCTGGATGAAAAAAACAAGAGCCGCCACCTCCTCCTCCCCAAACAGTTGCCGGGCCTGCACCCCTGCAGGACGCATTCTGCCGCAAGGCAGGCGGCGCTTCTCTGCGCCTGCAGGTCCCTTGCCCTTGGGACTTGGTGTGCCCTTGGCCATGGTTCTGGGGTGGGTGGGAGGCGGAAAAGAAAAGTCCGAAGGGGAAAAAAAGTTAGGGGGAAGAAGATAGAAAGAACTTTATAAAAGTAACAAAAACACAGTAAAAGTAGAAATAAAATGCAAAATATAAACTGAGGCAAACAGAGAGATAGATAATAACTAAAAAAAGTCAGGAAAAAGGCTTTAAAGACAAAGGATTGCTGTGATAAAGGGAGGATACAAAAGTAGGCCCAGAAACATGGCATAGAGTGAAAAACAAGATGGCCGCGCCCATTCGCGACCGCGTGGGTAAGTTCGCGCGATATTTCTCGCGAACATGTACAATTTATCGCGAACAAGTAAAATGCGCTCCCGAACACGTCAATGCACATCGCGAACACGCTATCCGCGACCCGGAACAGGAAATAAGGCATCGCGAGCGGGCGGGACTATAGAAAAACAAGATGGCCGCTCCCATTGGCGACCGCATGGGTAAGATCGCGAGATAGATCCCCCGAGCATGCAAACAGTTCCCCGAACATGCTTACCGCGCTCGCGAACAAGAAAAAGCCATCGCGAACAGGTTGCCACAAGCAACTACGCAAGCTCGCGAAGCTTCGCGAAGGTCGCGTAGTGCAATGACATCTTCGCGAAGCTTCGCGAAGCGCGACTACGCGAACTACGCCCAGGGTTAGCATAGACCTATTGCACTGTTGTACTCTTTTACACAATTTATTTCTGCACTAATCTTTTCTTCATCAAAATCAATCGAATTCAATCCAGATAAGGTTCTTACTCGAGATAATGCAACTTATGCCATACCCTCCTTAAACACAGATTTTCCAAAATTTACCAAAGCACTGTCTACATTTAAACCTTGAGATTTATGAATAGTCACTGCATATGCTAAACATTCAGGAAACTGTTTTCTACGAACGTAGAAACTTTTACAAGCAAGACACGAACAGAACAGCGTCCAATCTGTTTCACCCCTTCAATCTGATCAAATTTAATCTTCAAAAATTCAATTCCATCTCTATTTGCATAACTAACGAAGTCAACAACTTTCCAGATTGCTCCATTTACTAATCCTTTCTCAACTTCTCAATTACGCCGTGATGTTACCCGGCAGTTTAGAGATACATATAAGGTCTTTTCCAAACCAGCAGTCTTAGATCGTGATTTTTCCAAAGAGTCTAATTTTAACTTTAATTTCTCTGACAAAAGAATAATTACTCCTTCATGTTCTATTTTATCAATAGCTACCATTTTCATTATCGGTTCATTCTCCAGTTTCAACAGTTCTTCATTGACTGTAGAGCATTCTTTCAGTGTTGGCATAAGGCAAATTATAGATATCTTTTCTGCAATTCTTCGGTAGATTGTTTTAGTTGCAATATTTTCTTTTGGAAACAAGTTTCTTAGTAGCCGATTTTCTAAAGCATTTTTCCCATCCTTTGTTAAGACACCAATTCTAATATTTTGAAGAATATTTCTATAATCTTCATCATTTGCTTGTCGCATGTTCTTGATAAATTCCTTATATTCAAAATAACTCCAAATGTTCACATTTCCAATACTTCCCAAATCATTTTTAGTGTGTTCATGAAGGGTTTTAAAAACTGGTTGGCCTTTCACAGATGTGAGTTGTAGTAGATAATCAAATACAATTACATGTTTTCCTCCAAATAAAACCTCGTAATTTGTTTTTAAAATCTGCTGCATCCTCAAATGTTCAAACACAAGCATTAAGTTTGAGACCATGGTTACTTCATCAATTACCAGAAGTTTCATTTTCTCCAGTACTCTTGACACTTCGAAACAAGCTTCTCCAGATAGCTTGTGGTATTCCAACTTATTTTCATGTTCTACTGGTAACAGTAGACAGTGTAATGTAATCCCTTTAATATTGTGTGCTGCTAACCCAGTTGGAGCAGTTACAACACAAGATAAATGTGAATCCGTTGTTTTCTGTAGATAACTTGACAAACATTTAATCAAGAAACTTTTCCCCGTTCCAGCTTGTCCACCAATGTACATAAGAATAGGTCTAAATGATGTACATTGGCAATCATTCTTTTCATGCAGTAATCCATGTTGTATCTGTTGTGTAACTTGGTGATATATTTCTTTCTGTTCAGTGTTCAAACGTTCCTCCACATTTTCCAAATCAATATTCTCCTGTCGTGCTTGCTGCATCAACGTTTCCACTTCACCCTTTGCTATTGCCACTTCATTTTCAAGTATGGTTTCTCCTAGTGGATCTTGACTTTGTGGAGCAGAACTCTGACTATCTTGAGAGCTATCTCCTAGCAATTTCAGCTGCAATAGTTCTTTCTTGATTAATCTCTTCATTCAACATTTGTAGATAATTTGGAAAAAGTGTACATTCAATGCTATCTTTACATGCATTGAAAGAATCTTCATAGCAGTCAAAATCTCCAAGTAATTCCATTTCAGTCCGCCAAGGTTTGAAGAGTTGCAGAAGAGCTAAATAGAAAAACTGTCTTTTATCTGGAGTATCACAACTTAATTTCCTGTGATTAATCAAATGTCCTTTGTCATGCTTTACCAAACATCCTTTAGATCCAATTACAGCGTATTTTCCTTCATTTACCTTTTCTGCAACTCTTTTTAAAAACTATAATGGTTTAATATTTCATATAGACATATGTTTTCCAAGTATGGACTTCTATTTGGATAGTATGTATCCAACAGATTTCAGAATATCTGTACTTTCTGGTTCATTCAGTGCCAAGTATTCAATTTCTTGTACAGATCTCAAAACTCGATTTTGTGCTGCAGCAAGGCCTAGACTTATTCAGATGATTCCTCATGAGTTTGAATATAAACTTGCAGATGTCAATCGATCCGAAAATTCGTAGGATCCAATTTCTCGATGTGAAAGCATCTTCAAGCTGAAGCTGTACATTTTTTTGCTAAGGGTCCTCTCCTGTGAAATTTCTTCCCACATTTCTTTCAATTCTGTCTTCTCAGATTTCATAATATATGACGTGACATAGCGAGCAACAGCAATTAAGTTATCTGCAACATATTGTATGTCCATATTTGCATTCCACATCTTTAAAATCACTGGATTGTAATCATTGATGTATTTCGATTCTTCTGTTCTTTTTATATCATAAGTATCTTTGGGTGATTTTCGAGTGATAGTATGACTCACTGCAGACATAAACTGTTCACTCTTCCTTTGGAAATTACTGGATGTGGAAAACCAAAACGACATTTTGTGTAAAAATTTCCTTTGACTTGTATTTCCGTCGACAATATTTTCAACATCGTTGACTTTGAAATCGTAAAACTTGCTGTCTTAAGATATTTTCTCCTCCTGTTTTCGGAATCGCACAGGTAACATAAACTTCAATAAAAGATAAAACAGTCTCATCCGAATCAGTTCCAAATTTGGGTGCATCCTTGATCCATAAAAGCATATGCATATGAGGAACACCTCTAACTTCACCAATAGGTGGATTCTTTTTATTACAGATGAAAGACATCATAGCTTCAAATCTATGATTAAAATATCGGCAGACATTTAGAGGATCTAGGGAACACAGTTCTCCAGGTGTCTTCAATTCAATAGTTTCTATATTTGAATTTGCTTCTCGTAGAAATCCCAGTAAATCACCCCATGTGTACTCAGCACAGCTAAGTGTAACAAACCACGTAGAGGTTCCTAAGTTTCTTAACATACATTTTAGTTCCCCTTGACGTCGATACCAATATTCATTAGTGCCACGTTGACATGCCATCAAATTAATTAACTGTGATTCTAAATGTTCGTCTCTTTCTTCAACTTTGTCCATAAATTGCTTTGCAGAAACATGTGAAAGATGCGTTCCAGTTTTTAATATATGGTTGACTGCATATGAAAGTGCAGACAGATCACTCTCAAATAAAAGATGAAACAAATATGGGATACACTAACGAAATCTTGGTTCTTCTGAGTACAGTCGTAAAGTACGATATTCTGAAGCTGGAATCAGAACTGGTCGTTCATCATATCGTCCACCTTTTCCAGTAGGGAACAGCTGTGGAAAACAACGAGCTTCCAAAGTTTTTTCCCACACACTCATGGAAGTTCCTGTTGCTTTTTTAACTGGAACAATTCAATAGTATCTCCTATCAGTTCTTTTAAATGTAGAGGGTGTATAGTATAATGTTCATAAATTTCTTCTTTTCTGGAATTCTCCACTTTTTCTATTTGTCCACTTGAAATGTGTGTTTCATCTTCTAAAGTCATCTCTTCTTCTTCTACATTTACACTTTTATAGTAAATATTGTTGTGCACCAGATAAAATGTAGCCTTTTTGACTTTTGTGTCATCTACTAACTCTTGCCATATTTTCCGACTCTTTGTGGGTACACCATTAACAAGAAAGACTACAGGTTCAGTATCCTCTCTTTCTACACCAACAGTTTCAACATTTTTTTAAAATCTAAAGGTAAATACACAACTTTTAAACCTCTTTGTACATCTTTGTACATCTGGTGAAGGCTGCTTACCTGTTTTAGGCTCCATACGAATTATAGCCTGAAAAGGGTGCACAGATTGTATAAGAATGGCCTCATATGTATTTAAATCTTTAAGTTCTGGAGGTATAGCTACTAATTCTAAGTCATTATGGACAGCTCTAGCTGGCGTTTTGTTTTCTTCTAATGTATTGTAACAATATTTACAAATACATTGTACAGTACCTAACTCAAAACGAACTTCCACAAACAGATAAGCAGCAAATTCTCTCCATTTATCATTGTTTTCCTTTTCACTTTTTAAAAACACTTCTACATTCCTAGTTTGAATTTTATAGTGAGTACGTCGACAACAAATACAAACATAGTTGGGATTTTCACCAGAAACTACTTTAAACTTTATTTCTTTTTCAAACTTCACATCAGTACTATCTTCCATCTCTTGTTCAACACCTACACCTATCAAACTCTCACTTTCTCTACACTCCTCTTGACCAGCAAAGAAACATAACTCTTTTTTACATCCAAAACTGATCCATGCAAAAGAGCTGTATTAATTTCATTTAGACATAATGCAGGACTTTTTACGTAGTATAATCTTCTAACTAACTTCCGCATTTCAGAATGATGTACTGCTAACATTCTCAAATTATGATAACGACTGACACACTTTCCTAGAAAGACCTTGCAAACCTGTATTTTTTCTCACTTTGCAAGGATCCAGTCCTTGTAATATCTTAATCTTCTGTTTCACAGTTTCTCTTTCATATTCTCTTAAGAAATGTAGTAAAATATCAATAGATTGTTGACGTATACTATAAATACTACTACAATCCCATGTAAACACTGGAGCCTGGGTACATCTCCCTTGAACTTCCTCAGCTATTACTTGTTCAACATTTTCTAGGAACTATCTTTTCTTTTTCAATTGGACAACCATTTTTCTAATCTATTTTGTTGAAAATAACTTTCTTCATTTAAAAAAGGTTCTGTACTAGAAGTATACTTCCATTTTCCGGAAAATATTTTACAAAAATTAGTTCTATTTACAATTCTTTTTCTTTTGCATTTGTCCTTCATATGCTGCATTATTGTATTTAAAGTCTTCAATCTTTTTAAAATAAAGATAAACAATTTTCTTTTCAATTCAAACACTTTTTCAATTACACTTAGAATGTCCTTTTTTTGTCTGTAAAATGCTGATCTCCTTTTATATATTTTATATTTTTTTTAGTACATTTTGGAGTACTCTACTTTTATAGATTCTTTTTTGAATTTCTGAGAATTGATTCTTCCTGCTTCCAACGTAATTCTTTTTCCGATTATCCAATTTTCCACTTTTTTGTACATTTTTCTTTTCCTTTTGTTTCACTGTCCTTGTTGTATCTGTCTGTTCTTTATTTTATTTTTTTATATAAACCTCTTTTCTTTGTTCTCTTTTTCTTTGCTCTTTTCTTGTAATTTTTACTCTTTCTTAATAATTATGCAAAATATCTGTAAAATAAGAAAAGTTTTGAAAACAATTTAATATAATTAAAATAATGATATATACATATTCACATGTATATCTATAAAAATACATACAAAAAAACTAGATCAATAATTTCAGCAATGGAACAGTGCTACCTGCATAATTGTAGTAGTGTATGAGTAGTGTAAAAGATACTGGAGCACAGCATTAGTAGAACACATCTAATTGTAGGACTGCATGGTTACAACCTGTATCATTCCATGAATACATGGCTAGTGACTAAAAGATTACAATACTACAAGGAGAGTGCCCGAGTGCATTTATAAGTGCTTAGGTATTGGCGGAGTGATAGGATAAGTAGATAGTGCTGGATGGGTGACTGGAGAAGTGCATAGGACTGACAGGAGGATTCCTACACTGTATAGGTACTAACTGGATATTTAGAGAAGTGCACAAATACTATGTAGCCGGTTAAAGGTCTGCATGGATAGTGCACAGAATATTGTAGTTCTACTTGTGTTAGTGGCTAGGCCATTCCATAAGTACATAACTAGTAACTGGAATGATTATAGTGCTGCATACAGAGTGTGTGGTGGCTTTATAAGTGCTTAGGTATTGGCAGAGGAATAGGGTAAGTAGATAGTGTCATGCACTTCTCCAGTCATCCATTGAGCACTGACAGCAGGATTGCTAAACTACATGGCAGGCAGAGGGACACCTGCGGGTCGGCTACCAGAGGAACAGCTGCGAGCCAAATACTATAGTAAATGGTACGGCTGTCGCCTTGCAAAGAGATAGCTACGACTGGTAACGTCGGAAGAGCGAACATGAAGGGGATATATTGCAGAGAGAACTGCAGTATATTTCCAGTGTTGGCTTGCAGAGGTAAAACTGCAGGCCCAATGGCTCTCAGAAGAAGAGCTGCAAGCCGAAAGATGGTTTGCAGAGGGAGAGCTGTGAGCTGGCAGGCTGGCTCGTAGGGGAAGACCTGCGAGCCGACTGACTGGCTCGTAAAGGGAGACCTGCAGCCCGTGGGCTCGCAGAAGGAGAGCTGCGGGCCGGCTCACACAGGAAGATCTGCGGGACATCGGTTATAGGGAAAGTTGCAGGCTGTCGGCTTGCAAATCATAGGTGTGGGACGGTGATGTGGGGAGAGGAAGCGTGAAGGGGGTATCCCGTAGACAGAGACCTGTGGTATATTTCCAGTGTTGGCTTGCAGAGCTAAAACTGCGGGCCCGACGACTCGCAGACGAAGAGCTGCGAGCCGACTGGTGGTTCGCAGAGGGAGAGTTGCGAGCCGGCGGGCTGTCTCGTAGAGGAAGAGCTGCGAGCCCACCGATGGTCCGCAGACAGAGAGCTGGGTGCCGGCGGCTGGCTCGTAGAGAAAGAGCTGCAAGCCGACTGACTGACTGACTCGTACAGGGAGAACTGCGGCTCGTCGGCTCACAGAGGGAGAGCTGCGGGCCGGCTCGCAGAGGAACAGCTGCGGGCAAACTGGTATGGGGATAGCTGCAGGACGGTGATGTGGAGAAAGGGATCGTGAAGGGGGTATCTCGCAGAGAGACAGAGTTGCGGTATATTTCCAGTGTTGGCTTGCAGAGGTACAACTGTGGGTTGGCTCGCAAAGGAAGAGCTGCGAACCGAACAATGGTTTGCAGAGTGAGAGCTGCGGGCCGGCGGGCTGGCTAGTACAGGAAGAGCTTCGAGCGGACTAGCTGGCTCGCACAGGAACAGCTGCGGGCCGTCGACTCGAAGAGGACGAGCTGCGGCCGGCTCGCACAGGAACAGCTGCGGGCCGACTGCTATAAGGAAAGATGCGGGCCATCGGCTTGCAAAGGCATACGTGCAGGACGGTGATGTGGGGGAGAGGGAGCATGAAGGGGGTATCTCGTAGAGAGAGAACTGCGGTATATTTCCAGTGTGGCTTGCAGAAGTACAACTGCAAGCTAGCAAGCAGAGGAAGAGCTGCGAGCCGAACGATAGTTTGCAGAGGGATAGGTGCGGGCCAGCGGGCTGGCTCCTAGAGGAAGAGCTGTAAGCCGACTAGCTGCCTCGTAGAGGAACAGCTGAGACCCTTTGGCTCGTAGAAGGAGAGCTGCGGGCCGGCTCGCACAGGAGCAGCGGCGGGCCAAGTGCTATAGGGAAAGGTGGGGGCCATCGGCTTGCAACTCATAGGTGCGCGACAATGATGTGAAGAGAGCGAGCGTGAAGGGGGTATCTCATACAGAGACAACTGCTGTATATTTCCAGTGTTGGTTTGCAGAGATACAACTACAAGCTGCCTCGCAGACAAAGAGCTGCAAGCCCACCAGTGGTTTGCAGAGGGAGAGCTGCGAGCCAGCGGGCTGGCTCGTAAACATGACCTGCGACCCGACTGGCTGGATCGAAGAGAGAGAGCTACGGCCTCCTCATAGAGGAATAGTTGCGGGCCAGCGGGCTGGCTCGTAGAGGAAGACCTGCCAGCCGACTGCCTGGCTCGTAGAGGGAGAGCTGCAGCCCGGCTCACAGAGGAACAGCTGCAGTCCGAGTAGTATAGGGAGAGCTGCGGGCCGTCGACTTGCAAAGGGATAGCTTCGGGACGGTTATGTAGGGAGAAGCAACGTGAAGGGGGTATCTCGCAGAGAGAGAGCTGCGGTATATTTCTAGTATCGGCTTGCAGATGTACAACTAAGGGCCCGAATACTCGCAGGGCGAGAGCTTATTCCTAAAACCATGTAATCTTTCAAACACATGTAACGTCGTTTTCTACCATTGAAACTGATAACCACCTTCTCTATACACTACAGATCCCACGAACATGCGAAAAAAAAGTATAAGTGCTATTCTTATACTAGATAACGCTCTAGTACTTAATTTTTATAAACACTACTGTAGGGTGCACAAAATAAACAATATGAGATGAGGAGAGTAAACGGAGGTGTAATTCATGAACTTTAATTATACCATTCCTTTAATATATGTATATTCAAGGGTTTCAGTGGGGTAAAAAAAATGACGGTTGTGTAAAAGTGGTATCAGTGTTCAGCACCGGTAAGATCCGGCCCACTTAAAGACCTGCGTATATTCAGCACAGAGACACAACCTAACAATTTTACTTACTTATGATAAGTTACTTTACTAGTGTGAAAAAATCGTACAGAAAATTTACTAAAACATTTTTTTTTCTTTTTTATTTCTCACACATTGATAAAATATCTCTTGTAAACAAACTCCCCTCTCCACCTTTATTTCGTAAGAACTAGCAATAAATAATCCCTTTAGCAGCATCTAGTCACTAACTACTAACACAGTGCAGTATCCCCAATTGTAAAGCACAAACACTATTTAGATTATATGTTAAAACATCATCAAATGATTCTAACCATCCATACATACAGAAAGTAACATGTACGTTTACTTTTTCCATTTACTCTCCATGTAATCTGTGCACATTTTCAACAGGTTCGCAGAATAACACCTATCTTCACTTATATTCAAATATACCTCACAGTATAAAATATAACATCACAACCAATGCATTTGTAATATTTCCAACATAACACAGTGCAGTTTTATACCAATGAAACTGATTGCACCATTCTCTATATAGTACATACCCTACCAATATGGCAATAAACTTAGAAGTGCTATTTTTATAATACAAAGAGCTGTATTATATTATTTTAATACACAGTACCGCTGAGGGCACATAATGATGGTGAGGGCTGGACAGAGTAAATAAAGGTGTAATTCCCAAACTTTTTATGTATCGTCCCTTTACTACACATATATTAACATTTTTAAGTGGAATGAAAAATTTGGCAACTGTCTTAAACAGGTGGCAGAGCTCAGTACCAACAAGACCCGGACCACTTAAAGGCCTGCGTATATTCAGCAGAGAAACACACTCTGACAATTACCTTCACTAATAATCACATTTACTTTATCACTGTGAACAAAATCGTACAGAAAATATACACACAACATTTTCATTTATTTTTTCTCACATATTTATAAAAAATGTCTTCTGAAGAAACGCTCCCCAACAACTTCCATTTGAAAACAGCACCAAAATCCAAAGCCTCCCAGTAACACACCAGTCTTGACTGATATTGAAATCTACCTCTCACTATAAAAAATACCACAAATTGTCCACATAACATTTCTGGTTTTTGTTCCATCTCTGTTAAGTTAATAACACATGAATTTTCTACTCTTACCCCTTCCTCACTATTTCCACACTAAGCATAATTTAACTTGCGTTCGTAGTTGGTATGCAGATTCCAAATGTCACAAACGCATTCAATTCTTTCTTTGCCACACAGTACATGTAATGCACCGCTCTCATCAAGAATGGAACCAGTAATGGCACAATTTCCTTGTTGCTCCACACATAAATCCATGTAAAGAACAAATCAGAATAGTTCCTTGATTTTTTTCAAATTGCAAAACTTCTCTCTATTGGTTATTTTTTAACTTTCCATATAAACAGTTTTTTAAAAATTTAAGAACACATACAGGTGAGAAGTTCAACGTATTCTATCAACACACTTTCTAGAACATTTACCACACGTGCAGGTTAAAAGTTCATATTTTTTTAAAACCTAATGATATATTTTTGCAACATTTTCTCGAACATTTAACGCACCTGCAGGTTAAAAGTTCACCATTGTTTTAAGTTCAAACAGTGCTTTCCAAATGCAAGTAGCCAGTTTGTTGAACTGAGCAAATTTTATCCTATCATATGTACTCCACATTCAAACTGCTTTTTATTAACCAATGACAAAGATGCTTTTCGACAAACTAATATGCACCCTACTTTTTAGTAAACAATGCTTTTCAGCTCCCAATCAGTTATCATTTTGTATGAGAAAAAGTAGTTCCCCATCTTTAAACATCTCTCTTATTCTATGAACGGACTGCATGAGCTACAGACATCTATCCATATCTTCCAGCTATACCTTCAAAATGCTAGTGTGGATCGTAGGACATAGCTATGTTTTCTGGTGCAAGAGGTATGCAGAACAGAGATGTATTGACTTAGACCTAGGTTTACAAAATCTGGACATTAAATGGTTTGGACAGAGAGGATTGAAGTGGCACCAATTGCTCCCTTTGGTTAAAACCTGTTTGCATCTCCAACACCCTGACCTCATGATTGTGCACTGTGGTGGTAACGACCTAGGCACATTGACTGGGGTAGGTTTGGAAATGCTAATGAAGGACACCTTTAGACAATTGATGTTGCTTTTGCCTCAAACTATCTTTGTATATTCCAATATATGCCAAAGACAGAAGTGGAAATGGTCAAACCAATTTTGTCCTCAGATTGAAAAATCTAGGAAAAATGTCAACAAAGCTGTGTCTGCATACCTCATAGACCATAGAATGGGGTCGATCTACAACAACAACATATGTTTTGATATGCTGATATCTACAGAAGTGATGGAGTACACTTCATAGATCAGGGAAATCGAGTCTTTCTGAATAACCTGAAGGTGTGCATCCGCACTTATATTTAACTCCAACTAATAAACACAAAGGCTCTTTTGAGAGCCACCTTATTTTCCCAATATTGGAGTGACAGCTGCGATCCGGCTAGCACAGGGAGACCTGCGGGCCGTCAAGCAGCCTCACAGAAGGAGAGCTGAGGCCCGTGGGCTCGGCTCGCACAGAGAGAGCAATGGGCTGTCGGCTCGCAAACACAGAACTGTGAACCAACGGACTGGTAGTGTTTTATGGTTTAGGGTAGTACAGTGGTGTTTGGGTAGTGTAGGGGGTCATGCCAGGGGTAGATTTTGGGTTTAGGGGAGTGCAGTGGTGATTGTGTAGTGTAGGGGGTCATGCTGGGGGTAGTGTTTTAGGGTTTAGAGTAGTGCAGGGGTTGTGCTGGAGGTGGTGTTTTAGGGTGTAGGGTAGTGCAGTGTTGTTTGGATAGTATAGGGCAGGGGTCTCCAACGAGTAGCTCGGGAGATACTGGTAGCTCACCAGTACCTTCAAAGTAGCTCTCTGAGGTGAAGTCAAACCCAGTATCAATTTCAGAGAGTAGGTGCCTATTAAAGAAGGCAGCACTGATCATCTCAAGACCCTAAGAGTGACAGCTAGCCAAATGTATCACAGTAACTCATACTAACACTCGAACACACACTGTGCCGGCTTATAGGACCTGCTACGTGACAGTCTGTATCCAATCTCAATATAATTAAGCCACAAGGAGATTGACCATGTTGTAGTCTCTCCTTTATCAGTCACAACATGTGTGTGAACAGTGCACCATCAAAAAGGGTGGCAGCTGTAGCCTGAGCTGTAATCAGTGCTGACCCACCAAAGTGCGGGACTGTAGGAGTCAGAGTGAAAATGTGTCAGTTAGATGCATGATCAGCTCAAGACCTGGGGAAAACAGGGTATGATCCAGACCAGAGAAAATTCAGAGATTCATCAACATTTATGTGTGTGTCCATAATAAACACTATTGCTTCCTGAAACTGTGCCTGGTGCCAAGAACCGCCAAATATATATATATGCTAGCCCCCATCATAAGAGTGTTATCTTTGGAATAATTGTGTCCATTCCTGACATAATAGTGCCAGTGGCATAATAATGGTCATCCTTGACCATTTTAGTATTTTTGGTCTAGTTGTGGTATCCTGGCAGCCATCATAGCTCTACTCTGAGCATGACTGGCCTATATGTACCTATTCCTGGCATATTAATGGTCATCACTCATATGTGGTCTTATCCCTGATCCTTCTGGTTTCCAGCCTTGGCACAACTGTGGCCCTAGTATAATGGGGGGCATTACTGGCAGAATCCAGGCATCCATGGTGCTATGGTGAGCATCCGTTATGATATAATGGGGTAACCCACAATTGTCCATGGACATGGGTAATAAATTGGTATAGGAAACCACGTTCCTAGACTTCTTTAAAGCTACAATTCAGTTATGAAAATCATTCATTAGTCAAAGGGCATCCGGTACATATATAATTAGCATTGTATCATTAATGTACCACAATTTGCTTTACAATACAAACAAGTATATCCTCAAAAGACACAAAGGCACAAAATATCGCTCCAATAGTGACTGTTTATTATTTAGTTACTTTTATAACAGATCACCATATTCAATGCTCCAAATAGAGAAAGAGGTTGCTCCAAGGGGAGTGTGAAAAAGTAAAGTGCTCGTGAGGTAGGACAGATATAAAGGAGGGGAATCCAAAAGGCAAATTCAATAACCTATCAATTACACATTCTGGTATCCTTAGTAAAACTGGTCGTGGTTCATAGTGGCACCAGTTTTACAGATAGGCCTGTCCCTTATGGATTTTCTGATAATGCACAGAGAACATTCATCTTTGAAAAGTATGGCTGGGATGATATCAGGTACAGGCCCACTGGGGGAGAGTGTCGACGTTTCGACCATGGTGCAATATGGGTAATTTATATCCCCTGCAGGCGTGTCTTCCTCAGGGGCTGTGTCCTGACTGTACCTCACCCTAGGTTGCCTCCCCTCCCCCCGTCCTGAGGCACCGGATGCCCTTTGACTAATGAATGTTTTTCATGACTGAATTGTAACTTTAAAGAAGTCTAGGACCATTGTTTACTATACCAATGGTGAGCATCCATGGCATATGACTGTAATATCTAGGAATTCAAAGTAGTCTGTCCATATGAGGCATTTGTACATGGCACATGATGATAATGACAAGCTGATGTTTTGAGACTGTGCATTTCTCAAAAACTGAAAACGGATATTTTACAGGCAGTTTTAGTTTTCAAAAATGGGGTTTCTTCTGGAAAATTGAGGTTGTTAGCCCACAGTGGAAAGTAGTATTAGATAGAAAAATTTGCATTTTCAGAAACTGGTGAATGATAATTCAAGCTGAGCTGGGGAGATGTACTGCTGTGGTTATGTCCTTTGTGCCACTGGGCATGTCAAGATTTGAATGTTACTTCATAAGTCAAGGAGAGGTATTTAATATTGAAGAACTTTTTACCAGCATTTCTGCTGGTAACCGCACTTGGTATACTTGGGTGGTAACTGCTGAAAATCTTGCTTTGGGTGCTCATAGTGTAGTCACTATTATACAGGTATAAAATTTGCTAGTAGCTCGGGAAGACTTTCCTTGAGCAGAAGTAGCTCTCACTACAGAAAAGGTTGGAGACCCCTGGTATAGGGGGTCATGCTGGGTGTAGATTTAGGGTTTACGATAGTTTAGGGATGTTTGGGTAGTGTAGGGAGTCGTGATGGGGTAGATTTAGGGTTTAGGGTAGTGCAGTGGTGTTTGTGTAGTGTAGGGGGTCGTGTTTTAGGGTTTAGGGTAGTGCAGTGGTGTTTGGGAAGTGTAGGGGGTCGTGCTGGGGTAGTGTTGTAGGGTTTAGGGTAGTGCAGTGGTGTTTGGGTAGTGTAGGGGTCGTGCTGGGGTAGTGTTTTAGGGTTTAGGGTAGTGCAGTGGTGTTTGGATAGTGTAGGGAGTCATGCTGGAGGTAGTGTTTTAGGGTCTAGGGTAGTGCAGTGGTGTTTGGATAGTATAGGGGGTCATGCTGGGGGTAGATTTAGGGTTTATGATAGTGTAGGGATGTTTGGGTAGTGTAGGGAGTCATGCTGGGGGTAGATTTAGGGCTTAGGGTAGTTCAGTCATGATTGTGTAGTGTAGGGCGTCGTGCAGGGGTAGTGTTTTAGGGTTTAGGGTAGTGCAGTGGTGTTTGTGTAGTGTAGGGGTTGTGTTGGAGGTAGTGTCTTAGGGTTTAGGGTAGTGCAGTGTTGTTTCTGTAGTGTAGGGGGTCGTGCTGGCAGTAGTGGTTTAGTGTTTAGTTAGGTAGTGCAGTGGTGTTTGGGTAGTGTAGAGGGTCGTGCCGACAGACTGAATCACAGAGCTCCGAGCCAACTGACTGGCTTCTAAAAGCATAGCCGCGACCTGGTGATGTCGGTAGAGGCAGCGTAAAACTGGTATCTCACACAGACACAGATGCCAGTGTTGCCTCCAGAGGTAAAACTACACACCCGATGGCTTCTACACGGAGAGATGCGAGCTGACAGACAAAATGCCTGCCAACACTTCCTAGTTTCAACCGTTCACAGCCAATGAGCCGCGAGCTCGTGCTCGTAACCCCTCAGCCAATCAGATGTCAGAATTCTCAAATATCGATGTCTGTAAAATTTGACATTTCTCAAAATCTACTGAACGGATGTACACAATTTAAACAAAAACGTGCTTTCTGAACAACAACCTTGCTCCCTGCCAAATTTGGCGTAATTCCGTTCAGCAGTTTGACCTGTAGCCTTCTCGAAAGTTTCCTATGGAAATTGCATTGAGAAAACACATTTTGGGACTCCCCTTTTTTCTCAGCCCCCCCTTGACCAATCACCCCCAAACTTTCAAGATAGGAGCTGATTCAAAAAGAGAAACGTTTTGGAAAATTTCGTAAAGATTCGTCAAATGACGCCAAAGTTCTAAGTACATGGAGGGCTCCAGGAGAGGGGCTGCGCAACCCCCCTCCCAACATGAGTGAAGCCCCGGGGCTGCGGGGACCCCAGCGGGCCCCGCAGCCCCAGCGAGCCCCCGCTATTATTTTTTAAGAAATGCCCCCGGGACCTAGCCCACCCGGGGGCCTCATCAAAATAAAACGCAGGAACCCGCGACCCCAGCGCGAATTGCACAGATTTTCTTGTTTCTACTCTGCCCCCTTCTCTTGTTTTGTACCTTTGTTTCTCTGTTTTCTAGTGACTCGCTTCTACCGAGTCACAAGATGGCTGCCAACACTTCCTGGTTTGGAGTGTTGGAAGCCAATCACAGTGAAGCACGTGCACGGGACTTAGGCTCCGTCCAGATATCGAAACCTTTATTTTTCTAATTTCTCAGCAACTACTGAACGGATTTACACCATTTAAAAAACAGGTCGCTTTCTGATCCAAGCACTACCTTTTTGCAAAATTTGGGGTAATTCCGTTCAGTAGTTTCGGCTCTAGCCTTGCACAAAGTTTCCTATGGGAAATTGATTTTTTCACTCTTACTTTTTGAATTTCTAAACAACAACTGAACGGATTTACACCATTTAAAAAAAAGGTCGCTTTCTGAACTAAGCTCTACCTTTCTGCCAAATTTGGGGTAATTCCATTCAGCAGTTCGGGCTGTAGCTTGTCACAAAATTTCCTATGGAGATTAACTTGGGGAAAACGTGTTTTTGGACACTCCTTTTTTCTCAGCCCCCGCTTGACGAAACACCCCCAAACTTTCAGGATAGGAGCTAAACTGGATAGACTTTTTTTGAGAATTTTGCGAAGATTCGTCAAACGACGCCAAAGTTATTAGCAAATGAAAAAATTGTTTTTCCTATGGAAATTAGGTTGTAACTATAACTACCTACTGGCGACCGCCAGTAGCTAATATGTGTGTGTATGTATGTGTGTATATATATATATATATATATATATTACCTACTGGCGGTCGCCAGTAGGTAGTTATAGTTAGGACCACGTTTCCATAGGAAATCCGCAACATTCTATTTTGAATAACTTTGGCGCCAGTCGACGAATCCTCGCGAATTTTTCAAAATAGGTGGGGCGCTACGCTCCGCTCCTACCCTGAAAGTCTCGGGGGGATTCGTCAAGCGGGGGCTGAGATAAAAGGGGGGTCCCAAAACGCGTTTTTCCCATGCATTTTTCCATAGGACCTTTAGACAGGGCTACAGCCCGAACGGCTGAACAGAATTACTAGAAATTTGGCAGAGAGGTAGTCCTCAGGTCAAGGAAGTGCCTTTTGTAGGTTTGGTGTAAATCTGTTCAGTAGATTCTGAGAAAATAGCCTTTAAATCAATATATATATCTGAGCCAGCTTACGGTGCGCTTACGGTACGCTTACCGTACGCGTAAGGTGGCGTGCGCGAGCGCGATTCTGATTGGCTCTTAGATCTTAGTAAACATTCGAATCGGCCGAAACCAGGAAGCGGCGGCCGCCATTTTCTCTCTCGCACTGAGAGTCATGTTTAAAATATAAAGCACAAAAACATATAAAGGGGCTGTTTAGACAGCTCCCACACACATAGCCATGTTGAGGGAGTCCCCAAAGGTCCCCCAATGCCAAAAACGGAATTTTTATTTTTTCGCTAATTTCGCCGATTACGCTTACCGTACGCGTACGGTAAAAAAATTATTAAAAAAAAAAAATTTCCACACTCTCCCCACCCCGTGCGCTATTAGTGCCCGAAGGGCAACAATTGTGCATGGCTTATTAGAGATGACATAAACTGAAATATTAAAAAAAAAAATAATAAAAAAAAAAATTATCCACACTCTCTCCACCCCGTGTGCAAATGGTGCCCGAAGGGCACCATTTGTGCATGGCTTATAACATTTACGAAAAATTAAAATATTACCTTTCGAAACGAAGTGCATCATATGTCCTCCATGTGCGCACGGTGCGCGAAGCGCATCGTGCGTACATGGCCCATCTAGCGTAACGTGGGCACGCGGTGCGTGTAGCGCACCGCGTGCCCACCGTGCGTGCACGGCACTAACTGCGTAAAGTGGGCGCGCGGTGAGCGAAGCGCACCGCGTGCTCACTGTGCGCGCACGGTGCGCGAAGCGCACCGTGCGCGCACGGAACGAACTGCGTTAAGTGGGCGCGCACGCCACGAATGGCGTAAAGTAACTTAGCATTTAAAAAAACGTACAAATTCACTGAAAAAACCATAGGTTTCACACATGTTATAGTTAGGAATTAGCATTTAAAAAACCTTGCAAATTCACTGAAAAAACCATAGGTTTCACACATGTTATAGTTAGCAGAAATTTTACTGATAAAAAACCAATGAAATTCCCCCGTTATAGTTAGTGCAGGCAACTATAACTCACGCGACCGCAATCTTCTGCTGATGACATATGTGTCTTTATGAAAAAAAAATATTTGTAATATATGTATAGCTAAAAATGTATGGAAGAAGACATGGGCAAATAAGTGTCTAAATACAGTATTAGCATCAGCAGAGGATTGCGGTCGCGTGAGTTATAGTTGCCTGCACTAACTATAACGGGGGAATTTCATTGGTTTTTTATCAGTAAAATTTCTGCTAACTATAACATGTGTGAAACCTATGGTTTTTTCAGTGAATATATATATATATATATATATATATATATATATATATTTTCACTGAAAAAAACCATAGCTCTCAGGGACGTTATAGTTTTTTTTTTGGAGTTTTTTTTTTAACGATTTATAGCAACACAGCTGTTCGCCTACAACCCGGAGGCCGGCAGCTAGAATCATGTAAATATCTTGGCAACAGTATACAGCTTTCTCTGCTTACAACCCTTCGGGCCAGCAGCGATTTGAGGTATGTCTTAATAAATCTAACTCTAATAACTTCCCACTCTCCCTCCCCTCCTGCTTTACCCAAAGAACTCTGGTAGCACCCTATTTGTCGTGTGGTGTGTGTGACTTTCTAGCCCCAACCGTCCTTCCTCTTTTCTCTATGGCAACAATCTGCGGGCCCATCACCCCTTCGTCACCCCACTCCTCCCAATAGCCCTTGTAATTTGACCATGACCCTGGCGTGTAGCGTGGTCAGTAATTCTTCACCGTTTAGGTTCTTAAGAGATCCTACCCCCCTGCACTCAACCACGCCACAAATGGTTTCCAGATGTCCTTGGGTCTAGATCTGCTGGGCATTAACTCCCAATAATATGAGAGCTGGTCTTTACAATAAATTACCGTGTTCACCCAGGCAGCTATTGTGGGGGGCTGCTGCTTTTTCCAATGAATTGCCACCTGTCTCTTAGCCAATAGTAGCAACATTGCCGTGAGCCTCCGGGAGCTCTTTGGAACTTCAGACATAAAGCCCAATAATACCGTCAGTGGGGTAGCCTGTATCCGATTGTTAGAAATTTGCCTGACATGCTCAATTACTTCCTCCCAGAATCCTGCTATCGGTCCGCAGTCCCATGCCAAGTGTGAGAACGTAGCGCTCGGTGCCCCACATCTCCAACACCTCGCATCCGGGTGAATGCCCATACGATGCAACTGAGAGGGCGTGCGATATAGCCTATGCAGGAAGTTAAAGTGGATCAATCTCAGTCTGTAATTCGGTGAGAGTTCTTGTAACTGCGAGCAGCAGTATTGCCATTGCTTGTCCGTGATAACCAGGTTCAATTCACTCTCCCACCCTGCCCTTGATGCGCTCACAATGACCGGCGATTCTTTTTGCGTTATATTGTAGATATGCGTGATCAGTTTGTGAGGGGATGGTTTTGCCAAGACATTTTCCAACGCTGGCAGTGTCGGAGGTGCTGTGGGAAGGACACATATCGGGCCCGGCAAGCGGCCCTGATCTGATAGTACAGAAGTGTGTCCGATGCTGTGGGTTCATGCAATTTACACATCTGCTGTAAGGGCATGAATGTGTCATTTGGATATAGATCGCCACCCTTTTCCAACGCGTGCGCTTTGGCTCGTGATGCGATTGCTTTGTCCGTTAGAGGATTGAGCAATGGATTGCCCCCCCAATGGCATGGATTGAGCATATAGTTCCCCGATATGGGCCCTCTGTGCAAGGCCTCTCCAGGCCCACCTCATGGTCTCCACCGTATCTATTTCTGAATGTTGGCTTTTGTAGGGCTGGTAGAGCGCTACGTTCACCGGTACAGGAGCTACCCTGCCCATTTCTACCGCCACGTGTGGCTGAAAGGGCGTGGGGTGCTGCCAGAAATGCAGGAATTGAGCCTGAGCGCTGTATGCATACAATTCGAAGTCAGGTGCTCCCAATCCACCCTGGGTGAATGGCAATGTCAGCAGCTTCCAGGATGCTCTGGGCTGTTTTCCCGCCCACACCAAGTCTAGAATGTGGGAGCTTCATTTCCTGAGGAAATTACGTTAAGTGGCATCGGTATGTTTACGAAGAAGTATAGTAGTTTGGGCAAGACGACCATTTTTGTAAGAGCTATTCGTCCCATAAGTGTCAATGGCAGCTGTTTCCATTTCTTTACTTTGCTCTCGATCCAGCCCATCAGTGTGCCGTAGTTAGCCAGCCAAATTTCATGCAGTGAGCGGCTCACCCGTATTCCCAGATATTTGATCTCCTCCCCAGCCCACTGTATAGGGAATTCAGTGTCGACTTGGATAGTGTCGTCAGTAAGCGGGAATATCATAGATTTCAACCAGTTTACCTGGATTCCTGTGAGCCCTCCATACCTAACTACCTCTCGCATGACTTCTACGAAATTCTCTTTCGGGTCTGTTAAATATATTATCATGTCATCCGCAATAGGGACATTACAGTTAGTTGGACATTTGACTCATATACAACCAGACAAATTCGCCCGTTATAGTTAGTTGAGCTAACTCGCGCGCCCACAATGCACTGGTGATGACGTCACATATTACATCACTCATGACATGGTCAATGACATCACTGATGACATCTCATATGACATCACTGATTGCATCATCCAGTGAATGTGTATTTCTGTAAAGTTTAAATATTTTTCATATATATCTATGCCAAGGTGTATTGAGTGAATTTACAAGTCCCTGAATGGATTATTTAGTAGGTGCGTGACTGACTGTATAACTGAGTGATTGAACATGTGTTACTGAATGTATGGGTTTGTGACTAAACTGTGTGAAAGTCTGTATTAGTGTCTCAGTTGGTGTATAAACGGCTGCATGGGTTGGTGAGTAGCTACATGAGTGTCTATATGGGTTATTGATTTGTTGTCTGTGTATCTGTATGAGTGCCTGAGTGCCTGAGTGTCTGTGTGGGTGGGTGGGGGGTGTGTGACTCTCTGCATACATGTCTGAGTGGGTGATTCACAGGTTGTATGGATTCAAAAGTACATCTGGGAAGGGCTGTATGGGTGAGTTAGTGTGTGTATGGGTGTGTTGGTGAGTGAATGAATGTCTTACTGGTATATGTGTGAGTAACTAAATATGTTTTAAGGCAGTATATGTGAGTGTTGGAGTATATAAATGACTATACGTGAGAGTAAGTTATTTGAAGGAGTGGCTGTATAAAAGTGTCTGCTTGTATCAGTGATTGTATAAGACAGTAAGTATGTGATAGTATCTGCATAAATAAGTGATGTGGTGTGTGTATAAATAACACAGTTGGTGTGTATAACTGTATACATGAGTAAATAGGTATGTGATTGATTCTTTGGATGACTGACTAGGTGAGTGAGTAACTCTATGGATGAGTGGCAGACTGCGACTGTAGGTATAGGTGCATGAGTGCATATTATAGTACTGTATTGATGAGTAACTGCATGCATAAGTGAGTGGATGTGAGTGTAGACCTAGGGAATAGTGGGTGGTATGTAGTATCTGGCATTGTTGTGTGTATGGTTTCAAAAATAGTACTCTGTATTTTAGAGTGCATGTATCAAAGTTTAAATTAGGCCATCACTATGTGCATCAGATTATCAGGTGGATGATGTCATCAGTGATGTCATTTGAGATGTCATCAGTGATGTCACTGACCATGTCATGAGTGATGCAATATGTGACGTCATCACCAGTGCATTGCGGGCGCGTGAGTTATAGTTAGCTCAACTAACTATAACGGGTGAATTTCTCTGGTTTTATATGAGTCAAATATCCAACTAACTAGAACGTCCCTGATACCTATGGTTTTTCAGTGAATTTCTAAGGTTTTTTAAATGCTAATTCCTAACTATAACGTCTGTAAAACCTATAGTTTTTTCAGTGAATTTCTAAGGTTTTTTAAATGTTAATTTCATATTTTAATATTTAAAAAAACCTATATTTTTTTCTATTTTTTTGTAATATTTTGGAACTCTATAAACCTTTTTTGTTTTTAATTTGAAAAATATGTAATGTTTTATATCTTCAAAAAAAAGTATGTATATTGTTTTTTTTTTTCTTGAGAAAACCGAAGTCCCGTACCAAGCTTCATCAGCACACCAATCCTATCCGCCATATTGCTAAACTCATAAAGGATGCGCGTTTCGTATCCGATGTGTTTGTGGCACCGCGTCCCGCGTAACATCATATACGTATGTGGTCGTGCCAGCTGCTACTTTGGTATGCGACGGGTACACAGTACCAAGCCGCGCCTTACGTCATGTACGTATGGGATCATGCCCGCTGCGCGTTGCGTATGCGACGAGTGCACGCTGCCAGGCCCTGTTACGTCATAGACGTATGGTGTCACGCCGGGAACGCAACTCCCTCATTTTTTTTTCTAAATAAGTTTAAAGTGTATATCAGAACAAGCGACAATCTAAAATATTTTAAACATTTATATATTTCTAACTCTAATAAATGTACATTATGGTAAGATTTTCTCAAAATCACGTCGGGTGCGGCCTCATTGCGCGCTCGCTGCGCGATTGCCATGTGACCTTAAAGAAAAGCATTTGATTGGTTCATAACATTTCCCATTGTAACAGTTGGAGGACCCCACCTATTTTCGCCATTCTCTCTACAGCGTTTGATGAGAGACTCCTATTCTCCTTAGAGCTTTTTTGAAAACTTTTTCCTATGTACACATATCTGACAGTACACACAACATGCAGCCATCATCTTCATCAATATTCATGCTCTGTAATGTAGCCTTCCACCTGTGATAGCCATGCATCTAAAAGCTACATAACAGAACTTTTCCCCACTGCCAGAGGTAACATGGTTGCATATGCTGTCCACAGCACAATGTAATGTGGTACGGCCCAGGGGCAGTATCATGCATACATAATGAACACACGGACACAGATAGATAGTGGAAGTGAGTACGGGCACGTGCGCTCGACTCCTTTTTATTACCAGGGTTACATATCCATTGACGTCTGTGCTGGATGCGTGTGGGGTGAGTGTAAAGCAGCCCTCAGGGAATGGTTGCTGCTAGCATCAACTACAACAGTAATCATTGGATCACACACACAGATTCAATAATAAAAGGGTCAATAGTTTGTGCTGCAGTAAGGTAGGGACACTAGATGTGAAATAATACACAAAAGATTCTATCGTAAAAGAACCATAACTTGTGGTATACTAAGATACAGGCAGTATATCTGAAATAATACACAAAAAGATTGTATCATAAAGGGTCCATCAGGTCTAGTGCACTTAGATAGCCACATCAAAAGCATTCAGCATGTGCACAGCCAGCGATGATGCGTGCTGCGGACGGGCTGTACTAGGAGCAATGTCTGTTGCCTACAACACTACATCATCTGCAATACGACTCGATCTGAATTGTAAACACTGCTGTCTGCAGTGTAGGCCAGAGAGCGGTCAGCAAGGGCCCACAGCCACATGGCGTTGACTTGAGCTGTCCTGTTTGCCGTACACGAAGCAACAAAAACCGTGTGCGGACCCTGTGATGATGCGTATTCGTGGTGCAGACAGAGCGCACTGGAGCAATGTCTTTTGCCTACAGGACTGCGTCATCTACAATAGCGACTCGATCTGAATTCTGAACACTGCTGTCTGCAGTGTAAATTGAAGGCAGTAGTGAGCACAGTCTTCCATGAATACTTTTTCTCACTTTCTCTTAAAAAAATACAACAACATAAATTACACAAAACTCTGCAATAAATACATCAAAACAATTCAAATTGCAATTTCTGCTGTCCACTGTGTACAGTTATTCAGTGTTCTTTACCGGTACCAAGAAGAATTTGATAATTGTACTAGACCTTTAAGTCATTTTAAAAAACTTCTTCAAGCAAGTATACTAAATGGCTATTGTGTATATTTCAATAGACGTTGTAGTTAGTTGCCTTCTGGATTCTGTAATTAAACAATCACCACTCTATCTGAATTGTGAGCCCTGCTGACCGCATTGTAGGCCAGAGGCAGTTGTCATTAACGCCTCACACCCACGTGCTGTTGGATTCGGAAGTACGCAGTTGGTTGCACCCGATCGGAGTGGGTACACAGAAATCATCACAAACTTTAACTTCTGACATCCTCAATTACAGAATCAACACTTCGTTTCACTGTTCCCACCTGCTGTACCATGGTGTACTCCACCAACTGCAGTCAACCAAGCCCAATAATCGTCTGCACCAGTTAGCTACGGAAGCACAGAGTCTGATGCACCTCAACGGAGGGGGTTCTGTCAAAACCAGGCAGCAAATAATATCGAACATCGTCCATTTTGGGATCAAGACACTGTTCCACTATTGCGATCTAGAGTTGCTTGCACCTGGTCGAAGGGAGTACTTTCATCTCCACTCTCAGATACAGTTCTAACATCCTCCATTGTGGGATCAAGACCCTGTTCCACTGTTCGAACCTGCTGTACCGCGGTGTACTCCACCGACTGCAGTCACCCAACCCCAATAATCATGTGCAGCAATTAGCTACGGAAGCACAGAGTCTGATGACCCTCAACGGAGGGAGTTCTGTGAAAACCAACAAGCAGCAGGTAATATCGGACATCATCCATTTTGGGATCAAGACACCGTTCCACTGTTGGGACCTAGAGTTGGTTACAGCTGGTCGAAAGGAGTACCTTCATCTCCACTCTCAGATGCAGTTCTAACATCGTCCATTTTGGGATCAAGACCCTGTTCCACTGTTCGAACCTACTGTACCGCGGGGTACTGGTGTCAACCAAGCACAATAATCATGTGCAGCACTTAGCTACGGAAGCACAGAGTCTGATGCACGTCAACGCAGGGACTTCTGTGAAAATTCACAAGCAACAGCTAATATCGGACATCGTCCATTGTGGGATCAAGACACCGTTCCACTGTTGGGACCTAGAGTTGCTTGCACCTGGTCAAAGCGAGTACCTTCATCTCCACTCTCAGATGTAGTTCTAACATCGTCCATTGTGGGATCAAGACATTGTTCCACTGTTGGGGCCTAGAGTTGGTTACAGCTGGTCGAAAGGAGTACCTTCATCTGCACTCTCAGATGCAGTTCTAACATGGTCCATTGTGGGATCAAGACACCGTTCCACTGTTGGTACCTCTTCGACTACTGTGTTAGTAGTATACAGAGCACTTCACGGTGCTGGGCCTCAGGCTGGGCGCTGTCTGCCTGTGTCGCGGTAGCCAGCGTTGATCTCAGGAGCCTTCCCAGCTCGCAGACCTCGGTTCAAAAGCTTCTGACGGCATGTGGTGGGCCCTCTTTCACATATGATGGTGTCGAAAGGTGAACTGTGGGGAATATGTGCGTTGCAGCGGCCATGATGTTTTCTGGGTAGCAGCAGGCGGAGAGCATTATTCCTGCAGCCACCCTCACTCATGGCGTCAGCCTTGTGGAGGTGTAAGCTGCGCAGGCTTGACAGACATGTTCACCATTCCGGAAGAGAACCACACCCAGAGAAACATTCCTTTTATTCATACCCCTACGCTAGCCTTGCGTACGCCGAGCCAGCCCACTACGCTAAAGATTTTGGGGGGGGGAGGGTGCATGTGTGCGCTATGTTTTCGTAATCTTCCCTACTGAGTGTACTATCATGGTTGCGTCCACTGTCAACTTCACTCAATAGACCATCAGTGTATGTTGACATGTAAATGTCTGTGCTCTGCATACTCAAGTCTCTCCGGCACATCCCTTCAACACTTTGCATTATATACTTTTAGAATCGAGAATCACTTGCCACCTTCGCACATACTTTGTTCCCATCTCTCCCCGCATTCTGTATTGTGTGGCAGAGGTGTTTGGTTTGTGTACATGGCTAGCCACGGTTCCCACAGTACGTAGTGTTGTTGTGTCTGCTAGGTGTACATGTTGTTTGTCATGTTGTATGTGATTATATAAGGTAGCGCGTTTATTCATGAGCAGTGGTTTCTCCCATTTACATATCGCTGTCTTAAAGAGGATACAGAAGTTTTTCTCAAAGGTGAAAAGTGCGACCACAATGGCAGTCATTCATTACTATGCAAGAATGTCCAACTGCACAACACTTCTAAGCTTACAGCCCCTAATCTTGCGTGCTTTTTTAAAAGCACGCCAACTCCCACAATCAGACCAACATTCACACAGCTTTCTAACGGCAGTTATCTGCTTCTTAATAACATGGACTGCTATGCAATGTGAGCTGGCATACCGTATGTCCTTACTGTTTCAAACCGCATAACTTTCTCTGGCAATCTCTCTTCCCACCCACACAAAGTAACTCCCAAAGTTCAACTTGGCCTTCAATACCTACTTTGAAAACAGATTTTATTAAATGGAGCAAACTGAAAGCGCTTTTGTTTCAAACAGAAGTGTCCCTCACTTCTCCAAAAGTAATTTATCGACTGCAGATAGCACGAACTTCAAGTAAAATACACTCCCTTTTAAATACGGACCTCCCATTACACTTTGTGAATTGTTACACAATTTTCAACACATCTGACATTTAAGGTCTGGCACACTTTTTTAACATTGTCTCCTCCGGCCTTCTCACAGGCTTTCAAACTGTTTTTAGCCTAATACCAGATTTCATTCATTCGATCATCTCTGGAATAACAGCAACAGTGCCCATAATTCTCGCTCTGTTTGCGGCCATCCTACTACTATTTTAGCTTGTTAAAAATGGCTACGCTCCCTGTGGTAACAAGCATGTCCGACAGAATACGCCTCTACGCGAAGCTACATCAATACCGTGGAAAAATGGAACAACTTTTCGGCTGCTTGCCTCTATCTATTATCGGAGCCAGCTACAAAATTTGTTTACACATATACAATCTGCGTGCAACCATCTTTTTATTGCAAAACTTGCCCAATCGACTGGCGAATGGATCTATGCCTTGCCAACATCCCAGCAAACGCTCCAGATATCCAGCAGGTAATGGAGTGTCTTGAAAACCATGAACTTCATTGTTCCGGCAGTGGAGCAATGGCGGATGCAACGCAAAAAGGTATCCTGGCGGAATGGGATTTCTGCGCAGCCGCGAAAGATCTCCTGCAACGTGCGACCTTTGACAACATCGCAGATTGACTGCCAATTCAAATTGCCGCTCCAACATTCGAGGAACATTACTGTCCCTTCGAGGATATGAATTGGATCGCTTCGCTTTTCTCACACGATGGCAAGAATCGCCTCTTGGAACATTATGCATCTCAAGCCACTGAAGAACTTCCGGACTGCAATCGCCAAGATTTGTAAGAAATTCCCTTTATTCTTGGATGATGTTTTCCAACTCTCTTGACTTTTTCCTATACGTTTTTTTAATACACTTCAATTGAACTATTTTCATATAATAACTTTCTAAGTATGCTTAGCCATTTGAACTCTGTTTTCATTATTGCCCCTTACCTCTCCAGACTAACCAGGGATGGGTGATGTATGGCCCATGCAAATACGCTATTTACTTGCTAAATTAACCTAAACCCGACATCCATTTTGAAGCCATGACTATTCTTTGTGCACACGTCTCTCTGCCTGCCTGTTATCCATGAAACCCTTTCACACAAATTAGCTCATCCTCAGCCTCTGCTCATGAGCCGGCGATCAAGATAAAAAAACACGGCATTGTTTAGGAACTGGTTGGCACAGTGTGGTAATCGTATCCTACCTTTATTTTCATTCTACAATTTACAGTCATTCATGTGTAATAGGTATTGTTTATGTCACATGGAACTGTAACATGTAATGTGGAATTGACTGATGCAGGAGCTTACGTTTGAATACAACAGAAGCGGTTGGAGTTTGCCTCAGCTGGATACCTTAGCTCTTGCACCAGTGGTTCCATTTATGGCACTTACATAAAGACACTTTTTATATAACTTGCAGACTCCATCGCTTTATCCCACACAACCACTTTCTTAAACACTCCTGATTTCACCATTTGTCTTTTGTAGCATTGCAACATAATGCGTTATATTCTTCACGATTATTTCTTTATTCCTGCTTGCTAAAGCACTCCATTCGAGTCTTCAGACCGGTAAGGGTGAGTAGTTTGCTTCCCACTCCCGCTATAGTCTAAACCCATACTAACACCTCTTGTACAGCTATGCTACAGCGGCCAGTATGCTACAGTGCCCAGAGCACATCAGTTTACAGCAATCCGCTCACGGTTTAATCCCCGAGTGTACCGGCACCTCACCTCAGTACCATCTCACTCTGGGTAAAACAGCACTTTCACACCGCTAGGGGTGAATACTTCACTTCACACTCCCTGTATAGCACACCCTAAACACCACACAGACCTCACAGCGCTTCTTTCCTCCTCTTTTTTCCCCTTACTCGCTTCAACGGAATCACAAAATGGCGGTCAACCCTTCCTAGTTGCCACCGCTCGCAGTGCTCACAACCAATAAGCAGCAAGCTCGTGCTCGTATCGCCTCAGCCAATCAGATGGCAGAATTCCCAAATATCGTTATCTGTAAATTTCGATATTTCTCAAAAACTACTGAATGGAGTTACACCAAATAAACAAAAGCATGCTTTCTAGACCAAGACCCTTCTCCCTGCCAAATTTGGGGTAAGTCCGTTCACCCATTCGACCTGTAGCCTTGTCTAAAGTTTCCTATGGAAATTAACATGGAGAAAACACGTTTTGGGACTCCCCTTTTTTCACGGCCCCCCCTTGACTAATCACCCCAAACTTCCCACATAGGAGCTGATATGAACAAATAATTAGTTTGGAGAATTTCATGAAGATTCATCGAACTACGCCAAAGTTATAAGCAAAACAAAAAATGCTCTTCCTTTGGAAACTTGGTCCTAACTATAACTACCTACTGGCGACCGCCAGTAGGATATGGGGATGTATGTATATATATATATATATTCACTGAAAAAACCATAGGTTTCAGGCACGTTATAGTTAGGAATTAGCATTTAAAAAACCTTAGAAATTCACTGAAAAAGCCATAGGTTTCAGGGGCGTTCTAGTTAGCTGGACTTTTCACTCGTACAGAACCATTGAAATTCCCCCGTTATAGCTAGTTCAGCTAACTATAACTCGCACGCCGCAATGCACTGCTGATGACGTCACATATTACATCACTCATGACATGGTCAGTGACATCACTCATGACACATCACCTCAGGGCCCGTCCCCTCCCTTCCCCACTGTGTAAACATGCCCTGTGGCCGTTTTAAATTGGGAGATTAAGTCCCCTTGAATCCTGAGGGTCCCTAGGGTCCAACTAGCCCACTAGGTACCTCCAGTAAGCGCCACAGAGCTGCGTTGCAGAGAGATGTAAAAAGGGGCACGGCCTAGACCACCTCTCCGCAGCGCAGTGGCGCTTAATGGAAGCAACTGGTGGGCTAGTTGGCCCCCAGGGTTCCTCAGGATTGAAGGGGAATTATTTCCCCAACCTAAAACGCGCCACAGGGCTTGTTTGCACACGTTAACTCAGGCCCCGTCCCCTCCCTTCCCCACTTTGTAAACACGCCCTGTGGCCGTTTTTTAAGTTGGGAGATTAAGTCCCCTTGAATCCTGAGGGTCCCTAGGGGCAAAATAGCCCACTAGGTACGTCTAGTAAGCGCCATTGCAGAGAGTTGTAAAAAGGGGCATGGCCTGCACCACCTCTCTGCAACGCAGAGCAGTGGCGCTTACTGGAAGCACCTGGTGGGCTAGTTGGCCCCCAGGGTCCCTCAGGATTGAAAGGGAATTATTTCCCCAACTTAAAACTCGCCACAGGGCGTGTTTGCACACGTCACCTCAGGCCCTGTCCCCTCCCTTCACCACTGTGTAAACGCGCCCTGTGGCTGTTCTAAGTTGAGAGATTAAGTCCCCTTAAATCCTAAGGGTCCCTAGGGTCAAACTAGCCCACTAGGTACCTCCAGTACGCGCCACACAGCTGCGTTGCATAGATCTGTAAAAAGGGGCGTGGCCTCAGAACACCTGTCTGCAACGCAGCTCCCTGGCGCATACTGGAGATACCTGTTGGGCTAGTTGGCCCTCAGGGACCCTCAGTATTGAAGGGGAATTAATTCCCCAACTTACAACTGGCCAGGGGGCGTGTTTGCAGAGTGCTGCAAGGAGGGGGCAAGGCCTCAGGCACGATGCCGGTCTTTTATTTATTTTATTTTTTTAAGAAGGAGGGCTGTGTGGCTGTGTGACCCCATCCCCCAGGGCCTGCACCCTATTTTGAAAAAAAAATGTGGCCCTCCCAAGGCCTTAATCGGCCCCGGGGACCCCAACCCCCGGGTCATGGCCTTTTTTTAAAAAAAAAATCTTTAGGAGGGGGGCTGCGTTGCCCCCCTCCTCAGGCAACTTATGGCCCCGGGGACCCCATACCCCGGGGCCGGCCTTTGTTTTTTATTATTTTTAAAAAATATATATTTATAGAAACACCTAGGACATGCTGGACAAACAGTATGTACCTATCACCATGACGATTTGCGTGATATTCATTAAAAGGCGACTATGCATACAATGAATCCACGTGGAATGTATTTACACCGCTAGTGAAGCTCTGACGTGTCTGACGCCCTACCGTGCCTAATCCTGGCGCCCCCGCTGGTGGGTACTCTCCAAGTAGACACCCTTGTCGTTTATTTATACAAACATTTAATACACACGCACACCAAGCCATTCAAAGGGGATTCGACAAAAATTCGACCAAACTATGCAAGAAACTCCCCTCGCGGTTAATGAAACACACATCCACCGCCGGATATGTAATACTTTTTATTTTACTCTCTGGAAAGGAGCCGAACCTCACTTGAGAGTCACAGCGTGCTCCTGGCTGAGCCCAATGCTGTGTTACACCCACCAGTGCCCGCCGAGTGCCACACACCTCTGTGTTGTATTCCACCAGCTAGTGCGTATGCTATGACACTCTCTAGCCCATGTGCACTGTAACACCACCCCGTGAATATGTCATGCCACACTTGCCTTCGCACGGGTTATATCCCATCTAACGTGCCTTCCTCGATGCCTATGTTATAACGCACAGCGCTATGCCATACATATTACAATCTGGGATCCATATCTTTGTCACAGTGCATATGCAACGTTACACTCCCCAGCACATATTTTATATTACAACTTTAGAGACTAGTTATGTTACACAACACTGCCCTGTGCATATTACACTCCAAGGCGTATATCGCATAGCACGCGCTAGTGCCTGTGCTATCTCGCGTTCTCCAATGAATCTGTCACTGCGCACAATGTATTGCATATTATATTTAGAGCCCCGGTTCATCTTATATCACACTTTTTGGTGCATAGTTTATACCATACACTATATCTAGTTTTCATTTTCAATCGTGCTCTCAGGACTATGTTCTATATAACACTGCGTCCACCTACCCTTTTCACAGGCATTACATTTTGCGATGGGGGGGTGGATGGTCAGGGGGTGTGTCTGCCAAGTGAGCCCGGAGTCACAGTCACAAACGTCCTCTTCTTCCTGAATAAAAGTGAGATTATGCTGCATACTTGTTCATATTTTAAGTAGTTCGCACAGACACACATTTTAAAAACAATAAAGTTCCTAATACCCACCTTCTCTGAACAGTTAGCTTGCTGCCCCATCCACCTCCTCCCTATCCTCTGTTGTCTGAATCCATGGACTAGCCTCCTCCCTCCTGCCATGCATGGTCTGATGTGCTGCCACTGCCCTCCATTTAACATGATGTACCAGTCCACTCCTCCTGCCCTCCATTGCCCATTTCTATGGCCATCATTGACCTTCTGCTTAGCCTCTGTGCTTAGCTTGCTGTCCCTATTCTCCTTCCCCCTGCCCTCCGATGTCTTTGTGCATGCCCCTGCTCCATCCTTTTTGCCCACCATGTTCCATGGACCTGCCACTCCTATCTACTCTGAGTGTTCTGCTGAGCTGCCACTCTCCTCCCACCTGCCTAGCATTGTCAGATGACTGTAACCTGTCCCTGCCACCTCCACCCTGCCTGTCCACATGCCATGCCCCTATCCCCTTCCTCCTGTCCTCCATGGTCCAGTTTACTGCCACACCCTTCTGCCCTCCCTGGTCTGTTGTGCTGCAACAGCTCCTCCTGCCTGTTCCGCGCGGTCTGTTGTGAGGCCCCTTCCCCTGAACTCTCTTGTCTGTGCCCAGGTCCTGACCCTCCCTTCTATCCTCCATGGTCCTTTGTGCATGCCCCTGCACCCTCCTTCTTGCCCATCATAGCCATTGTGCTGCCACTAACCCTCCCGCTTGCCATGTATGGTCTTCTGTGCTGCCATGGCCCCGCCCACCTTCCCTGTGTGGTCAGCTAGCTGCCCCTGACCCCTCCCACCTTCCCTCCATGGTCTGTGTGTATGCCATCATAGTCTCATTGTTGCTCTCCATGGTGTGTCTTGTTTCTAGTGCCCATCCTGCCTGACCTCCATGGTCATCTTGCTGCTCCTGCCCTGCCCCCTTGCCCCCAGCCCTCTGTTTCTATGTGCAGACACCTATTCCCTCCCTCCTGGCTTGTCTGTTCCATTGTAATGCCCCTGATCCGTCCCTCCTGCCCTTTATGGTCTGTTATGCTGCAGCTTTCT
Organism: Triturus cristatus; assembly: GCF_964204655.1. Taxonomy (NCBI): domain Eukaryota; kingdom Metazoa; phylum Chordata; class Amphibia; order Caudata; family Salamandridae; genus Triturus; species Triturus cristatus. The sequence continues at coordinate 1,186,769,733 of NC_140579.1, read as the reverse complement.
CTCCTGTCTGTCCATTATGGTCAGCTAGCTACCATTGCCTCTTTCCCCTCTGTTCTCTGTTGTCCATGTGCATGGTCCTGTCCCCTCCCTATTGCTTTCTATGGATTGTTGTGCTGCACTCCCGTCCCGCATGCCCTGTGTGTTGTATTGTGCTGCTGCAAACCCTGATGCCTGCCCTTTAGGGTCAGCTTGGTGCACCTCTCCATGTCCCTCCTGTCCTCTGTTATCCGAGTCCATGTCCCTACTCCAATTCCTCCTGCCTACCATGATCCAATGTACCATACTTGTGAACATTTGAACTTGGTAAGAGGGAGATTTTGAAAAAAAACTGGGGTATTGATTTTCCCCTTTGAGTTACATTGAAAAAGAGGAGATTGTAGACAGGTGACATATAAAATAAAGCCCATTTGAGCTTAAAAACTTTGGACGTTTCCTGGCTGAAACGGGTCTTCTGGCATGTATGGTTGTACTACCACTGCCTCTTCCTTCTGCCCACAATGGTCTATTATATTGCCACAGCCTCTCTTGCCAGTCCTGTATTGTTGGTTTGTCATCAGTGATGTCATCAGTGATGTCACTGACCATGTCATGAGTGATGTAATATGTGACGTCATCAGTAGTGCATTGCGGGGGCACGAGTTATAGTTAGCTGAACTAACTATAACGGGGAATTTCTCTGGTTTTGTACGAGTGAAATGTCCAGCTAACTATAACACCCCTAAAACCTATGTTTTTTTCTGTGAATTTCAAAGGTTTTTAAAATGCTAATTTCTAGCTATGCCTACAGAGATAGGACATGTGAAGAAAGAAGAAAAAACGCACAGAAACAAGAAAAAGAAATGCAGAAAGAAGCTACAGAAGTCCTCCAAGACAAAGAAAAGTGCTGGAAGAAGGAAGATGTGAAGAAAGAACAAACAGAGGAGGAGAAAGAGTTTTTGTTGCAAAATCATCCTGTACCCTCCACTTTTTCAGATGGGTACTGGTGGTAACTGACTAACCAGTCCTAGAGCCAGTGCTATGCTAAAAGTCACTTAGAATACAGTTAAAACGCCTACATACACTAGGGAACACTATGCGTTGGGGTACCCCTGTTATTAGCATGACCTCCTCTGTAAGTCCCTAGTATATAATAGGGCAGGGGTATTAAAACTACCTCTTAAAACGCGCCACAGTGCGTGTTTGCACACTGGTGAAGGTTGGGGAGGGCTGAGCTGACGTGTGCAAACACGCCCTATGGCCGTTTTAATTTGGGGGCTAAAGTCCCCTTGAATCCTGAGTGTCCCTTGGGTCCAACTAGCCCACCAGGTATCTCCAGTTAGCGCCACAGAGCTGCCTTGCAAAGAAAATGCAAAAAGAACTATTGATGGACAGAATGCAGAACAATGTCATACATTCACCCCAATAGAGAGATCTGGGCCTAAATCCATCGTTTTTTTGATCACCATGCCATTCCAGTTTGGACCCAACCATATGCAAATCATTCTTGACCCTGTGCCCAATGGGACCAGTCCAGCCCGAACTGCCAGGCCAGGTCCTCCCTGGACTGGAAACAAGCATCCTAGGACCGGTTTCGGGGTTTCACCCCTCTTCAGCCAGGATAGCTTGATTCCAGTGGCATGGAGAGCACGGGACTCACGTCTGAGCATACCCGTCCCACTCGGGGTGACAAATGCAAAAAGAACTATTGATGGACAAAATGCAGAATGATGTCATACATTCACCCCAGTACAGAGATCTGGCCCTAAATCCATCATTTTTTTGCTCACCATGCCATTCCAGTTTGGACCCAACCATATGCAAATCAGTCTTGACCCTGTGCCCAATGGGAACAGTCCAGCCCGAACTGCCAGGCCAGGTCCTCCCTGGATCTGGAAACATGCATCTTAGGACTGGTTCAGACTGGGTCAGACTGATTTGCATATGGCCATGTCTGACCTGGGGAGGTGGAGTGAGCTAAAGAATGATGATGGATTAAACCCAGATCAGATGACTGGGGTGAGTGTTTGATGCTCCGTCCATCATCCCCTTTGGTATCGCTTTGTTCGCCCTAAGTTGGCAGGGTATGCCCAGACGTGGGTCCCTTGCTCACTTTGCCACTGGATTCAAGATAGCCTGGCTGATGAGGGTTATGAACCCGAAACCGGTCCCAGGATGCTTGTTTCCGGTCCAGGGAAGACATGGCTTGGCAGTTCGGGCTGGATTGTTCCCATGAGGCACAGGGTCAGAATGATTTGCATATGGCCATGTCTGAACTGGGGTGGTGGAGTGAGCTAAAGAATGATGATGGATTAATCCCGGATCAGATGACTGGGGTGACTGTTTGATTTGCTCAAACGCTCCGTCCATCATCCCCTTTGGTATCACTTTGCAAAGAAAATGGGCACGGCCTGGACCACCTCTCTGTAACGCAGCACAGTGGTACTTACTGGAAGCACCTGGTGGACTAGTTGGCCCCATGGGCCCTAGGATTGAAGGGGAATTATTTCCCCAACTTAAAACGCGCCATAGGGCGTGTTTGCACACGTCATCAGGCCCCAAACCCTCCCTTTCCCACTGTGTAAACACACCCTGTGGCCGTTTTAAGTTGGGAGATTAACTCCCCTTGAATTCTGAGGCTCCCTAGGGGCAAATTAGCCCACTAGGTAGCTCCGGTAAGCACCATTGCAGAGAGGTGTAAAAAGGGGCACAGCCTGCACCACCTCTCTGCAACGCAGTGCAGTGGCACTTACCGGAAGCACCTGGTGGGCTAGTTGGCCCCCAGGGTCCCTTAGGATTGAAGGGTAATTATTTTCCCAACTTAAAACGCGCCACAGGGCGTGTTTGCACACGTCACCTCAGGCCCCGTCCTCTCCTTTCACCACTGTGTAAACCCGCCCTCTGACCGTTCTAAGTTGAGAGATTAAGTCCCCTTGATTCCTAAGGGTCCTTCGGGTCAAACTACCCCACTAGGTACCTCCAGTAAGCGCCACAGAGCTGCGTTCCAGAGAGGTGTAAAAAAGGGGCGTGGCCTCCGAACACCTGTCTGCAACGCAGCTCCCTGGCACATACTGGAGATACCTGTTGGGCTAGTTGGCCCTATGGGACCCTCAGTATTAAAAGAGAGTTAATCCCCCAACTTAAAACGTGCCATGGGGCGCGTTTACACAGTGATGAAGGAAGGAGGCGTGGCCTAAAGTGACATGTCTGCAAACTAGCCCACCAGGTACCTCCAGTATGCGCCAGAGAGCTGCCTTGCAGAGAGGTGTTCAGATGCCACACCCCTTTTTACAACACTCTGCAACGCAGCTCCGTGGCGCTTACTGGAGGTACCTGATGGGCTAGTTGGCCCCCAGGGCCCTCCGGATTGAAGAGGAATTAATTCCTGAACTGAAAACGCGCCACAGGGCGTGTTTGCATACATATCACCTCAGGTCCGCCCCCTCCACCACTGTGCAAACGCACCCCGTGGTGTGTTTTAAGTTGGGGGATTACCCCCCCCCCTTGAATCCTGAGGGTCCCTGGGGTTCAACTACCTCACCAGCTACCTCCATTAAGCGCCACAGAGCTGCGTTGCAGAGAGATGTAAAAAGGGGCGTGGCCTCAGAACACCTCTCTGCAATGCAGCCCCCTGGCATATACTGGAGGTTCCTGGTGGGCTATTTGGCCCCCAGGGACCCCCAGTATTCAAGGGGAATTCGTTCCCCATCTGCAAACGCGCCAGGGGGCGTGTTTGCAGAGTGCTAAAACGAGGGGGCGTGGCCTCCGGTGCAATGCCGGTATTTTTTTTTTTTTTTAGCATAGCCCCCCCTCTTTTTCTTATTTTTTGGCCCTGTGGATCCCATCCCCCAGGGCCTGCATTTCTAAATTGAATTTTTAAAAACAAATATTTTGGGGGACGGGGGCTGCGTGGCCCCCCTCCCGGGCCACTAATAGCCCTGGGAACCCCATCCCCTGGGGCTGGCCCACTCCGTTGGGGGCAGAGGGGGCTAACATGCAGCTCCCCGTGTGGAAAAGCAATTTGATTTGAATTTTGAAAGAGAAAGCAGGTTTCCCTGCTCTCTCTTTCAAAATTCAAACCAAGTTTGCTTTGGCAGGGCGGGAGCCTGCCATAGCAAACAGCAGTGTCCCGGGGGTGAGCACCCCGGGACACTGCAGGAGCCGGCCCTGGGCGGTGTCGGTCCCCAGGGCCATCATTGGCTCCAGGGGGGGGGCGCGCGGCCCCCCTCCCACCAATTTAGAAAGCCCCATGGGGTGGTGGTCCCTGGGGTCCATCACGGACCCCCCAATTTACATATTTAGAGCCCCGGGGAGGTGGCGGTCCCCGGGGCATGTGGGGGGGGGGGCTTGAGCCCGCCCCACACAGGGTATTTCTTTTTTTTTAAATAAACAAGCCCTGGGGGTGGCGGTCCCCGGGGCTGTGGGGGGGCCATGAGCCCCCCGCAAATATTTTCACAAAGCCCCAGGGGGTGGTGGTCCCCGGTGCTTGGGGGGGCCTTTGAGTTCCCCCAGCCATTCATTTTTGTAGCCCCGGGGGTGGCGGTCTCTGGGGCTGTGAGCCCCCCCACATATTTACATAAAGCCTCGGGTGTGGCGGTCCCTGTACCCGGGAAAAAAACATTACAAACATGGAAGTACGATTCGCACGGAAACACCATTTCCGTACGAGTCGTACAAAACACCGACCGACGATAATATACATACAAATGTGATCCGGGGAAAGCGCCGACGTGACGTTGGGATGCTTTCAGGCAGCGTTTCACGAACCAGGAAGTACGAACCACACCGACGTCACCCCGCACGGATAAAATTCTCCGGCTGCCAAAAACTGCCGGGAAATCAGGACGACGCGCGCAAGGAGCACCTGTACGCGACGGACAGCCATTGACCCGAACCTACCTGCCATCCCAGCCCTCATAGCAGTCCACCTGCTCTACAGGAACCGATGCAGACGCTGCAGAAGGTCAGAACAACACCCAGGGGCAAAGGGGGGGTGGGGGCAGGGGCAGGACACAAAACCCCCACCCAAGTCACAATGCATACATGCCCTGGACATACCTGACCTTCAGGGCCTGGTCACTTCGATGGGGTGGGGGCGTGTCCAGCAACGGAAGTGGATGTACACGCGAACCGGCAACACAACAATTCCGGTACGTACCGTACTCATGCCTTAAGAGCGTGGGTACGAGTCGTACAACGCCCACCCCTACGTCACCCCAATAATGTTGGTACGGCCCGTACCCATGTTCCAAAGGCATGGGTACGGGCCGCACCCCCACCGGGCATGTACGGCGCGTACCAACACCCCAACAGTGCATGTACGGACCGTACCCACACCCATGTATGTAGGGACCGTACCCACACCCACGTACGTATGGAGCGTACCCCCACCCCAACAGTGTATGTACGGACCGTAGTGGAGCGTACCCCCACCCGAGTATGTACGGACCGTACCCCCACCCGTGTATGCATGGACCGTAGTGGAGCGTACCCCCACCCGAGTATGTACGGACCGTACCCCCACCCGTGTATGCATGGAGCGTACCCACACCCGCATACACATGGAGCGTACCCCCACCCCAACAGTGTATGTACGGACCGTACCCCCACCCGTGTATGCATGGAGCGTACCCACACCCGCGTACATATGGAGCGTACCCCCACCCCAACAGTGTATGTACGGACCGTAACCCCACCCATGTATGCATGGAGCGTACCCACACCCGCGTACGTATGGAGCGTACCCCCACCCCAACAGTGTATGTACGGACCGTACCCCCACCCGTGTATGCATGGAGCGTACCCACATCCGCGTACGTATGGAGTGTACCCCCACCCCAACAGTGTATGTACGGACCGTACCCCCACCCGTGTATGCATGGAGCGTACCCACACCCGCGTACGTATAGAGCGTACCCCCACCCCAACAGTGTATGTATGGACCGTACCCCCACCCGTGTATGCATGGAGCGTACCCATACCCGCGTACGTATGGAGCGTACCCCCACCCCAACAGTGTATGTACGGACCGTACCCCCACCCGTGTATGCATGGAGCGTACCCACACCCGCGTACGTATGGAGCGTACCCCCACCCCAACAGTGTATGTACGGACCGTACCCCCACCCATGTATGCATGGAGCGCACCCCCACCCGTGCATGTACGGCGCGTACCAACACCCCAACAGTGCATGTACGGACCGTACCCCCACCCGTGTATGTATGGAGCGTACATGGCCAGACACAGGAGGGGTGGGTGCAGAGTCCTCCCAGCAGTGCCCAGACGCAGGAGGGGTGGGTGCAGAGTCCTCCCAGCACTGCCCAGACACAGGAGGGGTGGGTGCAGAGTCCTCCCTGCAGTGCCCAGACACAGGAGGGGTGGGTGCCTATCACTTCCAGCAGTGCCCAGACACAGGAGGGGTGGGTGTAGAGTCCCCCCAGCAGTGCCCAGACGCAGGAGGGCTGGGTGCAGAGTCCTCCCAGCAGTGCCCAGACACAGTAGGGGTGGGCGCAGAGTCCTCCCAGCAGTGCCCAGACGCAGGAGGGCTGGGTGCAGAGTCCTCCCAGCAGTGCCCATACACAGGAGGGGTGGGTGCAGAGTCCTCCCAGCACTGCCCAGACACAGGAGGGGTGGGTGCCTATCACTTCCAGCAGTGCCCAGACACAGGAGGGGTGGGTGCAGAGTCCTCCCAGCAGTGCCCAGATGCAGGAGGGCTGGGTGCAGAGTCCTCCCAGCAGTGCCCAGACACAGGAGGGGTGGGTGTAGAGTCCCCCAGCAGTGCCCAGACGCAGGAGGGGTGGGTGCAGAGTCCTCCCAGCAGTGCCCAGACACAGGAGGGGTGGGTGCCTATCACTTCCAGCAGTGCCCAGACACAGGAGGGGTGGGTGTAGAGTCCCCCCAGCAGTGCCCAGACGTAGGAGGGGTGGGTGCCTATCACTTTCAGCAGTGCCCAGACGCAGGAGGGCTGGGTGCAGAGTCCTCCCAGCAGTGCCCAGACGCAGGAGGGGTGTGTGGAGAGTCCTCCCAGCACTGCCCAGACACAGGAGGGGTGGGTGCAGAGTCTCCCCAGCAGTGCCCAGACGCAGGAGGGGTGTGTGCAGAGTCCCCCCAGCAGTGCCCAGACGCAGGAGGGGTGGGTGCAGAGTTCTCCCAGCACTGCCCAGACACAGGAGGGGTGTGTGCAGAGTCCTCCCAGCAGTGCCCAGACACAGGAGGGGTGGGTGCCTATCACTTCCAGCAGTGCCCAGACACAGGAGGGGTGGGTGCAGAGTCCTCCCAGCAGTGCCTAGACACAGGAGGGGTGGGTGCCTATCACTTCCAGCAGTGCCCAGACACAGGAGGGGTGGGTGCAGAGTCCTCCCAGCAGTGCCCAGACGCAGAAGGGCTGGGTGCAGAGTCCTCCCAGCAGTGCCCAGACACAGGAGGGGTGGGTGCCTATCACTTCCAGCAGTGCCCAGACACAGGAGGGGTGGGTGCAGAGTCCCCCCAGCAGTGCCCAGACGCAGGAGGGGTGTGTGCAGAGTCCTCCCAGCAGTGCCCAGACACAGGAGGGGTGGGTGCAGAGGCCCTCAGCAGTGCCCATGGAAAAAAAAGGGTGGAGTACCCACAGATCCAATTGCCACAATTGTCAGTCAGGTGCACAAAGACCCTGCAGTACATGTAACACATGTGTGCGAGGCTGGGAGTACACACATGCATACAGCCTAAAAGGGAACATGTCCACATGAAGTCATGTCAACAGACTACATACACAAGTACAGTGATCACCAAGGATGCCACGAATGATGCAGGTGGAGACATCGCTCTGCATGCATGGCCAAAGTTGAAGGGGTCCGTCACACACCCAGCTAATGTAGACACAGCTCAGCGTAACATATTGGGAACACCCTGCAGGGAAGATGTCAGGGTACACAGAGGAAGGAACACACCTTGGGACACTTTCACCATGCAGTAACTGCTTACATGAACAGAGAAACTTAGCTAACACCTTGTGATGGCACACAGATACCAGGGTACCCCCTATGACCAGCACACTACTACATTTCCCACACACCCAACACATGATCACCACCCAAAATCATGTAGCAGCCCCCACCAACAGCAATACCACAAAAGCAGTAGTGTCCTAAGGAAAAAAAAAGGCTTTATTCAGCATTTTCAAATAAAGTGTGTGTGGATAATGTTCAATATTTACAAAGCCCATAGGGCAGTCCATGAGTCACAGCTGGATGGTGGGACGCGTGTCCCCTAGCTTGCCTGCACGGTTCAGACCACCCTGTCTTCCACAGGGGGGTGGCATCATGTGGGGGGGAAGGACCAGGCACCACAGGGACAGGAGGGGCAAGGGCAGGCGTTGTGGGTGCAGGGACGGAGGACTCCACCACAGGGGGTGGGGCAGCGCCAAAGGAGGTGGTGAGGATGGCGCTGCACACGTCAGCAAGGTCCCCCAGCATATCCCCTGCACCCGATGGAACCACAGGCCCCAAGGAGGGGGTGGGGGCGGAGGAATGGGTCACAGCGCCACTGGGGGAGGGTGTGGACAGGGGGGGGCACTCAACTACCCTGACCGGGGACTCCTTTGCCCGCTTGCTGGGTGGTGTCACTGTTGGGCTCAGAGACAGAGCGGCCATGAAGGAATCCTTGCTGGATTCGTGGCCAGGAGAGCTGAGGGGAGTGGATTTGGAGGGAGTGAATTTTGCGGAATGCGGACTCCCACTCTGGCTGCGTGACGTTTGCCCCCCCACCCAGTGGGTGTGCCTACCTCACCCTGTGTGGGCGTGCCAGGAGGTGTGCGCTTGCCCTGCCCTGCTGGTGTGGTGCCTGTGTCTGGTGGTGTGCGTGGATGCTGACGTCTGGGTGTACGTGGGACAGGCATGGGAGTGGGAAGTGTGGATGGGGCAGGGGTAGGGGGTGGGACGTAGCGCTGCAGGAGACCCACTGCTGCAGTCAGTGTCGAGTCGATGGACCTCAGCAAGTTGCGTTGGTCAGACTGCGCGGCTGAAATGCCCTCCAAGTATGCCTCCATCTGGTTCAGCACTTGGCTGTGGCCTTGGAGGACATTAAGCGTCGCAGTCTGACCAACCCGCAACTGCCGCAGGATGTCCACAGACTCGGCATTGGTGGCAGCAGTGGAGACAGGGGCAGGGGGTGCGGTGCCTGGCAAGAAGGAGACACGTGCTGACCGAGCACGGCGGGAAGAGACACGAGCAAGTGGGAGGCCGGTGATCGGAATGGAGGGGCGGGTAGTGATGGAGTGCTGGTGTCAGCTGTGGGACCAGCCTCCGCCCCCTCGGAGTGCTCAGCCTCGGACCCGTCTGCGTCATAGTCGGTGGTGGATTGACTGGACAGGTCCTCCGCTGCACTCCCGTCGGCCTCCGTGCCACTCGATGTGCCAGACAACTCTGCACTGATGGCACTGGTGCTCGATCCCTCCTCACGGTCCGTGCCAGTGTCTCCCTCGGTGTCCCCCGACGATGCTGTGAACAAGGTGAAGAGACAGGAAATAATCAAACACCTGTATACATATGTCACATGAGTCAAATCCACATAGGTCACAGTGCATAGCCTGAAAAGCAACATGAGTAACATCTACAATACAAGGCACATATGTAGGCCCTGCAACACACAGTTGGTTGACCCACCATGCCACTGAACAACTATGGAGAGCATGACACAATAGCAAATAACATGATATGGATTTGGACAGAGGAGCCAGGCACTGGGGACAATCCAGCACAGCATGTGCAGCACACAGCGTTGGCGTAAAAAGGGATGAGCAGGAACCATGTCTATTAACTGTAGGCACATGCTGCAAAGGCAATACTTAAAAACATGCCCAACATTAAAGGGTCACTGCACCTTGAGTGTATGTCCACACAAACATCACACACTGGCCAGATCTAGCAAGGAGACTTCAGGTCTAGACATGTAGGCCTTGCCCGCACCAACCACCCCCTACATGAGACAATTTATTGAGACACAGGAAGCACTTACATCTCTTAGTCTGGAATAAAAACACATGGCCTGCAAGAAATCCTGATTGGACACAAAATACCCCTGGTGCGCCCGTACAAATACATCATCTACAAATGGCCATCATCAGATCATTTTACCATTACACACAGGCACTGGCCCCCGTGAGTATGAACAAGGGACATTTGGTCAGCCTGTACAGTGGACACATATAGCCGAGTTTACGTAGACACAAATGGTGCCAGGGTACAATGGCACAGAGCACAACCTATGCTGGAGACACAGGGATCGTCGAGATTTTTGGATTACACACATGATACCTAGGAAAAGATGCCCCAGGGGACGGTAGTGGCCACACTACTCCACGTTCCTGAATGGTACTGACTGCAACACAAGCCACCATCCCTGCACTCTGCATATCTCACACTCATGCACATTATGTCACAGGCCACAAAATAGGACATGCATGCTGTAAAGCAATACAGTTTAGAGACACACTCCTATGTCTGGACTCAGCATCAGTGACAACTGACATGGACCCCACAAGTACTGAACTGGACAGGGCACAGGCAAGGTCCCAAAACCTGTTACACACCACCCCCACACATGAAGCTGCAAGCATTGGGCACATCGATAAACTGGCAGCCTAGATAACCTTGTGCAAGTGTGACTACACACAGACCAGGGTACACATGCCAAGGAGGGGAAGGGAGGAAGGACAGCACCGCTACACTTTGGGGACCAGGAACTGCACTGCACATGTAAATCCTGGCAGTGTATCCATGCAACTGTGCACTTACAAATGCTGGTGACACACAACAAACACACATGTACCTACCCCCATCCTGCTGCTGCTTTTCCCGTAAGTGCCTGTCCATGTCAGGGAAGACGACCTCCAGCACACGCTTGTGGATGTGGGTCAGACGGCGGCGCCCATGGTTCTTTTGGCTCACAGGTGAGTCCCCCAGCAGGACCCGTGCGATCCTCCGCGTCCAGCACCGGATATCCTGCAAGCAATTCCTCACCTGGGCTAGGCGCCGCTTCCGACCATCCGTCTGTCTCACGGCACTGACGGCGTCCTTCCAGATCTGCTCCTTGGCACAGGCGCCTACCTGTGAGGGTGAAAAAGTGAGACAACATCAATACACCAGCGACATGTCACAGAGACACACATTAGAACAATTTGGCTGGTTTCAACAGGGCATAGAATGCATCAAACTCATTACACCTGTGTCATAGGGACACTTTCCTCTGTGGAAGGCAAAAAGCACTAGGTGGCATTGTAGAGTACACAGGTGGCATGAGGGGTACGACACAATCAATCATCCAGGCTCACACTGTGCATCACAATCGACACCAGGATTATGTGCAGCACCTCAAAGCAGTCACATGCCACAGGCCACTGAGGCGCCCTTAGCCGAGTACACAGACACACACAGCCACAGGACAATCACCTGCCATTGACAACTGCAGCTACACACCTCACTCTGCACATGTGCCACTAGACTGGGGGGTGTCACAGGTGTGGGGCTGGCCCATCACCGCAGACACACAGCACTGCTCCCTGCTCCCATCAGATGGGCAGGGTATATCCATCCCTCATGCAGCTGGGGTGCTACACTCCACATATGCACTCACCCACATGACAGGGGACTTACACACACACACACCAATGTCCAGGGGACAAACACATCTTTTGGACACTCTCAGCACATGTACACTAAACAAACACACATCTGTGGGTACTGCCACCTGTCACACTGGGGGGACCACAGATTCACATGAGGACTGTAGTAACAACATTCCCAGGAGGATTAGACAGGCAGAATGTGTAATGCCACATGCAGTGATTGTCACAGTACACACAATGCAAGTGAGGAGAGCAGACATGCACCACAGCATGCTCTGGCTGGGAGACATTAGGCATTCCCCCACCCGGGACCCACCCTACAGTACATTGCATGTGTGTTACACCTGGACACAATGGCAGAAGTCACAGTCACAAAAAAGGGGCACAGTCTTTGCTAGTGGACTCAGCACTCACCTGAACCCCTGGTCGACCGTACAGCATGGGGTACTGTGGGAGGATCACATCCAGCAGGGCTTGGTTCTCCTCCTGGGTGAAAGGCTGTGCCCTCTCCACAGACCTGGACATGGTGCCAGAGGATTCACGAGCAGCAGCAGTGTAGTTGAATCAAAGGATGTGCAGGCAAGTGCTCTCTCATGGGACCTGGCTGCCTTATATCTACCTTGCTGTCCTGTTCCATTCACAGGAGTACAGAGTGATTGGTCACTCACATTTGCATCCTATGTTTCCTCCAATCCCTTTAAACCTACCACAGTCAGTGGCTTTTCTTTTTTTTGAATTGAGCATGATGTCAACTCAACAGCCACTTTGCAACAATGTAGATTCTTTCAAACCGACTTTAGCTGGGCACCTGATGAAAAAAATTCAAACTTTAAACTCGGTCTCCATGACAACCAGCATGCATGTAGGGCTTTATACTTGTCCCTCATGTGTCCCCTATGTAATTTGGACATTCACACACAGGTACGGTGAGTTCCAGGGCCCTAGGGCACCCCACATGCATAGAAAACGGGCCGTACACGCACGTGTACGGGGCGTATCACTATGGGTACGCATACGCGAGCAAAGCCATAGTGAAATGGCCCGTACACGCGTGTGTATGGGGCGTATCACTATGGGTATGCATACGCGAGCAAAGCCATAGTGAAACCGGCTGTACACGCGCGTGTACGGGCCGTTTCACTATGGCTTTGCTCGCGTATGCGTACCCATAGTGATACGCCCCGTACATGCGCGTGTACGGCCGGTTTCACTATGGCTTTGCTCGCGTATGCGTACCCATAGTGATACGCCCCATACACATGCGTGTACGGGCCGTTTCACTATGGGTAGGCCTACGGCAGCACTCCCATAGTGATGGGGAACGTACACACGCCCTCAGAGCGCATGTACGGTGCATTTCACACCTGACAGTGGTGACAGGCAGCACACAGAAAGGAATAGAGCTGACATACATGTCCAAGGCTGGACATCCAGGCATTGTCTGTGCAGTACTACATGTGTCAGGCACAGGTGTGTCAGGCTGTAATGTGGCACATTACTCCTGAGTTGTGAAGGCAATAGATGTATGATATGTGTACAGGTGTCATGTGTGATGGTGGAGTATGTGCCAGACATCCCCTTCACTCTTTTGACATGTGTGCATGTAGTACAGAACACTTGTGAAAAGCGTCACCGCCATGGCACAGTCAACAACACACGCAACTGTCCCCTGATGCCAGCTACAGGGGTTTTCACACCTGACATGTGACTACCCGCGTTGCACGATGTGACTATGTCATGTATGTGTCGTGTGTTCCCATGGGCTTGCTGTAGGTGTTTGGTCAAATGCATCTGCAGTTGCTGCAACCAACATGTGTCTGTGTGTAGATGGCCATGGCACAGTGTTACGCATACCACGCCACATGTGGAATCCGACGTAAGGTGTGTGTGTATGCATCGACACGGAGTTTCACAACAAGGACATATCTGCATACTCTCAATGTATGTGGGATCATTCTTGAAATGTACTCCTTAATGGCAAGGTGTGTGGTGTGTCATTTTTCTAGTACATGTGACCTGTGCCTCTAGTGTTCCGCAACCTGTTTACAATGAACATCCTTACTCTGCACATATTTGGTTGTCTGTCACTCCTGTAATGCGTCTGCCTGCTCACTTACACTGGCCCACAGCTAGTTTAACCCCTTCCCTGCTCATGACGGAACCGCTCCGTCATGAGCCACGGTTGCCGTGTGCTCATGACGGAGCGGTTCCGTCATGCCACGACCGTTGGCGGCCGCTCCGCCCACGCGGCGCTGTTTCCCCGCCTGTGCGGGGGGACAACGCAACTGGGCGGAGTCATGACGGAACCGCTCCGTCATGAGCACAGCTCAACCGTGGCTCATGACGGAGCGGCTCCGTCATGAGCACAGCGCCACCGCGCTGCCCCCCCGCACCCCCAGCGCTGCGGCGGAATTCCCGCCGCAGCGAAGGGGTTAATGGCATGGCATTATGAGGTTGAGAATAAACGTTTGGAGCGGTCTCTTGGTAGGAGTGTCACATGGCTGCCATACATGTCCAGGGCATATTGCACAGACCTGACTCTGTATGTAGCATATGTGTATTGCCTGTTGACCATGTGCTGAGTACATTGACATTGGTGGTGTACTGTACTCACTCTTCGTTGTCCCTTCTAATTCACTGCAGGGCTCCGCCTCTCCCTCGAGCAATTCCGGACTTGGCTGACATGCGTGAAAATGACTGTATATGCCGCTACCGCTTCCCCCAACGTTTGATTGAGGACTTGACGACACGGCTGGCAGCACACCTCCAACCGCTACACAGGTATCCTGGTGCACTGACACCCAAGGTGAAGGTGATGGCAGCCCTACATTTCTTGGCCACGGGTACCTTTCAACATACCATTGCCCATGTGGGTGGGATGTCCCAAACCATGTTGAGCCGTGCTCTGCATGATATTTTAGAGGCCATGTTGGAGCACCTTGATGAGTTCATTAAATTCCCAACTCCTGAGCAGTTGACAGCTGTCAAGCGTGAGTTCTATGCCCTGGGAGGGATGCCCCATGTCATTGGGTCCATAGATGGAACACATGTGGCTTTGGTACCACCGCAGGCACAGGAGGTAGCCTTCCGTAACCGCAAGCATTACCACTCCATTAATGCCCTTGCGGTGTGTCTTGCCAAGATGGTGATTTCACATGTCTGTGCTCGTTTTCCAGGATCAGCACACGATGCGTACATCATGAGGCGTAGCAGGGTGCCTGAAATGATGCTGCAGCTGCGCAACGAACGAGCATGCATTGTTGGTGGGTATACTCTGCCAGTCCTGTATTTAACGTCATCTTCCTGTCTTACTGCTTCTCTGACCCACTCTTGTCCATGATGTTTCCATGTAGGGGACGCTGGCTATCCCAACATGCCATGGCTGATCACGCCTCTCCGCAACCCCAGAACGGCTGCCGATCACCGCTACAACAACGCCCATGGGCGGACCAGGCGAGTGATAGGACGTTTAGCCTCCTGAAGAGCCGATTCCGTTGCCTCCACAAGACCGGTGGCGCACTCCCATATGCACCGGTGAAGGTCTGCAAGATATTCCTCGTGTGCTGCATGCTGCACAACATGGCAGTGGAGAAAGCTGTGCCACTCATCCTGGATCCAGATGAGCAGGACCATCCACCCGTGGAGGATGAAGGGCTTGGGCACGAGGCAAGTGATGTGGAGGAGGAGGAGGCGGCGGAGGACATGCGGAGTCGGCTCATACGCGACTTCTTTGCTTAGTGGTGAGTTCCAGTGTCTGAGTGTGCACGCATTGGGCTGTGTGTGGCATGTGTTGCAATGTGTGTGTCCATCTGCATGTCTTCCAAGTGAGTCTGAGGTGTGTTTGTATGTGTCACTCGAGTGATGGTGCAATAGAAGAATGTCTTTCCTGAGTCATCATTGTCACCTAGCATGTTGACAACCTAATACGTGTCGAGTACATGCACATGCATGCGGATGTACTTCTTCTGGCTGACTTCTGGTGTGTCTCCCATCCACAGGTACTTGCGCATGCTGTCTGCTGGTGGCATTGTTGTGCTCCTGCTATTCCTCATGATCACAGCAACATGTGCTGATTCAGCGTTACATGCACGGACAAGTTAGAAAATCTCCTTCGGGTAAGGGATGCAGCACGGCTTTTTGGGAGTGGTATTTGTTTTGAATGTGTGTGCACTGCTCCTGTTCATGTTTGGTTACTTGGCATACATGTAGAATCACCATGGGGCACATGACCTGGAGCAGAATTCACCTGAATTGATGGTCAGACTTGGTGACAGTCATCTGTAATGGGATTGTGATGGAGCCATCAATGTGTGTGACACTGGCCTCGGAAACATACGGGTTGCACCGGGTTGACATGGTGTGTGAATTACCCATTAGGGGCTCAATGGTGTATAGCAGGCTCTCCGTGAGCAGCAGGGGGTGTTTAGCTGTCACCCGTCACTTGTGTGCCAGTGCCATGGATTTCCAGCATCTGTGGTGCTAAGGGGGGTGCCAGTGTTGGTCCCACGTCTTCATCCACATGACCTGTGTATGTGTAGACAGAGTTGCATTGGCATTCCGACACACATGAGTAATAAAGGTGTCCCTCTGCCTCCAAGGTGCCTCATCTCTGTCAATGGTGGTCTGTTGCCAATGTGCATGCGGCATGTCTGGCATTGTTCTCAGAGATGGTGCATATGAGTCTATGTGTAGAGTAGCAAGATGCAAGCTGTTTGTCAGGGATTAGAGTCTGTATTATGCATGATGTCCATGGCTGTGTAGGTTTTGTGGCCTGTCAGTCTCCACGACGGCCACTGTGCCGCATTTGAATCCATTGTGTGTGTGTGTGCCATGTTGAACCAGACATTCCTTCCTTGACATGCACCTTTTGCATGGTTCCTTCCTGAGATCCTTGTCTTTGTGTGCTACTTGTGGCATTGTTTCCTTGACATGGTGCATGCTGCTGCAGGCCCTGCTGCAAGGGCACCCAGTGTCCACGCAAACGAGCTGGTGTCCATCATGGATTGCTTGCTAACATGTGCTATGCTGATCAGCAGCATCTGTGCCTCATGCGGCAGCACACTCTGCATCATGCACTAGATCCCCAGTTCCATCCACCTCTAGGCAAGAGGGAGACCATCCCCCAGGTCAACTATGACATCCGTGTCTACTCCTACCCTTCACTCTACGGACATGTGCGTTAGAAATCCCATGATACTTGGCCACATCCAGGGTGCATCTGCACAGCTCTGCTACTACATCCGGCGACCAGGCCACATCAACGTCAAACAGAGATGGGGGGAGTGGATCACTGCCAGCTGCAGGATGACCTTCTCAATCCACGCACACCCTCAGGATGCAGCCCACACCCACAACACAACCTTGTGGCACTGTGATCCAACACCCTATTGTGCCATCTCCATGCATCCAACCTTGGCTGGCCCACCATTCGCCACATTCACCTGACTCAAGCATGCAGGACATGGTTCTGCCACGTGTCTACACATACCTGGGACTCCCAGCACAGGACACTCCACATGATCCCTGACCTCTGCGCATGACTGTTGCTCTTCTAAATAGGTCTGTGGGCACAGTTGTGCGGGCACCCCCTCAGCTGGTTGGGCCCATCACGGGTGAGTATGGTGCTCCATGTCTGTCTTGGATGGTACGTTGTGACCCATGTGTGTCCTGTGCCAGACTCAGACCCCAGGGTATGGTGGTTCGGAGTTAATTCAGAAATCAGGCATGGTTTGACTTTACAACACACACATGTAGTGGAATAATGCAAAATGACGGCATCATCTTGTGATTGTGATGAATTTTATTAGTGCTGGGGTACGTGTTTGGGGGGGTGACAAGAGGTGCTTGGCGGGAGTGTTGAATCCAAAGTTAACAGGGGGAGTTGGTGTCCTTGCCATTGACAGTCATCAGAGTCTGTGCCACAGTCTTTGTCAACATTGGTCAGACAGTGACCAGCAAGGCCATGTGGCAGAGAATGTCCTTTGCTGCTGTGCTGCTGTTGGGCCATAGGGCCAGGTGCCAGGCCAGGTGACCTGGGAGATGGTGATGTTCCGCTGACTCTCACGTTTTCTTGCGTGGACGACCCACCTTCCTGCGGGGACCCTCAGACGCCTGGCTTGACGGTGCAAGGGACGCTCCGTCAGATGATTCCTCCTCCTCCTCCCTCCCTGGGGCTGGTGCTGCTCTACGCCTGCTGGCACAGGGAGGGTTTGCCAGGCTTTGGGCGATCTGACGGAGGGATTGGCTCAGGTCCCTCTGCACCGCCAAGTGCTCTGCATGTCTTGCCTCCATCCTGGCATGATGCTCAACCTGCAGGGCCTTCATCTCATTGAGGGTCTCCACTACCTGGGCGATGCCTCTGGAGTCACGCCGGTATGCGTCCAGGATGGTTCTGACGTGTGCCATAGCCGGGTCCTGAGCCAACTGGGCAGGTTCGGGCCTCCGCCGTCCTCCACTCCCACCACCCCTGCCCACTTGCACCTGGCCTGCCGTTGTGGGCACATCGAGTCTCCGGGACCCCTGAGGGATGGCATTTGCGGTGTCGCCTGCCTCCTTCTGGGTGCCCAAAGAACCTTGTCCCTCCTGGACAGACTGGCTGCGTTGTTATGTGCGGGCAGGGCTCCTGGGTGTCTCCTGGGATGTGGCAGGAATGGGGGTGGTGGTTGGCACAGTTGTACCTGACGCAGGTGCTGCAGGTGGTTGGACACCAGAGGGGCCAGGTTGGTCTGGGTCATCCACGGAGTGGTGAGAGTCGTCGCTGGCGTTGGGGTCCTCTTCACGCAGAGCCTGGTCCTGTGAGTCTTCCCCCCCAGTGTTGGGGGGAGATCGACGACGTTGACCTGTGTGTGAGAGAAACAGTGTTAATTGTGTTACATGCGACATCCATGTTTCATTCTTTTTTGATTTGGCACAGTTCCTCTGGGTGGTTGGATTTGGCTAGCATTCCTCACACAGTGCACTTGTGCATGGGTATGTCCATTGGCCACAGCTTTCGACACTTGACCTTTGTGTGACACAATCTTAGTTGATGCATCTTTTGGGAACGCAGTCAGCAGTGTAGTGAGCGGGCGTAGCAAGCCATGCAGAGCCGCCTTACGTGTTGCACTGTACGTGGCCAAATGGTGTTTTTTAAATGCTATTTGAGAATGCAGGTAGGTAACTTAACAATTTGTGACAGGGTTCTGACGAACACAGTGGGTAGGTATACTGGGTGTACGGTTCTGTTTGTGCCTGCAGCACGGATGTACTCGTGCACAGATTGACACATGGCCTAGTGTTTATCAAAGGTTGAAGGGGGGGGTTAAGGCACTGCCAAACCTTGTCTACATGCACACAGTCCACCTGCTGATGAGCAGACATGGCCACACCACCCAAGGGTGATTTGGTCTCCCTCTGTCTCCCTTACTCCCTCCCTCTGTCAGCCTCCTCCCACTGTCTGTCTCCCTCTATCTCCCTTTCTCCCTCCCTCTATCAGCCTCCTCCCTCTGTCCATCTCCCTTTACTCCCTCCCTCTGTCAGCCTCCTCCCTCTGTCCCTCTCCCTTTCTCCCTCCCTCCGTCAGCCTCCTCCCTCTGTCCGTCTCCCTTTCTCCCTCCCTCTGTCAGCCTCCTCCCTCCCTCTGTCTGTCTCCCTGTGTCCACCTCTGTCTCTGTCCCTCTCTCTGCCCCTCTCCCTCCCTCTGTGTGTCACCCTCTGTCACCTCAGCCCAGCTTCCTGGGCACACGGAGTTTGCAGGTCTTGCAAAGGGCATTGGCTTGTTCATGTGGCTTTGTTTCTTCTCTGCGGGCACCCATTGGGCGGAGTGTGTGAGTCTGCACTGCTGCTGTGGCGGTGTGTGCTGACACTTTCAGTGTGCTGCGTCTTCATTGGCTGCGGTTATGTGCAAATTGTGCCTTCATACCCATGTCGTCCTGCAACGCGGCCACCATTAGCAGGCAAAACAGTACTGTGTGGGGACACACTGTTGGTATGGCTGTGCACTAAGCCATATGGGCTGAGGGCATTGTTGTGTGCTTCAGAGTTGCTCTATGTTAGTTTTGAGGCCCACCCTCCCGGCATCGGGGACATCCTGTCTTGTGTTTGTGTTTTGTGTGGCCTGTGACTTGGCCTGACCTTGCTTGGGGCATGGTGCATGGAGGCGCTAGTGGCATGTGTGTGTTTTTGGAGTGTGGTTGTGTCCGGTGCTGGTTTGTGGGGGTTGCGTGCATGATTGGTATTTGGGTTGTATATGGCGTTCCCCCCCATGTGAGGTGAGTTGTTTGTGTACTCACCAGGCTCTCGGACTCCTTCTAGTCCGTCACATGCCAACGGCTCCAGCGTGGTCATCACCTTCTCCTCCCAGGGATGGTAGTGTACCGGTCTGCGGGATGGCCCTCCTCCAGTGATGTTGGCCTGGTTGTGCTCGTCCGTCATTTTGCGGCGGACCGTCCTCCGCAGATCGTACCACCTGGCTTGGCACTCATGCCTGGTCCTTCTGGTGGACCCAACAGCATTCACGGAATTGACTATCCTCTCCCACATGGCAGTTTTTTCTGATATGCTGGTCCGTCTGATCAATGTTCCGAAGAGCTGTGGCTCGACTCTGATGATTTCGTCGACAAGGGACTCCAGCTCGTCCTTTGTGAACTTTGGATTCTTGTTGGTGGGCATGGTGTGGGGTGTGGGTGTGGATGGTTGTGGGGGTGGGGGTGTGGATGGGTGTGGGTGTGGGTGTGCAGGTGTGTATGTGTGAATGTGATGAGGGTGTGTTTGTGATGGTGGTTGTGTGAAGGAGTGCAAGTGTAAGGTGTATTGATGTTTGAAGTATGGTGCAGTGCGTTGTCTCTGGGGTCTGGCAGCAGTGGATCTGTTGCAAAGGATCATGGTTTGTGTGTGTTGGGCCTTTTTTTTGGTCCATTTGTGGGTGTGGCTGTGTTTGAACTTTGGGTGGATGTGTTATAAGGAGTGGTAGTGGTTTGGGCCTCTGTTTATCTCTTTGTCAGTTGCAGGTCAGTGTATAGGATGTATTTGGCCTTGTTGGATATGTTTTGTGGTGTTGTGTGCCTCGGATTGACTGTCCTTGTGTTTTTTTGGTTAGTTATGGTTCAGTAGGAGTGTTTTTTGCATCTGTACGGTGCGTACATGGGCCATGTTGTTGTACAGTGCTGTCCTTTGCTATGGCTTAGTATGACTCGTACATGCCCGATGTTGGGTGAGGGTGCTGGTGTGTGGGCCTGGGGTAGGGTGCGTACGAACACGGGTGGGGTGGGGGTTCGGTCCGTACATACACTGGTGGGGTGGGGGTACGGTCTGTACATACATGGGTGGGGGGTACGGTCCGTACATACACGGGTGGGGTGTTGGTACCCTCCATTCATACACGGGTGGGGGTACGGTCCGTACGTGCACGGGTGGAGGGTACGGTCCGTACATACACGGGTGGGGGGTGCGGTCCGTACATACACGGGTGGGGGTACGGTCCGTACGTACACTGGTGGGGTGGGGGTACGGTCCGTACATACACTGGTGGGGTGGGGGTACGGTCCGTACATACACGGGGGCGGTACGGTCCGTACGTACACGGGTGGGGTGTTAGTACGCTCCATTCATACACGGGTGGGGGTACGGTCCGTACGTGCACGGGTGGGGGTACGGTCCGTACATACACGGGTGGGGGGTGCGGTCCGTACATACATGGGTGGGGGTACGGTCCGTATGTACACTGGTGGGGTGGGGGTACGGTCCGTACATACACTGGTGGGGTGGGGGTACGGTCCGTACATACACTGGTGGGGTGGGGGTACGGTCTATACATACACGGGGGGGTATGGTCCGTACATACACGGGGGGGTGTTGGTACACTCCATTCATACACGGGTGGGGGTACGGTCCGTACGTGCATGGGTGGGGGGTACGGTCCGTACATACATGGGTGGGGGGTGCGGTCCGTACATACACGGGTGGGGGTACGGTCTGTACATACACTAGTGGGGTGTTGGTACGGTCCGTACATACACTGGTGGAGTGGGGGTACGGTCCGTACATACATGGGTGGGGGGTACGGTCCGTACGTACACTGGTGGGGTGGGGGTACGGTCCGTACATACACGGGTGGGGGTACAGTCCGTACATACACTGGTGGGGTGTTGGTACGCTCCATTCATACATGGGTGGGGGTACGGTCCGTACGTACACTGGTGGGGTGGGGGTACGGTCCGTACATACACTGGTGGGGTGTTGGTACGCTCCATTCATACACGGGTGGGGGTACGGTCCGTACATACACTGGTGGGGTGGGGGTACGGTCCGTACATACACTGGTGGGGTGGGGGTACGGTCCGTACATGCACGGGTGCGGTGGGGGTTCGGCGCGTACATCCGCGGCCGGGGGGCATTTTGCACGTACATGCGGGGTCTGTGGTGGGGTGTTCGGCGCGTATGCGGACACGTGTCTCCATGCTTGCTGTGGGAGTTTGGTCCGTACGGTGTTTTTTGCATACAGTTGTAAAATCTAAAGGACGGGAGTGATCGTACTAACGCGGTCGGACTTCATTTTTCCGACTCGTACGGTAAATCGTCCGGGGATGTGTCGGACACATTTTCCGACCCGAGGACGTGTGGGGGAGTTTTCCGGATGTGATTCGTATGGAGTTTTTCCCATGCGAATCGTACTTGGCAGTTTGTACGGTACTTGTGCGACTCGTACGTAAAAAAATACGGATGCGAGTCGTACGGTATTTCTTTTTACCGGATCGGAATCGGCACCATAGTTGGGATTTTCACCAGATACTACTTTATACTTTATTTCTTTTTCAAACTTCACATCAGTACTATCTTCCATCTCTTCTTCAACACCTACACTTATCAAACTCTCACTTTCTCTACACTCCTCTTGACCAGCAAAGGAACGTAACTCTATATCATCACAAACTTTTTTTTACATCCAACACTGAACCATGCAAAAGAGCTGAATTAATTTCATTTAAACATAATGCAGGACTTTTCATGTAGTATAATCTTCTAACTAACTTTCTCATTTCGGAATGATGTACTGCTAACATTCTTAAATGATGAAAACGACTTTGATATACTTTCCTAGAAAGACAAGCCAGAGAATGACCTTGCAACCCTGTATATTTTCTCACTTTGTAAGGATCTAGTCCTTGTAATATCTTAATCTTCTGTTTCACAGATTTTCTTCCATATTCTCTTAAGAAATCAAGTAAAATATCAATAGATTGTTCACGTATACTACAAATACTACTACAATCCCATGTAAACACTGCAGCTATTACGTGATCAACATTTCTAGGAACTATCTTTTCTTTTTCAATTGGAAAGCCATTTTTTACTTCATAAGAACGACCACAGGTATCAACTGCATGCAGTAATCTACTTTCTTGAAAATAACTTTCTTCGTTAAAAAAAGGTTCCGTACTAGAAGTATGCTTCCATTCTCCGGAAAATATTTTACAAAAATGTGTTCTACTTACAATTCTTTTCCTTTTACATTTGTCCTTCATACGCTGCATTATTGTATTTAAAGTCTTCAATCTTTTTATAATTAAGATAAATAATTTTCTTTCAATTCAAAGGCTTTTTCAGTAATTTTGGAGTACTCTACTTTTATAGATTCTTTTTCGAATTTCTGAAAATTGTTTTTTCCTGCTTCCAACATAATTCTTTTCCCGATAATCCAATTTTCCACTTTTTTGTACATTTTTCTTTTCCTTTTGTTTCACTGTCCTTGTTGTATCTGTCTGGTGTTTTTTTTTTAAATTAGAAACTGTTTTTACAAGTTTTTAAAAAAAATCTTTCCTTCTCTTACCAGAACACTTTTTCTTTAAAGATCCATGTTGTAGTTGATCTAATTCCTCTTTTCCTTTTTGTTTTAAATAAACCTCTTTTCTGTGTTCTTTTTTTTCTTTGTCTTTTCTTGTCATTTTTACTCTTTCTTAAAAATTATGCAAAATATCTGTAAAATAAGAAAGGTTTTGAAAACAATTTAATATAATTAAAATAATTATATATAAATATTCACATATATAACTATAAAAATACATAGAAAGAAACTAGATCAATGATTTCAGCAGTGGAACAGTGCTACCTGCATAATTGTAGTAGTGTGAAAGATACTAGAGCACAGCATTAATAGTACACATCTAATTATGGAACTGCATGGTAACAACCTCTATCATTCCATGAATACATGGCTAGTGACTAAAAGATTACAATATTACAAGGAGAGTGCCTGAGTGCATTCATGAGTGCTTAGATATTGGCGGAGTGATAGAATAAGTAGATAGTGCTGCATGGGTGATTGGAGAAGTGTATAAGACTGACAGGAGGATTCCTACACTGCATAGGTACTAAATGGATATTTACAGAAGTGTAC
Source organism: Triturus cristatus (assembly GCF_964204655.1). Taxonomy (NCBI): domain Eukaryota; kingdom Metazoa; phylum Chordata; class Amphibia; order Caudata; family Salamandridae; genus Triturus; species Triturus cristatus. The sequence goes on along the minus strand of NC_140579.1, from coordinate 1,186,745,781 downwards.
CAATAGTATGTAGCTGGTTAAAGCTCTGCATGGATAGTGCACAGAATATTATAGTTCTACTTGTATTAGTGGCTAGGCCATTCCATTGGTACATGACTAGTAACTGGAATGATTTAAGTGCTGCAAAAAGAGTGCATAGTAAAAGTGCTTAGGTATTCGCGAAGTGATAGGATAAATATATTATGCTGGATGGTTGAATGGAGAAGTGCATGGGACTGACAAGAGGATTCCTACAGTGCATAGGTATTAACTGGATATTACAAGACTATATCAATAGTATGTACCTGGTTAGACATCTGCATGCATAGTGCACCAAATATTGTATCTATAGTAGTGTTAATGGCTTGGCCATTCCATAAGTACATGACTACTAACTGGAATGATTACAGTGCTGTAAACAGACTGCATGTTGAAATTATAAGTACTTAGGTTTTGGTGCAGTGATAGGATAACTAGATAATGCTGGATGGGTGATTAGAAAAGTGCATGGGAGTGACAGCACGATTCCTACCCTGCACAGGGATTAACTGTGTATTTATAGCAGTGTACCAATAGTATGTAGCTAGTTAAAGGTGTGCATAGATAGTGCACAGAATATTGTAGGTGTACTTGTCTAACTAGCTACCCAATTCCATAAGTACATAGCTACTAGCTAGAATGATTACACTGCTGCAAACAGAGTGGATGGTGAATTTATAAGTGCTTAGATATTACCGGAGTAATAAGATAAGTATATAGTGCTGGAAGGGTGATTAGAAAAGTGCATGGGACGGACAGCATGATTCCTAGACTGCATGGGTACTACCTGGTTATTTATAGGAGTGTACCAATAGTATGTAGCTGGTCAGAGGTGTGGATAGATACTGCACAGAATATTATAGCTATACTTGTCTTAGTGGCTAGGCCATTCCATAAGTACATAACTACTAACTAGAATGATTACAGTGCTGCAAACAGAGTGCATGGTAAATTTATAAGTGCTTACGTATTGGCAGAGTGATAGGGTAAGTAGATAGTGCTGGATGGATGATTGAAGAACTTCATGACACTGATAGCAGGATTGCTAAACTACTTGGCATGCAGAGGGAGAGCTGCGTGCCAAATACTACAGTGAAAAGTACGGGCCGTTGCCTTGCAAAGAGATAGCTATGACCCCTAATGTTGGAAGAGGTGAGCATGAAGGAGATCTCGCGCAGACAGAACTACAGTATATTTCCAGTGTTGGCTTGCAGAGGTACAACTGCGGGCCCGACGACTCGCAGCCCAACAATGGTTTGCAGAGGGTCAGCTGCGAACTGGCGGGCTGGCTTGTAGAGGGACAGCTGCAGCCCGTGGACTCGCAGAAAGAGAGATGCGGGCCAGCTCGCACAGGAACAGCTGCGGGCCGACTGCTATAAGAAAAGGTGCAGGCCGTCGGCTTGCAAATCATGCGTGTGGGAAGGTGATATGGGGAGAGGAAGTGTGAAGGTGGTATCTCGTAGACACACACCTGCGGTATATTTCCAGTCTTGGTTTGTAGAGCTACAACTGCGTGCCCGACAGCTCACAGACGAAGAGCTGCGAGCCGATTAGTGGTTCTCAGACGGAAAGTTGCGAGCCGGCGGGCTAGCTCGTAGAGGAAGAGGTTCGAGCCCACCAATAGTTCGCAGAGAGAGAGCTGCGGGCCGGCGGGCTGGCTGGCTCATAGAGAAAGAGCTCCAAGCCAACTGACTGAATCGTAGAGGGAGAACTGTGGCCCGTCGGGTCACAGAAGGAGAGCTGCGGGCCGGCTCGCAGAGGAACAGCTGCGGGCGAACTGGTATAGGGAGAGGTGCGGGCCGTCTGCTTCCAAACGGATAGCTGCGGGACGGTGATGTGGAGAAATGCATTGTGAACGGAGTATCTCGCAGACAGAGAGAGCTGCGCTATATTTCCAGTGTTGGCTTGCAGACATACAACTGCAGGTTGGCTCACAGAGAAAGAGCTGCGAGCCAAACAATGGTTTGCAGAGAGAGAGCTGCGAGCCGGCGGGCTAGCTCGTAGAGGAAGAGTTGCGAGCCCACCCATAGTTGGCAGAGAGAGAGCTGCGGGCCGGCGGGACTGGCTCGTGGAGAAAGAGCTCCAAGCACACTGATTCACTCGTACAGGGAGAGCTGCGGCCCGCCGGGTCACAAAGGGAGAGCTGCGCACCGGCTCGCAGAGGAACAGCTGTGGGACAACTGGTATAGGGAGAGGTGCGGACCGTCGGTTTCCAAACGGATAGCTGCGGGATGGTGATGTGGAGAAAGGGATCGTGGAGGGGGTATCTCGCAGACCGAGAGAGCTGCGCTATATTTCCAGTGTTGGCTTGCAGACATACTACTGCAGGTTGGCTCGCAGAGAAAGAGCTGCGAGCCGAACAATGGTATGCAGAGGGGGAGCTGCGTGCCTGCGGGCTGGCTCGTAGAGGAAGAGCTCCAAGCCGACTAGCTGGCTCATAGACAAACAGCTGCGACCCGTCGGCTTGAAAACAAAGAGCTCCGGGCCAGTTCGCACAGGAACAACTGCGGGCCTACTGCTATAGGGAAAGATGCGGGTCGTCGGCTTGTAAATGCATACATGCGGGACAGTAATGTGGAGAGAGGGAATGTGAAAGGGAGATCTCATAGTGAGACAGCTGAGATATATGTCCAGTGATGGCTTGCAAAGGTACAACTGCGGGCCCCACGGCTCGCAGACGAAGAGCAGGGAGGCGACCGGTGATTCGCAGAGGGAGACTTGCGAGCCGGTGGACTAGGTCATAGAGGAAGAACTACAAGCCAACTGGCTGGCTCGTAGAGGGAGAGCTGCGGCCCGTCGGTTCGACGAGGGAAAGCTGCGGGCCAGCTCACAGACGAACATCTGCGGACCTACTAGTATAGGGAGAGGTGCGGACCGTCCAGTTGTAAAGAGATGGGTGCGGGACAGTGATGTGGGGAGAGGGAGCATAGAGGGGGTATCTCGTAGAGATAGAGCTGCGGTATATTTCCAGTGTTGGCTTCAAGATGTACAACTAGGGGCCCGAGGACTCGCAGAGTGAGAGTTTATTCTTATAACCATGTAATCTTTCAAACATATGTCACGTCAAATTTTGTACCATTGAAACTGATTATGACCTTCTCTTTACACTACACATCCCACAAACCTGCCAATAAAAGTATAACTACTATTTTCATACTAGATACAGCTCTATCACTTAATTTTTACAAACAATACTGTTGGGTGCACAAAATGGGTGTAGAAGATAAGGAAAGTAAACGGAAGTGTAATTCCTAAACTTTTATTGTACCATTCCTTTAATATACGTATATTGATGGCTTTAAGTGGGATGAAAAAACATGGTGGGTGTCTGAAAGGGGTAGCAGTGTTCAGCATCGGTAAGACCCGGTCCACTTAAAGGCCTACATATATTCAGCATAGAGACACAACCTAGCAATTTTCATCACTTATAATCACAGTTAGTTTACTAGTGTGAAAAAATCGTACAGGAAATTTACTAAGAACATTTTTTTTCTTTTTTCTCTCACACATTTATAAAATATCTCTTGAAAGAAACACCCCTCTCCACCTTTATTTCGTAAGAACGAGCAATAAATAATCCCTTTAGCAGCATCTAGTCACTAACTACTAGCACGGTGCAGTGTTCCCAATTATAAACCACAAACACTGTTTAGATTATATTTCAAAGTATCATCAAATGATTCTAACATACAGAAAACAATGTGCACGTTTTCTTTGTCCATTTACTCTCCATGTAATCTGTGCACATTCTGAACGGGTTCGCAGTAGAACACCTGTCTTCACTTATATTCAAATGTACCTCACAGTATAAAATATAACATCAAAACCTATACATATGTAATGTTTCCAACATAACAGAGTGCAGTTTTATACCATTAAAACTGATCGCAACATTCTCTATAAAGTACAAACCCTACCAATATGGCAATAAACTTAGAACTGCTATTTTCATAATACGAAGAACTGTATTAGATTATTTTTATAAACAGTACAGCTGGTGGCACAAAATGGTGGTGAGAGCTGGACAGAATAAATAAAGGTGCAATTCGCAAACTTTTTATGTATCGTCCCTTTACTATACGTATATTAACAGCTTTAAGTGGAAAGAAACATTTGGCAACTGTCTTAAATGGGTGACGGAGCGCAGTAACGACAAGACCCGGACCACTTAAAGGCCTGCGTTAAGTGGAAAGAAACATTTGGCAACTGTCTTAAATGGGTGGCGGAACGCAGTAGCGACAAGACCCGGACCACTTAAAGGCCTGCGTATATTCAGCAGACAAACACACTCTGACAATTACCTTCACTAATAATCACATGTACTTTAGCACTGTGAACAAAATCGTACTGAAAATATACACAGAACATTTTCATTTATTTTTTATCTCTCACAGATTTACAAAAAAATTTCTTCTGAAGAAACGCTCCCCAACAAATTCCATTTGATAACCACACCAAAATCCAAAGCCTCCCAGTAACACACCAGTCTTCACTGATATTGAAATCTACCTCTCAGTATAAAAAATGAGACCACAAATTGTCCACATAACATTTCTGGTTTTTGTTCCATCTCTGTTAAGTAAATAACACATGAATTTTCTACTCTTACCCCTTGCCCATTATTTCCACACTAAGCATATTTTAACTAGCGTTCGTAGTTGGTATGCAGATTCCAAATGGCACTAACGCATGTAATTCTTTCTTTGTCAAACAATACATGTAATACACCGCTCTCATCAAGAATGGAACCAGTAATGGCACAATTTCCCTGTTGCTCCACACATAAATACATGTAAAGAACAAATCAGAATAGTTCCTTGATTTTTTTCAAATTGCAAAACTTCTCTCTATTGGTTATTTTTCAACTTTCCATATAAACAGTTTTTTAAAAAAAATTAACGTCACATACAGATGAGACGTTGAACTTATTCTATCAACACACTTTCTAGAACATTCTACGATACCTGCAGGTTATAAGTTCACCATTGTTTTAAGTTCGAACAGTGCCTTCCAAATGCAAGTAGCAGGTGTGGTTCAACTGAGCAAATTTTATCCTATCATATGTACTCCACGTTGGAACTGCTTTCTATTAACCAATGACAAAGATGCTTTTCGACAAACTAATATGCACCCTACTTTTTAGTAAACAATGCTTTATATCACCCAATCAGTTTTCCTTTTTTATGAGACTAAAAACTAGTTCCGCATCGTTAAATACATCTCTTATTCTACGAACGGACTGCATGAGTTACAGACATCTATCCATATCTTCCAGCTATACCTTCAAAATGCTAGTGTGGATCGTAGGACATAGCTATGTTTTCTGGTGCAAGAGGTATGCAGAACAGAGAGACGTATTGACTTCGACCTAGGTTTACAAAATGTGGACATTAAATGGTTTGGACAAAGAGGCTATCTTGAATCCAGTGGCAAAGTGAGCAAGGGACACACATCTGGGCATACGCTGCCAACTTAGGGCGAACAAAGCGATACCAAAGGGGATGATGGACGGAGCGCTTGAGCAAATCAAACACTCACCCCAAGTCAACTGCTCTTGGTTTAATTCATCATCATTCTTTTGCTCACTCCCCCACCCCAGTTCAGACATGGCCATATGCAAATCAGTCTGACCCTGTGCCTCATGGGAAAAGTCCAGCCCGAACTGCCAAGCCACCTTTTCCCAGGACCGGAAACAATCATCCTGGGACCGGCTTTGGGTTTATAATCCTCATCAGCCAGGCTATCTCGTATACAGTGGCAAAGTGAGCAAGGGACCCACGTCTGGGCATACCCTGCCAACCTAGGGCAAACAAAGCGATACCAAAAGGGATGATGGATGGAGCGTTTGAGCAAATTAAACACTCTCCTCCAGTCAACTGATCTGGGTTTAATTCATCATCGTTCTTTAGCTCACTCCACCACCCCAGTTCAGACATGGCCATATGCAAATCAGCCTGACCCTGTACCTCATGGGAACAATCCAGACCGAACTGCCAAGCCATGTCTTCCATGGACCGGAAACAAGCATCCTGGGACCGGTTTTGAGTTCATAACACTCATCAGCCAGGCTCTCTTGAATCCAGTGGCAAATTGAGCAAGGGACCCACCTCTGGGCATACCCTGCCAACTTAGGGCGAACAAAGCGATACCAAAGGGGATGATGGACAGAGCGTTTGAGCAAATCAAACTCTCTCACCCAGTCAACTGATATGGGTTTAATTCATCATCATTATTTAGCTCACTCCAACCCCCCAGTTCAGACATGGCCATATGCAAATCAGTGTGGTCCTGTGCCTCATGGGAACAGTCCAGCCCGAACTGCCAAGCTATGTCTTCCCTGGACTGGAAACATGCATCCTGGGACCGGTTTCGGGTTCATAACCCTCATCAGCCAGGTTATCTTGAATCCATTGGCAAAGTGTGCAAGGGACCCACATCTGGGCATACCCTGCCTACTTAGGGGAAACAAAGCGATACCAAAGGGGATGATGGACGGGGCGTTTGATCAAATCAAACACTCAACCCCAGTCAACTGATCTGGGTTTAGTTCATCATCATTCTTTAGCTCGCTCCACCACCCCAGTTCAGACATGGCCATATGCAAATCAGTCTGACCCTGTATCTCATGGGAACAATCCAGCCCGAACTGCCAAGCATTGTCTTCCCTGGAGTGGAAACAAGCATCCTGGGACCGGTTTCTAGTTCATAACCCTCATCAGCCAGGCTATCTTGAATCCAGTGGCAAAGTGTGCAAGGGACCCACATCTGGGCATACCCTGCCTACTTAGGGGAAACAAAGCGATACCAAAGGGGATGATGGACGGAGCGTTTGATCAAATCAAACACTCAACCCCAGTCAACTGATCTGGGTTTAGTTCATCATCATTCTTTAGCTCACTCCACAACCCCAGTTCAGACATGGCCATATGCAAATCAGTCTGACCCTGTACCTCATGGAAACAGTCCAGCCGAACTGCCAAGCCAAGTCTTCCCTGGACCGGAAACAAGCATCCTGGGACCGGTTTCGGGTTCATAACCCTCATCAGCCAGGCTATCTTGAATCCAGTGGCAAAGTGAGCAAGGGTCCCACGTCTGGGCGTTCCCTGCCAACCCTGGGCAAACAAAGCGATGCCAAAGGGGATGATGGATGGAGCGTTTGAGCAAATCAAACACTCAACCCCAGTCAACTGATCTGGGTTTAATTCATCATCATTCTTTAGCTCACTCCACCTCCCCAGTTCAGACATGGCCATATGCAAATCGGTCTGACCCTGTACCTCATGGGAACAATCCAGACCGAACTGCCAAGCCATGTTTTCCCTGGACCGGAAACAAGCATCGTGGAACGTGTTTCGGGTTCATAACCCTCATCAGCCAGGCTCTCTTGAATCCAGTGGCAAAGTGAGCAAGGGACCCACGTCTGGGCATACCCTGCCAACTTAGGGCAAACAAAGCGATACCAAAGGGGATGATGGATGGAGCGTTTGAGCAAATTAAACACTCTCCCCCAGTCAACTGATCTGGGTTTAATTCATCATCGTTCTTTAGCTCACTCCACCACCCCAGTTCAGACATGGCCATATGCAAATCAGCCTGACCCTGTACCTCATGGGAACAATCCAGACCGAACTGCCAAGCCATGTCTTCCATGGACCGGAAACCAGCATCCTGGGACCGGTTTTGAGTTCATAACACTCATCAGCCAGGCTCTCTTGAATCCAGTGGCAAATTGAGCAAGGGACCCACCTCTGGGCATACCCTGCCAACTTAGGGCGAACAAAGCGATACCAAAGGGGATGATGGACAGAGCGATTGAGCAAATCAAACTCTCTCACCCAGTCAACTGATATGGGTTTAATTCATCATCATTATTTAGCTCACTCCAACCCCCCAGTTCAGACATGGCCATATGCAAATCAGTGTGGTCCTGTGCCTCATGGGAACAGTCCAGCCCGAACTGCCAAGCTATGTCTTCCCTGGACTGGAAACATGCATCCTGGGACCGGTTTCGGGTTCATAACCCTCATCAGCCAGGTTATCTTGAATCCAGTGGCAAAGTGTGCAAGGGACCCACATCTGGGCATACCCTGCCTACTTAGGGGAAACAAAGCGATACCAAAGGGGATGATAGACGGGGCGTTTGATCAAATCAAACACTCAACCCCAGTCAACTGATCTGGGTTTAGTTCATCATCATTCTTTAGCTCGCTCCACCACCCCAGTTCAGACATGGCCATATGCAAATCAGTCTGACCCTGTATCTCATGGGAACAATCCAGCCCGAACTGCCAAGCATTGTCTTCCCTGGAGTGGAAACAAGCATCCTGGGACTGGTTTCTAGTTCATAACCCTCATCAGCCAGGCTATCTTGAATCCAGTGGCAAAGTGTGCAAGGGACCCACATCTGGGCATACCCTGCCTACTTAGGGGAAACAAAGCGATACCAAAGGGGATGATGGACGGAGCGTTTGATCAAATCAAACACTCAACCCCAGTCAACTGATCTGGGTTTAGTTCATCATCATTCTTTAGCTCACTCCACCACCCCAGTTCAGACATGGCCATATGCAAATCAGTCTGACCCTGTACCTCATGGAAACAGTCCAGCCGAACTGCCAAGCCAAGTCTTCCCTGGACCGGAAACAAGCATCCTGGGACCGGTTTCGGGTTCATAACCCTCATCAGCCAGGCTATCTTGAATCCAGTGGCAAAGTGAGCAAGGGTCCCACGTCTGGGCGTTCCCTGCCAACCCTGGGCAAACAAAGCGATGCCAAAGGGGATGATGGATGGAGCGTTTGAGCAAATCAAACACTCAACCCCAGTCAACTGATCTGGGTTTAATTCATCATCATTCTTTAGCTCACTCCACCTCCCCAGTTCAGACATGGCCATATGCAAATCGGTCTGACCCTGTGCCTCATGGGAACAGTCTAGCCCGAACTGCCAAGCCATGTCTTCCCTGGACCTGAAAAAAGCATCCTGGGACCGGTTTCGGGTTCATAACCCTCATCAGCCAGGCTATCTTGAATCCAGTGGCAAAGTGAGCAAGGGTCCCACGTCTGGGCGTTCCCTGCCAACCCTGGGCAAACAAAGCGATGCCAAAGGGGATGATGGATGGAGCGTTTGAGCAAATCAAACACTCACCCCCAGTCAACTGATCTGGGTTTAATTCATCATCATTCTTTAGTTCACTCCACCACCCCAGTTCAGACATGGCAATATGCACATCAGTCTGACCCTGTGCCTCATGGGAACAGTCCAGCCCGAACTGCTAAGCCATTTCTTGCCTGGACCGGAAGCAAGCATCATGGGACCGGTTTCGGGTTCATAGCCCTCATCAGCCAGGCTATCTTGAATCCAGTGGCAAAGTGAGCAAGGGACCCATGTCTGGGCATACCCTGCCAACTTAGGGCGAACAGAGCGATACCAAAGGGGATGATGGACGGAGCGTTTGAGGAAATCAAACACTCACCCCAAGTCAACTGCTCTGGGTTTAATTCATCATCATTCTTTAGTTCACTCCACCACCCCAGTTCAGACATGGCAATATGCACATCAGTCTGACCCTGTGCCTCATGGGAACAGTCCAGCCCGAACTGCTAAGCCATTTCTTGCCTGGACCGGAAGCAAGCATCATGGGACCGGTTTCGGGTTCATAGCCCTCATCAGCCAGGCTATCTTGAATCCAGTGGCAAAGTGAGCAAGGGACCCATGTCTGGGCATACCCTGCCAACTTAGGGCGAACAGAGCGATACCAAAGGGGATGATGGACGGAGCGTTTGAGGAAATCAAACACTCACCCCAAGTCAACTGCTCTGGGTTTAATTCATCATCATTCTTTAGCTCACTCCACCACCCCAGTTCAGACATGGCCATATGCAAATCAGTCTGACCCTGTGCTTCATGGGAACAGTCCATCCCGAACTGCCATGCCATGTCTTCCCTGGACCGGAAGCAAGCATCATGGTACCGGTTTCGGGTTCATAACCCTCATCAGCCAGGGTATCTTGAATCCAGTGGCAAAGTGAGCAAGGGACACACATCTGGGCATACACTGCCAACTTAGGGCGAACAAAGCGATACCAAAGGGGATGATGGACGGAGCGTTTGAGCAAAGAAAACACTCACCCCCAGTCAACTGCTCTGGGTTTAATTCATCATCATTCTTTAGCTCACTCCACCACCCCAGTTCAGACATGGCCATATGCAAATCAGTCTGACCCTGTGCCTCATGGGAACAGTCCAGCCCGAACTGCCAAGCCACCTTTTCCCAGGACCGGAAACAATCATCCTGGGACCGGCTTCGGGTTCATAACCCTCATCAGCCAGGCTATCTTGAATCCAGTGGCAATGTGAGCAAGCGACCCACATCTGGGCATACCTTGCCAACTTAGGGCGAACAAAGCGATACCAAAGGGGATGATGGACGGAGCGTTTGAGCAAATCAAACACTCACCCCCAGTCAACTGATCTGGGTTTAATTCATCATCATTCTTTAGCTCTCTCCACCACCCCAGTTCAGACATGGCCACATGCAAATCTGTCTGACCCTGTACCTCATGGGAACAGTCCAGCCCAAACTACCAAGCCATGTCTTCCCTGGACCGGAAGCAAGCAATATGGGACTGGTTTTGGGTTCATTACCCTCATCAGTCAGGCTCTCTTGAATCCCATGGCAAAGTGAGCAAGGGACCCACGTCTGGGCGATCCCTGACAACTTAGGGCGAACAAAGCGATGCCAATGGGGATGATGGATGGAGCGTTTTTTAGCAAATCAAACACTCACCCCCAGTCAACTGATCTGGGTTTAATTCATCATCATTCTTTAGCTCACTCAACCACCCCAGTTCAGACATGGTCATATGCAAATCAGTCTGACACTGTGCCTCATGGGAACAGTCCAGCCCGAACTGCCAAGCCAAGTCTTCCCTGGACCGGAAACAAGCATCCTGGGACCGGTTTCGGGTTCATAACCCTCATCAGCCAGGCTATCTTAAATCCAGTGGCAAAGTGAGCAAGGGTCCCACGTCTGGGCGTTCCCTGCCAACTTTGGGCAAACAAAGCGATGCCAAAGGGGATGATGGATGGAGCGTTTGAGCAAATCAAACACTCAACCCCAGTCAACTGATCTGGGTTTAATTCATCATCATTCTTTAGCTCACTCCACCTCCCCAGTTCAGACATGGCCATATGCAAATCGGTCTGGCCCTGTGCCTCATGGGAACAGTCCAGCCCGAACTGCCAAGCCATGTCTTCCCTGGACCTGAAAAAAGCATCCTGGGACCGGGTTCAGGTTCATAACCCTCATCAGCCAGGCTATCTTGAATCCAGTGGCAAAGTGAGCAAGGGTCCCACGTCTGGGCATACCCTGCCAAATTAGGGCGAACAAAGAAATACCAATGGGGAGTATGGATGGAGCATTTGAGCAAATCAAACACTCACCCCCAGTCAACTGATCTGGGTTTAATTCATCATAATTCTTTATCTCACTCCACCACGCCAGTTCAGACATGGCCATACGCAAATCAGTCTGACCCTGTGCCTAATGGGAACAGTCCAGCCCGAACTGCTAAGCCATTTCTTGCCTGGACCGGAAGCAAGCATCATGGGACCGGTTTCGGGTTCATAACCCTCATCAGCCAGGCTATCTTGAATCCAGTGGCAAAGTGAGCAAGGGACCCATGTCTGGGCATACCCTGCCAACTTAGGGCGAACAGAGCGATACCAAAGGGGATGATGGATGGAGCGTTTGAGGAAATCAAACACTTACCCCCAGTCAACTGATCTGGATTTAATTCATCATCATTCTTTAGCTCACTCCACCACCCCAGTTCAGACATGGCCATATGCAAATCAGTCTGACCCTGTGCCTCATGGGAACAGTCCAGCCCGAAATGCCAAGCCACCTTTTCCCAGGACCGGAAACAATCATCCTGGGACCGGCTTCGTGTTCATAACCCTCATCAGCCAGGCTATCTTGTATACAGTGGCAAAGTGAGCAAGGGACCCACGTCTGGGCATACCCTGCCAACCTAGGGCAAACAAAGCGATACCAAAGGGGATGATGGACGGAGCATTTGAGAAAATCAAACACTCTCCCCCAGTCAACTGATCTGGGTTTAATTCATCATCATTCTTTAGTTCACTCCACCAACCTAGTTCAGACATGGCCATATGTAAATCAGTCTGACCCTGTGCCTCATGGGAATAGTCCAGCTCGAACTGCCAAGCCATGTCTTATCTGGACCGGAAACAAGCATCCTCGGACCGGTTTCGGGTTCATAACCCTCATCAGCCAGGCTCTCTTGAATCCAGTGGCAAAGTGTGCAAGGGACCCACATCTGGGCATACCCTGCCTACTTAGGGGAAACAAAGCGATACCAAAGGGGATGATGGACGGAGCGTTTGATCAAATCAAACACTCAACCCCAGTCAACTGATCTGGGTTTAGTTCATCATCATTCTTTAGCTCACTCCACCACCCCAGTTCAGACATGGCCATATGCAAATCAGTCTGACCCTGTACCTCATGGAAACAGTCCAGCCGAACTGCCAAGCCAAGTCTTATCTGGACCGGAAACAAGCATCCTGGGACCGGTTTCGGGTTCATAACCCTCATCAGCCAGGCTATCTTGAATCCAGTGGCAAAGTGAGCAAGGGTCCCACGTCTGGGCGTTCCCTGCCAACCCTGGGCAAACAAAGCGATGCCAAAGGGGATGATGGATGGAGCGTTTGAGCAAATCAAACACTCAACCCCAGTCAACTGATCTGGGTTTAATTCATCATCATTCTTTAGCTCACTCCACCTCCCCAGTTCAGACATGGCCATATGCAAATCGGTCTGACCCTGTGCCTCATGGGAACAGTCTAGCCCGAACTGCCAAGCCATGTCTTCCCTGGACCTGAAAAAAGCATCCTGGGACCGGTTTCGGGTTCATAACCCTCATCAGCCAGGCTATCTTGAATCCAGTGGCAAAGTGAGCAAGGGTCCCACGTCTGGGCGTTCCCTGCCAACCCTGGGCAAACAAAGCGATGCCAAAGGGGATGATGGATGGAGCGTTTGAGCAAATCAAACACTCACCCCCAGTCAACTGATCTGGGTTTAATTCATCATCATTCTTTAGTTCACTACACCACCCCAGTTCAGACATGGCAATATGCACATCAGTCTGACCCTGTGCCTCATGGGAACAGTCCAGCCCGAACTGCTAAGCCATTTCTTGCCTGGACCGGAAGCAAGCATCATGGGACCGGTTTCGGGTTCATAACCCTCATCAGCCAGGCTATCTTGAATCCAGTGGCAAAGTGAGCAAGGGACCCATGTCTGGGCATACCCTGCCAACTTAGGGCGAACAGAGCGATACCAAAGGGGATGATGGACGGAGCGTTTGAGGAAATCAAACACTCACCCCAAGTCAACTGCTCTGGGTTTAATTCATCATCATTCTTTAGTTCACTCCACCACCCCAGTTCAGACATGGCAATATGCACATCAGTCTGACCCTGTGCCTCATGGGAACAGTCCAGCCCGAACTGCTAAGCCATTTCTTGCCTGGACCGGAAGCAAGCATCATGGGACCGGTTTCGGGTTCATAGCCCTCATCAGCCAGGCTATCTTGAATCCAGTGGCAAAGTGAGCAAGGGACCCATGTCTGGGCATACCCTGCCAACTTAGGGCGAACAGAGCGATACCAAAGGGGATGATGGACGGAGCGTTTGAGGAAATCAAACACTCACCCCAAGTCAACTGCTCTGGGTTTAATTCATCATCATTCTTTAGCTCACTCCACCACCCCAGTTCAGACATGGCCATATGCAAATCAGTCTGACCCTGTGCTTCATGGGAACAGTCCATCCCGAACTGCCATGCCATGTCTTCCCTGGACCGGAAGCAAGCATCATGGTACCGGTTTCGGGTTCATAACCCTCATCAGCCAGGGTATCTTGAATCCAGTGGCAAAGTGAGCAAGGGACACACATCTGGGCATACACTGCCAACTTAGGGCGAACAAAGCGATACCAAAGGGGATGATGGACGGAGCGTTTGAGCAAAGAAAACACTCACCCCCAGTCAACTGCTCTGGGTTTAATTCATCATCATTCTTTAGCTCACTCCACCACCCCAGTTCAGACATGGCCATATGCAAATCAGTCTGACCCTGTGCCTCATGGGAACAGTCCAGCCCGAACTGCCAAGCCACCTTTTCCCAGGACCGGAAATAATCATCCTGGGACCGGCTTCGGGTTCATAACCCTCATCAGCCAGGCTATCTTGAATCCAGTGGCAATGTGAGCAAGGGACCCACATCTGGGAATACCTTGCCAACTTAGGGCGAACAAAGCGATACCAAAGGGGATGATGGACGGAGCGTTTGAGCAAATCAAACACTCACCCCCAGTCAACTGATCTGGGTTTAATTCATCATCATTCTTTAGCTCTCTCCACCACCCCAGTTCAGACATGGCCACATGCAAATCTGTCTGACCCTGTACCTCATGGGAACAGTCCAGCCCAAACTACCAAGCCATGTCTTCCCTGGACCGGAAGCAAGCAATATGGGACTGGTTTTGGGTTCATTACCCTCATCAGTCAGGCTCTCTTGAATCCCATGGCAAAGTGAGCAAGGGACCCACGTCTGGGCGATCCCTGACAACTTAGGGCGAACAAAGCGATGCCAATGGGGATGATGGATGGAGCGTTTTTTAGCAAATCAAACACTCACCCCCAGTCAACTGATCTGGGTTTAATTCATCATCATTCTTTAGCTCACTCAACCACCCCAGTTCAGACATGGTCATATGCAAATCAGTCTGACACTGTGCCTCATGGGAACAGTCCAGCCCGAACTGCCAAGCCAAGTCTTCCCTGGACCGGAAACAAGCATCCTGGGACCGGTTTCGGGTTCATAACCCTCATCAGCCAGGCTATCTTGAATCCAGTGGCAAAGTGAGCAAGGGTCCCACGTCTGGGCGTTCCCTGCCAACTTTGGGCAAACAAAGCGATGCCAAAGGGGATGATGGATGGAGCGTTTGAGCAAATCAAACACTCAACCCCAGTCAACTGATCTGGGTTTAATTCATCATCATTCTTTAGCTCACTCCACCTCCCCAGTTCAGACATGGCCATATGCAAATCGGTCTGGCCCTGTGCCTCATGGGAACAGTCCAGCCCGAACTGCCAAGCCATGTCTTCCCTGGACCTGAAAAAAGCATCCTGGGACCGGGTTCAGGTTCATAACCCTCATCAGCCAGGCTATCTTGAATCCAGTGGCAAAGTGAGCAAGGGTCCCACGTCTGGGCATACCCTGCCAAATTAGGGCGAACAAAGAAATACCAAAGGGGAGTATGGATGGAGCATTTGAGCAAATCAAACACTCACCCCCAGTCAACTGATCTGGGTTTAATTCATCATAATTCTTTATCTCACTCCACCACGCCAGTTCAGACATGGCCATACGCAAATCAGTCTGACCCTGTGCCTCATGGGAACAGTCCAGCCCGAACTGCTAAGCCATTTCTTGCCTGGACCGGAAGCAAGCATCATGGGACCGGTTTCGGGTTCATAACCCTCATCAGCCAGGCTATCTTGAATCCAGTGGCAAAGTGAGCAAGGGACCCATGTCTGGGCATACCCTGCCAACTTAGGGCGAACAGAGCGATACCAAAGGGGATGATGGACGGAGCGTTTGAGGAAATCAAACACTTACCCCCAGTCAACTGATCTGGATTTAATTCATCATCATTCTTTAGCTCACTCCACCACCCCAGTTCAGACATGGCCATATGCAAATCAGTCTGACCCTGTGCCTCATGGGAACAGTCCAGCCCGAACTGCCAAGCCACCTTTTCCCAGGACCGGAAACAATCATCCTGGGACCGGCTTCGTGTTCATAACCCTCATCAGCCAGGCTATCTTGTATACAGTGGCAAAGTGAGCAAGGGACCCACGTCTGGGCATACCCTGCCAACCTAGGGCAAACAAAGCGATACCAAAGGGGATGATGGACGGAGCATTTGAGAAAATCAAACACTCTCCCCCAGTCAACTGATCTGGGTTTAATTCATCATCATTCTTTAGTTCACTCCACCAACCTAGTTCAGACATGGCCATATGTAAATCAGTCTGACCCTGTGCCTCATGGGAATAGTCCAGCTCGAACTGCCAAGCCATGTCTTATCTGGACCGGAAACAAGCATCCTCGGACCGGTTTCGGGTTCATAACCCTCATCAGCCAGGCTCTCTTGAATCCAGTGGCAAAGTGAGCAAGGGACCCACGGCTGGGCATACCCTGCCAACTTAGGGCAAACAAAGCGATACCAATGGGGATGATGGATGGAGCGTTTGAGCAAATTAAACACTCTCCCCAGTCAACTTATCTGGGTTTAATTCATCATCATTCTTTAGCTCACTCCACCACCCCAGTTCAGACATGGCCCTATGCAAATCAGCCTGACCCTGTACCTCATGGGAACAATCCAGACCGAACTGCCAAGCCATGTTTTCCATGGACCGGAAACCAGCATCCTGGGACCGGTTTTGAGTTCATAACACTCATCAGCCAGGCTCTCTTGAATCCAGTGGCAAAGTGAGCAAGGGACCCACGTCTGGGCATACCCTGCCAACTTAGGGCGAACAAAGCGATATCAAAGGGGATGATGACGCAGTGTTTGAGCAAATCAAACACTCTCACCCAGTCAACTGATCTGGGTTTAATTCATCATCATTCTTTGGCTCACTCCACCACCCCAGTTCAGACATGGCCATATGCAAATCAGTGTGGCCCTGTGCCTCATGGGAACAGTCCAGCCCGAACTGCCAAGCTATGTCTTCCCTGGACTGGAAACAAGCATCC
Source organism: Triturus cristatus (assembly GCF_964204655.1). Taxonomy (NCBI): domain Eukaryota; kingdom Metazoa; phylum Chordata; class Amphibia; order Caudata; family Salamandridae; genus Triturus; species Triturus cristatus. Next base: position 1,186,728,910 of record NC_140579.1, on the reverse strand, counting down.
TGGGATCGGTTTCGGGTTCATAACCCTCATCAGCCAGGCTATCTTGAATCCAGTGACAAAGTGTGCAAGGGACCCACATATTTTGGCATACCCTGCCTACTTAGGGGAAACAAAGCGATACCAAAGGGGATGATGGACGGAGCGTTTGATCAAATCAAACACTCAACCCCAGTCAACTGATCTGGGTTTAGTTCATCATCATTCTTTAGCTCACTCCACCACCCCAGTTCAGACATGGCCATATGCAAATCAGTCTGACCCTGTACCTCATGGGAACAGTCCAGCCCAAACTGCCAAGCCATGTCTTCCCTGGACCGAAAGCAAGCATCCTGGGACTGGTTTTGGGTTCATTACCCTCATCAGTCAGGCTCTCTTGAATCCCATGGCAAAGTGAGCAAGGGACCCACGTCTGGGCATACCCTGCCAACTTAGGGTGAACAAAGCGATACCAAATGGGATGACGGACGGAGCGTTTGAGCAAATCAAACACTCACCCCCAGTCAACTGATCTGGGTTTAATTCATCATAATTCTTTAGCTCACTCCACCACCCCAGTTCAGTCATGTCCATATGCAAATCAGTCTGACAATGTGCCTCATGGGAACAGTCCAGCCCGAACTGCCAAGCCATGTCTTCCCTGGACCGGAAAAAAGCATTCTGGGACCGGGTTCGGGTTCAAAACCCTCATCAGCCAGGCTATCTTGAATCCAGTGGCAAAGTGAGCAAGGGACCCATGTCTGGGCATACCCTGCCAACTTAGGGCGAACAAAGAAATACCAAAGGGGATGATGGATGGAGCGTTTGAGCAAATCAAACACTCACCCCCAGTCAACTGATCTGGGTTTAATTCATCATAATTCTCTATCTCACTCCACCACACCAGTTCAGACATGGCCATATGCAAATCGGTCTGGCCCTGTGCCTCATGGGAACAGTCCAGCCCGAACTGCCAAGCCATGTCTTCCCTGGTCTGAAAAAAGCATCCTGGGACCGGGTTCAGGTTCATAACCCTCATCAGCCAGGCTATCTTGAATCCAGTGGCAAAGTGAGCAAGGGTCCCACGTCTGGGCATACCCTGCCAACTTAGGGCGAACAAAGAAATACCAAAGGGGAGTATGGATGGAGCATTTGAGCAAATCAAACACTCACCCCCAGTCAACTGATCTGGGTTTAATTCATCATAGTTCTTTATCTCACTCCACCACGCCAGTTCAGACATGGCCATATGCAAATCAGTCTGACAATGTGCCTCATGGGAACAGTCCAGCCCGAACTGCCAAGCCATGTCTTCCCTGGACCGGAAAAAAGCATTCTGGGACCGGGTTCGGGTTCAAAACCCTCATCAGCCAGGCTATCTTGAATCCAGTGGCAAAGTGAGCAAGGGACCCATGTCTGGGCATACCCTGCCAACTTAGGGCGAACAAAGAAATACCAAAGGGGATGATGGATGGAGCGTTTGAGCAAATCAAACACTCACCCCCAGTCAACTGATCTGGGTTTAATTCATCATAATTCTCTATCTCACTCCACCACACCAGTTCAGACATGGCCATATGCAAATCGGTCTGGCCCTGTGCCTCATGGGAACAGTCCAGCCCGAACTGCCAAGCCATGTCTTCCCTGGACCTGAAAAAAGCATCCTAGGACCGGGTTCAGGTTCATAACCCTCATCAGCCAGGCTATCTTGAATCCAGTGGCAAAGTGAGCAAGGGTCCCACGTCTGGGCATACCCTGCCAACTTAGGGCGAACAGAGCGATACCAAAGGGGATGATGGACGGAGCGTTTGAGGAAATCAAACACTTACCCCCAGTCAACTGATCTGGATTTAATTCATCATCATTCTTTAGCTCACTCCACCACCCCAGTTCAGACATGGCCATATGCAAATCAGTCTGACCCTGTGCCTCATGGGAACAGTCCAGCCGAACTGCCAAGCCACCTTTTCCCAGGACCGGAAACAATCATCCTGGGACCGGCTTCGTGTTAATAACCCTCATCAGCCAGGCTATCTTGTATACAGTGGCAAAGTGAGCAAGGGACCCACGTCTGGGCATACCCTGCCAACCTAGGGCAAACAAAGCGATACCAAAGGGGATGATGGACGGAGCATTTGAGAAAATCAAACACTCTCCCCCAGTCAACTGATCTGTGTTAGAAATGAGGGGGCTCTGGTTGACGCAGGTGTGAACCCACAACAAGCAGGGACCCTTTACTTCTTGTCAGGGCGAAGGATGACTCCCCAGAATATCCCCTGCTCACCCTCTAGGTGCGTGGCGCGAGCAGTCTAGGCTAAGTCTCAGGCGTACACGGTTAAGCAAGTGCAATAATACATACAGTAAACCCCTGGCATGCACCACAAATGGACACCAATCAGGAAGTATATAAAAATAAGCTTTTATGTAGTTTCAGCAGAGTCAAATACAAGGCCCAGTAACGTTGAACTGATGGGGCCACAATTCATAGGAATACGGTAAAGTTCTCTTTGTTACGGAAAGTTCTTTAGGCGGGCACAAGGTAACTGTAGGCCTCAGCGCACTTCGTGCTGAGGCAGCGCCCAGGAGGCACGCGGCAGATGACAGGGAAATCAGAACGTTGCGGACCCTGGATCCGATGCGAGCTCGCGGTCGAGTTCGTAAGTACAGTACCTTGTTTCTTGACGCAAAGGCGGGTGCGGGATTTCAGCGGCTCTTCGACAGAAGAGCGAGGCGGCGTCCGGGGCTCCCACACTTCACGATGGGTGTCTGATCTTCAGGCTCACGACAAGAGCGGGGTGTTGCAGGTGGCGTGTGAGCAAAGCGGGGCAGCTGGGCACGCAGATGCGTCCGGGCCGTCCGAGGCTTGGAGATGCTCACAACGCCGATTCCGGCGGGAGGGTGAAGGTGCACAGCGAGCCTCCAGCAAGCGAGGTGACAGGGGCAGCCCAGCACAGCGTAGGGGGAGCGGCTCCGATCGAGCGAGGCTCTTCCCAAGGCGGGGGCGGCTAAGCAGTCCTGGTCACGGCTCAGGGAGGGACTGGGCACGAGGGTCACAGCTCCGGCGAGGGAAAGGACACCACAGTCCAGCAGCAGGCGAGGGAAGATCAGGTAGAGCCCAATGGTCCTGGGGCTCAGTTCAGGGGGCAAGCTCAGTTCCAAGCCCTTGGAGATCGTTTTGGAAAAGCACAAGTCTTGAAAGTAAAAGTAAAGTAAAGTCTTCAGCAACAGGTTCTCTTCTCCCCTTTGGCAGCAAGGTCACCACTGCAGGCCAATCCCCCAGGATAGAGACAGTCTTCCTCCTACAGCTTTCCCGGTGCCTCCTCCTCAGGCAGAGATTCTTCTTGGTCAAAAGCGGATCTAGTTTCTCAGGAGCAGGGCTCCTCCATTTATACCACAAATCTTTTGTTCTCCCAGGCCAGGGGGGCCCTTGCCTAGTTCAGTCCGGTTTCTGAGCACTTTGTTTACGCGATGCAGGCTTCTTCTTTCAGAGTGCTGGGCAGAGTTCTCAGACGCTCCACAGGGGGCGGAGCTGGCACTGAGGGGTCAGAGCACTGTCCTATTCAGGGCCTAGGTGCACTCCTCCCACCCATCTACCTGTCGATCGTCCTATTCACCACCAGGCTACCTAGCCCTGCCCATCTGGGTTCCCCCAGCCCTGTCACTCACACCAGCCAGACATCAGATACACATCACGCAGAGGCGGGCTGAAATGTTTAGGCAAGCAAAGGCCAGCTTTCTAAAAGCGGCATTTGCAAACCCGGAATATTAAAATAAACCTTGCGAGAAGATGTACCTTATTATTCCGAGTTCAGGCATACTAAACTCGATTTTCTACCATGTTCTCTGGGTCGGTTAGGATCATAGGGTGTAACAATCCAGGCCACCCATACTGGCCTATGAGAACAGGGTAGCCTTGCAGTAGTGAACAACAAGATGGCGGTCATTCACTACTAGGACATGCCACGCATCCAGGCTTGTCCTACCGTAGGCTTACAACGCACCCTGCCCGTGGGCCTACCAGAGGGGTGACTAACATGCAGCTAAGGGAAGGTTTTAGGGACCGGCAAGTGTGGGCACTTGCCAGTCAGCATGTCAGTACCAGACTGCACGCAGGTTCTGCGATGGCAGACCTTAGACATATTTTACCGGCCGCTTCTGTGGGTGGCACAACGAGTGCTGCAAGCCCACCAGCGGTGTTCGCATTTACATGCCCTGGCGCCCCTGGCGCACTTTACTGGGGTCTGACAGTAAATCAAACAATCCAATCATGGAATCCAACCAACATATACAATTTACATAGGGAGCACTCGCACCGCGACACTGGTTGGCAGTGGCACAGCGCGCTGAGCGGCCAACACCATAAAAACACATGAGGCACAGCGACAAAAAGAGGAAGGGAGACTCACGCCAAGGTGCCAGGTCTAACACGTGTCCCCTCCAGCTGAAAAGTGGGGAGAACTACCCTACCCCAGGGAGTTCCTCATCACTAAGGCGGAAAAATCTGGACAGACCGTCAGCATTGGCGTGATCTGTACCAGGGCGATATTCCACCGTGAAATCCATACCCTGTAGGGAAATGGACCACCTCAACAGCTTTGGATTCTCACCCCTCATATGCATCAACCATCTGAGGGGCCTGTGGTCCGTCTGAACCCGGAAGTGAGACCCAAACAAGTAGGGTCTTAGCTTCTTCAGCGCCCAGACCACAGCAAATGCCTCACGCTCAATAGCACTCCACCTTTGTTCCCGTGGAAGTAACCTCCTGCTAAGAAAGGCTACGGGTTGATCTAGGCCCTCCTCATTAATCTGCGAAAGAACAGCCCCCACACCATGCTCTGAAGCGTCTGTCTGAACGATAAACTCTTTGGAGAAGTTGGGAGCCAAGAGCACGGGCGCCGTGCACATAGCAGTTTTCAAGGCCTCAAAAGCTTTCTGACAGGTGTCAGTCCAAATCACTTTCCTGGGCTGCTTCTTCGAAGTCAGCGCTGTCAAGGGGGCAACCATGTTGCCATACCCCTTGACAAACCTCCTGTAGTACCCGGTGAGACCTAGGAAGGCTCTCACCTCCGTCTGGGTTTTGGGCGCCTCCCAATTCAGGATGGTTTCTATCTTGGGCTGAAGGGGTGCCACCTGGCCACTCCAAACTTGGTGTCCCAAGTACACCACGGAACCCTGCCCGATCTGGCACTTACTCGCCTTGATCGTGAGGCCTGCCTTGCGCAGCGCCATCAACACTTCCCAGAGGTGACGCAAGTGTTCCTCCCAAGTGGAGCTGAACACTGCGATGTCATCCAGGTAGGCTGCACTGAACGAATCCAGCCCAGCCAACACCTGGTTGACCAATCTCTGGAAGGTAGCAGGGGCATTCTTCATCCCAAATGGCATAACCCGGAACTGGTAGTGCCCATCTGGGGTGGAAAATGCTGACCTCTCTTTGGCCCCCTCGGTCAAGGCGATCTGCCAATACCCAGACGTTAAATCAAACGTGCTGAGGTAGTTGGCAGCCCCTAGCCGATCGATGAGCTCATCAGCTCTGGGGATGGGGTGTGAGTCGGTCCTAGTGACCGAATTGAGTCCTCTGTAGTCCACACAGAACTGGAGTTCGGGTGTGGCTCCCGGCGCTGCAGCCTTTGGGACCAAGACCACGGGGCTGGCCCAAGGACTGCTAGAAGACTCAATTACCCCGAGTGCAAACATCTTGGAGACCTCCTCCTTGATGCATGTCCTCACCCTGTCAGTCACCCTGTAGGCCTTGTGCCGCACAGGTGGACTATCCCCAGTGTCCACATCATGGACGCACCAATCAGTGACACCAGGGACCAGGGAAAACAGGTCAGAAAATTGTCCCAGCAACTGGCGACAATCATTCTGTTGCTCAGGGGTCAGGGTGGAAGAGAGGATGACACCATCCACTGACCCATCTTGCTCCTTGGCTGACAGGAGGTCAGGAAGAGGTTCTGTCTCCTCTTCTATTCCAGCATCTGTTGCCAAGAGCATGCCCACTTGGGACCTCTCCAAATGGGGCTTGAGGCGGTTGACGTGTAGGACCCTTAAGGGGTTCCTAGGAGACTTTAGGTCCACCACGTAGGTAACAGGACTCTTGCGCTCCACCACTTCAAAGGGACCGGTCCACTTATCCTGGAGCGCACACGGCTCCACGGGGGCCAAGACCCATACTTTCTGCCCAGGCTGAAGCTCTACCAGAGTGGCGTTCTGGTCGTACCACCGCTTCATCTCCTCCTGGCTGGCTTCCAGATTTGCCTCAGCAAGTTGCCTGAATCGCCTAGTCTGATTCCTGAAGGCCAGCATGTAACTATATACATTCTGGGGAGGTTTCCTGGGAGATTGCTCCCAGCCTTCTTTGACCAGACTTAGAGGTCCTCTGACTGGGTGACCATACAGAAGCTCAAAGGGACTGAACCCCAGAGACTTCTCACGGTAAGCAAAGAGAAGGCATGGTAAGAGGACGTCCCACTTACGCCTCATGGCTCCTTCTAGGCCCATTATCATGCCTTTGAGGGTTCGGTTGAATCTCTCAACCAACCCGTTTCCTTGGGGGTGGTAAGGGGTGGTGAACTTGTAGGTTACACCACACTCTTGCCAAAGAGATTTCATGTACTTGGACATGAAATTGGTACCTCGGTCAGACACCACTTCTAGAGGGAATCCCACTCGGGAGAAAATTCCCATCAGTGCCCGTCCCACCACGGGGGCTGTCACTGTCCTTAGAGGAATGGCTTCCGGGTACCGGGTGGCATGGTCCACCAGGACCAGGATGAACCTATTGCCCATCGCTGTCCTGGGGTCCAGTGGCCCTACAATGTCAATCCCCACTCGCTGGAATGGGGTACCGACCACAGGGAATGGCTGGAGTGGAGCCTTCTGCTTCCTTCCACTCTTTCCACTTGCCTGGCAAGTCTGGCATGTCCTGCAGTGAGTATCTGAACTCCTGCGCATTTGAGGCCAATAAAAGTGGGTGACAAGCCTTTCAAAGGTCTTGTCCTGCCCCAAATGCCCTGCCAATGGCACATCGTGAGCCAGCCCCAGTAGGAAGGCTCTGAAGTCCTGGGGTACCACCAGCGCACGGGCTGACCCAGGCTCAGCAACCTTAGGCTCTGTATATAGGAGGTCGTTCTCCCAGTAAACGAAATGTGATCCTGACTGATCACCTGCGGCCTGGTCTGCAGCCTGCTGCCGCATACCCACGAGAGAAGGGCACTCCTTCTGTGCCTTGCAAAAGTCCTCCCTGGTGGGACCCCCTTCCTGCTGCCAATGGGTCAGCTCCGGCAGGTCTCCCAGTTCAGCTATTTGTTCCCCTGTAGGCTCCAGGGCATCCCCCTCAAGGTCTGCTTCCTCCTGGACCGTGGGAACTTCAGGGGCCGGCTTCCCGCGCCCCTTGCTCCTTCTCTCTGAGGCCGGTTCCTGGGCCTCCCTCTCAGGCTCCAGGACCTCTTGAGTACCTCTACTGGCTGCCATGGACCGTGTGGTGACACACGCCCAATCCGGCATACCCAACATCTCCAGGTGAGCACTCCGCTCCACCTTAGCCCAAGGCGAGCTCTCCAAATCGTTCCCTAACAAACAGTCTACAGGCATGGCGGGCCTCACAGCTACCTGAAGAGTACCAGAGACCCCCCCCACTCAAAGGGAACCTGAGCCACCTTGCAGTGTCTCTCTGTGTTGTCAGCGGCAACAACGGGATAGAATGCATTGGGGAGCACCTGCTCCTGAGACACCAGGTGACACCTGACAGCTGTCACACTGGCTCCTGTATCTCTAAGAGCTTCCACTCTATGGCCATTTATGGTCACCCACTGCCTGTACTTCTTAGTGTTCTCAGGCAGCTGGGTTGGAGGGACCACTTCACGGTCTCCTAGCGAGACCAGGGACATCTCTGCGGGACCCCACCCACCTTGGACATCCCTCTCCTCCCCCACGGCTACACTAGTCACCTGCCGGGGTGGAGCACCAGTGGGTGCGGGTTTACCAAACAATGGACACTTTACATCAGAGGCAAAATGCCCCAAATTGTTACACCTGTAACATCTTACGGGCCCCTTTTGAACAGGAGGACCTGTCGGGGCCCCGGTCGGTTTCTGGGGTGGGGGAGGCTGAGAACCCTTCCCTTGGTTCCCTTGGGGACTATTTTGGGGCCCTTTTTGGAACTGCTTCTGTTTACCCCTGTCCCCCCCACTCTTCTGCTGGGGACCCTGCCCACCTTTGGCGGAATCTCCCACGGTACCCTTGTGGACCCTGGTACTGACCCAGCGGTCCGCCTCCTCAGCAAGCTTCCTAGGGTTAGTCAGCCTACTATCGATCAGGTGCTGGCGTAGCTCAGGAAAACAATTACTGGACAAGTGCTCCCATGCCACTAAATCAAGAAGCCCTTGATAATCATTTACCTTACTACCCTTTACCCAACCATCCAGCGCTCTGCAAAAGAAAGTCACATACTCCACATACGTACTATTCGGAATCTTAGTGCAACCCCTAAACCTCTGTCTATATAACTCAGGGGTCAACCCATACCTAGCCATCAATGCTTCCTTCATATGGGCATAAGAATTATGAACATCAGCAGGTAAATCTAACAGTGTGTCCCGCCCTTCACTCAGGAACCGTCCCCACAACCCCGCTCCCCAATCTTTCTCAGGGACCCGGTGGGAAGACATGGCTACCTCGTAGGCTCTGAACCACTGCCCGATGTCGTCATTCTTGAAGAACTCCTTCACTACATCCTTGGGAATATAAACTCTTGGTTCCGCCGGTACTGGCGGTGTGCTGCCACCAGAGGGATTAAGCTCCAAACTTTTTGCTTTCAGCTCCAGCTCCCTCAGCTTCATGTCATGCTCTAATTGTAGTTTCTTTTCTTCCATGGCTTGTCTTTGTTTTTCCATATCCATCTGCCCATGAAGTTTTGCCATCGCCACCTCGTGTGCCCGGGTTGCTGCCCTGTCTGCCAACTCTTCTGGCGACAGGCCTCTGCCAAACTCATGGACACTTTCTGGTGGAACCACTTCCACCTGATTCTCTGGTGCCTTTGACTCATACCAGGCCCTCAGCGCCTTCACGAATTGGGTCTTGTTTTTCAATCCAGTTTGGGCAATTCTGAACTTGGAGCAAAAACCTTTCAATTCTTCATTGCTATAATTCCGAAGTGCGCTTTCTTCCCAATCTATGTCCTCAAATCCAGAGATTACAGAAGCTGCCCTTCCGGCGGGAAGTGAACCAGGCATGGTTCTAACAACGGAGATTCTTGGCAAAACAAAAACAAATTCTAGTCTTGTGGCTGTGTTACTGGTCTGCTCTCACTACGTGGTGATCAGTGATTCACTATACGCAAACCACAAATGCAAATCCGTAAATCCCACCGCTGCCACCAATGTTAGAAATGAGGGGGCTCTGGTTGACGCAGGTGTGAACCCACAACAAGCAGGGACCCTTTACTTCTTGTCAGGGCGAAGGATGACTCCCCAGAATAACCCCTGCTCACCCTCTAGGTGCGTGGCGCGAGCAGTCTAGGCTAAGTCTCAGGCGTACACGGTTAAGCAAGTGCAATAATACATACAGTAAACCCCTGGCATGCACCACAAACGGACACCAATCAGGAAGTATATAAAAATAAGCTTTTATGTAGTTTCAGCACAGTCAAATACAAGGCCCAGTAACGTTGAACTGATGGGGCCACAATTCATAGGAATACGGTAAAGTTCTCTTTGTTACGGAAAGTTCTTTAGGCGGGCACAAGGTAACTGTAGGCCTCAGTGCACTTCGTGCTGAGGCAGCGCCCAGGAGGCACGCGACAGATGTCAGGGAAATCAGAACGTTGCGGACCCTGGATCCGATGCGAGCTCGCGGTCGAGTTCGTAAGTACAGTACCTTGTTTCTTGACGCAAAGGCGGGTGCGGGATTTCAGCGGCTCTTCGACAGAAGAGCGAGGCGGCGTCCGGGGCTAACACACTTCACGATGGGTGTCTGATCTTCAGGCTCACGACAAGAGCGGGGTGTTGCAGGTGGCGTGTGAGCAAAGCGGGGCAGCTGGGCACGCAGATGCGTCCGGACCGTCCGAGGCTTGGAGATGCTCACAACGCCGATTCCGGCGGGAGGGTGAAGGTGCACAGCGAGCCTCCAGCAAGCGAGGTGACAGGGGCAGCCCAGCACAGCGTAGGGGGAGCGGCTCCGATCGAGCGAGGCTCTTCCCAAGGCGGGGGCGGCTAAGCAGTCCTGGTCACGGCTCAGGGAGGGACTGGGCACGAGGGTCACAGCTCCGGCGAGGGAAAGGACACCACAGTCCAGCAGCAGGCGAGTGAAGATCAGGTAGAGCCCAATGGTCCTGGGGCTCAGTTCAGGGGGCAAGCTCAGTTCCAAGCCCTTGGAGATCGTTTTGGAAAAGCACAAGTCTTGAAAGTAAAAGTAAAGTAAAGTCTTCAGCAACAGGTTCTCTTCTCCCCTTTGGCAGCAAGGTCACCACTGCAGGCCAATCCCCCAGGATAGGGACAGGCTTCCTCCTACAGCTTTCCCGGTGCCTCCTCCTCAGGCAGAGATTCTTCTTGGTCAAAAGCGGATCTAGTTTCTCAGGAGCAGGGCTCCTCCATTTATACCACAAATCTTTTGTTCTCCCAGGCCAGGGGGGCCCTTGCCTAGTTCAGTCCGGTTTCTGAGCACTTTGTTTACGCGATGCAGGCTTCTTCTCTCAGAGTGCTGGGCAGAGTTCTCAGACGCTCCACAGGGGGCGGAGCCGGCACTGAGGGGTCAGAGCACTGTCCTATTCAGAGCCTAGGAGCACTCCTCCCACCCATCTACCTGTCGATCGTCCTATTCACCACCAGGCTACCTAGCCCTGCCCATCTGGGTTACCCCAGCCCTGTCACTCACACCAGCCAGACATCAGATACACATCACGCAGAGGCGGGCTGAAATGTTTAGGCAAGCAAAGGCCAGCTTTCTAAAAGCGGCATTTGCAAACCCGGAATATTAAAATAAACCTTGCGAGAAGATGTACCTTATTATTCCGAGTTCAGGCATACTAAACTCGATTTTCTACCATGTTCTCTGGGTCGGTTAGGATCATAGGGTGTAACAATCCAGGCCGCCCATACTGGCCTATGAGAACAGGGTAGCCTTGCAGTAGTGAACAACAAGATGGCGGTCATTCACTACTAGGACATGCCACGCATCCAGGCTTGTCCTACCGTAGGCTTACAACGCACCCTGCCCGTGGGCCTACCAGAGGGGTGACTAACATGCAGCTAAGGGAAGGTTTTAGGGACCGGCAAGTGTGGGCACTTGCCAGTCAGCATGTCAGTACCAGACTGCACGCAGGTTCTGCGATGGCAGACCTTAGACATATTTTACCGGCCGCTTCTGTGGGTGGCACAACCAGTGCTGCAAGCCCACCAGCGGTGTTCGCATTTACATGCCCTGGCGCCCCTGGCGCACTTTACTGGGGTCTGACAGTAAATCAAACAATCCAATCATGGAATCCAACCAACATATACAATTTACATAGGGAGCACTCGCACCGCGACACTGGTTGGCAGTGGCACAGCGCGCTGAGCGGCCAACACCATAAAAACACATGAGGCACAGCGACAAAAAGAGGAAGGGAGACTCACGCCAAGGTGCCAGGTCTAACAATCTGGGTTTAATTCATCATCACTCTTTAGTTCACTCCACCAACCTAGTTCAGACATGGCCATATGTAAATCAGTCTGACCCTGTGCCTCATGGGAATAGTCCAGCTCGAACTGCCAAGCCATGTCTTATCTGGACCGGAAACAAGCATCCTGGGACCGGTTTCGGGTTCATAACCCTCATCAGCCAGGCTCTCCTGAATCCAGTGGCAAAGTGAGCAAGGGACCCACGTCTGGGCATACCCTGCCAACTTAGGGCAAACAAAGCGATACCAATGGGGATGATGGATGGAGCGTTTGAGCAAATTAAACACTCTCCCCAGTCAACTTATCTGGGTTTAATTCATCATCATTCTTTAGCTCACTCCACCACCCCAGTTCAGACATGGCCCTGTGCAAATCAGCCTGACCCTGTACCTCATGGGAACAATCCAGACCGAACTGCCAAGCCATGTTTTCCATGGACCGGAAACCAGCATCCTGGGACCGGTTTTGAGTTCATAACACTCATCAGCCAGGCTCTCTTGAATCCAGTGGCAAAGTGAGCAAGTGACCCACATTTGGGCATACCCTGCCTACTTAGGGGAAACAAAGCGATACCAAAGGGGATGATGGACGGGGCGTTTGATCAAATCAAACACTCAACCCCAGTCAACTAATCTGGGTTTAGTTCATCATCATTCTTTAGCTCACTCCACCACCCCAGTTCAGACATGGCCATATGCAAATCAGTCTGACCCTGTACCTCATGGGAACAGTCCAGCCTAAACTGCCAAGACATGTCTTCCCTGGACCGGAAGCAAGAATCCTGGGACTTGTTTTGGGTTCATTACCCTCATCAGTCAGGCTCTCTTGAATCCCATGGCAAAGTGAGCAAGGGACCCACGTCTGGGCATACCCTGCCAACTTAGGGCGAACAAAGCGATACCAAAGGGGATGATGGACGGAGCATTTGAGCAAATCAAACACTCTCCCCCAGTCAACTGATCTGGGTTTAATTCATCATAATTCTTTAGCTCACTCCACCACCCCAGTTCAGACATGGCCATATGCAAATCAGTCTGACACTGTGCCTCATGGGAACAGTCCAGCCCGAACTGCCAAGCCAAGTCTTCCCTGGACCGGAAGCAAGCATCCTGGGACCGGTTTCGGGTTCATAACCCTCATCAGCCAGGCTATCTTGAATCCAGTGGCAAAGTGAGCAAGGGACCCACGTCTGGGCGTTCCCTGCCAACTTAGGGCGAACAAAGCGATGCCAAAGGGGATGATGGATGGAGTGTTTGAGCAAATCAAACACTCAACCCCAGTCAACTGATCTGGGTTTAATTCATCATCATTCTTTAGCTCACTTCACCTCCCCAGTTCAGACATGGCCATATGCAAATCGGTCTGACCCTGTGCCTCATGGGAACAGTCCAGCCCGAACTGCCATGCCATGTCCTCCCTGGACCGGAAAAAAGCATCCTGGGACCGGGTTTGGGTTCATAACCCTCATCAGCCAGGCTATCTTGAATCCAGTGGCAAAGTGAGCAAGGGACCCACGTCTGGGCATACACTGCCAACTTAGGGCGAACAAAGAAATACCAAAGGGGATGATGGAGGGAGCGTTTGAGCAAATCAAACACTCACCCCCAGTCAACAGATCTGGGTTTAATTCATAAGAATTCTTTATCTCACTCCACCACGCCAGTTCAGACATGGCCATATGCAAATCAGTCTGACCCTGTGCCTCATGGGAACAGTCCAGCCCGAACTGCCAAGCCACGTTTTCCAAGGACCGGAAACAATCATCCTGGGACCGGTTTCGGATTCATAACCCTCATCAGCCAAGCTATCTTGAATACAGTGGCAAAGTGAGCAAGGGACCTACGTCTGGGCATACCCTGCAAACTTAGGGCACACAAAGCGATACCAAAGGGGATGATGGACGGAGCTTTTGAGCAAATCAAACACTCTCCCCCAGTCGACTGATCTGGGTTTAATTCATCATCATTCTTTAGCTCACTCCACCACCCCAGTTCAGACATGGCCATATGCAAATCAGTCTGACCCTGTGCTTCATGGGAACAGTCCATCCCGAACTGCCAAGCCATGTCTTCCCTGGACCGGAAGCAAGCATCATGGGACCGGTTTCAGGTTCATAACCCTCATCAGCCAGGCTATCTTGAATCCAGTGGCAAAGTGAGCAATGGACCCACGTCTAGGCATACCCTGCCAACTTAGGGCGAACAGAGCGATACCAAAGGGGATGATGGACGGAGCGTTTGAGGAAATCAAACACTCACCCCAAGTCAACTGCTCTGGGTTTAATTCATCATCATTCTTTAGCTCACTCCACCACCCCAGTTCAGACATGGCCATATGCAAATCAGTCTGACCCTGTGCCTCATGGGAACAGTCCAGCCCGAACTGCCAAGCCACCTTTTCCCAGGACCGGAAACAATCATCCTGGGACCGGCTTCGGATTCATAACCCTCATCAGCCAGGCTATCTTGAATCCAGTGGCAATGTGAGCAAGGGACCCACATCTGGGCATACCTTGCCAACTTAGGGCGAACAAAGCGATACCAAAGCGGATGATGGACGGAGCGTTTGAGCAAATCAAACACTCACCCCCAGTCAACTGATCTGGGTTTAATTCATCATCATTCTTTAGCTCTCTCCACCACCCCAGTTCAGACATGGCCACATGCAAATCAGTCTGACCCTGTACCTCATGGGAACAGTCCAGCCCAAACTACCAAGCCATGTCTTCCAAGGACCGGAAGCAAGCAATATGGGACTGGTTTTGGGTTCATTACCCTCATCAGTCAGGCTTTCTTGAATCCCATGGCAAAGTGAGCAAGGGACCCACGTCTGGGCATACCCTGCCAACTTAGGGCGAACAGAGCGATACCAAAGGGGATGATGGACGGAGCGTTTGAGGAAATCAAACACTTACCCCCAGTCAACTGATCTGGATTTAATTCATCATCATTCTTTAGCTCACTCCACCACCCCAGTTCAGACATGGTCATATGCAAATCAGTCTGACCCTGTGCCTCATGGGAACAGTCCAGCCGAACTGCCAAGCCACCTTTTCCCAGGACCGGAAACAATCATCCTGGGACTGGCTTCGTGTTCATAACCCTCATCAGCCAGGCTATCTTGTATACAGTGGCAAAGTGAGCAAGGGACCCACGTCTGGGCATACCCTGCCAACCTAGGGCAAACAGAGCGATACCAAAGGGGATGATGGACGGAGCATTTGAGAAAATCAAACACTCTTCCCCAGTCAACTGATCTGGGTTTAATTCATCATCATTCTTTAGTTCACGCCACCAACCTAGTTCAGACATGGCCCTATGCAAATCAGCCTGACCCTGTACCTCATGGGAACAATCCAGACCGAACTGCCAAGCCATGTTTTCCATGGACCGGAAACCAGCATCCTGGGACCGGTTTTGAGTTCATAACACTCATCAGCCAGGCTCTCTTGAATCCAGTGGCAAAGTGAGCAAGGGACCCACGTCTGGGCATACCCTGCCAACTTAGGGCGAACAAAGCGATACCAAAGGGGATGATGACGCAGTGTTTGAGCAAATCAAACACTCTCACCCAGTCAACTGATCTGGGTTTAATTCATCATCATTCTTTATCTCACTCCACCACCCCAGTTCAGACATGGCCATATGCAAATCAGTGTGGCCCTGTGCCTCATGGGAACAGTCCAGCCCGAACTTCCAAGCTATGTCTTCCATGGACTGGAAACAAGCATCCTGGGATCGGTTTCGGGTTCATAACCCTCATCAGCCAGGCTATCTTGAATCCAGTGACAAAGTGTGCAAGGGACCCACATTTGGGCATACCCTGCCTACTTAGGGGAAACAAAGCGATACCAAAGGGGATGATGGACGGAGCGTTTGATCAAATCAAACACTCAACCCCAGTCAACTGATCTGGGTTTAGTTCATCATCATTCTTTAGATCACTCCACCACCCCAGTTCAGACATGGCCATATTCAAATCAGTCTGACCCTGTACCGCATGGGAACAGTCCAGCCCAAACTGCCAAGCCATGTCTTCCCTGGACCGGAAGCAAGCATCCTGGGACTGGTTTTGGGTTCATTACCCTCATCAGTCAGGCTCTCTTGAATCCCATGGCAAAGTGAGCAAGGGACCCACGTCTGGGCATACCCTGCCAACTTAGGGTGAACAAAGCGATACCAAATGGGATGACGGACGGAGCGTTTGAGCAAATCAAACACTCACCCCCAGTCAACTGATCTGGGTTTAATTCATCATAATTCTTTAGCAAACTCCACCACCCCAGTTCAGTCATGTCCATATGCAAATCAGTCTGACAATGTGCCTCATGGGAACAGTCCAGCCCGAACTGCCAAGCCATGTCTTCCCTGGACCGGAAAAAAGCATTCTGGGACCGGGTTCAGGTTCAAAACCCTCATCAGCCAGGCAATCTTGAATCCAGTGGCAAAGTGACCAAGGGACCCATGTCTGGGCATACCCTGCCAACTTAGGGCGAACAAAGAAATACCAAAGGGGATGATGGATGGAGCGTTTGAGCAAATCAAACACTCACCCCCAGTCAACTGATCTGGGTTTAATTCATCATAATTCTCTATCTCACTCCACCACACCAGTTCAGACATGGCCATATGGAAATCAGTCTGACCCTGTGCCTCATGGGAACAGTCCAGCCCGAACTGCCAAGCCATGTCTTCCCTGGACCGGAAGCAAGCATCCTGGGACCAGTTTCCGGTTCATAACCCTCATCAGCCAGGCTATCTTGAATCCAGTGGCAAAGTGTGCAAGGGACCCACATCTGGGCATACCCTGCCTACTTAGGGGAAACAAAGCGATACCAAAGGGGATGATGGACGGGGCGTTTGATCAAATCAAACACTCAACCCCAGTCAACTAATCTGGGTTTAGTTCATCATCATTCTTTAGCTCACTCCACCACCCCAGTTCAGACATGGCCATATGCAAATCAGTCTGACCCTGTACCTCATGGGAACAGTCCAGCCTAAACTGCCAAGACATGTCTTCCCTGGACCGGAAGCAAGAATCCTGGGACTTGTTTTGGGTTCATAACCCTCATCAGCCAGGCTATCTTGAATCCAGTGGCAAAGTGAGCAAGGGACCCACGTCTGGGCGTTCCCTGCCAACTTAGGGCGAACAAAGCGATGCCAAAGGGGATGATGGATGGAGTGTTTGAGCAAATCAAACACTCAACCCCAGTCAACTGATCTGGGTTTAATTCATGATCATTCTTTAGCTCACTTCACCTCCCCAGTTCAGACATGGCCATATGCAAATCGGTCTGACCCTGTGCCTCATGGGAACAGTCCAGCCCGAACTGCCATGCCATGTCCTCCCTGGACCGGAAAAAAGCATCCTGGGACCGGGTTTGGGTTCATAACCCTCATCAGCCAGGCTATCTTGAATCCAGTGGCAAAGTGAGCAAGGGACCCACGTCTGGGCATACACTGCCAACTTAGGGCGAACAAAGAAATACCAAAGGGGATGATGGAGGGAGCGTTTGAGCAAATCAAACACTCAACCCCAGTCAACAGATCTGGGTTTAATTCATAAGAATTCTTTATCTCACTCCACCACGCCAGTTCAGACATGGCCATATGCAAATCAGTCTGACCCTGTGCTTCATGGGAACAGTCCATCCCGAACTGCCAAGCCATGTCTTCCCTGGACCGGAAGCAAGCATCATGGGACCGGTTTCGGGTTCATAACCCTCATCAGCCAGGCTATCTTGAATCCAGTGGCAAAGTGAGCAATGGACCCACGTCTAGGCATACCCTGCCAACTTAGGGCGAACAGAGCGATTCCAAAGGGGATGATGGACGGAGCGTTTGAGGGAATCAAACACTTACCCCCAGTCAACTGACTCGGATTTAATTCATCATCATTCTGTAGCTCACTCCCCCACCCCAGTTCTGACATGACCATATGCAAATCAGTCTGACCCTGTGCTTCATGGGAACTGTCTATCCCGAACTGCCAAGCCATGTCTTCCCTGGACCGGAAGCATGCATCCTGGGACCGGTTTCGGGTTCATAACCCTCATCAGCCAGGCTATCTTGAATCCAGTGGCAAAGTGAGCAAGGGACACACATCTGGGCATACACTGCCAACTTAGGGCGAACAAAGCGATACCAAAGGGGATGATGGACGGAGCGTTTGAGCAAATCAAACACTCACCCCCAGTCAACTGCTCTGGGTTTAATTCATCATCATTCTTTAGCTCACTCTACCACCCCAGTTCAGACATGGCCATATGCAAATCAGTCTGACCCTGTGCCTCATGGGAACAGTCCAGCCCGAACTGCCAAGCCACCTTTTCCCAGGACCGGAAACAATCATCCTGGGACCGGCTTCGCATTCATAACCCTCATCAGCCAGGCTATCTTGTATACAGTGGCAAAGTGAGCAAGAGACCCACGTCTGGGCATACCCTGCCAACCTAGGGCAAACAAAGCGATACCAAAGGGGATGATGGACGGAGCATTTGAGCAAATCAAACACTCTCCCCCAGTCAACTGATCTGGGTTTAATTCATCATCATTCTTTAGTTCACTCCACCAACCTAGTTCAGACATGGCCTTATGTAAATCAGTCTGACCCTGTGCCTCATGGGAATAGTCCAGTTCGAACTGCCAAGCCATGTCTTATCTGGACCGGAAACAAGCATCCTGGGACCGGTTTCGGGTTCATAACCCTCATCAGCCAGGCTCTCTTGAATCCAGTGGCAAAGTGAGCAAGGGACCCACGTCTGGGCATACCCTGCCAACTTAGGGCAAACAAAGCGATACCAATGGGGATGATGGATGGAGCGTTTGAGCAAATTAAACACTCTCCCCAGTCAACTTATCTGGGTTTAATTCATCATCATTCTTTAGCTCACTCCACCACCCCAGTTCAGACATGGCCATATGCAAATCAGTCTGACCCTGTACCTCATGGGAACAGTCCAGCCCTAACTGCCAAGCCATGTCTTCCCTGGACCGGAAGCAAGCATCCTGGGACTGGTTTTGGGTTCATTACCCTCATCAGTCAGGCTCTCTTGAATCCCATGGCAAAGTGAGCAAGGGACCCACGTCTGGGCATACCCTGCCAACTTAGGGTGAACAAAGCGATACCAAATGGGATGACGGACGGAGCGTTTGAGCAAATCAAACACTCACCCCCAGTCAACTGATCTGGGTTTAATTCATCATAATTCTTTAGCTCACTCCACCACCCCAGTTCAGTCATGTCCATATGCAAATCAGTCTGACAATGTGCCTCATGGGAACAGTCCAGCCCGAACTGCCAAGCCATGTCTTCCCTGGACCGGAAAAAAGCATTCTGGGACCGGGTTCGGGTTCAAAACCCTCATCAGCCAGGCTATCTTGAATCCAGTGGCAAAGTGAGCAAGGGACCCATGTCTGGGCATACCCTGCCAACTTAGGGCGAACAAAGAAATACCAAAGGGGATGATGGATGGAGCGTTTGAGCAAATCAAACACTCACCCCCAGTCAACTGATCTGGGTTTAATTCATCATAATTCTCTATCTCACTCAACCACACCAGTTCAGACATGGCCATATGGAAATCAGTCTGACCCTGTGCCTCATGGGAACAGTCCAGCCCGAACTGCCAAGCCATGTCTTCCCTGGACCGGAAGCAAGCATCCTGGGACCAGTTTCCGGTTCATAACCCTCATCAGCCAGGCTATCTTGAATCCAGTGGCAAAGTGTGCAAGGGACCCACATCTGGGCATACCCTGCCTACTTAGGGGAAACAAAGCGATACCAAAGGGGATGATGGACGGGGCGTTTGATCAAATCAAACACTCAACCCCAGTCAACTAATCTGGGTTTAGTTCATCATCATTCTTTAGCTCACTCCACCACCCCAGTTCAGACATGGCCATTTGCAAATCAGTCTGACCCTGTACCTCATGGGAACAGTCCAGCCTAAACTGCCAAGACATGTCTTCCCTGGACCGGAAGCAAGAATCCTGGGACTTGTTTTGGGTTCATTACCCTCATCAGTCAGGCTCTCTTGAATCCCATGGCAAAGTGAGCAAGGGACCCACGTCTGGGCATACCCTGCCAACTTAGGGCGAACAAAGCGATACCAAAGGGGATGATGGACGGAGCATTTGAGCAAATCAAACACTCTCCCCCAGTCAACTGATCTGGGTTTAATTCATCATAATTCTTTAGCTCACTCCACCACCCCAGTTCAGACATGGCCATATGCAAATCAGTCTGACACTGTGCCTCATGGGAACAGTCCAGCCCGAACTGCCAAGCCAAGTCTTCCCTGGACCGGAAACAAGCATCCTGGGACCGGTTTCGGGTTCATAACCCTCATCAGCCAGGCTATCTTGTATACAGTGGCAAAGTGAGCAAGGGACCCACGTCTGGGCATACCCTGCCAACCTAGGGCAAACAAAGCGATACCAAAGGGGATGATGGACGGAGCATTTGAGCAAATCAAACACTCTCCCCCAGTCAACTGATCTGGGTTTAATTCATCATCATTCTTTAGTTCACTCCACCAACCTAGTTCAGACATGGCCTTATGTAAATCAGTCTCACACTGTGCCTCATGGGAACAGTCCAGCCCGAACTGCCAAGCCAATAGTCCCTGGACCGGAAACAAGCATCCTGGGACCGGTTTCGGGTTCATAACCCTCATCAGCCAGGCTATCTTGAATCCAGTGGCAAAGAGAGCAAGGGACCCACGTCTGGGCGTTCCCTGCCAACTTAGGGCGAACAAAGCGATGCCAAAGGGGATGATGGATGGAGTGTTTGAGCAAATCAAACACTCAACCCCAGTCAACTGATCTGGGTTTAATTCATCATCATTCTTTAGCTCACTTCACCTCCCCAGTTCAGACATGGCCATATGCAAATCGGTCTGACCCTGTGCCTCATGGGAACAGTCCAGCCCGAACTGCCATGCCATGTCCTCCCTGGACCGGAAAAAAGCATCCTGGGACCGGGTTTGGGTTCATAACCCTCATCAGCCAGGCTATCTTGAATCCAGTGGCAAAGTGAGCAAGGGACCCACGTCTGGGCATACACTGCCAACTTAGGGCGAACAAAGAAATACCAAAGGGAATGATGGACGGAGCATTTGAGCAAATCAAACACTCTCCCCCAGTCAACTGATCTGGGTTTAATTCATCATCATTCTTTAGTTCACTCCACCAACCTAGTTCAGACATGGCCTTATGTAAATCAGTCTCACACTGTGCCTCATGGGAACAGTCCAGCCCGAACTGCCAAGCCAAGTCTTCCCTGGACCGGAAACAAGCATCCTGGGACCGGTTTCGGGTTCATAACCCTCATCAGCCAGGCTATCTTGAATCCAGTGGCAAAGTGAGCAAGGGACCCACGTCTGGGCGTTCCCTGCCAACTTAGGGCGAACAAAGCGATGCCAAAGGGGATGATGGATGGAGTGTTTGAGCAAATCAAACACTCAACCCCAGTCAACTGATCTGGGTTTAATTCATCATCATTCTTTAGCTCACTTCACCTCCCCAGTTCAGACATGGCCATATGCAAATCGGTCTGACCCTGTGCCTCATGGGAACAGTCCAGCCCGAACTGCCATGCCATGTCCTCCCTGGACCGGAAAAAAGCATCCTGGGACCGGGTTTGGGTTCATAACCCTCATCAGCCAGGCTATCTTGAATCCAGTGGCAAAGTGAGCAAGGGACCCACGTCTGGGCATACACTGCCAACTTAGGGCGAACAAAGAAATACCAAAGGGGATGATGGAGGGAGCGTTTGAGCAAATCAAACACTCACCCCCAGTCAACAGATCTGGGTTTAATTCATAAGAATTCTTTATCTCACTCCACCACGCCAGTTCAGACATGGCCATATGCAAATCAGTCTGACCCTGTGCTTCATGGGAACAGTCCATCCCGAACTGCCAAGCCATGTCTTCCCTGGACCGGAAGCAAGCATCATGGGACCGGTTTCGGGTTCATAACCCTCATCAGCCAGGCTATCTTGAATCCAGTGGCAAAGTGAGCAAGGGACACACATCTGGGCATACACTGCCAACTTAGGGCGAACAAAGCGATACCAAAGGGGATGATGGACGGAGCGTTTGAGCAAATCAAACACTCACCCCCAGTCAACTGCTCTGGGTTTAATTCATCATCATTCTTTAGCTCACTCTACCACCCCAGTTCAGACATGGCCATATGCAAATCAGTCTGACCCTGTGCCACATGGGAACAGTCCAGCCCGAACTGCCAAGCCACCTTTTCCCAGGACCGGAAACAATCATCCTGGGACCGGCTTCGGGTTCATAACCCTCATCAGCCAGGCTATCTTGTATACAGTGGCAAAGTGAGCAAGGGACCCACGTCTGGGCATACCCTGCCAACCTAGGGCAAACAAAGCGATACCAAAGGGGATGATGGACGGAGCATTTGAGCAAATCAAACACTCTCCCCCAGTCAACTGATCTGGGTTTAATTCATCATCATTCTTTAGTTCACTCCACCAACCTAGTTCAGACATGGCCTTATGTAAATCAGTCTGACCCTGTGCCTCATGGGAATAGTCCAGTTCGAACTGCCAAGCCATGTCTTATCTGGACCGGAAACAAGCATCCTGGGACCGGTTTCGGGTTCATAACCCTCATCAGCCAGGCTCTCTTGAATCCAGTGGCAAAGTGAGCAAGGGACCCACGTCTGGGCATACCCTGCCAACTTAGGGCAAACAAAGCGATACCAATGGGGATGATGGATGGAGCGTTTGAGCAAATTAAACACTCTCCCCAGTCAACTTATCTGGGTTTAATTCATCATCATTCTTTAGCTCACTCCACCACCCCAGTTTAGACATGGCCATATGCAAATCAGTGTGGCCCTGTGCCTCATGGGAACAGTCCAGCCCGAACTGCCAAGCTATGTCTTCCCTGGACTGGAAACAAGCATCCTGGGATCGGTTTCGGGTTCATAACCCTCATCAGCCAGGCTATCTTGAATCCAGTGACAAAGTGTGCAAGGGACCCACATTTGGGCATACCCTGCCTACTTAGGTGAAACAAAGCGATACCAAAGGGGATGATGGACGGAGCGTTTGAGCAAATCAAACACTCACCCCCAGTCAACTGATCTGGGTTTAATTCATCATAATTCTTTAGCAAACTCCACCACCCCAGTTCAGTCATGTCCATATGCAAATCAGTCTGACAATGTGCCTCATGGGAACAGTCCAGCCCGAACTGCCAAGCCATGTCTTCCCTGGACCGGAAAAAAGCATTCTGGGACCGGGTTCGGGTTCAAAACCCTCATCAGCCAGGCTATCTTGAATCCAGTGGCAAAGTGAGCAAGGGACCCATGTCTGGGCATACCCTGTCAACTTAGAGCGAACAAAGCGATACCAAAGGGGATGATGGATGGAGCGTTTGAGCAAATCAAACACTCACCCCCAGTCAACTGATCTGGGTTTAATTCATCATAATTCTCTATCTCACTCCACCACACCAGTTCAGACATGGCCATATGGAAATCAGTCTGACCCTGTGCCTCATGGGAACAGTCCAGCCCGAACTGCCAAGCCATGTCTTCCCTGGACCGGAAGCAAGCATCCTGGGACCAGTTTCCGGTTCATAACCCTCATCAGCCAGGCTATCTTGAATCCAGTGGCAAAGTGTGCAAGGGACCCACATCTTGGCATACCCTGCCTACTTAGGGGAAACAAAGCGATACCAAAGGGGATGATGGACGGGGCGTTTGATCAAATCAAACACTCAACCCCAGTCAACTTATCTGGGTTTAGTTCATCATCATTCTTTAGCTCACTCCACCACCCCAGTTCAGACATGGCCATATGCAAATCAGTCTGACCCTGTACCTCATGGGAACAGTCCAGCCTAAACTGCCAAGACATGTCTTCCCTGGACCGGAAGCAAGAATCCTGGGACTTGTTTTGGGTTCATTACCCTCATCAGTCAGGCTCTCTTGAATCCCATGGCAAAGTGAGCAAGGGACCCACGTCTGGGCATACCCTGCCAACTTAGGGCGAACAAAGCGATACCAAAGGGGATGATGGACGGAGCATTTGAGCAAATCAAACACTCACCCCCAGTCAACTGATCTGGGTTTAATTCATCATAATTCTTTAGCTCACTCCACCACCCCAGTTCAGTCATGTCCATATGCAAATCAGTCTGACAATGTGCCTCATGGGAACAGTCCAACCCGAACTGCCAAGCCATGTCTTCCCTGGACCGGAAAAAAGCATTCTGGAACCAGGTTCGGGTTCATAACCCTCATCAGCCAGGCTATCTTGAATCCAGTGGCAAAGTGAGCAAGGGACCCATGTCTGGGCATACCCTGCCAACTTAGGGCGAACAAAGAAATACCAAAGGGGATGATGGATGGAGCGTTTGAGCAAATCAAACACTCACCCCCAGTCAACTGATCTGGGTTTAATTCATCATAATTCTCTATCTCATTCCACCACGCCAGTTCAGACATGGCCATATGCAAATCAGTCTGACCCTGTGCCTCATGGGAACAGTCCAGCCCGAACTGCCAAGCCATGTCTTCCCTGGACCGGAAGCAAGCATCCTGGGACCGGTTTCCGGTTCATAACCCTCATCAGCCAGGCTATCTTGAATCCGGTGGCAAAGTGTGCAAGGGACCCACATCTGGGCATACCCTGCCTACTTTGGGGAAACAAAGCGATACCAAAGGGGATGATGGACGGGGTGTTTGATCAAATCAAACACTCAACCCCAGTCAACTAATCTGGGTTTAGTTCATCATCATTCTTTAGCTCACTCCACCACCCCAGTTCAGACATGGCCATATGCAAATCAGTCTGATCCTGTATCTCATGGGAACAATCCAGCCCGAACTGCCAAGCATTGTCTTCCCTGGAGTGGAAACAAGTATCCTGGGACCGGTTTCTAGTTCATAACCCTCATCAGCCAGGCTATCTTGAATCCAGTGGCAAAGTGTGCAAGGGACCCACATCTGGGCATACCCTGCCTACTTAGGGGAAACAAAGCAATACCAAAGGGGATGATGGACGGAGCGTTTGATCATATCAAACACTCAACCCCAGTGAACTGATCTGGGTTTAGGTCATCATCATTCTTTAGCTCACTCCACCACCCCAGTTCAGACATGGCCATATGCAAATCAGTCTGACCCTGTACCTCATGGGAACAGTCCAGCCCAAACTGCCAAGCCATGTCTTCCCTGGACCGGAAGCAAGAATCCTGGGACTTGTTTTGGGTTCATCACCCTCATCAGTCAGGCTCTCTTGAATCCCATGGCAAAGTGAGCAAGGGACCCACGTCTGGGCATACCCTGCCAACTTAGGGCGAACAAAGCGATACCAAATGGGATGACGGACGGAGCGTTTGAGCAAATCAAACACTCACCCCCAGTCAACTGATCTGGGTTTAATTCATCATAATTCTTTAGCTCACTCCACCACCCCAGTTCAGACATGGCCATATGCAAATCAGTCTGACCCTGTGCCTCATGGGAACAGTCCAGCCCGAACTGCCAAGCCAAGTATTCCCTGGACCGGAAACGAGCATCCTAGGACTGGTTTTTGGATCATACCCCTCATCAGCCAGGCTATCTTGAATCCAGTGGCAAAGTGAGCAAGGGACCACGTCTGGGCGTTCCCTGCCAACTTAGGGCGAACAAAGCGATGCCAATGGGGATGATGGATGGAGCGTTTGAGCATATCAAACACTCACCCCAGTCAACTGATCTGTGTTTAATTCATCATCATTCTTTAGCTCACTCAACCACCCCAGTTCAGACATGGCCATATGCAAATCAGTCTGACACTGTGCCTCATGGGAACAGTCCAGCCCGAACTGCCAAGCCAAGTCTTCCCTGGACCGGAAACAAGCATCCCGGGACCGGTTTCGGGTTCATAACCCTCATCAGCCAGGCTATCTTGAATCCAGTGGCAAAGTGAGCAAGGGACCCACGTCTGGGCGTTCCCTGCCAACTTAGGGCGAACAAAGCGATGCCAAAGGGGATGATGGATGGAGTGTTTGAGCAAATCAAACACTCAACCCCAGTCAACTGATCTGGGTTTAATTCATCATCATTCTTTAGCTCACTTCACCTCCCCAGTTCAGACATGGCCATATGCAAATCGGTCTGACCCTGTGCCTCATGGGAACAGTCCAGCCCGAACTGCCAAGCCATGTCCTCCCTGGACCGGAAAAAAGCATCCTGGGACCGGGTTTGGGTTCATAACCCTCATCAGCCAGGCTATCTTGTATACAGTGGCAAAGTGAGCAAGGGACCCACGTCTGGGCATACCCTGCCAACCTAGGGCAAAAAAAGCGATACCAAAGGGGATGATGGACGGAGCATTTGAGAAAATCAAACACTCTCCCCCAGTCAACTGATCTGGGTTTAATTCATCATCATTCTTTAGTTCACTCCACCAACCTAGTTCAGACATGGCCTTATGTAAATCAGTCTGACCCTGTGCCTCATGGGAATAGTCCAGTTCGAACTGCCAAGCCATGTCTTATCTGGACCGGAAACAAGCATCCTGGGACCGGTTTCGGGTTCATAACCCTCATCAGCCAGGCTCTCTTGAATCCAGTGGCAAAGTGAGCAATGGACCCACGTCTGGGCATACCCTGCCAACTTAGGGCAAACAAAGCGATACCAATGGGGATGATGGATGGAGCGTTTGAGCAAATTAAACACTCTCCCCAGTCAACTTATCTGGGTTTAATTCATCATCATTCTTTAGCTCGCTCCACCACCCCAGTTCAGACATGGCCATATGCAAATCAGTCTGACCCTGTACCTCATGGGAACAGTCCAGCCCAAACTGCCAAGCCATGTCTTCCCTGGACCGGAAGCAAGAATCCTGGGACTTGTTTTGGGTTCATTACCCTCATCAGTCAGGCTCTCTTGAATCCCATGGCAAAGTGAGCAAGGGACGCACGTCTGGGCATACCCTGCCAACTTAGGGCGAACAAAGCGATACCAAATGGGATGACGGACGGAGCGTTTGAGCAAATCAAACACTCACCCCCAGTCAACTGATCTGGGTTTAATTCATCATAATTCTTTAGCTCACTCCACCACCCCAGTTCAGACATGGCCATATGCAAATCAGTCTGACCCTGTGCCTCATGGGAACAGTCCAGCCCGAACTGCCAAGCCAAGTATTCCCTGGACCGGAAACGAGCATCCTAGGACTGGTTTTGGGATCATACCCCTCATCAGCCAGGCTATCTTGAATCCAGTGGCAAAGTGAGCAAGGGACCACGTCTGGGCGTTCCCTGCCAACTTAGAGCGAACAAAGCGATGCCAATGGGGATGATGGATAGAGCGTTTGAGCATATCAAACACTCACCCCCAGTTAACTGATCTGTGTTTAATTCATCATCATTCTTTAGCTCACTCAACCACCCCAGTTCAGACATGGCCATATGCAAATCAGTCTGACACTGTGCCTCATGGGAACAGTCCAGCCCGAACTGCCAAGCCAAGTCTTCCCTGGACCGGAAACAAGCATCCCGGGACCGGTTTCGGGTTCATAACCCTCATCAGCCAGGCTATCTTGAATCCAGTGGCAAAGTGAGCAAGGGACCCACGTCTGGGCGTTCCCTGCCAACTTAGGGCGAAAAAAGCGATGCCAAAGGGGATGATGGATGGAGTGTTTGAGCAAATCAAACACTCAACCCCAGTCAACTGATCTGGGTTTAATTCATCATCATTCTTTAGCTCACTTCACCTCCCCAGTTCAGACATGGCCATATGCAAATCGGTCTGACCCTGTGCCTCATGGGAACAGTCCAGCCCGAACTGCCAAGCCATGTCCTCCCTGGACCGGAAAAAAGCATCCTGGGACCGGGTTTGGGTTCATAACCCTCATCAGCCAGGCTATCTTGAATCCAGTGGCAAAGTGAGCAAGGGACCCACGTCTGGGCACACACTGCCAACTTAGGGCGAACAAAGAAATACCAAAGGGGATGATGGAGGGAGCGTTTGAGCAAATCAAACACTCACCCCCAGTCAACAGATCTGGGTTTAATTCATCAGAATTCTTTATCTCACTCCACCACGCCAGTTCAGACATGGCCATATGCAAATCAGTCTGACCCTGTGCCTCATGGGAACAGTCCAGCCCGAACTGCCAAGCCACGTTTTCCAAGGACCGGAAACAATCATCCTGGGACCGGTTTCGGATTCATAACCCTCATCAGCCAGGCTATCTTGAATACAGTGGCAAAGTGAGCAAGGGACCTACGTCTGGGCATACCCTGCAAACTTAGGGCAAACAAAGCGATACCAAAGGGGATGATGGACGGAGCATTTGAGCAAATCAAACACTCTCCCCCAGTCGACTGATCTGGGTTTAATTCATTATCATTCTTTAGCTCACTCCACCACCCCAGTTCAGACATGGCCATATGCAAATCAGTCTGACGCTGTGCTTCATGGGAACAGTCCATCCCGAACTGCCAAGCCATGTCTTCCCTGGACCGGAAGCAAGCATCATGGGACCGGTTTCGGGTTCATAACCCTCATCAGCCAGGCTATCTTGAATCCAGTGGCAAAGTGAGCAAGGGACACACATCTGGGCATACACTGCCAACTTAGGGCGAACAAAGCGATACCAAAGGGGATGATGGACGGAGCGTTTGAGCAAATCAAACACTCACCCCCAGTCAACTGCTCTGGGTTTAATTCATCATCATTCTTTAGCTCACTCCACCACCCCAGTTCAGACATGGCCATATGCAAATCAGTCTGACCCTGTGCCTCATGGGAACAGTCCAGCCCGAACTGCCAAGCCACCTTTTCCCAGGACCGGAAACAATCATCCTGGGACCGGCTTCGGGTTCATAAACCTCATCAGCCAGGCTATCTTGTATACAGTGGCAAAGTGAGCAAGGGACCCACGTCTGGGCATACCCTGCCAACCTAGGGCAAACAAAGCGATACCAAAGGGGATGATGGACGGAGCATTTGAGCAAATCAAACACTCTCCCCCAGACAACTGATCTGGGTTTAATTCATCATCATTCTTTAGTTCACTCCACAAACCTAGTTCAGACATGGCCTTATGTAAATCAGTCTGACCCTGTGCCTCATGGGAATAGTCCAGTTCGAACTGCCAAGCCATGTCTTATCTGGACCGGAAACAAGCATCCTGGGACCGGTTTCGGGTTCATAACCCTCATCAGCCAGGCTCTCTTGAATCCAGTGGCAAAGTGAGCAAGGGACCCACGTCTGGGCATACCCTGCCAACTTAGGGCAAACAAAGCGATACCAATGGGGATGATGGATGGAGCGTTTGAGCAAATTAAACACTCTCCCCAGTCAACTTATCTGGGTTTAATTCATCATCATTCTTTAGCTCACTCAACCACCCCAGTTCAGACATGGCCATATGCAAATCAGTGTGGCCCTGTGCCTCATGGGAACAGTCCAACCCGAACTGCCAAGCTATGTCTTCCCTGGACTGGAAACAAGCATCCTGGGACTGGTTTCGGGTTCATAACCCTCATCAGCCAGGCTATCTTGAATCCAGTGACAAAGTGTGCAAGGGAACCACATTTGGGCATACCCTGCCTACTTAGGGGAAACAAAGCGATACCAAAAGGGATGATGGACGGAGCGTTTGATCAAATCAAACACTCAACCCCAGTCAACTGATCTGGGTTTAGTTCATCATCATTCTTTAGCTCACTCCACCACGCCAGTTCAGACATGGCCATACGCAAATCAGTCTGACCCTGTGCCTCATGGGAACAGTCCAGCCCGAACTGCTAAGCCATGTCTTGCCTGGACCAGAAGCAAGCATCATGGGACCGGTTTCGGGTTCATAACCCTCATCAGCCAGGCTATCTTGAATCCTGTGGCAAAGTGAGCAAGGGACCCATGTCTGGGCATACCGTGCCAACTTAGGGCGAACAGAGCGATACCAAAGGGGATGATGGACGGAGCGTTTGAGGAAATCAAACACTCACCCCAAGTCAACTGCTCTGGGTTTAATTCATCATCATTCTTTAGCTCACTCCACCACCCCAGTTCAGACATGGCCATATGCAAATCAGTCTGACCCTGTGCTTCATGGGAACAGTCCATCCCGAACTGCCATGCCATGTCTTCCCTGGACCGGAAGCAAGCATCATGGTACCGGTTTCGGGTTCATAACCCTCATCAGCCAGGCTATCTTGAATCCAGTGGCAAAGTGAGCAAGGGACACACATCTGGGCATACACTGCCAACTTAGGGCGAACAAAGCGATACCAAAGGGGATGATGGACGGAGCGTTTGAGCAAATCAAAAACTCACCCCCAGTAAACTGACCTGGGTTTAATTCATCATCATTCTTTAGCTCACTCCACCACCCCAGTTCAGACATGGCCATATGCAAATCAGTCTGACCCTGTGCCTCATGGGAACAGTCCAGCCCGAACTGCCAAGCCACCTTTTCCCAGGACCGGAAACAATCATCCTGGGACCGGCTTTGGGTTCATAACCCTCATCAGCCAGGCTATCTTTAATCCAGTGGCAATGTGAGCAAGGGACCCACATCTGGGCATACCTTGCCAACTTAGGGCGAACAAAGCGATACCAAAGGGGATGATGGACGGAGCGTTTGAGCAAATCAAACACTCACCCCCAGTCAACTGATCTGGGTTTAATTCATCATCATTCTTTAGCTCTCTCCACCACCCCAGTTCAGACATGGCCACATGCAAATCAGTCTGACCCTGTACCTCATGGGAACAGTCCAGCCCAAACTACCAAGCCATGTCTTCCCTGGACCGGAAGCAAGCAATATGGGACTGGTTTTGGGTTCATTACCCTCATCAGTCAGGCTATCTTGAATCCAGTGGCAAAGTGAGCAAGGGACCACGTCTGGGCGTTCCCTGCCAACTTAGGGCGAACAAAGCGATGCCAATGGGGATGATGGATGGAGCGTTTGAGCATATCAAACACTCACCCCCAGTCAACTGATCTGTGTTTAATTCATCATCATTCTTTAGCTCACTCAACCACCCCAGTTCAGACATGGCCATATGCAAATCAGTCTGACACTGTGCCTCATGGGAACAGTCCAGCCCGAACTGCCAAGCCAAGTCTTCCCTTGACCGGAAACAAGCATCCCGGGACCGGTTTCGGGTTCATAACCCTCATCAGCCAGGCTATCTTGAATCCAGTGGCAAAGTGAGCAAGGGACCCACGTCTGGGCGTTCCCTGCCAACTTAGGGCGAACAAAGCGATGCCAAAGGGGATGATGGACGGAGCGTTTGAGCAAATCAAACACTCACCCCCAGTCAACTGCTCTGGGTTTAATTCATCATCATTCTTTAGCTCACTCCACCACCCCAGTTCAGACATGGCCATATGCAAATCAGTCTGACCCTGTGCCTCATGGGAACAGTCCAGCCCGAACTGCCAAGCCACCTTTTCCCAGGACCGGAAACAATCATCCTGGGACCGGCTTCGGGTTCATAAACTTCATCAGCCAGGCTATCTTGTATACAGTGGCAAAGTGAGCAAGGGACCCACGTCTGGGCATACCCTGCCAACCTAGGACAAACAAAGCGATACCAAAGGGGATGATGGACGGAGCATTTGAGCAAATCAAACACTCTCCCCCAGTCAACTGATCTGGGTTTAATTCATCATCATTCTTTAGTTCACTCCACCAACCTAGTTCAGACATGACCTTATGTAAATCAGTCTGACCCTGTGCCTCATGGGAATAGTCCAGTTCGAACTGCCAAGCCATGTCTTATCTGGACCGGAAACAAGCATTCTGGGACCGGTTTCGGGTTCATAACCCTCATCAGCCAGGCTCTCTTGAATCCAGTGGCAAAGTGAGCAAGGGACCCACGTCTGGTCATACCCTGCCAACTTAGGGCAAACAAAGCGATACCAATGGGGATGATGGATGGAGCGTTTGAGCAAATTAAACACTCTCCCCAGTCAACTTATCTGGGTTTAATTCATCATCATTCTTTAGCTCACTCCACCACCCCAGTTCAGACATGGCCATATGCAAATCAGTGTGGCCCTGTGCCTCATGGGAACAGTCCAACCCGAACTGCCAAGCTATGTCTTCCCTGGACTGGAAACAAGCATCCTGGGACCGGTTTCGGGTTCATAACCCTCATCAGCCAGGCTATCTTGAATCCAGTGACAAAGTGTGCAAGGGACCCACATTTGGGCATACCCTGCCTACTTAGGGGAAACAAAGCGATACCAAAAGGGATGATGGACGGAGCGTTTGATCAAATCAAACACTCAACCCCAGTCAACTGATCTGGGTTTAGTTCATCATCATTCTTTAGCTCACTCCACCACGCCAGTTCAGACATGGCCATACGCAAATCAGTCTGACCCTGTGTCAAGAATTCCTGTCATACAAGGGAAACACGCCCTTATGTAAACAGGAGAGCTGTTACATAACTCAAGGAAAACACGCCCTTATGTAAACAGGAGAGCTGTTACATAACTCAAGGAAACACGCCCTTCTGTAAACAGGAGAGCTGTTACATAACTCAAGGAAAACACGCCCTATAAAGGGAGGAACCGGGAGGTACAACGCTGTCGGATATTGTGTTCACACCGACGTACCTGCTTCGTGAAGAGCAGTGTTCCGGAGTGGTGCTCCAGTAAGGCAAGAACGGAGGTAGGTCGAGTCGTTACTCCCTGGGCCGTGTCTTGCCCCATCGTCACCTGTGAAGGACCCGGAAGCTCTACCGGTCAACCATTGAGCTTCGCTTTTTGACTCGGCTGAGTCCAAGCGCAGTGGCGCTTTTGCTGGTTGGAGTCGTAACTCCCAGCCCGACCAGAGACACAGGGACTGCCAGCTGTAACGCACACCAGGAGGTGTTTGCCGCGTTACAGACTCGGAAGTCCACAGGATCGATCGAGCGGCTGCTCTCGGTTCAGTCTTCTTGCTTGTGATTGGGGTATCGGTGACGCATCACCAGGAGGTGACTCCGCGTCCCGGTGCAGTCTGAGGAAGAGGTTGAGCGGCTGCTCCCTTCAGGTAGAGACCCCGGCTGGGTGTTTCCCTGACTCCTCGATTCTCCCCAACACTCTTCGTGCCCCTCACAGCCTACCGATTGGCATTGTCGGCCATTTCATTTCTGCCCTCTGTTGGCATACGCCGGGACCGGCGTATATGCAGAGGACGGTTAGGACCATCCGTGCTGTGGGCTGGTAACGTACTTAGCCTGGAGGATTCCAGTGACTATAACTTTTGTTTATTCTTTGTGTTTTATTTGCCTTCATTAAAACAACTAACCCTTCACTAGTGGTTGCGTCCTCATTGTCGTGTCTGTTAAACGATCCTGAGACGTTCAGGGCGTTACAAAATATCCGACCTTAATAACACTAACTGTCTCCCGGTCGATAACAGACATGGCAACACTTGATGATGTGCTGGCTGCTTTAGCGGCCATGCAAGTTGAAGTGGCTGCCTCTAGGCAAGAAACAGCCGATGTAAAAGCCAGACTGGATGCTATCCAGTTGGACCCGCTCACGCCCAGCACCTCCCTCACGAATCAGACCCCTGCGGTAGTAGTGGAAATGCCGGTAGCCATCCCCTTGGCGACACCAGAGAGGTACAGTGGGGATCCTAACACAGTGCAGGTATTCCTCACACAAGTGGCGCTACATTTATCGTGCAAACCAAAGGCGTTCCCCACGAGTCAGGCTTGTGTGGCTTTCCTTATATCCTATTTGGCTGGAAACGCGGCACAATGGGCCGTACCTCTGGTGAGCAGGGACGACCCCCTCTTATGTGATTGGGGTGCTTTTCGCGAGGAATTCCTGAAGGTATTCGACAGAAGGGCTGACTCGTACACGGCGGACCGTGAAATGCTTGAGTTGAGACAGGGATCCAACGACCTGGTGCAGTATCTCAACGCGTTCCGAAGGCTGGTTGCGGAAACCAAGTGGCCTGTTGCTAAACAGACGGCGCTCTTCCATCAAGGGCTGTGCGATGAGCTCAAGGACGCCGTGGCTCATATTGACCCTCAACCCAAGACATGTGAGGGCCTTATCAACCTGGTATTACGGCTGGAACATAGGCTAAGTGAAAGAAAGGGGGATCATCGGAGAAAAGGAAAATCCCTTCCATCCTATATGACGGTGGGAAGTT
Organism: Triturus cristatus; assembly: GCF_964204655.1. Taxonomy (NCBI): domain Eukaryota; kingdom Metazoa; phylum Chordata; class Amphibia; order Caudata; family Salamandridae; genus Triturus; species Triturus cristatus. The sequence continues at coordinate 1,186,695,125 of NC_140579.1, read as the reverse complement.
CTGAAACTTCCACCGCATCCAAGGGAGAACCCATGGACATCGGCGCAATACGAGCGAGCCTCACAGCCACGGAGAAAGAGTCACGCCGTAAACAAGGATTGTGCCTATATTGTGGCAAAAAAGGCCACTACGTACGTGAATGCCCTGCCAAACCGAAGACGTCACGTTATCGGGCCAACCGGTCGGTAACAGCCGTGGTGGACATACCGGCGGAAAACTAGAGGACTCCAAGACCAGAGAAGGGGCATCTCGGAGTCACTCATCCATCCCTTCACTTTCCAACTCGGTCACTAAGGGACAACGACACCTGTTTATCACGGTGCACGTGGGAGTGCATGACCAGTGGATACCCGTTGTGGCCATGGTGGATTCAGGGGCCACTGGCATGTTTATGGACCACAACGAGGCATGCAGGCTAGGGCTAGTGCTTCTTCCCAAAGCTGTACCCGAAGACGTCTATGCTGTAGACGGAAGGCGATTGGTGACGGGGCCCATCGGGCAGCACACGGGGGTCCTTCCGATGAGATATGGGTGGAACCATTTGGAACAAATCGATTTTAACATCATCCGAGCGCCCCAATATGGCGTCATATTGGGATTGCCGTGGCTACAGAAACACAACCCCTTTGTGGATTGGCCAACACATCGCATCGAAATGACGTCACCGTATTGCATCCTGCATTGTGGAATAAGAACGGAATCCCTTGACGCAGATGAGAGCGGGAGTCAGACGGTGGCTACAGCGGCAGAAAAAGATGTGGCTCTCCCCCAGGCTTATCACAGTTTTGAGGATGTATTTGATGAGGTGAAGGCGGAAGTGCTACCACCACATAGACAGTTTGACTGCCAGATCGACCTGGTGCCAGGGGCCAGCGTTCCCAGCGGCAGGCTGTATGCCCTGACGGAGCCTGAAAACGTGCATCTCCGGGGGTACCTGGATAAACTCCTCAAGCTAGGATTCATCCGCCCATCCAAGTCTCCGGCCGCCTCGCCACTCTTCTTCATCCCGAAGGCTAATGGGGAGCTGAGAGCCTGTGTGGACTTTAGGGCATTGAATGCGATAACCATAAAAAATCGGTACCCCTTGCCTCTCATCAGTGTACTTCTGGAACAGGTCAAGAAAGCTCGTATCTACACCAAGTTGGATTTGAAAGGGGCATACCATCTGGTGCGCATGAGGGACGGAGACGAGTGGAAGACCGCCTTTAAGACCAGGTTCGGCCTTTTTGAGTACCTCGTCATGCCGTTCGGTCTGTGCAACGCCCCGGCAGCCTTTCAGTACTTTTTGAATGAGGTATTCAGAGAGGAGTTGGATATCTACGTGGTCGTATATATCGACGACATCCTCATCTATTCGTCCAGTGTGGAGGAGCACGTACACCACGTCACAGCTGTGCTCCAAAAGCTGAGGGAAAACATGCTGTTTTGTAAACTCAGCAAGTGTGACTTCCACGTCACATCCGTGGAATTCCTCGGAGTGATGCTGAGTCCAGCGGGACAGGAGATGGCAGAACGAAAGATCAAGGCGGTGAAAGAATGGCCGGTGCCCCAAAGCGTGAAGGACGTCCAAAGTTTCATTGGCTTCGCCAACTTTTACAGGCGGTTCATAGATGGATTTTCAGGAGTGGTGGCCCCAATCACACAGCTACTGAGGAAGTCCAAGGAGTTTGTCTGGTCCCCTGAAGCGAACAAAGCCTTTGAGGCCCTGAAAAGCGCCTTTGGTAAGGCGCCGGTGTTGGCTCACCCCGATCCGGATCTCCCCTACGTGGTGGAAGCGGACGCGTCGGATGTGGCGCTGGGGGCTATCTTGTCCCAACGCAACCACGACACAGGTGTGCTTCATCCCGTTGCGTACATGTCCCGCAAACTCAACGACGCCGAACGCAACTACCATATTGCGGAGAAGGAGCTTCTCGCAATCAAGGACGCCTTCACCGAATGGAGGCATTGGTTGATGGGGGCAAGACATGTGGTATCGGTGTACACGGACCATCGGAACCTACAGTTCATGACGGCCACTAGACACCTTTCTCCCAGGCAGCTGCGGTGGATGATCTTCTTTGCGGGGTTCAACTTCCGCATCACATATCGGCCGGGGACGGAAAACCGAAAGGCGGACGCCCTGTCCCGTCAATCTGCAGTTAAGGAACCATTGCCTGCGACCGAGCGTTCCATCATTTCCCCGAGGATGGTATTGGGGGTTATCCAACCGGATACTTTCCTGAGGGGAATAAAGAGAGGGATCAGGTCATTCGCATGGCGGAGGTGGCTCCTCAGTCACAGAGAATGGCAGCTGAAGGACGGGATACCCCTGAAGGGCAGGTGCCTATTGATACCCACGCCTAGGCTAAGGAAACAAGCATTCATCTGGTGCCATGACTCTCCATGCGCAGGTCATTTGGGCTTTGAAAAAACGGTGGCTAGCATGGGACGGCATTTCTGGTGGCCAACCATGAGAGTGGATGTCAGGAGGTGGGGACAGGAGTGTCCTACGTGTGCTACCATGAAGGCCGACCATGGCCGAACCCAAGGGCTCTTACATCCACTTCCAACCCCGGATAGACCATGGGATAGCATATCACTGGACTTCGTGGTGGGCCTACCGGTAGACCAGGGGATGACGGCAATACTGGTGGTGGTGGATTACTTGACGAAAATGGGGCACTTCATCCCCTGCAAGAGAGTCCCTACGGCCGGGGAATTGGCGTCACTACTCCTAAAGAATGTGGTACGACTGCATGGATTACCTGGGGTGATCGTGTCGGACCGGGGGTCGCAGTTTACTGCGCAATTCTGGAAGACTTGGTGCACTGCGCTGCATGTTAAGACCGCCCTGTCCACCAGCTACCACCCTCAAACGGACGGCCAAACCGAGCGCCTGAACCAAACGCTCAAACAGTATCTGCGATGTTTTGTGGACCAGGGCAGGGAAGAATGGGTCGACTTGCTATGGGTTGCAGAGATAGCCTATAACAACGCCACTCACAGCTCCACACAGTCATCTCCGTTCTATAGCAACTATGGCCAACATCCCAGGTTCTTGCCATTTCTACATCCGTTCAGAGAGGACAGGATTCCCGCCACAGCGGACAGGGTGGCACACATAAAAGACACATTGATGCGCTCAAGGGCTGTCCTAATAGAGGCCAAGAGAAGATACAAGGCTGCGGCAGATAGGAAGAGAAGGCCCGGGCCACTGTACCACACTGGAGACTACGTCTGGATATCCACAAGAAACATGAGGTTTCAAAAGAACAGTGTGTTCCATCCCAAGTACATGGGCCCCTATCGAATTACCAAGTGTATGGGTCCCGTGAACGTGAAGGTGTGCTTGCCCCAGTCATTGCGGATACACCCTGTCTTTCATGTATCATTGCTCAAACCAGCACCCTCCAAGCCGTCTGGGACACCTCGGCCGGTATGCGTGGAGTCGGAGGTGGAGTATGAAGTGTCGGGCATACGGGCGTCCAAATGGCGCAGGGGAAAGCTGTGGTACCTGGTTGCGTGGAAAGGCTATGGCCCGGAGGAACATTCATGGGAACCGGCTGAAGGGGTTCATGCTCCGCGCTTGGTCTCCTTGTTCCATTGGCGTTTTCCTGCCAGCGCTGGACCCGTGGGGAGCCGCTGAGAGGGAGGATGTACTGTCAAGAATTCCTGTCATACAAGGGAAACACGCCCTTATGTAAACAGGAGAGCTGTTACATAACTCAAGGAAAACACGCCCTTATGTAAACAGGAGAGCTGTTACATAACTCAAGGAAACACGCCCTTCTGTAAACAGGAGAGCTGTTACATAACTCAAGGAAAACACGCCCTATAAAGGGAGGAACCGGGAGGTACAACGCTGTCGGATATTGTGTTCACACCGACGTACCTGCTTCGTGAAGAGCAGTGTTCCGGAGTGGTGCTCCAGTAAGGCAAGAACGGAGGTAGGTCGAGTCGTTACTCCCTGGGCCGTGTCTTGCCCCATCGTCACCTGTGAAGGACCCGGAAGCTCTACCGGTCAACCATTGAGCTTCGCTTTTTGACTCGGCTGAGTCCAAGCGCAGTGGCGCTTTTGCTGGTTGGAGTCGTAACTCCCAGCCCGACCAGAGACACAGGGACTGCCAGCTGTAACGCACACCAGGAGGTGTTTGCCGCGTTACAGACTCGGAAGTCCACAGGATCGATCGAGCGGCTGCTCTCGGTTCAGTCTTCTTGCTTGTGATTGGGGTATCGGTGACGCATCACCAGGAGGTGACTCCGCGTCCCGGTGCAGTCTGAGGAAGAGGTTGAGCGGCTGCTCCCTTCAGGTAGAGACCCCGGCTGGGTGTTTCCCTGACTCCTCGATTCTCCCCAACACTCTTCGTGCCCCTCACAGCCTACCGATTGGCATTGTCGGCCATTTCATTTCTGCCCTCTGTTGGCATACGCCGGGACCGGCGTATATGCAGAGGACGGTTAGGACCATCCGTGCTGTGGGCTGGTAACGTACTTAGCCTGGAGGATTCCAGTGACTATAACTTTTGTTTATTCTTTGTGTTTTATTTGCCTTCATTAAAACAACTAACCCTTCACTAGTGGTTGCGTCCTCATTGTCGTGTCTGTTAAACGATCCTGAGACGTTCAGGGCGTTACACCCTGTGCCTCATGGGAACAGTCCAGCCCGAACTGCTAAGCCATTTCTTGCCTGGACCAGAAGCAAGCATCATGGGACCGGTTTCGGGTTCATAACCCTCATCAGCCAGGCTATCTTGAATCCTGTGGCAAAGTGAGCAAGGGACCCATGTCTGGGCATACCCTGCCAACTTAGGGCGATCAGAGCGATACCAAAGGGGATGATGGACGGAGCGTTTGAGGAAATCAAACACTCACCCCAAGTCAACTGCTCTGGGTTTAATTCATCATCATTCTTTAGCTCACTCCACCACCCCAGTTCAGACATGGCCATATGCAAATCAGTCTGACCCTGTGCTTCATGGGAACAGTCCATCCCGAACTGCCATGCCATGTCTTCCCTGGACCGGAACCAAGCATCATGGTACCGGTTTCGGGTTCATAACCCTCATCAGCCAGGCTATCTTGAATCCAGTGGCAAAGTGAGCAAGGGACCACGTCTGGGCGTTCCCTGCCAACTTAGGGCGAACAAAGCTATGCCAATGGGGATGATGGATGGAGCGTTTGAGCAAATCAAACACTCACCCCCAGTCAACTGATCTGTGTTTAATTCATCATCATTCTTTAGCTCACTCAACCACCCCAGTTCAGACATGGCCATTTGCAAATCAGTCTGACACTGTGCCTCATGGGAACAGGCCAGCCCGAACTGCCAAGCCAAGTCTTCCCTGGACCGGAAACAAGCATCCTGGGACCGGTTTCGGGTTCATAACCCTCATCAGCCAGGCTATCTTGAATCCAGAGGCAAAGTGAGCAAGGGAGCCACGTCTGGGCGTTCCCTGCCAACTTAGAGCGAACAAAGCGATGCCAAAGGGGATGATGGATGGAGTGTTTGAGCAAATCAAACACTCAACCCCAGTCAACTGATCTGGGTTTAATTCATCATCATTCTTTAGCTCACGTCACCTCCCCAGTTCAGACATGGCCATATGCAAATCGGTCTGACCCTGTGCCTCATGGGAACAGTCCAGCTCGAACTGCCAAGCCATGTCTTCCCTGGACCGGAAAAAAGCATCCTGGGACCGGGTTTGGGTTCATAACCCTCATCAGCCAGGCTATCTTGAATCCAGTGGCAAAGTGAGCAAGGGACCCACGTCTGGGCATACACTGCCAACTTAGGGCGAACAAAGAAATACCAAAGGGGATGATGGAGGGAGCGTTTGAGCAAATCAAACACTCACCCCCAGTCAACAGATCTGGGTTTAATTCATCATAATTCTTTATCTCACTCCACCACGCCAGTTCAGACATGGCCCTATGCAAATCAGTCTGACCCTGTGCCTCATGAGAACAGTCCAGCCCGAACTGCCAAGCCACGTTTTCCAAGGACCGGAAACAATCATCCTGGGACCGGTTTCGGAATCATAACCCTCATCAGCTAGGCTATCTTGAATACAGTGGCAAAGTGAGCAAGGGACCACGTCTGGGCATACCCTGCAATCTTAGGGAAAACAAAGCGATACCAAAGGGGATGATGGACAGAGCATTTGAGCAAATCAAACACTCACCCCCAGTCAACTGCTCTGGGTTTAATTCATCATCATTCTTTAGCTCACTCCACCACCCCAGTTCAGACATGGCCATATGCAAATCAGTCTGACCCTGTGCCTCATGGGAACAGTCCAGCCCGAACTGCCAAGCAACCTTTTCCCAGGACCGGAAACAATCATCCTGGGACCGGCTTCGGGTTCATAACCCTCATCAGCCAGGCTATCTTGTATACAGTGGCAAAGTGAGCAAGGGACGCACGTCTGGGCATACCCTGCCAACCTAGGGCAAACAAAGCGATACCAAAGGGGATGATGGACGGAGCATTTGAGCAAATCAAACACTCTCCCCCAGTCAACTGATCTGGGTTTAATTCATCATCATTCTTTAGTTCACTCCACCAACCTAGTTCAGACATGGCCATATGTAAATCAGTCTGACCCTGTGCCTCATGGGAATAGTCCAGTTTGAACTGCCAAACCATGTCTTATCTGGACCGGAAACAAGCATCCTGGGACCGGTTTCGGGTTCATAACCCTCATCAGCCAGGCTCTCTTGAATCCAGTGGCAAAGTGAGCAAGGGACCCACGTCTGGGCATACCCTGCCAACTTAGGGCAAACAAAGCGATACCAATGGGGATGATGGATGGAGCGTTTGAGCAAATTAAACACTCTCCCCAGTCAACTTATCTGGGTTTAATTCATCATCATTCTTTAGCTCACTCCACCACCCCAGTTCAGACATGGCCCTATGCAAATCAGCCTGACCCTGTACCTCATGGGAACAATCCAGACCGAACTGCCAAGCCATGTTTTCCATGGACCGGAAACCAGCATCCTGGGACCGGTTTTGAGTTCATAACACTCATCAGCCAGGCTCTCTTGAATCCAGTGGCAAAGTGAGCAAGGGACCCACGTCTGGGCATACCCTGCCAACTTAGGGCGAACAAAGCGATACCAAAGGGGATGATGACGCAGTGTTTGAGCAAATCAAACACTCTCACCCAGTCAACTGATCTGGGTTTAATTCATCATCATTCTTTAGCTCACTCCACCACCCCAGTTCAGACATGGCCATATGCAAATCAGCGTGACCCTGTACCTCATGGGAACAGTCCAGCCCGAACTGCCAAGCTAAGTCTTCCCTGGACTGGAAACAAGCATCCTGGGACCGGTTTCGGGTTCATAACCCTCATCAGCCAGGCTATCTTGAATCCAGTGACAAAGTGTGCAAGGGACCCACATTTGGGCATACCCTGCCTACTTAGGGGAAACAAAGCGATACCAAAGGGGATGATGGACGGAGCGTTTGATCAAATCAAACACTCAACCCCAGTCAACTGATCTGGGTTTAGTTCATCATCATTCTTTAGCTCACTCCACCACCCCAGTTCAGACATGGCCATATGCAAATTAGTCTGACCCTGTACCTCATGGGAACAATCCAGCCCGAACTGCTAAGCATTGTCTACCCTGGAGTGGAAACAAGCATCCTGGGACCGGTTTCTAGTTCATAACCCTCATCAGCCAGGCTATCTTGAATCAAGTGGCAAAGTGTGCAAGGGACCCATATCTGGGCATACCCTGCCTAATTAGGGGAAACAAAGCGATACGAAAGGGGATGATGGACGGAGCGTTTGATCAAATCAAACACTCAACCCCAGTCAACTGATCTGGGTTTAGTTCATCATCTTTCTTTAGCTCACTCCACCACCCCAGTTCAGACATGGCCATATGCAAATCAGTCTGATCCTGTACCTCATGGGAACAGTCCAGCCCAAACTGCCAAGCCATGTCTTCCCTGGACCGGAAAAAAGCATTCTGGGACCGGGTTCGGGTTCGGGTTCATAACCCTCATCAGCCAGGCTATCGTGAATCCAGTGGCAAAGTGAGCAAGGATCCCATGTCTGGGCATACCCTGCCAACTTAGGGCGAACAAAGAAATACCAAAGGGGATGATGGAGGGAGCGTTTGAGCAAATCAAACACTCACCCCCAGTCAACTGATCTGGGTTTAATTCATCCCAATTCTCTATCTCACTCCACCACGCCAGTTCAGACATGGCCATATGCAAATCAGTCTGACCCTGTGCCTCATGGGAACAGTCCAGCCCGAACTGCCAAGCCACATTTTCCCAGGACCGGAAGCAAGCATCCTGGGACCGGTTTCGGGTTCATAACCCTCATCAGCCAGGCTATCTTGAATCCAGTGGCAAAGTGAGCAAGGGACCCACATCTGGGCATACCCTGCCTACTTAGGGGAAACAAAGCGATACCAAAGGGGATGATGGACGGAGCGTTTGATCAAATCAAACACTCAACCCCAGTCAACTGATCTGGGTTTAGTTCATCATCTCTCTTTAGCTCACTCCACCACCCCAGTTCAGACATGGCCATATGCAAATCAGTCTGACCCTGTACCTCATGGGAACAGTCCAGCCCAAACTGCCAAGCCATGTCTTCCCTGGACCTGAAGCAAGCATCCTGGGACTGGTTTCCGGTTCATTACCCTCATCAGTCAGGCTCTCTTGAATCCGATGGCAAAGTGAGCAAGGGACCCACGTCTGGGCATACCCTGCCAACTTAGGGTGAACAAAGCGATACCAAATGGGATGACGGACGGAGCGTTTGAGCAAATCAAACACTCACCCCCAGTCAACTGATCTGGGTTTAATTCATCATAATTCTTTAGCTCACTCCACCACCCCAGTTCAGTCATGTCCATATGCAAATCAGTCTGACAATGTGCCTCATGGGAACAGTCCAGCCCGAACTGCCAAGCCATGTCTTCCCTGGACCGGAAAAAAGCATTCTGGGACCGGGTTCGGGTTCATAACCCTCATCAGCCAGGCTATCTTGAATCCAGTGGCAAAGTGAGCAAGGATCCCATGTCTGGGCATACCCTGCCAACTTAGGGCGAACAAAGAAATACCAAAGGGGATGATGGAGGGAGCGTTTGAGCAAATCAAACACTCAATCCCAGTCAACTGATCTGGGTTTAATTCATCATAATTATCTATCTCACTCCACCACGCCAGTTCAGACATGGCCATATGCAAATCAGTCTGACCCTGTGCCTCATGGGAACAGTCCAGCCTGAACTGCCAAGCCATGTCTTCCCTGGACCGGAAGCAAGCATCCTGGGACCGGTTTCGGGTTCATAACCCTCATCAGCCAGGCTATCTTGAATCCAGTGGCAAAGTGAGCAAGGGACACACGTCTGGGCATACACTGCCCACTTAGGGCAAACAAAGCAAGACCAAAGGGGATGATGGACGGAGCGTTTGAGCAAATCAAAAACTCACCCCCATTAAACTGACCTGGGTTTAATTCATCATCATTCTTTAGCTCACTCCACCACCCAAGTTCAGACATGGCCATATGCAAATCAGTCTGACCCTGTGCCTCATGGGAACAGTCCAGCCCGAACTGCCAAGCCATATTTTCCCAGGACCGGAAGCAAGCATCCTGGGACCGGTTTCGGGTTCATAACCCTCATCAGCCAGGCTATCTTGAATCCAGTGGCAAAGTGAGCAAGGGACACACGTCTGGGCATACCCTGCCTACTTAGGGGAAACAAAGCGATACCAAAGGGGATGATGGACGGAGCGTTTGATCAAATCAAACACTCAACCCCAGTCAACTGATCTGGGTTTAGTTCATCATCATTCTTTAGCTCATTCCACCACCCCAGTTCAGACATGGCCACATGCAAATCAGCCTGACCCTGTACCTCATGGCAACAGTCCAGCCCGAACTGCCAGGCCATGTCTTCCCTGGACCGGAAACAAGTATCCTGGAACGTGTTTCGGGTTCATAACCCTCATCAGCCAGGCTCTCTTGAATCCAGTGGCAAAGTGAGCAAGGGACCCACGTCTGGGCATACCTTGCCTAATTAGGGCGAACAAAGCGATGCCAAAGGGGATGGTGGACGGAGCGTTTGAGCAAATCAATCACTCACCCCCAGTCAACTGAACTGGGTTTAATTCATCATCATTCTTTAGCTCACTCCACCATCCCAGTTCAGATATGGCCATTTGCAAATCAGTCTGACCCTGTGACTCATGGAAACAGTCCAGCCCGATCTGCCAAGCCATGTCTTCTCTGGACCAGAATCAAGCATCCTGGGATCGGTTTCGGGTTCATATCCCTCATCAGCCAGGCTCTCTTGAAACCAGTGGCAAAGTGAGCAAGGGACCCACGTCTGGACATACCTTGCCAAATTAGGGCGAACAAAGTGATACCAAAGGGGATAGTGGATGGAGCGTTTGAGCAAATCAATCACTCACCCCCAGTCAACTGATCTGGGTTTAATTCATCATCATTCTTTAGCTCACTCCACCATCCCAGTTCAGATATGGCCATTTGCAAATCAGTCTGACCCTGTGACTCATGGGAACAGTCCAGCCCGATCTGCCAAGCCATGTCTTCTCTGGACCAGAATCAAGCATCCTGGGATCGGTTTCGGGTTCATATCCCTCATCAGCCAGGCTCTCTTGAATCCAGCTGCAAAGTGAGCAAGGGACCCACGTCTGGGCATACCCTGCCAACCTAGGGCAAACAAAGCGATACCAAAGGGGATGATGGAAGGAGCATTTGAGCAAATCAAACACTCTCCCCCAGTCAACTGATCTGGGTTTAATTCATCATCATTCTTTAGTTCACTCCACCAACCTAGTTCAGACATGGCCATATGTAAATCAGTCTGACCCTGTGCCTCATGGGAATAGTCCAGCTGGAACTGCCAAGCCATGTCTTATCTGGACCGGAAACAAGCATCCTGGGACCGGTTTCGGGTTCATAACCCTCATCAGCCAGGCTCTCTTGAATCCAGTGGCAAAGTGAGCAAGGGACCCACGTCTGGGCATACCCTGCCAACTTAGGGCAAACAAAGCGATACCAAAGGGGATGATGGATGGAGCGTTTGAGAAAATTAAACACTCTCCCCAGTCAACTTATCTGGGTTAAATTCATCATCATTCTTTAGCTCACTCCACCACCCCAGTTCAGACATGGCCCTATGCAAATTAGCCTGACCCTGTACCTCATGGGAACAATCCAGACCGAACTGCCAAGCCATGTTTTCCATGGACCGGAAACCAGCATCCTGGGACCGGTTTTGAGTTCATAACACTCATCAGCCAGGCTCTCTTGAATCCAGTGGCAAAGTGAGCAAGGGTCCCACATTTGGGCATACCCTGCCTACTTAGGGCGAACAAAGCGATACCAAAGGGGATGATGGACGGAGCGTTTGATCAAATCAAACACTCAACCCCAGTCAACTGATCTGGGTTTAGTTCATCATCATTCTTTAGCTCACTCCACCACCCCAGTTCAGACATGGCCATATCCAAATCAGTCTGACCCTGTACCTCATAGGAACAATCCAGCCCGAACTGCTAAGCATTGTCTTCCCTGGAGTGGAAACAAGCATCCTGGGATCGGTTTCTAGTTCATAACCCTCATCAGCCAGGCTATCTTGAATCCAGTGGCAAAGTGTGCAAGGGACCCACATCTGGGCATACCCTGCCTACTTAGGGGAAGCAAAGCGATACCAAAGGGGAGGATGGACGGAGCGTTTGATCAAATCAAACACTCAACCCCAGTCAACTGATCTGGGTTTAGTTCATCATCTTTCTTTAGCTCACTCCACAACCCCACTTCAGACATGGCCATATGCAAATCAGTCTGACCCTGTACCTCATGGGAACAGTCCAGCCCAAACTGCCAAGCCATGTCTTCCCTGCACTGGAAGCAAGCATCCTGGGACTGGTTTTGGGTTCATTACCCTCATCAGTCAGGCTCTCTTGAATCCCATGGCAAAGTGAGCAAGGGACCCACGTCTGGGCATACCCTGCCAACTTAGGGTGAACAAAGCGATACCAAATGGGATGACGGACGGAGCGTTTGAGCAAATCAAACACTCACCCCCAGTCAACTGATCTGGGTTTAATTCATCATAATTCTTTAGCTCACTCCACCACCCCAGTTCAGTCATGTCCATATGCAAATCAGTCTGACAATGTGCCTCATGGGAACAGTCCAGCCCGAACTGCCAAGTCATGTCTTCCCTGGACCGGAAAAAAGCATCCTGGGACCGGGTTCGGGTTTGGGTTCATAACCCTCATCAGCCAGGCTATCTTGAATCCAGTGGCAAAGTGAGCAAGGGACCCATGTCTGGGCATACCCTGCCAACTTAGGGCGAACAAAGCGATGCTAAAGGGGATGATGGATGGAGCGTTTGAGCAAATCAAACACTCACCCCCAGTCAACTGATCTGTGTTTAATTCATCATCATTCTTTAGCTCACTCAACCACCCCAGTTCAGACATGGCCATATGCAAATCAGTCTGACACTGTGCCTCATGGGAACAGGCCAGCCCGAACTACCAAGCCAAGTCTTCCCTGGACCGGAAACAAGCATCCTGGGACCGGTTTCGGTTCATAACCCTCATCGGCCAGGCTATCTTGAATCCAGTGGCAAAGTGAGCAAGGGGCCCACGTCTGGGCGTTCCCTGCCAACTTAGGGCGAACAAAGCGATGCCAAAGGGGATGATGGATGGAGTGTTTGAGCAAATCAAACACTCAACCCCAGTCAACTGATCTGGGTTTAATTCATCATCATTCTTTAGCTCACGTCACCTCCCCAGTTCAGACATGGCCATATGCAAATCGGTCTGACCCTGTGCCTCATGGGAACAGTCCAGCTCGAACTGCCAAGCCATGTCTTCCCTGGACCGGAAAAAAGCATCCTGGGACCGGGTTTGGGTTCATAACCCTCATCAGCCAGGCTATCTTGAATCCAGTGGCAAAGTGAGCAAGGGACCCACGTCTGGGCATACACTGCCAACTTAGGGCGAACAAAGAAATACCAAAGGGGATGATGGAGAAAGCGTTTGAGCAAATCAAACACTCACCCCCAGTCAACAGATCTGGGTTTAATTCATCAGAATTCTTTATCTCACTCCACCACGCCAGTTCAGACATGGCCCTATGCAAATCAGTCTGACCCTGTGCCTCATAGGAACAGTCCAGCCCAAACTGCCAAGCCACATTTTCCAAGGACCGGAAACAATCATCCTGGGACCGGTTTCGGATTCATAACCCTCATCAGCCAGGCTATCTTGAATACAGTGGCAAAGTGAGCAAGGGACCTACGCCTGGGCATACCCTGCAAACTTAGGGCAAACAAAGCGATACCAAAGGGGATGATGGACGGAGCATTTGAGCAAATCAAACACTCTCCCCCAGTCGACTGATCTGGGTTTAATTCATCATCATTCTTTAGCTCACTCCACCACCCCAGTTCAGACATGGCCATATGCAAATCAGTCTGACCCTGGGCTTCATGGGAATAGTCCATCCCGAACTGCCAAGCCATGTCTTCCCTGGACCGGAAGCAAGCATCATGGGACCGGTTTCTGGTTCATAACCCTCATCAGCCAGGCTCTCTTGAATCCAGTGGCAAAGTGAGCAAGGGTCCCACATTTGGGCATACCCTGCCTACTTAGGGCGAACAAAGCGATACCAAAGGGGATGATGGACGGAGCGTTTGATCAAATCAAACACTCAACCCCAGTCAACTGATCTGGGTTTAGTTCATCATCATTCTTTAGCTCACTCCACCACCCCAGTTCAGACATGGCCATATCCAAATCAGTCTGACCCTGTACCTCATAGGAACAATCCAGCCCGAACTGCTAAGCATTGTCTTCCCTGGAGTGGAAACAAGCATCCTGGGATCGGTTTCTAGTTCATAACCCTCATCAGCCAGGCTATCTTGAATCCAGTGGCAAAGTGTGCAAGGGACCCACATCTGGGCATACCCTGCCTACTTAGGGGAAGCAAAGCGATACCAAAGGGGAGGATGGACGGAGCGTTTGATCAAATCAAACACTCAACCCCAGTCAACTGATCTGGGTTTAGTTCATCATCTTTCTTTAGCTCACTCCACAACCCCACTTCAGACATGGCCATATGCAAATCAGTCTGACCCTGTACCTCATGGGAACAGTCCAGCCCAAACTGCCAAGCCATGTCTTCCCTGGACTGGAAGCAAGCATCCTGGGACTGGTTTTGGGTTCATTACCCTCATCAGTCAGGCTCTCTTGAATCCCATGGCAAAGTGAGCAAGGGACCCACGTCTGGGCATACCCTGCCAACTTAGGGTGAACAAAGCGATACCAAATGGGATGACGGACGGAGCGTTTGAGCAAATCAAACACTCACCCCCAGTCAACTGATCTGGGTTTAATTCATCATAATTCTTTAGCTCACTCCACCACCCCAGTTCAGTCATGTCCATATGCAAATCAGTCTGACAATGTGCCTCATGGGAACAGTCCAGCCCGAACTGCCAAGCCATGTCTTCCCTGGACCGGAAAAAAGCATCCTGGGACCGGGTTCGGGTTTGGGTTCATAACCCTCATCAGCCAGGCTATCTTGAATCCAGTGGCAAAGTGAGCAAGGGACCCATGTCTGGGCATACCCTGCCAACTTAGGGCGAACAAAGCGATGCTAAAGGGGATGATGGATGGAGCGTTTGAGCAAATCAAACACTCACCCCCAGTCAACTGATCTGTGTTTAATTCATCATCATTCTTTAGCTCACTCAACCACCCCAGTTCAGACATGGCCATATGCAAATCAGTCTGACACTGTGCCTCATGGGAACAGGCCAGCCCGAACTACCAAGCCAAGTCTTCCCTGGACCGGAAACAAGCATCCTGGGACCGGTTTCGGTTCATAACCCTCATCGGCCAGGCTATCTTGAATCCAGTGGCAAAGTGAGCAAGGGGCCCACGTCTGGGCGTTCCCTGCCAACTTAGGGCGAACAAAGCGATGCCAAAGGGGATGATGGATGGAGTGTTTGAGCAAATCAAACACTCAACCCCAGTCAACTGATCTGGGTTTAATTCATCATCATTCTTTAGCTCACGTCACCTCCCCAGTTCAGACATGGCCATATGCAAATCGGTCTGACCCTGTGCCTCATGGGAACAGTCCAGCTCGAACTGCCAAGCCATGTCTTCCCTGGACCGGAAAAAAGCATCCTGGGACCGGGTTTGGGTTCATAACCCTCATCAGCCAGGCTATCTTGAATCCAGTGGCAAAGTGAGCAAGGGACCCACGTCTGGGCATACACTGCCAACTTAGGGCGAACAAAGAAATACCAAAGGGGATGATGGAGGGAGCGTTTGAGCAAATCAAACACTCACCCCCAGTCAACAGATCTGGGTTTAATTCATCAGAATTCTTTATCTCACTCCACCACGCCAGTTCAGACATGGCCCTATGCAAATCAGTCTGACCCTGTGCCTCATAGGAACAGTCCGGCCCAAACTGCCAAGCCACATTTTCCAAGGACCGGAAACAATCATCCTGGGACCGGTTTCGGATTCATAACCCTCATCAGCCAGGCTATCTTGAATACAGTGGCAAAGTGAGCAAGGGACCTACGCCTGGGCATACCCTGCAAACTTAGGGCAAACAAAGCGATACCAAAGGGGATGATGGACGGAGCATTTGAGCAAATCAAACACTCTCCCCCAGTCGACTGATCTGGGTTTAATTCATCATCATTCTTTAGCTCACTCCACCACCCCAGTTCAGACATGGCCATATGCAAATCAGTCTGACCCTGGGCTTCATGGGAATAGTCCATCCCGAACTGCCAAGCCATGTCTTCCCTGGACCGGAAGCAAGCATCATGGGACCGGTTTCTGGTTCATAACCCTCATCAGCCAGGCTATCTTGAATCCAGTGGCAAAGTGAGCAAGGGACCCACGTCTAGGCATACCCTGCCAACTTAGGGCGAACAGAGCGATTCCAAAGGGGATGATGGACGGAGCGTTTGAGGAAATCAAACACTTACCCCCAGTCAACTGATCTGGATTTAATTCATCATCATTCTTTAGCTCATTCCACCACCCCAGTTCAGACATGACCATATACAAATCAGTCTGACCCTGTGCTTCATGGGAACAGTCCATCCCGAACTGCCAAGCCATGTCTTCCCTGGACCGGAAGCATGCATCCTGGGACCGGTTTCGGGTTCATAACCCTCATCAGCCAGGCTATCTTGAATCCAGTGGCAAAGTGAGCAAGGGACACACATCTGGGCATACACTGCCAACTTAGGGCGAACAAAGCGATACCAAAGGGGATGATGGACAGAGCGTTTGAGCAAATCAAACACTCACCCCCAGTTAACTGCTCTGGGTTTAATTCATCATCATTCTTTAGCTCACTCCACCACCCCAGTTCAGACATGGCCATATGCAAATCAGTCTGACCCTGTGCCTCATGGGAACAGTCCAGCCCGAACTGCCAAGCCACCTTTTCCCAGGACCGGAAACAATCATCCTGGGACCGGCTTCGGGTTCATAACCCTCATCAGCCAGGCTATCTTGTATACAGTGGCAAAGTGAGCAAGGGACCCACGTCTGGGCATACCCTGCCAACCTAGGGCAAACAAAGCGATACCAAAGGGGATGATGGACGGAGCATTTGAGCAAATTAAACACTCTCCCCCAGTCAACTGATCTGTGTTTAATTCATCATCATTCTTTAGTTCACTCCACCAACCTAGTTCAGACATGGCCATATGTAAATCAGTCTGACCCTGTGCCTCATGGGAATAGTCCAGTTCGAACTGCCAAGCCATGTCTTATCTGGACCGGAAACAAGCATCCTGGGACCAGTTTCGGGTTCATAACCCTCATCAGCCAGGCTTTCTTGAATCCAGTGACAAAGTGTGCAAGGGACCCACATTTGGGCATACCCTGCCTACTTAGGGGAAACAAAGCGATACCAAAGGGGATGATGGACGGAGCGTTTGATCAAATCAAACACTCAACCCCAGTCAACTGATCTGGGTTTAGTTCATCATCATTCTTTAGCTCACTCCACCACCCCAGTTCAGACATGGCCATATGAAAATTAGTCTGACCCTGTACCTCATGGGAACAGTCCAGCCCGAACTGCTAAGCATTGTCTACTCTGGAGTGGAAACAAGCATCCTGGGACCGGTTTCTAGTTCATAACCCTCATCAGCCAGGCTATCTTGAATCAAGTGGCAAAGTGTGCAAGGGACCCACATCTGGGCATACCCTGCCTACTTAGGGGAAACAAAGCGATACCAAAGGGGATGATGGACGGAGCGTTTGTTCAAATCAAACACTCAACCCCAGTCAACTGGTCTGGGTTTAGTTCATCATCTTTCTTTAGCTCACTCCACCACCCCAGTTCAGACATGGCCATATGCAAATCAGTCTGACCCTGTACCTCATGGGAACAGTCCAGCCCAAACTGCCAAGCAATGTCTTCCCTGGACCGGAAGCAAGCATCCTGGGACTGGTTTTGGGTTCATTACCCTCATCAGTCAGGCTCTCTTGAATCCCATGGCAAAGTGAGCAAGGGACCCACGTCTGGGCATACCCTGCCAACTTAGGGTGAACAAAGCGATACCAAATGGGATGACGGACGGGGCGTTTGAGCAAATCAAACACTCACCCCCAGTCAACTGATCTGGGTTTAATTCATCATAATTCTTTAGCTCACTCCACCACCCCAGTTCAGTCATGTCCATATGCAAATCAGTCTGACAATGTGCCTCATGGGAACAGTCCAGCCCGAACAGCCAAGCCATGTCTTCCCTGGACCGGAAAAAAGCAAGTTCAAGTTTCAAAAGCTTTATTCGACAGCATGTCATAAAAGCAAATACATCCTAACAGTTCCATAAATACTAAGATAAAATAGTTTAAAAATACATTAAATCATTATGCTGGCGAATTACATCAAATAAAACATCATCGATGAATAAAAGATCATAGAGATCAAACATTAGATAAAATTAATAGACATTTCTTGGTGACAAAACACTCATTGATCAGCTTCAGTGGGTTTCAAAGTACGAAGGCGCAATATCCAAGCCCACCCCAAAAATTTAGCAACGGCAATTACCAAGCAGGGGGTGCAATCAGATTCAAAAATTCTTAGAGCTTCCTTATAGCTACGTGTTCCCAAATTTAGGCATACTGGTTTTATCCATCTACGGCGGGGGGCAATATAAAGCGGACACACAAACAACAAATGACCGGCATCCTCAATCAAGTCTGAACAATGATGACATTTATCGTTCTTTGAGATTGACCATTTATGGGTGAAAGCTTTTACAGGGAGGGACCCTACTCTGAACTGGAAATACAGTTTCCTGTCCATTGGCCTCTCTATAATATCCCAATATGCCTCATAAGATGGTAAGAATTTTATATCAAAGAAACGGCCAGTCAAATTAGAGCCTTGGCCAGTATAGGAGGCAGATGTTAGGGTCATATCCCAATATAATTTCTTAAGGATTGACTTTGATGAGATACTTGCACTGTTTGCATCATTCCATAGAAACCCTAGCTCCAGTTTTATGAGCAAGTTCTTAATTTCTTTAAGCCAAGTAATGGAATGAAAACAATCAGCCCTAATTATGTCCTTCAGGGCACTAGCATAATGTTCAAGTTCCGGCGTTGTCATGATCCGCCGCCAGTAGAGAAGTGGACGTAATCGTGCCAAATCCTCGATTTTTTTCCTCCCTAGATCATATTTTAATGGGATCGTAGGGGTGCTTTGGGGAACGCCTGTTAGGCTGCGCAGGAATTTATTTTCAGCCAGCTGTAAGCTACTTAGATTTGCAAACCCCCATAACTCTGAGCCATACAGCGATGCACTAATAACTTTCATGTTATAAATTTCTAAGGCAGGCCTAATTGGCTTAGTCAATGAAGATCTGTGCTTAGAAATAATTGCACCTGCAAGCTGGTGGAATTTTAAGACAGTCATATCTATATGGTTTGACCATTTCATACTATGTTGGAGCGATATTCCTAGGTATGTAAAAGCCTCGACCTGTTCCAATGGAGTACCATTATATTTAATTACCCCTTTAGAATTATTCCGTTGGTTTAAACACATAAATTTAGTTTTAGAGGTATTTATCTCTAAACCCCGATCCTTACAGAATTCAGCGAATACGTTTAACGCTTTCTGCAGTCCGCTTGGGGTTCGTGAAACCAACAACGTGTCGTCCGCGAACATGAGAACAGGCACTTTGGATCCTGCTAGGATTGGGGCGTCAGTAGGGGACCTATCAAGGTAATCGACTATCCCATTAATGTATAAAGAGAACAATGTCGGTGCCAGGACACATCCCTGTCGAACACCCCGTTCAACGGGAAATGGGTCCGTCACCTCCCCCTGGCTTCCCCATCTAATTTGCGCAAAATTGTTCTGATGTAAGCGGACGAGTAAGGTTAGTAATTCCGGGGCCATACCTGCCTGGGCAAGAACCTTCCAAAGTTTATGACGAGGGACCAGGTCGAATGCTGATCGCAGGTCAATAAAAACTGCATAAAGAGTCCCTTTGGACAACTTCACATTCCTCCAGTAGAGAGCTAAAAAGTAAAAAACCTGATCGATAAAACTGGTGCAAGGTCTGAACCCGGCTTGGTATGGTGACAAAATGTTATTGTCCTCAACCCAAGACTGGAGCTTATTTTGTACCAACCGACCTATTAATTTTTGTGCTGAGTCTATGAGACTAATAGGTCTATAATTACTTGGGAGTGATTTGTCACCCTTTTTATAAACCGGGATTATTTCTGCACCTGTCCATGAAGGAGGGACAGGTGCGCCCATAGCCACTGAATTTGCTAGCCATTGAAAGTATTGGCACCAAGATAATCTATCTGTTAAGAACACATCCGCAGGTATACCATCCATTCCAGGTGCACGTCCCGCTGTTATACTGTCCAAAGCTAGGTTAACCTCTTTAATTGAAAACACTTGTGTTTGGAAATAGACAGTGGGAGGGAGTGATTGCTCTTCTGCGGAAGGGACAGAAGCATACTGCGGTTTAAAAAAGTCAACCCATTGATTTTTTGCCACGTGATTTTGTGGGGAGGGTGCAGAGCCACCTCTACCCCACTTTAATGTGGCCCAGAATCGTTTTTGGTCTTTAGCCAAGCATGCGGATTTCAAGTCCTGCCACTGATTCTCATCCCAATCCTTCTTTGCTATTACCTGAGCTTGCCTGTAGAGCTTCCTGGCTGATCTCACATCTTCTGCTACTCCTGATCTCAGAGCAACACTCAGGTTCTTACGGGCTATTTTACAGGATTTGTTAAACCATCCCTCTTCAGGTGGACAACCCTTAATGTTTTTCCCACTACTAGGGGGTTTCATAAAAAACCCTTGCAGTTTAGTAAAGAAAATGTTATGGGCCTTGAGCATAACTAGATAGAAATCAGGGTTAGTAGATTTAGGGGCTAGATTGGCCACCTCACAGATGACAGTTTCCTTGAGGTCATTTAAGGTTTCCACCTTCTCAA
Source organism: Triturus cristatus (assembly GCF_964204655.1). Taxonomy (NCBI): domain Eukaryota; kingdom Metazoa; phylum Chordata; class Amphibia; order Caudata; family Salamandridae; genus Triturus; species Triturus cristatus. Next base: position 1,186,674,601 of record NC_140579.1, on the reverse strand, counting down.
CAAATCTATCCCATTTGACATGACGCATGTTGTTTGATGTGACAATGTCCATAGTTACTTTCCCCCCCTCAATTTTAGTTTCTCTAGGGGTGTTTGGTAAATGTAACTCTAAATACAAGGGATTATGATCACTTTCGTCCCGCGTGATTACGGACATGTCATTCAATCTGTTCCATACTCTAATATCCACCAATAAGTAATCGATTCGACTGGCAGACCTTCCATTATCAAATGTGCTTGCACCCTGCTGATCTGATTTAGTGCGCCCATTTGCGGCTCTAAGCCCTCTTTCTAGACAAAGGGCTTTGAGTTGGATGGCTGCAGCGGACCATTTCTTAACTGAGGGAAGGTCCAACTGGGGAATACCCCACCTGTTGTCCTCTTCAATAGCAAGGAATCGGTCCTCCGGACCAAGAGGCTCGAAGGTTGTATTAAAATCTCCTCCAACAATTTTTATAATCTCATGGGGAAGCACTGCAAGCTGGTGATCCAAGACATTTATCACCTCTGGCGAGGTGCCCCCAACCATCCCTCGAGCGTAGATATTAAAGATAGCCATGCTGTTGTTGTTAGGCCAGTTTAGAATTAAAGACATAACATCTAACGATGGGAGATTAGGTTGAGTGATTTTGCAACATAGTGACTGTCGTACCCATATTATCAAACCACCAAGTGGTCGGCCTTTGGCTTTTTTAGTGGCAGGTATACAAAAGTTTAGAAATCCAGGGCGGAAGACTGGGGCCACAGACCAAGATTCTTGGAATAAAATAATATCAAATTGATCCACAAAGCTACTCCATACACCGGAATGCAACTTGTTATTTATACCTGCAATATTCCAGGATAGGATAGCCAGTCCTGAATCAGATACGAAAGGACAAGAAGAATGTTTAATCAATGGTCCTATAGTCTCACCAATTCCCATATCCTGGCGATCGCTAGCGGGACTTAAGTTATCAGATGCAACATTTATCAATGAATCAAATTCTAGGGGATCAGGTAAATTATTAATCTGTAGATCCTGTATCTCACCTGATTTCTTACCCAGACAAACAATAGTAGCACTTGGGTCTGCTGGTGAAGCACTTTCCAAGGAGTTAGATGCTAAGCACATCCCACCGGGATTATTTAAGGGCTTAGACCCCAATGAGTCCATAACAGCATTACAAGTTCTTTGGTGATTCCCTGATATCTCAGTAGCACTAATGCTAGCAAAAGGAATGGGGTCTGCTACAATTACGGCCAAACCCATATCCATGTTCACCACATTAGGTCTATCTTTGAGTCAATCGCAATCATTTAAGCCCGACAACACCTCAAATCTATTCTCCAGGCTAATGTTCCAGTTGCTGGTGGAAACGCTCCTACCCCCTTTACTTGGAGACAGTGTCCACCCTGGTCTTGATACTCCTTTGTGAATGACTCGATTTCTCATATAATAAAAATATTTAAGGGTTAACGGAATGATAACACCTTGTCTTTGTTGCGGGGGATTTAAGTTGGCCAAAATATCTGGGAGGACATCAGGATTGGAAAAATTTTATACCACACAATCCCCTTTAAATTTTTTCGGGTGATGCCCTAGCCATTGGACCCTTCTTGCCATAATAATTTCCCTGGCTAGTTTCTGCTTACCCCAAGGGGACATCTTCATGTTATTCACCAACCAATACAACGATTTACTGATCAAGGAAGATGTAGTTTCCGACTTGTCAGTAGTCAAAACAGGAACATTGGCAAGTACCAATGTAAGAGGTTCTGCCTGGGAAATACATTGAAATTGGTTATTTACTATTGGTGCCTTGGGTATGTCTGCATTTGCCTTCGGGAGATTTTTGTTAGTTCCAGGTGACAGAGTTGGGGTATTCACTTGTGCACCTCCTGTTTTCCTTTGTCCTCCGTTCGGAGGTACCCCCTTTAAGATACGTATATTTGGGGATATAGGAATAGTTCTAGCAACTTCATCCACCGGTCTGTTTATTATGGCATTTAATCTAGCTATCTCTGCCGTAAGATGATCAATTTTGGCTACCAAGGGGGTTATAATATCTCCTATTTTGGTATCTATCATGTCTCTAATCTTATCGGTGAGCTCAGTGTCTGGAATTATTTTGGAAACTGACCCTGGAGGATCTTCTTTGGTAGTACTTTTATTCACAATAGTGACCCTTTTCCTCCCTGGGCGGGACCCATTACTTTTAAATTGGGACTTTCTGCATGCTCTAACTAGCCTACTTCTCAGGGGAAGAGCAGGCGACTGCGAGTCAGCTTCTGTAGCCGACTCATCTATATCTAATACAGAATCTAGTGGGGACTTAGGGGCTAAGGGCGGGTAGGAATCGGGTAAGTCACTATCTACACTTATTAAGTCTAGGGACATACTACTTGTTGGCTGTAAAGGAGAAGCCAACAATGCGCCAGACAAAGGTATCAGTGGAGGAGAGCTAGGAGAACATGATAGCCCCAATGAAGCCCTCCTTTCATTATTGATTTTACTGACAATTTGGACCAAGTAATTGTCCATAGTGTTAGTCATTGTAGGATTCCTTGCTTTGGACATAGCATCCATATACGGCGACTATATACAGATAAATCAGGAGGTGGTATCCCCAAGCGTAAAAATGTTCCTCAATATCGGTACCTGTTTTATGGCAGTCCCAATAAAGTGGCTCAGTGATACAGAAGACAATGGTGTGGCCCGTCCCGTCCTCGCCCGACCACGGACGGCCACAGACGGCCCGCCCTCTGCCCGGGCTCAGCCCGGCGCCGCCCGCGCGTGTCCCGCGACGCGGAGGGAGCCTCTGCTTATATAGCGCCTCCGGGCGCGGAATTGGGCGGAAGTAGATCGGGAAAGCAAAGGATGCCGGGAGCTGCAGTTCCCCCCCACTGCGGCCAGCGAAGAAAGGTGGCGGCGAGGGGAACACACAGCGTCAGCGTCCCGCTGTAGCCTGGTGGTCCAGTGGTCTTTGCCAGGTAGGTCCCGCAGTTGAGTGCTCGAGAAATGGTCCCCCCGCTCCACCGAGGGAGCCTCTGCTTATATAGCGCCTCCGGGCGCGGAGTTGGGCGGAAGTAGATCGGGAAAGCAAAGGATGCCGGGAGCTGTAGTTCCCCCCCACTGCGGCCATCGAAGAAAGGTGGCGGCGAGGGGAACACACAGCGTCAGCGTCCCGTTGTAGCCTGGTGGTCCAGTGGTCTTTGCCAGGTAGGTCCCGCAGTTGAGTGCTCGAGAAATGGTCCCCCCGCTCCACCGAGGGAGCCTCTGCTTATATAGCGCCTCCGGGCGCGGAGTTGGGCGGAAGTAGATCGGGAAAGCAAAGGATGCCGGGAGCTGTAGTTCCCCCCCACTGCGGCCAGCGAAGAAAGGTGGCGGCGAGGGGAACACACAGCGTCAGCGTCCCGTTGTAGCCTGGTGGTCCAGTGGTCTTTGCCAGGTAGGTCCCGCAGTTGAGTGCTCGAGAAATGGCAAAGTGAGCAAGGGACCCAAGTCTGGGCATTACCTGCCTACTTAGGGCGAACAAAGCGATGCTAAAGGGGATGATGGATGGAGCGTTTGAGCAAATCAAACACTCACCCCCAGTCAACTGATCTGGGTTTAATTCATCATCATTCTTTAGCTCACTCAACCACCCCAGTTCAGACATTGCCACATGGAAATGAGTCTGACCCTGTACCTCATGGGAACAGTCCAGCCCGAACTGCCAAGCCAAGTCTTCCCTGGACCGGAAACGAGCATCCTAGGACTGGTCTTGGGATCATACCCCTCATCAGCCAGGCTATCTTGAATCCAGTGGCAAAGTGAGCAAGGGACCACGTCTGGGCGTTCCCTGCCAACTTAGGGCGAACAAAGCGATGCCAATGGGGATGATGGATGGAGCGTTTGAGCAAATCAAACACTCACCCCCAGTCAACTGATCTGTGTTTAATTCATCATCATTCTTTAGCTCACTCAACCACCCCAGTTCAGACATGGCCATATGCAAATCAGTCTGACACTGTGCCTCATGGGAACAGGCCAGCCCGAACTGCCAAGCTAAGTCTTCCCTGGACCGGAAACAAGCATCCTGGGACCGGTTTCGGGTTCATAACCCTCATCAGCCAGGCTATCTTGAATCAAGTGGCAAAGTGAGCAAGGGACCCACGTCTGGGCATACCCTGCCAACTTAGGGTGAACAAAGCGATACCAAATGGGATGACGGACGGAGCGTTTGAGCAAATCAAACACTCACCCCCAGTCAACTGATCTGGGTTTAATTCATCATAATTCTTTAGCTCACTCCACCACCCCAGTTCAGTCATGTCCATATGCAAATCAGTCTGACAATGTGCCTCATGGGAACAGTCCAGCCCGAACTGCCAAGCCATGTCTTCCCTGGACCGGAAAAAAGCATTCTGGGACCGGGTTCATAACCCTCATCAGCCAGGCTATCTTGAATCCAGTGGCAAAGTGAGCAAGGATCCCATGTCTGGGCATACCCTGCCAACTTAGGGCGAACAAAGAAATACCAAAGGGGATGATGGAGGGAGCGTTTGAGCAAATCAAACACTAACCCCCCAGTCAACAGATCTGGGTTTAATTCATCAGAATTCTTTATCTCACTCCACCACGCCAGTTCAGACATGGCCATATGCAAATCAGTCTGACCCTGTGCCTCATGGGAATAGTCCAGCCCGAACTGCCAAGCCACGTTTTCCAAGGACCGGAAACAATCATCCTGGGACCGGTTTCGGATTCATAACCCTCATCAGCCAGGCTATCTTGAATACAGTGGCAATGTGAGCAAGGGACCCACATCTGGGCATACCTTGCCAACTTAGGGCGAACGAAGCGATACCAAAGGGGATGATGGACGGAGCGTTTGAGCAACTCAAACACTCACCCCCAGTCAACTGATCTGGGTTTAATTCATTGTCATCCTTTAGCTCACTCCACTACCCCAGTTCAGACATGGCCACATGGAAATCAGTCTGACCCTGTACCTCATGGGAACAGTCCAGCCCGAACTGCCAAGCCAAGTCTTCCCTGGACCGGAAACAAGCATCCTTGGACTGGTTTCGGGGTCATAACCCTCATCAGCCAGGCTATCTTGAATCCAGTGGCAAAGTGAGCAAGGGACCCAAGTCTGGGCATTACCTGCCTACTTAGGGCGAACAAAGTGATGCTAAAGGGGATGATGGATGGAGCGTTTGAGCAAATCAAACACTCACCCCCAGTCAACTGATCTGGGTTTAATTCATCATCATTCTTTAGCTCACTCAACCACCCCAGTTCAGACATTGCCACATGGAAATGAGTCTGACCCTGTACCTCATGGGAACAGTCCAGCCCGAACTGCCAAGCCAAGTCTTCCCTGGACCGGAAACGAGCATCCTAGGACTGGTCTTGGGATCATACCCCTCATCAGCCAGGCTATCTTGAATCCAGTGGCAAAGTGAGCAAGGGACCACGTCTGGGCGTTCCCTGCCAACTTAGGGCGAACAAAGCGATGCCAATGGGGATGATGGATGGAGCGTTTGAGCAAATCAAACACTCACCCCCAGTCAACTGATCTGTGTTTAATTCATCATCATTCTTTAGCTCACTCAACCACCCCAGTTCAGACATGGCCATATGCAAATCAGTCTGACACTGTGCCTCATGGGAACAGGCCAGCCCGAACTGCCAAGCTAAGTCTTCCCTGGACCGGAAACAAGCATCCTGGGACCGGTTTCGGGTTCATAACCCTCATCAGCCAGGCTATCTTGAATCAAGTGGCAAAGTGAGCAAGGGACCCACGTCTGGGCATACCCTGCCAACTTAGGGTGAACAAAGCGATACCAAATGGGATGACGGACGGAGCGTTTGAGCAAATCAAACACTCAACCCCAGTCAACTGATCTGGGTTTAATTCATCATAATTCTTTAGCTCACTCCACCACCCCAGTTCAGTCATGTCCATATGCAAATCAGTCTGACAATGTGCCTCATGGGAACAGTCCAGCCCGAACTGCCAAGCCATGTCTTCCCTGGACCGGAAAAAAGCATTCTGGGACCGGGTTCATAACCCTCATCAGCCAGGCTATCTTGAATCCAGTGGCAAAGTGAGCAAGGATCCCATGTCTGGGCATACCCTGCCAACTTAGGCCGAACAAAGAAATACCAAAGGGGATGATGGAGGGAGCGTTTAAGCAAATCAAACACTCACCCCCAGTCGACAGATCTGGGTTTAATTAATCAGAATTCTTTATCTCACTCCACCACGCCAGTTCAGACATGGCCATATGCAAATCAGTCTGAGCCTGTGCCTCATGGGAACAGTCCAGCCCGAACTGCCAAGCCACGTTTTCCAAGGACCGGAAACAATCATCCTGGGACCGGTTTCGGATTCATAACCCTCATCAGCCAGGCTATCTTGAATACAGTGGCAATGTGAGCAAGGGACCCACATCTGGGCATACCTTGCCAACTTAGGGCGAACGAAGCGATACCAAAGGGGATGATGGACGGAGCATTTGAGCAACTCAAACACTCACCCCCAGTCAACTGATCTGGGTTTAATTCATCGTCATCCTTTAGCTCACTCCACTACCCAAGTTCAGACATGGCCACATGGAAATCAGTCTGACCCTGTACCTCATGGGAACAGACCAGCCCGAACTGCCAAGCCAAGTCTTCCCTGGACCGGAAACAAGCATCCTTGGACTGGTTTCGGGGTCATAACCCTCATCAGCCAGGCTATCTTGAATCCAGTGGCAAAGTGAGCAAGGGACCCAAGTCTGGGCATTACCTGCCTACTTAGGGCGAACAAAGCAATGCTAAAGGGGATGATGGATGGAGCGTTTGAGCAAATCAAACACTCACCCCCAGTCAACTGATCTGTGTTTAATTCATCATCATTCTTTAGCTCACTCAACCACCCCAGTTCAGACATGGCCATATGCAAATCAGTCTGACACTGTGCCTCATGGGAACAGGCCAGCCCGAACTGCCAAGCCAAGTCTTCCCTGGACCGGAAACAAGCATCCTGGGACCGGTTTCGGGTTCATAACCCTCATCAGCCAGGCTATCTTGAATCCAGTGGCAAAGTGAGCAAGGGACCCACGCCTGGGCATACACTGCCAACTTAGGGCGAACAAAGAAATACCAAAGGGGATGATGGAGGGAGCGTTTGAGCAAATCAAACACTCACCCCCAGTCAACAGATCTGGGTTTAATTCATCATAATTCTTTATCTCACTCCACCACGCCAGTTCAGACATGGCCCTATGCAAATCAGTCTGACCCTGTGCCTCATGGGAACAGTCCAGCCCGAACTGCCAAGCCATGTCATCCCTGGACCGGAAAAAAGCATTCTGGGACCGGTTTCGGATTCATAACCCTCATCAGCCAGGCTATCTTGAATACAGTGGCAATGTGAGCAAGGGACCCACATCTGGGCATACCTTGCCAACTTAGGGCGAACGAAGCGATACCAAAGGGGATGATGGACGGAGCGTTTGAGCAACTCAAACACTCACCCCCAGTCAACTGATCTGGGTTTAATTCATCGTCATCCTTTAGCTCACTCCACTACCCAAGTTCAGACATGGCCACATGGAAATCAGTCTGACCCTGTACCTCATGGGAACAGACCAGCCCGAACTGCCAAGCCAAGTCTTCCCTGGACCGGAAACAAGCATCCTTGGACTGGTTTCGGGGTCATAACCCTCATCAGCCAGGCTATCTTGAATCCAGTGGCAAAGTGAGCAAGGGACCCAAGTCTGGGCATTACCTGCCTACTTAGGGCGAACAAAGCGATGCTAAAGGGGATGATGGATGGAGCGTTTGAGCAAATCAAACACTCACCCCCAGTCAACTGATCTGGGTTTAATTCATCATCATTCTTTAGCTCACTCAACCACCCCAGTTCAGACATTGCCACATGGAAATCAGTCTGACCCTGTACATCATGGGAACAGTCCAGCCCGAACTGCCAAGCCAAGTCTTCATTGGACCGGAAACGAGCATCCTAGGACTGGTTTTGGGATCATACCTCTTATCAGCCAGGCTATCTTGAATCCAGTGGCAAAGTGAGCAAGGGACCACGTCTGGGCGTTCCCTGCCAACTTAGGGCGAACAAAGCGATGCCAATGGGGATGATGGATGGAGCGTTTGAGCAAATCAAACACTCACCCCCAGTCAACTGATCTGTGTTTAATTCATCATCATTCTTTAGCTCACTCAACCACCCCAGTTCAGACATGGCCATATGCAAATCAGTCTGACACTGTGCCTCATGGGAACAGGCCAGCCCGAACTGCCAAGCCAAGTCTTCTCTGGACCGGAAACAAGCATCCTGGGACCGGTTTCGGGTTCATAACCCTCATCAGCCAGGCTATCTTGAATCAAGTGGCAAAGTGTGCAAGGGACCCACATCTGGGCATACCCTGCCTACTTAGGGGAAACAAAGCGATACCAAAGGGGATGATGGACGGCGCGTTTGATCAAATCAAACACTCAACCCCAGTCAACTGATCTGGGTTTAGTTCATCATCTTTCTTTAGCTCACTCCACCACCCCAGTTCAGACATGGCCATATGCAAATCAGTCTGACCCTGTACCTCATGGGAACAGTCCATCCCAAACTGCCAAGCCATGTCTTCCCTGGACCGAAAGCAAGCATCCTGGGACTGGTTTTGGGTTCATTACCCTCATCAGTCAGGCTCTCTTGAATCCCATGGCAAAGTGAGCAAGGGACCCACGCCTGGGCATACCCTGCCAAATTAGGGTGAACAAAGCGATACCAAATGGGATGACGGACGGAGCCTTAGAGCAAATCAAACACTCACCCCCAGTCAACTGATCTGGGTTTAATTCATCATAATTCTTTAGCTCACTCCACCACCCCAGTTCAGTCATGTCCATATGCAAATCAGTCTGACAATGTGCCTCATGGGAACAGTCCAGCCCGAACTTCCAAGCCATGTCTTCCCTGGACCGGAAAAAAGCATTCTGGGACGGGGTTCGGGTTCATAACCCTCATCAGCCAGGCTATCTTGAATCCAGTGGCAAAGTGAGCAAGGATCCCATGTCTGGGCATACCCTGCCTACTTAGGGGAAACAAAGCGATACCAAAGGGGATGATGGGTGCAGAGTTTGAGCAAATCAAACTCTCAAACCCAGTCAACTGATCTGGGTTTAATTGATCATCATTCTTTCGCTCACTCAACCACCCCAGTTCAGACATGGCCATATGCAAATCAGTCTGACACTGTGCCTCATGGGAACAGGCCAGCCCGAACTGCCAAGCCAAGTCTTCCCTGGACCGGAAACAAGCATCCTGGGACCGGTTTCGGGTTCATAACCCTCATCAGCCAGGCTATCTTGAATCCAGTGGCAAAGTGAGCAAGGGACCCACGTCTGGGCGTTCCCTGCCAACTTAGGGCGAACAAAGCAATGCCAAAGGGGATGATGGATGGAGTGTTTGAGCAAATCAAACACTCAACCCCAGTCAACTGATCTGGGTTTAATTCATCATCATTCTTTAGCTCACGTCACCTCCCCAGTTCAGACATGGCCATATGCAAATCGGTCTGACCCTGTGCCTCATGGGAACAGTCCAGCTCGAACTGCCAAGCCATGTCTTCCCTGAACCGGAAAAAAGCATCCTGGGACTGGGTTTGGGTTCATAACCCTCATCAGCCAGGCTATCTTGAATCCAGTGGCAAAGTGAGCAAGGGACCCACGTCTGGGCATACACTGCCAACTTAGGGCGAACAAAGAATTACCAAAGGGGATGATGGAGGGAGCGTTTGAGCAAATCAAACACTCACCCCCAGTCAACAGATCTGGGTTTAATTCATCATAATTCTTTATCTCACTCCACCACGCCAGTTCAGACATGGCCCTATGCAAATCAGTCTGACCCTGTGCCTCATGGGAACAGTCCAGCCCGAACTGCCAAGCCACGTTTTCCAAGGACCGGAAACAATCATCCTGGGACCGGTTTCGGATTCATAACCCTCATCAGCCAGGCTATCTTGAATCCAGTGGCAAAGTGAGCAAGGGACCCACGTCTGGGCATACACTGCCAACTTAGGGCGAACAAAGAAATACCAAAGGGGATGATGGAGGGAGCGTTTGAGCAAATCAAACACTCACCCCCAGTCAACAGATCTGGGTTTAATTCATCATAATTCTTTATCTCACTCCACCACGCCAGTTCAGACATGGCCCTATGAAAATCAGTCTGACCCTGTGCCTCATGGGAACAGTCCAGCCCGAACTGCCAAGCCACGTTTTCCAAGGACCGGAAACAAGCATCCTTGGACTGGTTTCGGGGTCATAACCCTCATCAGCCAGGCTATCGTGAATCCAGTGGCAAAGTGAGCAAGGGACCCAAGTCTGGGCATTACCTGCCTACTTAGGGCGAACAAAGCGATGCTAAAGGGGATGATGGATGGAGCGTTTGAGCAAATCAAACACTCACCCCCAGTCAACTGATCTGGGTTTAATTCATCATCATTCTTTAGCTCACTCATCCACCCCAGTTCAGACATTGCCACATGGAAATCAGTCTGACCCTGTTCCTCATGGGAACAGTCCAGCCCGAACTGCCAAGCCAAGTCTTCCCTGGACCGGAAACGAGCATCCTAGGACTGGTTTTGGGATCATACCCCTCATCAGCCAGGCTATCTTGAATCCAGTGGCAAAGTGAGCAAGGGACCACGTCTGGGCGTTCCCTGCCAACTTAGGGCGAACAAAGCGATGCCAATGGGGATGATGGATGGAGCGTTTGAGCAAATCAAACACTCACCCCCAGTCAACTGATCTGTGTTTAATTCATCATCATTCTTTAGCTCACTCAACCACCCCAGTTCAGACATGGCCATATGCAAATCAGTCTGACACTGTGCCTCATGGGAACAGGCCAGCCCGAACTGCCAAGCCAAGTCTTCCCTGGACCGGAAACAAGCATCCTGGGACCGGTTTTGGGATCATACCCCTCATCAGCCAGGCTATCTTGAATCCAGTGGCAAAGTGAGCAAGGGACCACGTCTGGGCGTTCCCTGCCAACTTAGGGCGAACAAAGCGATGCCAATGGGGATGATGGATGGAGCGTTTGAGCAAATCAAACACTCACCCCCAGTCAACTGATCTGTGTTTAATTCATCATCATTCTTTAGCTCACTCCACCACCCCAGTTCAGACATGGCCATATGCAAATCAGTCTGACCCTGTACCTCATGGGAACAGTCCAGCCCAAACTGCCAAGCCATGTCTTCCCTGGACCGGAAGCAAGCATCCTGGGAATGGTTTTGGGTTCATTACCCTCATCAGTCAGGCTCTCTTGAATCCCATGGCAAAGTGAGCAAGGGACCCACGTCTGGGCATACCCTGCCAACTTAGGGTGAACAAAGCAATACCAAATGGGATGACGGACGGAGCGTTTGAGCAAATCAAACACTCACCCCCAGTCAACTGATCTGGGTTTAATTCATCATAATTCTTCAGCTCACTCCACCACCCCAGTTCAGTCATGTCCTTATGCAAATCAGTCTGACAATGTGCCTCATGGGAGCAGTCCAGCCCGAACTGCTAAGCCATGTCTTCCCTGGACCGGAAAAAAGCATTCTGGGACCGGGTTCGGGTTCATAACCCTCATCAGCCAGGCTATCTTGAATCCAGTTGCAAAGTGAGCAAGGATCCCATGTCTGGGCATACCCTGCCTACTTAGGGGAAACAAAGCGATACCAAAGGGGATGATGGGTGCAGAGTTTGAGCAAATCAAACTCTCAACCCCAGTCAACTGATCTGGGTTTAATTGATCATCATTCTTTAGCTCACTCAACCACCCCAGTTCAGACATGGCCATATGCAAATCAGTCTGACACTGTGCCTCATGGGAACAGGCCAGCCCGAACTGCAAAGCCAAGTCTTCCCTGGACCGGAAACAAGCATCCTGTGACCGGTTTCGGGTTCATAACCCTCATCAGCCAGGCTATCTTGAATCCAGTGGCAAAGTGAGCAAGGGACCCACGTCTGGGCGTTCCCTGCCAACTTAGGGCGAACAAAGTGATGCCAAAGGGGATGATGGATGGAGTGTTTGAGCAAATCAAACACTCAACCCCAGTCAACTGATCTGGGTTTAATTCATCATCATTCTTTAGCTCACGTCACCTCCCCCGTTCAGACGTGGCCGTATGCAAATCGGTCTGACCCTGTGCCTAATGGGAACAGTCCAGCTCGAACTGCCAAGCCATGTCTTCCCTGAACCGGAAAAAAGCATCCTGGGACTGGGTTTGGGTTCATAACCCTCATCAGCCAGGCTATCTTGAATCCATTGGCAAAGTGAGCAAGGGACCCACGTCTGGGCATACACTGCCAACTTAGGGCGAACAAAGAAATACCAAAGGTGATGATGGAGGGAGCGTTTGAGCAAATCAAACACTCACCCCCAGTCAACAGATCTGGGTTTAATTCATCATAATTCTTTATCTCACTCCACCACGCCAGTTCAGACATGGCCCTATGCAAATCAGTCTGACCCTGTGCCTCATGGGAACAGTCCAGCCCGAACTGCCAAGCCACGTTTTCCAAGGACCGGAAACAATCATCCTGGGACCGGTTTCGGATTCATAACCCTCATCAGCCAGGCTATCTTGAATACAGTGGCAAAGTGAGCAAGGGACCTACGTCTGGGCATACCCTGCAAACTTAGGGCAAACAAAGCGATACCAAGGGGGATGATGGACGGAGCATTTGAGCAAATCAAACACTCTCCCCCAGTCGACTGATCTGGGTTTAATTCATCATCATTCTTTAGCTCACTCCACCACCCCAGTTCAGACATGGCCATATGCAAATCAGTCTGACCCTGTGCTTCATGGGAACAGTCCATCCCGAACTGCCAAGCCATGTCTTCCCTGGACCGGAAGCAAGCATCATGGGACCGGTTTCTGGTTCATAACCCTCATCAGCCAGGCTATCTTGAATCCAGTGGTAAAGTGAGCAAGGGACCCACGTCTAGGCATACCCTGCCAACTTAGGGCGAACAGAGCGATTCCAAATGGGATGATGGACGGAGCGTTTGAGGAAATCAAACACTTACCCCCAGTCAACTGATCTGGATTTAATTCATCATCATTCTTTAGCTCACTCCACCACCCCAGTTCAGACATGACCATATGCAAATCAGTCTGACCCTGTGCTTCATGGGAACAGTCCATCCCGAACTGCCAAGCCATGTCTTCCCTGGACCGGAAGCATGCATCCTGGGACCGGTTTCGGGTTCATAACCCTCATCAGCCAGGCTATCTTGAATCCAGTGGCAAAGTGAGCAAGGGACACACATCTGGGCATACACTGCCAACTTAGGGCGAACAAAGCGATACCAAAGGGGATGATGGACAGAGCGTTTGAGCAAATCAAACACTCACCCCCAGTCAACTGCTCTGGGTTTAATTCATCATCATTCTTTAGCTCACTCCACCACCCCAGTTCAGACATGGCCATATGCAAATCAGTCTGACCCTGTGCCTCATGGGAACAGTCCAGCCCGAACTGCCAAGCCACCTTTTCCCAGGACCGGAAACAATCATCCTGGGACCGGCTTCGGGTTCATAACCCTCATCAGCCAGGCTATCTTGTATACAGTGGCAAAGTGAGCAAGGGACCCACGTCTGGGCATACCCTGCCAACCTAGGGCAAACAAAGCGATACCAAAGGGGATGATGGACGGAGCATTTGAGCAAATCAAACACTCTCCCCCAGTCAACTGATCTGGGTTTAATTCATCATCATTCTTTAGTTCACTCCACCAACCTAGTTCAGACATGGCCATATGTAAATCAGTCTGACCCTGTGCCTCATGGGAATAGTCCAGTTCGAACTGCCAAGCCATGTCTTATCTGGACCGGAAACAAGCATCCTGGGACCGGTTTTGGGTTCATAACCCTCATCAGCCAGGCTCTCTTGAATCCAGTGGGAAAGTGAGCAAGGGACCCACGTCTGGGCATACCCTGCCAACTTAGGGCAAACAAAGCGATACCAATGGGGATGATGGATGGAGCGTTTGAGCAAATTAAACACTCTCCCCGGTCAACTTATCTGGGTTTAATTCATCATTATTCTTTAGCTCACTCCACCACCCCAGTTCAGACATGGCCCTATGCAAATCAGCCTGACCCTGTACCTCATGGGAACAATCCAGACCGAACTGCCAAGCCATGTTTTCCATGGACCGGAAACCAGCATCCTGGGACCGGTTTTGAGTTCATAACACTCATCAGCTAGGCTCTCTTGAATCCAGTGGCAAAGTGAGCAAGGGACCCACATCTGGGCATACCCTGCCAACTTAGGGCGAACAAAGCGATACCAAAGGGGATGATGACGCAGTGTTTGAGCAAATCAAACACTCTCACCCAGTCAACTGATCTGGGTTTAATTCATCATCATTCTTTATCTCACTCCACTACCCCAGTTCAGACATGGCCATATGCAAATCAGCCTGACCCTGTACCTCATGGGAACAGTCCAGCCCGAACTGCCAAGCTATGTCTTCCCTGGACTGGAAACAAGCATCCTGGGACCGGTTTCGGGTTCATAACCCTCATCAGCCAGGCTATCTTGAATCCAGTGACAAAGTGTGCAAGGGACCCACATTTGGGCATACCCTGCCTACTTAGGGGAAACAAAGCGATACCAAAGGGGATGATGGACGGAGCGTTTGATCAAATCAAACACTCAACCCCAGTCAACTGATCTGGGTTTAGTTCATCATCATGCTTTAGCTCACTCCACCACCCCAGTTCAGACATGGCCATATGCAAATTAGTCTGACCCTATACCTCATGGGAACAATCCAGCCCGAACTGCTAAGCATTGTCTACCCTGGAGTGGAAACAAGCATCCTGGGACCGGTTTCTAGTTCATAACCCTCATCAGCCAGGCTATCTTGAATCAAGTGGCAAAGTGTGCAAGGGACCCACATCTGGGCATACCCTGCCTACTTAGGGGAAACAAAGCGATACCAAAGGGGATGATGGACGGAGCGTTTGATCAAATCAAACACTCAACCCCAGTCAACTGATCTGGGTTTAGTTCATCATCTTTCTTTAGCTCACTCCACCACCCCAGTTCAGACATGGCCATATGCAAATCAGTCTGACCCTGTACCTCATGGGAACAGTCCAGCCCAAACTGCCAAGCCATGTCTTCCCTGGACCGGAAGCAAGCATCCTGGGACTGGTTTTGGGTTCATTACCCTCATCAGTCAGGCTCTCTTGAATCCCATGGCAAAGTGAGCAAGGGACCCACGTCTGGGCATACCCTGCCAACTTAGGGTGAACAAAGCGATACCAAATGGGATGACGGACGGAGCGTTTGAGCAAATCAAACACTCACCCCCAGTCAACTGATCTGGGTTTAATTCATCATAATTCTTTAGCTCACTCCACCACCCCAGTTCAGTCATGTCCATATGCAAATCAGTCTGACAATGTGCCTCATGGGAACAGTCCAGCCCGAACTGCCAAGCCATGTCTTCCCTGGACCAGAAAAAAGCATTCTGGGACCGGGTTCGGGTTCATAACCCTCATCAACCAGGCTATCTTGAATCCAGTGGCAAAGTGAGCAAGGATCCCATGTCTGGGCATACCCTGCCAACTTAGGGCGAACAAAGAAATACCAAAGGGGATGATGGAGGGAGCGTTTGAGCAAATCAAACACTCACCCCCAGTCAACTGATCTGGGTTTAATTCATCATAATTCTCTATCTCACTCCACCACGCCAGTTCAGACATGGCCATATGCAAATCAGTCTGACCCTGTGCCTCATGGGAACAGTCCAGCCTGAACTGCCAAGCCATGTCTTCCCTGGACCGGAAGCAAGCATCCTGGGACTGGTTTCGGGTTCATAACCCTCATCAGCCAGGCTATCTTGAATCCAGTGGCAAAGTGAGCAAGGGACACACGTCTGGGCATACACTGCCAACTTAGGGCAAACAAAGCGATACCAAAGGGGATGATGGACGGAGCGTTTGAGCAAATCAAAAACTCACCCCCAGTAAACTGACCTGGGTTTAATTCATCATCATTCTTTAGCTCACTCCACCACCCAAGTTCAGACATGGCCATATGCAAATCAGTCTGACCCTGTGCCTCATGGGAACAGTCCAGCCCGAACTGCCAAGCCACATTTTGCCAGGACCGGAAGCAACAATCCTGGGACCGGTTTCGGATTCATAACCCTCATCAGCCAGGCTATCTTGAATACAGTGGCAAAGTGTGCAAGGGACCTACGTCTGGGCATACCCTGCAAACTTAGGGCAAACAAAGCGATACCAAAGGGGACGATGGACGGAGCATTTGAGCAAATCAAACACTCTCCCCCAGTCGACTGATCTGGGTTTAATTCATCATCATTCTTTAGCCCACTCCACCACCCCAGTTCAGACATGGCCATATGCAAATCAGTCTGACCCTGTGCTTCATGGGAACAGTCCATCCCGAACTGCCAAGCCATGTCTTCCCTGGACCGGAAGCAAGCATCATGGGACCGGTTTCTGGTTCATAACCCTCATCAGCCAGGCTATCTTGAATCCAGTGGTAAAGTGAGCAAGGGACCCACGTCTAGGCATACCCTGCCAACTTAGGGCGAACAGAGCGATTCCAAAGGGGATGATGGACGGAGCGTTTGAGGAAATCAAACACTTACCCCCAGTCAACTGATCTGGATTTAATTCATCATCATTCTTTAGCTCACTCCACCACCCCAGTTCAGACATGACCATATGCAAATCAGTCTGACCCTGTGCTTCATGGGAACAGTCCATCCCGAACTGCCAAGCCATGTCTTCCCTGGACCGGAAGCATGCATCCTGGGACCGGTTTCGGGTTCATAACCCTCATCAGCCAGGCTATCTTGAATCCAGTGGCAAACTGAGCAAGGGACACACATCTGGGCATACACTGCCAACTTAGGGCGAACAAAGCGATACCAAAGGGGATGATGGACAGAGCGTTTGAGCAAATCAAACACTCACCCCCAGTCAACTGCTCTGGGTTTAATTCATCATCATTCTTTAGCTCACTCCACCACCCCAGTTCAGACATGGCCATATGCAAATCAGTCTGACCCTGTGCCTCATGGGAACAGTCCAGCCCGAACTGCCAAGCCACCTTTTCCCAGGACCGGAAACAATCATCCTGGGACCGGCTTCGGGTTCATAACCCTCATCAGCCAGGCTATCTTGTATACAGTGGCAAAGTGAGCAAGGGACCCACGTCTGGGCATACCCTGCCAACCTAGGGCAAACAAAGCGATACCAAAGGGGATGATGGACGGAGCATTTGAGCAAATCAAACACTCTCCCCCAGTCAACTGATCTGGGTTTAATTCATCATCATTCTTTAGTTCACTCCACCAACCTAGTTCAGACATGGCCATATGTAAATCAGTCTGACCCTGTGCCTCATTGGAATAGTCCAGTTCGAACTGCCAAGCCATGTCTTATCTGGACCGGAAACAAGCATCCTGGGACCGGTTTCGGGTTCATAACCCTCATCAGCCAGGCTCTCTTGAATCCAGTGGGAAAGTGAGCAAGGGACCCACGTCTGGGCATACCCTGCCAACTTAGGGCAAACAAAGCGATACCAATGGGGATGATGGATGGAGCGTTTGAGCAAATTAAACACTCTCCCCAGTCAACTTATCTGGGTTTAATTCATCATCATTCTTTAGCTCACTCCACCACCCCAGTTCAGACATGGCCCAATGCAAATCAGCCTGACCCTGTACCTCATGGGAACAATCCAGACCGAACTGCCAAGCCATGTTTTCCATGGACCGGAAACCAGCATCCTGGGACCGGTTTTGAGTTCATAACACTCATCAGCCAGGCTCTCTTGAATCCAGTGGCAAAGTGAGCAAGGGACCCACATCTGGGCATACCCTGCCAACTTAGGGCGAACAAAGCGATACCAAAGGGGATGATGACGCAGTGTTTGAGCAAATCAAACACTCTCACCCAGTCAACTGATCTGGGTTTAATTCATCATCATTCTTTAGCTCACTCCACTACCCCAGTTCAGACATGGCCATATGCAAATCAGCCTGACCCTGTACCTCATGGGAACAGTCCAGCCCGAACTGCCAAGCTATGTCTTCCCTGGACTGGAAACAAGCATCCTGGGACCGGTTTCGGGTTCATAACCCTCATCAGCCAGGCTATCTTGAATCCAGTGACAAAGTGTGCAAGGGACCCACATTTGGGCATACCCTGCCTACTTAGGGGAAACAAAGCGATACCAAAGGGGATGATGGACGGAGCGTTTGATCAAATCAAACACTCAACCCCAGTCAACTGATCTGGGTTTAGTTCATCATCATGCTTTAGCTCACTCCACCACCCCAGTTCAGACATGGCCATATGCAAATTAGTCTGACCCTGTACCTCATGGGAACAATCCAGCCCGAACTGCTAAGCATTGTCTACCCTGGAGTGGAAACAAGCATCCTGGGACCGGTTTCTAGTTCATAACCCTCATCAGCCAGGCTATCTTGAATCAAGTGGCAAAGTGTGCAAGGGACCCACATCTGGGCATACCCTGCCTACTTAGGGGAAACAAAGCGATACCAAAGGGGATGATGGACGGAGCGTTTGATCAAATCAAACACTCAACCCCAGTCAACTGATCTGGGTTTAGTTCATCATCTTTCTTTATCTCACTCCACCACCCCAGTTCAGACATGGCCATATGCAAATCAGTCTGACCCTGTACCTCATGGGAACAGTCCAGCCCAAACTGCCAAGCCATGTCTTCCCTGGACCGGAAGCAAGCATCCTGGGACTGGTTTTGGGTTCATTACCCTCATCAGTCAGGCTCTCTTGAATCCCATGGCAAAGTGAGCAAGGGACCCACGTCTGGGCATACCCTGCCAACTTAGGGTGAACAAAGCGATACCAAATGGGATGACGGACGGAGCGTTTGAGCAAATCAAACACTCACCCCCAATCAACTGATCTGGGTTTAATTCATCATAATTCTTTAGCTCACTCCACCACCCCAGTTCAGTCATGTCCATATGCAAATCAGTCTGACAATGTGCCTCATGGGAACAGTCCAGCCCGAACTGCCAAGCCATGTCTTCCCTGGACCAGAAAAAAGCATTCTGGGACCGGGTTCGGGTTCATAACCCTCATCAGCCAGGCTATCTTGAATCCAATGGCAAAGTGAGCAAGGATCCTATGTCTGGGCATACCCTGCCAACTTAGGGCGAACAAAGAAATACCAAAGGGGATGATGGAGGGAGCGTTTGAGCAAATCAAACACTCACCCCCAGTCAACTGATCTGGGTTTAATTCATCATAATTCTCTATCTCACTCCACCACGCCAGTTCAGACATGGCCATATGCAAATCAGTCTGACCCTGTGCCTCATGGGAACAGTCCAGCCTGAACTGCCAAGCCATGTCTTCCCTGGACCGGAAGCAAGCATCCTGGGACTGGTTTCGGGTTCATAACCCTCATCAGCCAGGCTATCTTGAATCCAGTGGCAAAGTGAGCAAGGGACACACGTCTGGGCATACACTGCCAACTAAGGGCAAACAAAGCGATACCAAAGGGGATGATGGACGGAGCGTTTGAGCAAATCAAAAACTCACCCCCAGTAAACTGACCTGGGTTTAATTCATCATCATTCTTTAGCTCACTCCACCACCCAAGTTCAGACATGGCCATGTGCAAATCAGTCTGACCCTGTGCCTCATGGGAACAGTCCAGCCCGAACTGCCAAGCCACATTTTGCCAGGACCGGAAGCAATCATCCTGGGACCGGTTTCGGATTCATAACCCTCATCAGCCAGGCTATCTTGAATACAGTGGCAAAGTGTGCAAGGGACCTACGTCTGGGCATACCCTGCAAACTTAGGGCAAACAAAGCGATACCAAAGGGGACGATGGACGGAGCATTTGAGCAAATCAAACACTCTCCCCCAGTCGACTGATCTGGGTTTAATTCATCATTATTCTTTAGCTCACTCCACCACCCCAGTTCAGACATGGCCATATGCAAATCAGTCTGACCCTGTGCTTCATGGGAACAGTCCATCCCGAACTGCCAAGCCATGTCTTCCCTGGACCGGAAGCAAGCAGCATGGGACCGGTTTCTGGTTCATAACCCTCATCAGCCAGGCTATCTTGAATCCAGTGGCAAAGTGAGCAAGGGACCCACGTCTAGGCATACCCTGCCAACTTAGGGCGAACAGAGCGATTCCAAAGGGGATGATGGACGGAGCGTTTGAGGAAATCAAAAACCCCCCAGTCAACTGATCTGGATTTAATTCATCATCATTCTTTAGCTCACTCCACCACCCCAGTTCAGACATGACCATATGCAAATCAGTCTGACCCTGTGCTTCATGGGAACAGTACATCCCAAACTGCCAAGCCATGTCTTCCCTGGACCGGAAGCATGCATCCTGGGACTGGTTTCGGGTTCATAACACTCATCAGGCAGGCTATCTTGAATCCAGTGGCAGAGTGAGCAAGGGACAAACATCTGGGCATACACTGCCAACTTAGGTCGAACAAAGCGATACCAAAGGGGATGATGGACAGAGCGTTTGAGCAAATCAAACACTCACCCCCAGTCAACTGCTCTGGGTTTAATTCATCATCATTCTTTAGCTCACTCCACCACCCCAGTTCAGACATGGCCATATGCAAATCAGTCAGACCCTGTGCCTCATGGGAACAGTCCAGCCCGAACTGCCAAGCCACCTTTTCCCAGGACCGGAAACAATCATCCTGGGACCGGCTTCGGGTTCATAACCCTCATCAGCCAGGCTATCTTGTATACAGTGGCAAAGTGAGCAAGGGACCCACGTCTGGGCATACCCTGCCAACCTAGGGCAAACAAAGCGATACCAAAGGGGATGATGGACGGAGCATTTGAGCAAATCAAACACTCTCCCCCAGTCAACTGATCTGGGTTTAATTCATCATCATTCTTTAGTTCACTCCACCAACCTAGTTCAGACATGGCCATATGTAAATCAGTCTGACCCTGTGCCTCATGGGAATAGTCCACTTCGAACTGCCAAGCCATGTCTTATCTGGACCGGAAACAAGCATCCTGGGACCGGTTTCGGGTTCATAACCCTCATCAGCCAGGCTCTCTTGAATCCAGTGGCAAAGTGAGCAAGGGACCCACGTCTGGGCATACCCTGCCAACTTAGGGCAAACAAAGCGATACCAATGGGGATGATGGATGGAGCGTTTGAGCAAATTAAACACTCTCCCCAGTCAACTTATCTGGGTTTAATTCATCATCATTCTTTAGCTCACTCCACCACCCCAGTTCAGACATGGCCCTATGCAAATCAGCCTGACCCTGTACCTCATGGGAACAATCCAGACCGAACTGCCAAGCCATGTTTTCCATGGACCGGAAACCAGCATCCTGGGACCGGTTTTGAGTTCATAACACTCATCAGCCAGGCTCTCTTGAATCCAGTGGCAAAGTGAGCAAGGGACCCACCTCTGGGCATACCCTGCCAACTTAGGGCGAACAAAGCGATACCAAAGGGGATGATGACGCAGTGTTTGAGCAAATCAAACACTCTCACCCTGTCAACTGATCTGGGTTTAATTCATCATCATTCTTTAGCTCACTCCACCACCCCAGTTCAGACATGGCCATATGCAAATCAGCCTGACCCTGTACCTCTTGGGAACAGTCCAGCCCGAACTGCCAAGCTATGTCTTCCCTGGACTGGAAACAAGCATCCTGGGACCGGTTTCGGGTTCATAACCCTCATCAGCCAGGCTATCTTGAATCCAGTGACAAAGTGTGCAAGGGACCCACATTTGGGCATACCCTGCCTACTTAGGGGAAACAAAGCGATACCAAAGGGGATGATGGACGGAGCGTTTGATCAAATCAAACACTCAACCCCAGTCAACTGATCTGGGTTTAGTTCATCATCATTCTTTAGCTCACTCCACCACCCCAGTTCAGACATGGCCATATGCAAATTAGTCTGACCCTGTACCTCATGGGAACAATCCAGCCCGAACTGCTAAGCATTGTCTACCCTGGAGTGGAAACAAGCATCCTGGGACCGGTTTCTAGTTCATAACCCTCATCAGCCAGGCTATCTTGAATCAAGTGGCAAAGTGTGCAAGGGACCCACATCTGGGCATACCCTGCCTACTTAGGGGAAACAAAGCGATACCAAAGGGGATGATGGATGGAGCGTTTGATCAAATCAAACACTCAACACCAGTCAACTGATCTGGGTTTAGTTCATCATCTTTCTTTAGCTCACTCCACCACCCCAGTTCAGACATGGCCATATGCAAATCAGTCTGACCCTGTACCTCATGGGAACAGTCCAGCCCAAACTGCCAAGCCATGTCTTCCCTGGACCGGAAGCAAGCATCCTGGGACTGGTTTTGGGTTCATTACCCTCATCAGTCAGGCTCTCTTGAATCCCATGGCAAAGTGAGCAAGGGACCCACGTCTGGGCATACCCTGCCAACTTAGGGCGAACAAAGAAATACCAAAGGGGATGATGGAGGGAGCGTTTGAGCAAATCAAACACTCACCCCCAGTCAACTGATCTGGGTTTAATTCATCATAATTCTCTATCTCACTCCACCACGCCAGTTCAGACATGGCCATATGCAAATCAGTCTGACCCTGTGCCTCATGGGAACAGTCCAGCCTGAACTGCCAAGCCATGTCTTCCCTGGACCGGAAGCAAGCATCCTGGGACCGGTTTCGGGTTCATAACCCTCATCAGCCAGGCTATCTTGAATCCAGTGGCAAAGTGAGCAAGGGACACACGTCTGGGCATACACTGCCAACTTAGGGCAAACAAAGCGATACCAAAGGGGATGATGGACGGAGCGTTTGAGCAAATCAAAATCTCACCCCCAGTAAACTGACCTGGGTTTAATTCATCATCATTCTTTAGCTCACTCCACCACCCAAGTTCAGACATGGCCATATGCAAATCATTCTGACCCTGTGCCTCATGGGAACAGTCTAGCCCGAACTGCCAAGCCACATTTTCCTAGGACCGGAAGCAAGCATCCTGGGACCGGTTTCGGGTTCATAACCCTCATCAGCCAGGCTATCTTGAATCCAGTGGCAAAGTGAGCAAGGGACACACGTCTGGGCATACCCTGCCTACTTAGGGGAAACAAAGCGATACCAAAGGGGATGATGGACGGAGCTTTTGATCAAATCAAACACTCAACCCCAGTCAACTGATCTGGGTTTAGTTCATCATCATTCTTTAGCTCACTCCACCACCCCAGTTCAGACATGGCCACATGCAAATAAGCCTTACCCTGTACCTCATGGCAACAGTCCAGCCCGAACTGCCAAGCCATGTGTGGTAAATATTTAAATTACCTGTACTATTTTTTATGCGGTAAAGTCTAGTAAGAATAACTCAGTCAAAATAAGAGGCAGAATCCGTGGTATTAGAGGTTCTAAAAAGGACTTTATTCCTTACAAAGGAATTATAGTTCGAACCAGGCAATCTTATTCCATCACCACGAAGGTTCAGGAAGGGATAGGCAATACATTATTGACAAGTAACAATATATATAGGGAAAGCATTGCATTAAGACAGATGCAGGAGGCGTAACAGCTGATAATACAGATAAGAATACACATACGTAATGAAAATAGGCGTAAATACAGGCGTATACTAGAAACGTCATTTAAAATGATGTCACAAGTGGGTGGATCCATAAGAGAATCCTGCAGTGTCAGCAGAAATATTTGGCAGAGATGCGCGCGCAGCCGCATGACGTGTGATTGACGTGCAACTAGAGGGTGAAGGGGAATTGACATTTAGCTCTATATGTGGAGACAGAAGTCTGGGGGGTCAGGTCAACCTAATCCCAAATTGTATCTAATATCTTTGTTTAAGGAACTGGTTTATCCAAAAGGAAAGGTCTCTCGGACGGAATCTATTCTATACTGACTGTTAGTGCATGTACAAGCGTCTATGTGTCTACATGAGATGCGAGGGGGCAGGAATCCTCCATGGTAACAGGAGCTATGAATTACTTGCATAGAGATAGCGAGGCCGAGCCTTTTGCTCGGTAGCTGGAGGGATGTTTACCTAAACTACTAGACAGGAATGCATTGGATGAGGAGCGGAGCAGATAACTTGAAGGCTGAATACAGTTTTTGGCAGGCAACAGGCCGCGTCAG
This sequence comes from Triturus cristatus, assembly GCF_964204655.1. Lineage (NCBI taxonomy): Eukaryota > Metazoa > Chordata > Amphibia > Caudata > Salamandridae > Triturus > Triturus cristatus. The sequence goes on along the minus strand of NC_140579.1, from coordinate 1,186,650,404 downwards.
GCACCGTTAGCCGCGCAGGGAGTAAGACAAAGTTCATGGACACGGATGCAGGTCCAAGCTGGAGCATTTCAGAGGCAGAAACAGAAAAAGGCTTGATGGCAGAATTCAGGGCCTACTCGCCCGAACTATAAAACTAGAAAAGTGAACCACATAAAGTCGGTGGCCTTTCATACTTAGGAATGGAATATTCGACCCATTCATGGCGGATCTGAAAGAGGGCATGTTGACGTTGGATGCACATGTATTTGCGTCTTCATAGCTTGAACTGGAGGGAACATACATGTACTTATAGCATGTACATGGAGCCGTTGGGGTCTAAGATAGGGGACACAATTGACCATAAAAATTCATATTTCCACATTCCCTCCTTGTCCCCTACGGACCCTCATGAAATATCCATCTTCATCAATCCATCAATCTGTTCATATAGCATCATTTGTTCTTCTTTCTTCTTCCGGGATCTTGAATGAAAATTTGAAGGCGGGATACACGATGTGGCACACAGACCACAAATCGCTGGCCCACATTGTAGACACAAGCAGCAACTGAATAGTATGAGAAAGCCAATACCTAGGAAGGATAGGATCCTCCATCCCCAGGCTGACAACACGCTCCAGAACCAACCAGACCAAGTCCAGGTGCCTGGATTCTGGTGTATCTGGCTTACGATCTTATGAAGTCGAGTTATGGCTTTATATACTGACGGCGCGTTTTCTGGTATGAAAACACAGCAACTTGATCCGATGACTCTACAAGCTCCGCCCCTATCGGCCAGAATGACGTCAAGGACAAGACGATTTTGGAGAACAACAATCCGCATCGCAGACTGCTCCTCTGTTAAGTTGCCCAAAGCGGAAGTAGTTTCATTCACTACTGCTTCAAGGGTTCTAGTTAATCTACGTATCAGCTTACTATTGGTGACTGTACCTATGTAGGGAAAGAAACCTTTATTGAAATCTGTGTATTTCTCCCATGCTGTTTCAGTGTAGTCGACAATCGGGAGATCTCTCTGCTGTCTATTGTGTACTAAATGGGTGTTCCTATGATAATCAGGCGGGGCTAGGAAAACAGGTGGCAGAAGGAATGCAATGTAACAGGTACCATCCCAATCTAGGGGTAGGCGTATGTATGCGGTGTGACCACAGATGAAGTAGGAGTGATGAGAAGCTCTAAATGTAGACTTGCCTTTATCACTGAATTCTATTACAGTGGTACATTTACTATGGCCCATGGGTATTGAACCATTCTTTCTTACACATAATTCGCCTCTAACTGGAAATACTGACATAGCGGGCAAGATTGGTGTAGCTTCGGATTCAACATTCAGGATCATGAGATTAAGTGTAAAGTTACCTAATCCATATACTTCATTTTCTAGATCAGTTCCTGTTCTTTTGGGAAATCCCTCCTTGTTAGGGTAGCAGACCTTAAGTAAAACTAGGTTCAGGTTTCCCCAAACCCAGTTGTCTTGATAAACTACTGAATTTGAATCTAGGGAATTAATCAAACTAAACCATGCTCCACAGGAGCCATTGTGTGTGAACGGATACGGAAAGAGGGGCAGAACTCCCTTGTATTTCTGATAGGGAGGGAGTCGGCCACATATCCAACAATTTGTAGCATTGCTGGTCTGATGAGAATGATGTAACATACTAATGAATGTGTTGTTGCGCAGCGCAAATCTATAGGACAACTCATGTGGGGGTAATTCGCTAAAAGAATGTTCGGCAGTAGCATTGAAAGCACGCTTGGAGATAGGGTAATACATGTGTAAAAATATACTGACACTAATAATCAGAAGACTTAGAAAAAACATAATCAATAATGTCACTATGCAGTGACTACGAAGTGATTTACAGTACGCCTGTTTCTTGAGCTGTTCCTGTCTATTTCTCTCTCTATTTCGGTCTAGAGGATACATGTCAGAGACAAATTCAACCGATTCACCTTGGAGAGGACTTAAACAATCAAATTGTCTGACTTGCTAGACCTTAGTTTCAGTTTATAGTTTTCACTCTCGGTTTTTTCAACCAGGGGTAGTTTTGAATCAGTCTGTGAGGGAATGCAGGGCTGAGGGTTCACGTCGGACGGTAGTCCATAAAATTTTTTGATGTGGCTCGAGTGCAACCACCCTTTACGTCCCTCAATCTTCACGGCTGTCCTTGTGGTCAATAAGACGAGCTTCGGCGACTGCCACCGAGGCTCCAGCTGGCTCCTCCTGTCAAAATTCCTCACAAACACGAGGTCCCCCGGAACCACGTCGTGGGGCTTTACCTCAGTGTTGTCGGGAAAAGCTGCAGCTACCTGTGAACGACAAGATTGTAGTGCAGACATCAAGGAAGCCAGGTAATCTGTCAGCATATTACAGTCAACATCAGTGATTTTACGAGGTATAGGCGTACCCCACATATTTGGTGGTCTACCGAAGATCACCTCATACGGGGATAGCCCTGTTCGAGAATGTGCTACCATTCTCATGTAAAAGAGCGCAACTGGTAAGGCTACTATTCAGTCGACACCTTTTTCTCTACATACTTTGGACAGTCTAATTTTCAGAGTTTGATTATGTCGCTCCACGAGACCTGCTGCCTCGGGATGTCGGACACAGTGGAATTTCCATTGGTAGCCTAACAGAAGTGAAACATGTTTCATTAGCTCGGATGAGAACGGCTGGCCATTATCTGAGTACACGATACGGGGCAAACCATACCGTGGGAAGAATTCTCGAACTAACTGTTTGGCAGTAGTCGGGGCAGTGTAATCTGAGACGGGATACGCCTCTGTCCACCGGGAAAGAGCGCATACAACTACGAGGACATATTTGAATCCTCGACAACGTTCCATCTGGATATAATCCATCTGGAGGACTTCAAAAGGGTGATCGGGGGGTTGAAATCCACCCTGGTCTACAGGTACGCCTTTTCCTGGATTGAACTGACAACAAATCATACAGGTACGTACTTTCTGTTTAGCTGCTGCTCGCAAGTGTTTATTGAACCAAATGTGTTGAATACTGTCTAGCATAGCTTTCTCTCCTAGGTGCGCTGGACTATGTATTGTGTTAATGATGACCTGAACCATTGAGTCGGGGAGAAACCATATAGATTTTCCCTTCGTCATCCATCCTTGATCCGTTTGGATCCCTCCTAATTCAGTCCATCTCTTTATTTCTTCTGGTGTAGCATGTGTCTGTATGTCAATTACATCAAGGGCGGGATCCTTAACTGTTAAATCAATAAGGACATTGTTCCCTGTTGGCGGCGAAACAGAAAATGACGATCACCTGCTCAACAAAGGAGAAAAAGGTGGGAGGAGTGTAAAGATAGGGAGAAGGAAGAAGGGGGGGGGGAAGAAGAGGAGAGGGGAATAGAGGTGGGATGAAAAGAGGCAAAGAGAATTTCCCCAGTCTCAAGGATCCACTCCTGAAGGGGAGGACTCTATGAAGCCTCTCGTGAGCCCTCACACACCCCGAAGGATGTCTTGCTTCATCATTGGGCTAGTTGTTGCTCCTCGTCGGGCCGGCGCTGCAATGCCCGACGGTCCCCCGAAGGGTCTCTCTATCGGAGGTCTTTTAAAGAGAAAAGCCGTAAGGTGAATGCGGGTGTGTGGGCAAAAAAAGCAGTGAGGTGGATCCGAGAGGTAAGTGGTAGGATGTGTGCAAAGTGTGTGAATTTAAAAATGCCTAGGGGTGTCCAAAAAGGTGGATTTTTAATAGTATGGAGCCTCTGGCAGACTAAAAAGACCAAAAGGTCACGGGGTCACTAATCAGCTTAAGGTGCTGGTGTGACTACAATTAAAAAGGTCGACATGTTTCACGCCTTGGATGCCCAGGACGGGTCAGTGGCGTTTCTTCAGGACCGTAGACAAGTGAAAAGTAGTGCACGGTGAAGACGGGAGTGCCAGAGATTGGAAGGGTAACTCACGTCTAAGAAAAAGGTTAAAAATTGGTACGGGACTGCGGGGTACAGTGACCTGGTCAGCAGAGACAAGAAGAACGTACCAAACTAGTGTAACCCTCGTGTTTCTGTACGGGGCTGCATAGGATCCGCCGAGGCTGCCAGCGCCCTATTTGGGTTGCGTCGGGGGCCGGCTCAGTCAGCACCTACCCACTGCCATCGGCTGCCTGGAGGCAGCCGATGGCAGTGGGTAGGTGCTGACTGAGCCGGCCCCCGACGCACCCAAATAGGGCGCTGGCAGCCTCGGCTAGACGTGAGTTACCCTTCCAATCTCTGGCACTCCCGTCTTCACCGTGCACTACTTTTCACTTGTCTACGGTCCTGAAGAAACGCCACTGACCCGTCCTGGGCATCCAAGGCGTGAAACATGTCGACCTTTTTAATTGTAGTCACACCAGCACCTTAAGCTGATTAGTGACCCCGTGACCTTTTGGTCTTTTTAGTCTGCCAGAGGCTCCATACTATTAAAAATCCACCTTTTTGGACACCCCTAGGCATTTTTAAATTCACACACTTTGCACGCATCCTACCACTTACCTCTCGGATCCACCTCACTGCTTTTTTTGCCCACACACCCGCATTCACCTTACGGCTTTTCTCTTTAAAAGACCTCCGATAGAGAGACCCTTCGGGGGACCGTCGGGCATTGCAGCGCCGGCCCGACGAGGAGCAACAACTAGCCCAATGATGAAGCAAGACATCCTTCGGGGTGTGTGAGGGCTCACGAGGGGCTTCATAGAGTCCTCCCCTTCAGGAGTGGATCCTTGAGACTGGGGAAATTCTCTTTGCCTCTTTTCATCCCACCTCTATTCCCCTCTCCTCTTCTTCCCCCCCCCCCCTTCTTCCTTCTCCCTATCTTTACACTCTTCCCACCTTTTTCTCCTTTGTTGAGCAGGTGATCGTCATTTTCTGTTTCGCCGCCAACAGGGAACAATGTCCTTATTGATTTAACTGTTACGAATGGAGCACGGACATTGGACCATAACGAGCTCCTGGTCCCCCCCTCTCCTTTTTTGGCGGGATCCTTAACTGTCATGCAGTGTGTTGGTGTCGGAACTATTGTCTTTGTCGTGTCAGTTGGATGAGTTTGATTCTGAGCAGTCTGTTTAGCTGTTCTGTCAGCTAGGTCGTTACCCTGAGAAATAATGTCAGTCACTTTTGTATGGGCTTTACACTTCATAATCGATATTGCAGTAGGCAGATGTATTGCATCTAACAGAGCTTGAATAAGGGGACCGTGCTGGATGTGGGCACCGTGAGAAGTTAAATAACCTCTCTCTCTCCAAAGTACGCCGAAGTCATGGACGACTCCGAATGCATAACGTGAATCTGTGTATATGTTGACTTTCTTATTTTTGGCTTGAATACAGGCTTGTGTCAGAGCGATGAGCTCTGCTGCTTGAGCTGACAAGGTATCGATACAATTCGTTTCAATAATTTCAGTATCTGTTGTGACTGCATAAGCGGCCACTAACTCTCCTGTATTTGTTCTCATGCATGAACCATCTACATATAATGTCAGGTCTGGATCTGATAATGGAATATCTGTCAAGTCTTGTCTGGGTTTCGTCGTAATAGTAATAACTTCAATACAATCATGTGCCAATGGGTCTGTTCCATTTAATGGCAAAAGTGTGGCAGGATTTAATGTACTACAACGTCTGATTTCTATGTGTGGCTGGAACAATGTTAATTCATAACCCGTCAGTCTTGCTATAGTCAAGTGTTGTGTTTGGGTCCGGTTCAGGAGAACCTCTACTGCGTGTGGTACTTGTACTGTCAATTGATGTCCTAACACTATGGCATCGCTTTGTCTGATTGCTAAAGCTGTTGCTGCGACTGATTTCAGGCATGCAGGAAGAGCCTGAGCTACGGGATCTAACGTACTAGAAAAATAAGCACATGGCTTGTGTGATCCTGCTTGTTCCTGCGTGAGCACTGACAAAGCAGTACCTTCACGTTCTGTAACAAAAAGTGTAAAACGTTTGCTGTAACATGGCGTTGCTAAAACAGGTGCTTGGCATAAAGCTTTCTTTAAGTTTTCAAAAGCTTGTGTATGTTCCTGAGTCCAAGGGAGGACAGTCGATGTCGCTGCCTCCTGTGTTGTCAACTGAATGAGTGGTTTAGCTAAAAATGCATATTGGGGGATCCACTGCCTACAGTACGAAGTGAGGCCTATGAAGGCCCGTACCTCCTATTGTGTCTTGGGTGGTGGCATGTTTACAATTAACTGGATGCGATCAGGTGTGAGCTGTCTCCCCCATTTGGACAGCAAGTGCCCTAGGTACACAACTTGCTGGACACAGAATTGTAGTTTCGAAGGGGACACTTTGTGCCCCTTGTCGGCTAAGAAATGTAAAACCGTCAGTGATGTTTTTTCACATTCAGGTTCGCTTCGTGCGGTGATCAGCAGATCATCGACGTATTGAAGCAGGGCAGTGTTAGCTGGCATGTGAATACTGTCAAGTTCTCTTTTCAGTGCTTGGCTATAGATGCTGGGGCTTTCTGTGAATCCTTGAGGTGCGCGTGTGAATTTAAAACTTCGTCCATTTAAACTGAATCCGAACAAATATTGGCTTTCCGGATCGATTGGGACGCTAAAGAAAGCGTTCTTGAGATCAATTACAGTAAAGAACGTTGCTTCTGAATCTATGGCCGTTAATAATGAAGAGATATCTGGGACCACGGGGTATTGTGGTACAATGCATTTATTTAATTCTCGCAGATCAATAACTAATCGATATACTGGTGGTGCTTTTGGATCAGTTTGTTTAAGAATCGGAATTATCGGGGAATTACATACATTGGAGTCGGTTTCTACAACCACTCCTTGTGCAATGAGCTCGTCAATGATTTGCAGTAAAGCCACAACAGCATCTGGCGGTAATTTGTATTGTCGCATTCGTGGTAGTACCACTCCTGTTTTGAGTGTGACTCGATATGGTGTAATGTGCATACAACCTACATCAGTGGGGCCTTGTGCCCATTAATGTGCAGGTAGATTCTGTAACCGGTGATCCATGTCTCTAGACACGTAGTGACCCTTAAAGTCACGCAAAAAGAGTCGCACTCCTTCTGGAGAACAACATATTACAGCTCCTAGAGCCTTCAATGTTTTTATACCTAACAAGTTTTCTGGACATGATTTCGTAAGCAATAGATCTGTAGTCCGTGTTAATGGACCGACTGTAAATGCAAGTGGTTGCGATACTTCGTTAATAGTAGGCTTTCCTGAAAAACCAAGGGAAATATTTTGTGAGCCTGAGAGGGGTGCCCCTGGGACTTCGCTGTGACTGATAGTGGTTCTGCTTGCCCCTGTATCGAGTAGAAACTTTCTGTCTTTCCCTAATACTTGACTCTGTACGTAAGGACCCTCTTGATCTACGGGAACCTCGATAAGGGGTAGGCCAACTCTCTAGGCTATTTCATGTGTAGCGTTGATACTCTGGATAGTCATTTTGTGCATACTGGTACATTTGTTGTGTCGTGTTTTGTATTGCAGCAATAGGCTGTGGTTGTTGTTGTAGTTGTTGTTGTGGTTGTGGTGCGGTCTGTTGTACAGCTGGCATAGGCTGTATATTCTGAGGTACTTGTTGTTGGATCTGATCCTGTCTAGGCGGACGTGGTCTCTCTTTCGTTATACCCGTAGAGATATTATGTTTTAGAACTGCGCAATCGTGTATATAATGACCTGGCTGTTTACAATAGTTGCATGTCCCTCTAACGGGACCCGTTGAATCATTGGATTGTGTCGTACCCTTTTTATGACCGTCAGCTGGAACTGACTGAGCCACTAGCATTTTCATTTTCGTGTCTTTCATACGTCTTTGTTCATGTTCTTGTTCTTCTCTGATTCTATTGTGATGATATTGTAACATTTGTAACATCTGTGACGGTGTGTTACCTTGCCAAGTACTCTCGAATTTTAATACTCTACTCTTAACTTGTGGCAGGGAATTCTCAACTAATTTTGTTACAAACAGATGTGGATACGATTCACTGCTTGCTTTTATGCCACTATTAATACCAAAACATTTTTCAAATCGGGAATAGAAATCACTAGTGTCTTCATCTTGTTTTTGTTTACAGGCTGAGATTGCACCCCAGTCTTCCTTTTTCGTAGTTAATAAACGTGGTAGTACCTGCACTAATAATCCTGGTAATGCTGTAGTCCTTTCCCCAAGCCCTGAACCTGCAGCTCGGGCCTTTTCTTCGTTTTCTAATACTGTCCAATCTATCTTTTGGTCTCCCACCTCCCATTCCTTTTCCTTGAGTTTCTCGTAAATACCGGCAGGCAATAAAACTTTCAATATTTTCATAATGTCGGGATAAGTATACGCTCCCATGAGTAACATGTCTTTTATCTCACGGTGGAAACCTGCTGGGTCTTTGTCATGGCTAGGTACTACTTTCTTCATTTCTAATAATTCAATTTTAGTTATGGGCGCGTACACAAACACGCGTTTAAAAATATTGTCCTCACCTCTGACTGGGTGGACTTCGCGTAAGGGATTCTGTCTGTCTATGTGATACGTTTTTCTTTCCTTGGGGGGAACTGAAACATGTTCTGGGCATATGAAGACAATGTACTGGTGTCGATATTCCAGAATTTCTTTAATTAAATCAGTACCTGAACCTCTCCATTTATTCGTGAGTAATTCTATCAATATATCAGGCAGGGGACCGGGATCAGAGTGTTGGCTTCTATATAATATAACGAGATGTTGTATCATGTATATACCAGCTAAACGCTGTTCGTCTGGGGTAAGATTCAAAAACGTGTGTGCCAACGCATCATCACTGTATTTTTCAGAACTGTCAGCCCATTGTACTGCTGACCTGGCTAATTCTTGTTCATCCATAGAATCGAGCATATGATACCCCCTTCGGTCTCGGAGTAATTTATCAGCAGCCTGGAATAAGTGTTCAGGGGACTTCGTATTTAACATAGGGGCTTGAAAATGTCTGTTACATTCTGGACGTATCGGACGTATCGGGTCATTAAAGTATCTGGTATTGTTACAAGGTCTTCCCCTACCTACATAGGCTATCGTTTCTAATTGTCCTGTGGGCATTTCTGATTCTTCCTCCTCCTCTCCCTCTGATTCAGTTTTGTCTGCCTCTAATCTGGCTTTATGTATTCGTTCTACTTCTTTGCGGATCTTTCGGCACATAGCTACTATACATGTCTGTTTATCATGTTTTCCCTCTGATATATTCTGACCCCATCGGGTAAGTACTTGCATTTCATCCTGGTTTACCTCGGACCTATCTCTGTCTCTGATCAAGCAGTTTATGAAGAAACGTAACAGTTGTCTCTGTATATCCGCTTTCTGGTATTCCATGGCTTCGTCAATACTTTCAGGGCCTTGCCCTGTTTGGACAAAGCGATATATATTGTCTAAATGTTTAATCATTCCTGGTAGCGTCGTTAAATATAGTAAAGCTCGTCGTATACGTAGTGATCATAGCAGCATTCTATCATTTTTACCGGGCACTGGATCATATCTACAATCTACAAGATGTTCTTTAAACACGTCGGACGTTGCTATTTGGGGTGTACGTTGGTTTGCTAAATCTCGAAGAGACGATTTACTTCGTGATGGTGGCGTGGCGAAAATTGCTGTCGCACCTTCTGCCGCACCTTCTGAGGTGCTAGGCACGAAAGGATTTGTGGGATGTAAGGTAGAAACTGTGGATGCAGGAAAAACGGTGGAAACAGATGGACCTACTGGATTGTGCGGAGGAGTTTGTTGTTGCGGAGCTGGGGGCTGATGATCTCGGTGTTGAGCACCATCGACAGGTGGCGGGTGTGGTGGAACATTAGCATATTCGGGAGCTACATCGTCTAAATAGGAAGAAAGGAAAATATCTTTTGCGGTCTTGGGATGTGCTTTAATCGGGAGTAATGGGGGTGGCAAATCTTTCGGTATTTCCGGGGTGGCCATAGGTAAACCTTCGGCTAAAAGAGGATACATACCATTCATAAGAGCATTTCGTTGTCTATCTACTTGTTCGGTTTTTACTCGGATACCTTCCTCAACTAATACGTTTTCTCGGGCTCTATTTGAGTTCTCCCTACTTTTCTCTTCCAGTCTGAGCGCTTTCTCTGTGCGCCTATGCGATTCTTTACGCCATAACTCAATGGCATCTTTCTGTGACTGTCTGGCTTTCTTTTTCCATAATTCTTCTTCTACTCTCATGATGCAATCTGCATCCCATGTCCCAGCTGCGGGCCACCTCTGACTTTCTGCTAGATCCTTGGTGTAGTCCACCCATAGGTCAAGATATAATACGGCATCTAGGCCATGTTTATGATACATAAAGTACCCTGGGGTGTCCCTAGGTGGAATGGGAACAGCTTCTTCGAGCACTCCTTTTCTAGTTTTGATCTGTCTTAATTTTGAAAAGAACGGCATTTTTAAAACCTTGCTACTTGATTCTTACTTGAACTGGATTTGAACACAATTAATACAATAAACACAATAATGAACACTCATTCATACCACAATTTTTAGACACTGTAAAACATTTAACATTTAACATTTAACTTTTAACGAACAATGATAATTAGAAGAAAACCAGTTACTGACATAATACTAATACTAGATAATATTGAATATATACATGAACATACTGGATATACTGCTAAACAGTACAGATACACAGCTAAAACAGTGCAGACCGGATCTGTGTACCCAAACCCGTCAGGACCGGCACAAATTAATGTGCACGTCTAACTGCCTCCCCAGCAACGGTACTCACCGGGTAGCACGGAACGGAAGGCCTCGGAACTGAACTGTACTGGACCGGACTGGACTCGACGCGACTCGGAACTTCGGAACCTGGTGGGCCTCTGTATACCTCGGATCTTGCTCTCTCAGCTAGGCTCTGGTCGGGATACTTCGCACTTCTCACCGCCTCGTCTGGGTGTTGATCGCAGCCTCAGTCACCCCCGCTTGGTAGGAGGGAGATACAGGAAATCCTGCGGGTACGCGTTGTTGTCCGTCCGGCTGTGGCAGGAGACCGGGCCTGCAACGCACCTCCGGCGCGTGAGATGAGAAAGTGTCCCTGTTCGGGCGCCAATTTATGTGGTAAATATTTAAATTACCTGTACTATTTTTTATGCGGTAAAGTCTAGTAAGAATAACTGTCAAAATAAGAGGCAGAATCCGTGGTATTAGAGGTTCTAAAAAGGACTTTATTCCTTACAAAGGAATTATAGTTCGAACCAGGCAATCTTATTCCATCACCACGAAGGTTCAGGAAGGGATAGGCAATACATTATTGACAAGTAACAATATATATAGGGAAAGCATTGCATTAAGACAGATGCAGGAGGCGTAACAGCTGATAATACAGATAAGAATACACATACGTAATGAAAATAGGCGTAAATACAGGCGTATACTAGAAACGTCATTTAAAATGATGTCACAAGTGAGTGGATCCATAAGAGAATCCTGCAGTGTCAGCAGAAATATTTGGCAGAGATGCGCGCGCAGCCGCATGACGTGTGATTGACGTGCAACTAGAGGGTGAAGGGGAATTGACATTTAGCTCTATATGTGGAGACAGAAGTCTGGGGGGTCAGGTCAACCTAATCCCAAATTGTATCTAATATCTTTGTTTAAGGAACTGGTTTATCCAAAAGGAATGGTCTCTCGGACGGAATCTATTCTATACTGACTGTTAGTGCATGTACAAGCGTCTATGTGTCTACATGAGATGCGAGGGGGCAGGAATCCTCCATGGTAACAGGAGCTATGAATTACTTGCATAGAGATAGCGAGGCCGAGCCTTTTGCTCGGTAGCTGGAGGGATGTTTACCTAAACTACTAGACAGGAATGCATTGGATGAGGAGCGGAGCAGATAACTTGAAGGCTGAATACAGTTTTTGGCAGGCAACAGGCCGCGTCAGGCACCGTTAGCCGCGCAGGGAGTAAGACAAAGTTCATGGACACGGATGCAGGTCCAAGCTGGAGCATTTCAGAGACAGAAGCAGAAAAAGGCTTGATGGCAGAATTCAGGGCCTACTCGCCCGAACTATAAAACTAAAAAAGTGAACCACATAAAGTCGGTGGCCTTTCATACTTAGGAATGGAATATTCGACCCATTCATGGCGGATCTGAAAGAGGGCATGTTGACGTTGGATGCACATGTATTTGCGTCTTCATAGCTGGAACTGGAGGGAACATACATGTACTTATAGCATGTACATGGAGCCGTTGGGGTCTAAGATAGGGGACACAATTGACCATAAAAATTCATATTTCCACACATGTCTTCCCTGGACCGGAAACAAGTATCCTGGAACGTGTTTCGGGTTCATAACCCTCATCAGCCAGGCTCTCTTGAATCCAGTGGCAAAGTGAGCAAGGGACCCACGTCTGGGCATACCTTGCCAAATTAGGGCGAACAAAGCGATGCCAAAGGGGATGGTGGACGGAGCGTTTGAGCAAATCAATCACTCACCCCAGGTCAACTGATCTGGGTTTAATTCATCATCATTCTTTAGCTCACTCCACCATCCCAGTTCAGATATGGCCATTTGCAAATCAGTCTGACCCTGTGACTCATGGGAACAGTCCAGCCGATCTGCCAAGCCATGTCTTCTCTGGACCGGAATCAAGCATCCTGGGATCGGTTTCGGGTTCATATCCCTCATCAGCCAGGCTCTCTTGAAACCAGTGGCAAAGTGAGCAAGGGACCCACGTCTGGGCATACCTTGCCAAATTAGGGCGAACAAAGTGATACCAAAGGGGATAGTGGATGGAGCGTTTGAGCAAATCAATCACTCACCCCCAGGCAACTGATCTGGGTTTAATTCATCATCATTCTTTAGCTCACTCCACCATCCCAGTTCAGATATGGCCATTTGCAAATCAGTCTGACCCTGTGACTCATGGGAACAGTCCAGCCCGATCTGCCAAGCCATGTCTACCCTGGAGTGGAAACAAGCATCCTGGGACCGGTTTCTAGTTCATAACCCTCATCAGCCAGGCTATCTTGAATCAAGTGGCAAAGTGTGCAAGGGACCCACATCTGGGCATACCCTGCCTACTTAGGGGAAACAAAGCGATACCAAAGGGGATGATGGACGGAGCGTTTGATCAAGTCAAACACTCAACACCAGTCAACTGATCTGGGTTTAGTTCATCATCTTTCTTTAGCTCACTCCACCACCCCAGTTCAGACATGGCCATATGCAAATCAGTCTGACCCTGTACCTCATGGGAACAGTCCAGCCCAAACTGCCAAGCCATGTCTTCCCTGGAGTGGAAACAAGCATCCTGGGACCGGTTTCTAGTTCATAACCCTCATCAGCCAGGCTATCTTGAATCAAGTGGCAAAGTGTGCAAGGGACCCACATCTGGGCATACCCTGCCTACTTAGGGGAAACAAAGCGATACCAAAGGGGATGATGGACGGAGCGTTTGATCAAATCAAACACTCAACACCAGTCAACTGATCTGGGTTTAGTTCATCATCTTTCTTTAGCTCACTCCACCACCCCAGTTCAGACATGGCCATATGCAAATCAGTCTGACCCTGTACCTCATGGGAACAGTCCAGCCCAAACTGCCAAGCCATGTCTTCCCTGGACCGGAAGCAAGCATCGTGGGACTGGTTTAGGGTTCATTACACCCATCAGTCAGGCTCTCTTGAATCCAATGGCAAAGTGAGCAAGGGACCCACGTCTGGGCATACCCTGCCAACTTAGGACGAACAAAGAAATACCAAAGGGGATGATGGAGGGAGCGTTTGAGCAAATCAAACACTCACCCCCAGTCAACTGATCTGGGTTTAATTCATCATAATTCTCTATCTCACTCCACCACGCCAGTTCAGACATGGCCATATGCAAATCAGTCTGACCCTGTGCCTCATGGGAACAGTCCAGCCCGAACTGCCAAGCCACATTTTCCTAGGACCGGAAGCAAGCATCCTGGGACCGGTTTCGGGTTCATAACCCTCATCAGCCAGGCTATCTTGAATCCAGTGGCAAAGTGAGCAAGGGACACACGTCTGGGCATACCCTGCCTACTTAGGGGAAACAAAGCGATACCAAAGGGGATGATGGACGGAGCTTTTGATCAAATCAAACACTCAACCCCAGTCAACTGATCTGGGTTTAGTTCATCATCATTCTTTAGCTCACTCCACCACCCCAGTTCAGACATGGCCACATGCAAATAAGCCTTACCCTGTACCTCATGGCAACAGTCCAGCCCGAACTGCCAAGCCATGTCTTCCCTGGACCGGAAACAAGTATCCTGGAACGTGTTTCGGGTTCATAACCCTCATCAGCCAGGCTCTCTTGAATCCAGTGGCAAAGTGAGCAAGGGACCCACGTCTGGGCATACCTTGCCAAATTAGGGCGAACAAAGCGATGCCAAAGGGGATGGTGGATGGAGCGTTCGAGCAAATCAATCACTCACCCCCAGTCAACTGATCTGGGTTTAATTCATCATCATTCTTTAGCTCACTCCACCATCCCAGTTCAGATATGGCCATTTGCAAATCAGTCTGACCCTGTGACTCATGAGAACAGTCCAGCCGATCTGCCAAGCCATGTCTTCTCTGGACCGGAATCAAGCATCCTGGGATCGGTTTCGGGTTCATATCCCTCATCAGCCAGGCTCTCTTGAAACCAGTGGCAAAGTGAGCAAGGGACCCACGTCTGGGCATACCTTGCCAAATTAGGGCGAACAAAGTGATACCAAAGGGGATAGTGGATGGAGCGTTTGAGCAAATCAATCACTCACCCCCAGTCAACTGATCTGGGTTTAATTCATCATCATTCTTTAGCTCACTCCACCACCCCAGTTCAGATATGGCCATTTGCAAATCAGTCTGACCCTGTGACTCATGGGAACAGTCCAGCCCGATCTGCCAAGCCATGTCTACCCTGGAGTGGAAACAAGCATCCTGGGACCGGTTTCTAGTTCATAACCCTCATCAGCCAGGCTATCTTGAATCAAGTGGCAAAGTGTGCAAGGGACCCACATCTGGGCATACCCTGCCTACTTAGGGGAAACAAAGCGATACCAAAGGGGATGATGGACGGAGCGTTTGATCAAATCAAACATTCAACACCAGTCAACTGATCTGGGTTTAGTTCATCATCTTTCTTTAGCTCACTCCACCACCCCAGTTCAGACATGGCCATATGCAAATCAGTCTGACCCTGTACCTCATGGGAACAGTCCAGCCCAAACTGCCAAGCCATGTCTTCCCTGGAGTGGAAACAAGCATCCTGGGACCGGTTTCTAGTTCATAACCCTCATCAGCCAGGCTATCTTGAATCAAGTGGCAAAGTGTGCAAGGGACCCACATCTGGGCATACCCTGCCTACTTAGGGGAAACAAAGCGATACCAAAGGGGATGATGGACGGAGCGTTTGATCAAATCAAACACTCAACACCAGTCAACTGATCTGGGTTTAGTTCATCATCTTTCTTTAGCTCACTCCACCACCCCAGTTCAGACATGGCCATATGCAAATCAGTCTGACCCTGTACCTCATGGGAACAGTCCAGCCCAAACTGCCAAGCCATGTCTTCCCTGGACCGGAAGCAAGCATCCTGGGACTGGTTTTGGGTTCATTACCCTCATCAGTCAGGCTCTCTTGAATCCAATGGCAAAGTGAGCAAGGGACCCACGTCTGGGCATACCCTGCCAACTTAGGACGAACAAAGAAATACCAAAGGGGATGATGGAGGGAGCGTTTGAGCAAATCAAACACTCACCCCCAGTCAACTGATCTGGGTTTAATTCATCATAATTCTCTATCTCACTTCACCACGCCAGTTCAGACATGGCCATATGCAAATCAGTCTGACCCTGTGCCTCATGGGAACAGTCCAGCCTGAACTGCCAAGCCATGTCTTCCCTGGACCGGAAGCAAGCATCCTGGGACCGGTTTCGGGTTCATAACCCTCATCAGCCAGGCTATCTTGAATCCAGTGGCAAAGTGAGCAAGGGACACAAGTCTGGGCATACACTGCCAACTTAGGGCAAACAAAGCGATACCAAAGGGGATGATGGACGGAGCGTTTGAGCAAATCAAAATCTCACCCCCAGTAAACTGACCTGGGTTTAATTCATCATCATTCTTTAGCTCACTCCACCACCCAAGTTCAGACATGGCCATATGCAAATCATTCTGACCCTGTGCCTCATGGGAACAGTCCAGCCCGAACTGCCAAGCCACATTTTCCTAGGACCGGAAGCAAGCATCCTGGGCCCGGTTTCGGGTTCATAACCCTCATCAGCCAGGCTATCTTGAATCCAGTGGCAAAGTGAGCAAGGGACACACGTCTGGGCATACCCTGCCTACTTAGGGGAAACAAAGCGATACCAAATGGGATGACGGACGGAGCGTTTGAGCAAATCAAACACTCACCCCCAGTCAACTGATCTGGGTTTAATTCATCATAATTCTTTAGCTCACTCCACCACCCCAGTTCAGTCATGTCCATATGCAAATCAGTCTGACAATGTGCCTCATGGAAACAGTCCAGCCCGAACTGCCAAGCCATGTCTTCCCTGGACCAGAAAAAAGCATTCTGGGACTGGGTTCGGGTTCATAACCCTCATCAGCCAGGCTATCTTGAATCCAGTGGCAAAGTGAGCAAGGATCCCATGTCTGGGCATACCCTGCCAACTTAGGGCGAACAAAGAAATACCAAAGGGGATGATGGAGGGAGCGTTTGAGCAAATCAAACACTCACCCCCAGTCAACTGATCTGGGTTTAATTCATCATAATTCTCTATCTCACTTCACCACGCCAGTTCAGACATGGCCATATGCAAATCAGTCTGACCCTGTGCCTCATGGGAACAGTCCAGCCTGAACTGCCAAGCCATGTCTTCCCTGGACCGGAAGCAAGCATCCTGGGACTGGTTTCGGGTTCATAACCCTCATCAGCCAGGCTATCTTGAATCCAGTGGCAAAGTGAGCAAGGGACACACGTCTGGGCATACACTGCCAACTTAGGGCAAACAAAGCGATACCAAAGGGGATGATGGACGGAGCGTTTGAGCAAATCAAAAACTCACCCCCAGTAAACTGACCTGGGTTTAATTCATCATCATTCTTTAGCTCACTCCACCACCCAAGTTCAGACATGGCCATATGCAAATCAGTCTGACCCTGTGCCTCATGGGAACAGTCCAGCCCGAACTGCCAAGCCACATTTTGCCAGGACCGGAAGCAACAATCCTGGGACCGGTTTCGGATTCATAACCCTCATCAGCCAGGCTATCTTGAATACAGTGGCAAAGTGTGCAAGGGACCTACGTCTGGGCATACCCTGCAAACTTAGGGCAAACAAAGCGATACCAAAGGGGACGATGGACGGAGCATTTGAGCAAATCAAACACTCTCCCCCAGTCGACTGATCTGGGTTTAATTCATCATCATTCTTTAGCTCACTCCACCACCCCAGTTCAGACATGGCCATATGCAAATCAGTCTGACCCTGTGCTTCATGGGAACAGTCCATCCCGAACTGCCAAGCCATGTCTTCCCTGGACCGGAAGCAAGCATCATGGGACCGGTTTCTGGTTCATAACCCTCATCAGCCAGGCTATCTTGAATCCAGTGGTAAAGTGAGCAAGGGACCCACGTCTAGGCATACCCTGCCAACTTAGGGCGAACAGAGCGATTCCAAAGGGGATGATGGACGGAGCGTTTGAGGAAATCAAACACTTACCCCCAGTCAACTGATCTGGATTTAATTCATCATCATTCTTTAGCTCACTCCACCACCCCAGTTCAGACATGACCATATGCAAATCAGTCTGACCCTGTGCTTCATGGGAACAGTCCATCCCGAACTGCCAAGCCATGTCTTCCCTGGACCAGAAGCATGCATCCTGGGACCGGTTTCGGGTTCATAACCCTCATCAGCCAGGCTATCTTGAATCCAGTGGCAAACTGAGCAAGGGACACACATCTGGGCATACACTGCCAACTTAGGGCGAACAAAGCGATACCAAAGGGGATGATGGACAGAGCGTTTGAGCAAATCAAACACTCACCCCCAGTCAACTGCTCTGGGTTTAATTCATCATCATTCTTTAGCTCACTCCACCACCCCAGTTCAGACATGGCCATATGCAAATCAGTCTGACCCTGTGCCTCATGGGAACAGTCCAGCCCGAACTGCCAAGCCACCTTTTCCCAGGACCGGAAACAATCATCCTGGGACCGGCTTCGGGTTCATAACCCTCATCAGCCAGGCTATCTTGTATACAGTGGCAAAGTGAGCAAGGGACCCACGTCTGGGCATACCCTGCCAACCTAGGGCAAACAAAGCGATACCAAAGGGGATGATGGACGGAGCATTTGAGCAAATCAAACACTCTCCCCCAGTCAACTGATCTGGGTTTAATTCATCATCATTCTTTAGTTCACTCCACCAACCTAGTTCAGACATGGCCATATGTAAATCAGTCTGACCCTGTGCCTCATTGGAATAGTCCAGTTCGAACTGCCAAGCCATGTCTTATCTGGACCGGAAACAAGCATCCTGGGACCGGTTTCGGGTTCATAACCCTCATCAGCCAGGCTCTCTTGAATCCAGTGGGAAAGTGAGCAAGGGACCCACGTCTGGGCATACCCTGCCAACTTAGGGCAAACAAAGCGATACCAATGGGGATGATGGATGGAGCGTTTGAGCAAATTAAACACTCTCCCCAGTCAACTTATCTGGGTTTAATTCATCATCATTCTTTAGCTCACTCCACCTCCCCAGTTCAGACATGGCCCTATGCAAATCAGCCTGACCCTGTACCTCATGGGAACAATCCAGACCGAACTGCCAAGCCATGTTTTCCATGGACCGGAAACCAGCATCCTGGGACCGGTTTTGAGTTCATAACACTCATCAGCCAGGCTCTCTTGAATCCAGTGGCAAAGTGAGCAAGGGACCCACATCTGGGCATACCCTGCCAACTTAGGGCGAACAAAGCGATACCAAAGGGGATGATGACGCAGTGTTTGAGCAAATCAAACACTCTCACCCAGTCAACTGATCTGGGTTTAATTCATCATCATTCTTTAGCTCACTCCACCACCCCAGTTCAGACATGGCCACATGCAAATAAGCCTTACCCTGTACCTCATGGCAACAGTCCAGCCCGAACTGCCAAGCCATGTCTTCCCTGGACCGGAAACAAGTATCCTGGAACGTGTTTCGGGTTCATAACCCTCATCAGCCAGGCTCTCTTGAATCCAGTGGCAAAGTGAGCAAGGGACCCACGTCTGGGCATACCTTGCCAAATTAGGGCGAACAAAGCGATGCCAAAGGGGATGGTGGACGGAGCGTTTGAGCAAATCAATCACTCACCCCCAGTCAACTGATCTGGGTTTAATTCATCATCATTCTTTAGCTCACTCCACCATCCCAGTTCAGATATGGCCATTTGCAAATCAGTCTGACCCTGTGACTCATGGGAACAGTCCAGCCGATCTGCCAAGCCATGTCTTCTCTGGACCGGAATCAAGCATCCTGGGATCGGTTTCGGGTTCATATCCCTCATCAGCCAGGCTCTCTTGAAACCAGTGGCAAAGTGAGCAAGGGACCCACGTCTGGGCATACCTTGCCAAATTAGGGCGAACAAAGTGATACCAAAGGGGATAGTGGATGGAGCGTTTGAGCAAATCAATCACTCACCCCCAGTCAACTGATCTGGGTTTAATTCATCATCATTCTTTAGCTCACTCCACCATCCCAGTTCAGATATGGCCATTTGCAAATCAGTCTGACCCTGTGACTCATGGGAACAGTCCAGCCCGATCTGCCAAGCCATGTCTACCCTGGAGTGGAAACAAGCATCCTGGGACCGGTTTCTAGTTCATAACCCTCATCAGCCAGGCTATCTTGAATCAAGTGGCAAAGTGTGCAAGGGACCCACATCTGGGCATACCCTGCCTACTTAGGGGAAACAAAGCGATACCAAAGGGGATGATGGACGGAGCGTTTGATCAAATCAAACACTCAACACCAGTCAACTGATCTGGGTTTAGTTCATCATCTTTCTTTAGCTCACTCCACCACCCCAGTTCAGACATGGCCATATGCAAATCAGTCTGACCCTGTACCTCATGGGAACAGTCCAGCCCAAACTGCCAAGCCATGTCTTCCCTGGAGTGGAAACAAGCATCCTGGGACCGGTTTCTAGTTCATAACCCTCATCAGCCAGGCTATCTTGAATCAAGTGGCAAAGTGTGCAAGGGACCCACATCTGGGCATACCCTGCCTACTTAGGGGAAACAAAGCGATACCAAAGGGGATGATGGACGGAGCGTTTGATCAAATCAAACACTCAACACCAGTCAACTGATCTGGGTTTAGTTCATCATCTTTCTTTAGCTCACTCCACCACCCCAGTTCAGACATGGCCATATGCAAATCAGTCTGACCCTGTACCTCATGGGAACAGTCCAGCCCAAACTGCCAAGCCATGTCTTCCCTGGACCGGAAGCAAGCATCCTGGGACTGGTTTTGGGTTCATTACCCTCATCAGTCAGGCTCTCTTGAATCCAATGGCAAAGTGAGCAAGGGACCCACGTCTGGGCATACCCTGCCAACTTAGGACGAACAAAGAAATACCAAAGGGGATGATGGAGGGAGCGTTTGAGCAAATCAAACACTCACCCCCAGTCAACTGATCTGGGTTTAATTCATCATAATTCTCTATCTCACTCCACCACGCCAGTTCAGACATGGCCATATGCAAATCAGTCTGACCCTGTGCCTCATGGGAACAGTCCAGCCTGAACTGCCAAGCCATGTCTTCCCTGGAACGGAAGCAAGCATCCTGGGACCGGTTTCGGGTTCATAACCCTCATCAGCCAAGCTATCTTGAATCCAGTGGCAAAGTGAGCAAGGGACACACGTCTGGGCACACACTGCCAACTTAGGGCAAACAAAGCGATACCAAAGGGGATGATGGACGGAGCGTTTGAGCAAATCAAAATCTCACCCCCAGTAAACTGACCTGGGTTTAATTCATCATCATTCTTTAGCTCACTCCACCACCCAAGTTCAGACATGGCCATATGCAAATCATTCTGACCCTGTGCCTCATGGGAACAGTCCAGCCCGAACTGCCAAGCCACATTTTCCTAGGACCGGAAGCAAGCATCCTGGGACCGGTTTCGGGTTCATAACCCTCATCAGCCAGGCTATCTTGAATCCAGTGGCAAAGTGAGCAAGGGACACACGTCTGGGCATACCCTGCCTACTTAGGGGAAACAAAGCGATACCAAAGGGGATGATGGACGGAGCTTTTGATCAAATCAAACACTCAACCCCAGTCAACTGATCTGGGTTTAGTTCATCATCATTCTTTAGCTCACTCCACCACCCCAGTTCAGACATGGCCACATGCAAATAAGCCTTACCCTGTACCTCATGGCAACAGTCCAGCCCGAACTGCCAAGCCATGTCTTCCCTGGACCGGAAACAAGTATCCTGGAACGTGTTTCGGGTTCATAACCCTCATCAGCCAGGCTCTCTTGAATCCAGTGGCAAAGTGAGCAAGGGACCCACGTCTGGGCATACCTTGCCAAATTAGGGCGAACAAAGCGATGCCAAAGGGGATGGTGGACAGAGCGTTTGAGCAAATCAATCACTCACCCCCAGTCAACTGATCTGGGTTTAATTCATCATCATTCTTTAGCTCACTCCACCATCCCAGTTCAGATATGGCCATTTGCAAATCAGTCTGACCCTATGACTCATGGGAACAGTCCAGCCGATCTGCCAAGCCATGTCTTCTCTGGACCGGAATCAAGCATCCTGGGATCGGTTTCGGGTTCATATCCCTCATCAGCCAGGCTCTCTTGAAACCAGTGGCAAAGTGAGCAAGGGACCCACGTCTGGGCATACCTTGCCAAATTAGGGCGAACAAAGTGATACCAAAGGGGATAGTGGATGGAGCGTTTGAGCAAATCAATCACTCACCCCCAGTCAACTGATCTGGGTTTAATTCATCATCATTCTTTAGCTCACTCCACCATCCCAGTTCAGATATGGCCATTTGCAAATCAGTCTGACCCTGTGACTCATGGGAACAGTCCAGCCCGATCTGCCAAGCCATGTCTACCCTGGAGTGGAAACAAGCATCCTGGGACCGGTTTCTAGTTCATAACCCTCATCAGCCAGGCTATCTTGAATCAAGTGGCAAAGTGTGCAAGGGACCCACATCTGGGCATACCCTGCCTACTTAGGGGAAACAAAGCGATACCAAAGGGGATGATGGACGGAGCGTTTGATCAAATCAAACACTCAACACCAGTCAACTGATCTGGGTTTAGTTCATCATCTTTCTTTAGCTCACTCCACCACCCCAGTTCAGACATGGCCATATGCAAATCAGTCTGACCCTGTACCTCATGGGAACAGTCCAGCCCAAACTGCCAAGCCATGTATTCCCTGGAGTGGAAACAAGCATCCTGGGACCGGTTTCTAGTTCATAACCCTCATCAGCCAGGCTATCTTGAATCAAGTGGCAAAGTGTGCAAGGGACCCACATCTGGGCATACCCTGCCTACTTAGGGGAAACAAAGCGATACCAAAGGGGATGATGGACGGAGCGTTTGATCAAATCAAACACTCAACCCCAATCAACTGATCTGGGTTTAGTTCATCATCATTCTTTAGCTCACTCCACCACCCCAGTTCAGACATGGCCATATCCAAATCAGTCTGACCCTGTACCTCATAGGAACAATCCAGCCCGAACTGCTAAGCATTGTCTTCCCTGGAGTGGAAACAAGCATCCTGGGACCGGTTTCGGGTTCATAACCCTCATCAGCCAGGCTATCTTGAATCCAGTGGCAAAGTGTGCAAGGGACCCACATTTGGGCATACCCTGCCTACTTAGGGGAAACAAAGCGATACCAAAGGGGATGATGGACGGAGCGTTTGATCAAATCAAACACTCAACCCCAATCAACTGATCTGGGTTTAGTTCATCATCATTCTTTAGCTCACTCCACCACCCCAGTTCAGACATGGCCATATCCAAATCAGTCTGACCCTGTACCTCATAGGAACAATCCAGCCCGAACTGCTAAGCATTGTCTTCTCTGGAGTGGAAACAAGCATCCTGGGACCGGTTTCGGGTTCATAACCCTCATCAGCCAGGCTATCTTGAATCCAGTGGCAAAGTGTGCAAGGGACCCACATTTGGGCATACCCTGCCTACTTAGGGGAAACAAAGCGATACCAAAGGGGATGATGGACGGAGCGTTTGATCAAATCAAACACTCAACCCCAGTCAACTGATCTGGGTTTAGTTCATCATCTTTCTTTAGCTCACTCCACCACCCCACTTCAGACATGGCCATATGCCAATCAGTCTGACCCTGTACCTCATGGGAACAGTCCAGCCCAAACTGCCAAGCCATGTCTTCCCTGGACTGGAAGCAAGCATCCTGGGACTGGTTTTGGGTTCATTACCCTCATCAGTCAGGCTCTCCTGAATCCCATGGCAAAGTGAGCAAGGGACCCACGTCTGGGCATACCCTGCCAACTTAGGGTGAACAAAGCGATACCAAATGGGATGACGGACGGAGCGTTTGAGCAAATCAAACACTCACCCCCAGTCAACTGATCTGGGTTTAATTCATCATAATTCTTTAGCTCACTCCACCACCCCAGTTCAGTCATGTCCATATGCAAATCAGTCTGACAACGTGCCTCATGGGAACAGTCCAGCCCGAACTGCCAAGTCATGTCTTCCCTGCACCAGAAAAAAGCATCCTGGGACCGGGTTCGGGTTCATAACCCTCATCAGCCAGGCTATCTTGAATCCAGTGGCAAAGTGAGCAAGGGACCCATGTCTGGGCATACCCTGCCAACTTAGGGCGAACAAAGGAATACCAAAGGGGATGATGGATGGAGCGTTTGAGCAAATCAAACACTCACCCCCAGTCAACTGATCTGGGTGTAATTAATCATAATTCTTTATCTCACTCCACCACGCCAGTTCAGACATGGCCATATGCAAATCAGTCTGACCCTGTGCCTCATGGGAACAGTCCAGCCCGAACTGCCAAGCCAAGTCTTCCCTGGACCGGAAACGAGCATCCTAGGACTGGTTTTGGGATCATACCCCTCATCAGCCAGGCTATCTTGAATCCAGTGGCAAAGTGAGCAAGGGACCACGTCTGGGCGTTCCCTGCCAACTTAGGGCGAACAAAGCGATGCCAATGGGGATGATGGAAGGAGCGTTTGAGCAAATCAAACACTCACCCCCAGTCAACTGATCTGTGTTTAATTCATCATCATTCTTTAGCTCACTCAACCACCCCAGTTCAGAAATGGCCATATGCAAATCAGTCTGACACTGTGCCTCATGGGAACAGGCCAGCCCAAACTGCCAAGGCAAGTCTTCCCTGGACTGGAAACAAGCATCCTGGGACCGGTTTCGGGTTCATAACCCTCATCAGCCAGGCTATCTTGAATCCAGTGGCAAAGTGAGCAAGGGACCCACGTCTGGGCGTTCCCTGCCAACTTAGGGCGAACAAAGCGATGCCAAAGGGGATGATGGATGGAGTGTTTGAGCAAATCAAACACTCAACCCCAGTCAACTGATCTGGGTTTAATTCATCATCATTCTTTAGCTCACGTCACCTCCCCAGTTCAGACATGGCCATATGCAAATCGGTCTGACCCTGTGCCTCATGGGAACAGTCCAGCCCGAACTGCCTAGCCATGTCTTCCCTGGACCGGAAAAAAGCATCCTGGGACCGGGTTTGGGTTCATAACCCTCATCAGCCAGGCTATCTTGAATCCAGTGGCAAAGTGAGCAAGGGACCCACGTCTGGGCATACACTGCCAACTTAGGGCGAACAAAGAAATACCAAAGGGGATGATGGAGGGAGCGTTTGAGCAAATCAAACACTCACCCCCAGTCAACAGATCTGGGTTTAATTCATCAGAATTCTTTACCTCACTCCACCACGCCAGTTCAGACATGGCCATATGCAAATCAGTCTGATCCTGTGCCTCATGGGAACAGTCCAGCCCGATCTGCCAAGCCACGTTTTCCAAGGACCGGAAACAATAATCCTGGGACCAGTTTCTGGTTCATAACCCTCATCAGCCAGGCTATCTTGAATCCAGTGGCAAAGTGAGCAAGGGACCCACGTCTAGGCATACCCTGCCAACTTAGGGCGAACAGAGCCATTCCAAAGGGGATGATGGACGGAGCGTTTGAGGAAATCAAACACTCACCCCCAGTCAACTGATCTGGGTTTAATTCATCATAATTCTCTATCTCACTCCACCACGCCAGTTCAGACATGGCCATATGCAAATCAGTCTGACCCTGTGCCTCATCGGAACAGTCCAGCCCGAACTGCCAAGCCATGTCTTCCCTGGACCGAAAGCAAGCATCCTGGGACCGGTTTCGGGTTCATAACCCTCATCAGCCAGGCTATCTTGAATCCAGTGGCAAAGTGAGCAAGGGACACACGTCTGGGCATACCCTGCCTACTTAGGGGAAACAAAGCGATACCAAAGGGGATGATGGACGGAGCGTTTGATCAAATCAAACACTCAACCCCAGTCAACTGATCTGGGTTTAGTTCATCATCTTTCTTTAGCTCACTCTACCACCCCAGTTCAGACATGGCCATATGCAAATCAGTCTGACCCTGTACCTCATGGGAACAGTCCAGCCCGAACTGCCAAGCCATGTCTTCCCTGGACCGGAAAAAAGCATTCTGGGACCGGGTTCGTGTTCATAACCCTCATCAGCCAGGCTATCTTGAATCCAGTGGCAAAGTGAGCAAGGATCCCATGTCTGGGCATACCCTGCCAACTTAGGGCGAACAAAGAAATACCAAAGGGGATGATGGATGGAGCGTTTGAGCAAATCAAACACTCACCCCCAGTCAACTGATCTGGGTTTAATTCATCATAATTCTCTATCTCACTCCACCACACCAGTTCAGACATGGCCATATGCAAATCAGTCTGACCCTGTGCCTCATGGGAACAGTCCAGCCTGAACTGCCAAGCCATGTCTTCCCTGGACCGGAAGCAAGCATCCTGGGACCGGTTTCGGGTTCATAACCCTCATCAGCCAGGCTATCTTGAATCCAGTGGCAAAGTGAGCAAGGGACCCACGTCTGGGCATACCCTGCCAACCTAGGGCAAACAAAGCGATACCAAAGGGGATGATGGACTGAGCATTTGAGCGAATCAAACACTCTCCCCCAGTCAACTGATCTGGGTTTAATTCATCATCATTCTTTAGTTCACTCCACCAACCTAGTTCAGACATGGCCCTATGCAAATCAGCCTGACCCTGTACCTCATGGGAACAATCCAGACCGAACTGCCAAGCCATGTTTTCCATGTACCGGAAACCAGCATCCTGGGACCGGTTTTGAGTTCATAACACTCATCAGCCAGGCTCTCTTGAATCCAGTGGCAAAGTGAGCAAGGGACCCACGTCTGGGCATACCCTGCCAACTTAGGGCGAACAAAGCGATACAAAAGGGGATGATGACGCAGTGATTGAGCAAATCAATCACTCTCACCCAGTCAACTGATCTGGGTTTAATTCATCATCATTCTTTAGCTCACTCCACCACCCCAGTTCAGACATGGCCATATGCAAATCAGTGTGGCCCTGTGCCTCATGGGAACAGTCCAGCCCGAACTGCCAAGCTAAGTCTTCCCTGGACTGGAAACAAGCATCCTGGGAACGGTTTCGGGTTCATAACCCTCATCAGCCAGGCTATCTTGAATCCAGTGGCAAAGTGTGCAAGGGACCCACATTTGGGCATACCCTGCCTACTTAGGGGAAACAAAGCGATACCAAAGGGGATGATGGACGGAGCGTTTGATCAAATCAAACACTCAACCCCAATCAACTGATCTGGGTTTAGTTCATCATCATTCTTTAGCTCACTCCACCACCCCAGTTCAGACATGGCCATATCCAAATCAGTCTGACCCTGTACCTCATAGGAACAATCCAGCCCGAACTGCTAAGCATTGTCTTCTCTGGAGTGGAAACAAGCATCCTGGGACCGGATTCGGGTTCATAACCCTCATCAGCCAGGCTATCTTGAATCCAGTGGCAAAGTGTGCAAGGGACCCACATTTGGGCATACCCTGCCTACTTAGGGGAAACAAAGCGATACCAAAGGGGATGATGGACGGAGCGTTTGATCAAATCAAACACTCAACCCCAGTCAACTGATCTGGGTTTAGTTCATCATCTTTCTTTAGCTCACTCCACCACCCCACTTCAGACATGGCCATATGCAAATCAGTCTGACCCTGTACCTCATGGGAACAGTCCAGCCCAAACTGCCAAGCCATGTCTTCCCTGGACTGGAAGCAAGCATCCTGGGACTGGTTTTGGGTTCATTACCCTCATCAGTCAGGCTCTCCTGAATCCCATGGCAAAGTGAGCAAGGGACCCACGTCTGGGCATACCCTGCCAACTTAGGGTGAACAAAGCGATACCAAATGGGATGACGGACGGAGCGTTTGAGCAAATCAAACACTCACCCCCAGTCAACTGATCTGGGTTTAATTCATCATAATTCTTTAGCTCACTCCACCACCCCAGTTCAGTCATGTCCATATGCAAATCAGTCTGACAACGTGCCTCATGGGAACAGTCCAGCCCGAACTGCCAAGTCATGTCTTCCCTGCACCAGAAAAAAGCATCCTGGGACCGGGTTCGGGTTCATAACCCTCATCAGCCAGGCTATCTTGAATCCAGTGGCAAAGTGAGCAAGGGACCCATGTCTGGGCATACCCTGCCAACTTAGGGCGAACAAAGGAATACCAAAGGGGATGATGGATGGAGCGTTTGAGCAAATCAAACACTCACCCCCAGTCAACTGATCTGGGTGTAATTAATCATAATTCTTTATCTCACTCCACCACGCCAGTTCAGACATGGCCATATGCAAATCAGTCTGACCCTGTGCCTCATGGGAACAGTCCAGCCCGAACTGCCAAGCCAAGTCTTCCCTGGACCGGAAACGAGCATCCTAGGACTGGTTTTGGGATCATACCCCTCATCAGCCAGGCTATCTTGAATCCAGTGGCAAAGTGAGCAAGGGACCACGTCTGGGCGTTCCCTGCCAACTTAGGGCGAACAAAGCGATGCCAATGGGGATGATGGAAGGAGCGTTTGAGCAAATCAAACACTCACCCCCAGTCAACTGATCTGTGTTTAATTCATCATCATTCTTTAGCTCACTCAACCACCCCAGTTCAGACATGGCCATATGCAAATCAGTCTGACACTGTGCCTCATGGGAACAGGCCAGCCCAAACTGCCAAGGCAAGTCTTCCCTGGACTGGAAACAAGCATCCTGGGACCGGTTTCAGGTTCATAACCCTCATCAGCCAGGCTATCTTGAATCCAGTGGCAAAGTGAGCAAGGGACCCACGTCTGGGCGTTCCCTGCCAACTTAGAGCGAACAAAGCGATGCCAAAGGGGATGATGGATGGAGTGTTTGAGCAAATCAAACACTCAACCCCAGTCAACTGATCTGGGTTTAATTCATCATCATTCTTTAGCTCACGTCACCTCCCCAGTTCAGACATGGCCATATGCAAATCGGTCTGACCCTGTGCCTCATGGGAACAGTCCAGCCCGAACTGCCTAGCCATGTCTTCCCTGGACCGGAAAAAAGCATCCTGGGACCGGGTTTGGGTTCATAACCCTCATCAGCCAGGCTATCTTGAATCCAGTGGCAAAGTGAGCAAGGGACCCACGTCTGGGCATACACTGCCAACTTAGGGCGAACAAAGAAATACCAAAGGGGATGATGGAGGGAGCGTTTGAGCAAATCAAACACTCACCCCCAGTCAACAGATCTGGGTTTAATTCATCAGAATTCTTTACCTCACTCCACCACGCCAGTTCAGACATGGCCATATGCAAATCAGTCTGACCCTGTGCCTCATGGGAACAGTCCAGCCCGAACTGCCAAGCCAAGTCTTCCCTGGACCGGAAACGAGCATCCTAGGACTGGTTTTGGGATCATACCCCTCATCAGCCAGGCTATCTTGAATCCAGTGGCAAAGTGAGCAAGGGACCACGTCTGGGCGTTCCCTGCCAACTTAGGGCGAACAAAGCGATGCCAATGGGGATGATGGAAGGAGCGTTTGAGCAAATCAAACACTCACCCCCAGTCAACTGATCTGTGTTTAATTCATCATCATTCTTTAGCTCACTCAACCACCCCAGTTCAGACATGGCCATATGCAAATCAGTCTGACACTGTGCCTCATGGGAACAGGCCAGCCCAAACTGCCAAGGCAAGTCTTCCCTGGACTGGAAACAAGCATCCAGGGACCGGTTTCGGGTTCATAACCCTCATCAGCCAGGCTATCTTGAATCCAGTGGCAAAGTGAGCAAGGGACCCACGTCTGGGCGTTCCCTGCCAACTTAGGGCGAACAAAGCGATGCCAAAGGGGATGATGGATGGAGTGTTTGAGCAAATCAAACACTCAACCCCAGTCAACTGATCTGGGTTTAATTCATCATCATTCTTTAGCTCACGTCACCTCCCCAGTTCAGACATGGCCATATGCAAATCGGTCTGACCCTGTGCCTCATGGGAACAGTCCAGCCCGAACTGCCTAGCCATGTCTTCCCTGGACCGGAAAAAAGCATCCTGGGACCGGGTTTGGGTTCATAACCCTCATCAGCCAGGCTATCTTGAATCCAGTGGCAAAGTGAGCAAGGGACCCACGTCTGGGCATACACTGCCAACTTAGGGCGAACAAAGAAATACCAAAGGGGATGATGGAGGGAGCGTTTGAGCAAATCAAACACTCACCCCCAGTCAATAGATCTGGGTTTAATTCATCAGAATTCTTTACCTCACTCCACCACGCCAGTTCAGACATGGCCATATGCAAATCAGTCTGATCCTGTGCCTCATGGGAACAGTCCAGCCCGATCTGCCAAGCCACGTTTTCCAAGGACCGGAAACAATAATCCTGGGACCAGTTTCTGGTTCATAACCCTCATCAGCCAGGCTATCTTGAATCCAGTGGCAAAGTGAGCAAGGGACCCACGTCTAGGCATACCCTGCCAACTTAGGGCGAACAGAGCCATTCCAAAGGGGATGATGGACGGAGCGTTTGAGGAAATCAAACACTCACCCCCAGTCAACTGATCTGGGTTTAATTCATCATAATTCTCTATCTCACTCCACCACGCCAGTTCAGACATGGCCATATGCAAATCAGTCTGACCCTGTGCCTCATCGGAACAGTCCAGCCCGAACTGCCAAGCCATGTCTTCCCTGGACCGAAAGCAAGCATCCTGGGACCGGTTTCGGGTTCATAACCCTCATCAGCCAGGCTATCTTGAATCCAGTGGCAAAGTGAGCAAGGGACACACGTCTGGGCATACCCTGCCTACTTTGGGGAAACAAAGCGATACCAAAGGGGATGATGGACGGAGCGTTTGATCAAATCAAACACTCAACCCCAGTCAACTGATCTGGGTTTAGTTCATCATCTTTCTTTAGCTCACTCTACCACCCCAGTTCAGACATGGCCATATGCAAATCAGTCTGACCCTGTACCTCATGGGAACAGTCCAGCCCGAACTGCCAAGCCATGTCTTCCCTGGACCGGAAAAAAGCATTCTGGGACCGGGTTCGTGTTCATAACCCTCATCAGCCAGGCTATCTTGAATCCAGTGGCAAAGTGAGCAAGGATCCCATGTCTGGGCATACCCTGCCAACTTAGGGCGAACAAAGAAATACCAAAGGGGATGATGGATGGAGCGTTTGAGCAAATCAAACACTCACCCCCAGTCAACTGATCTGGGTTTAATTCATCATAATTCTCTATCTCACTCCACCACACCAGTTCAGACATGGCCATATGCAAATCAGTCTGACCCTGTGCCTCATGGGAACAGTCCAGCCTGAACTGCCAAGCCATGTCTTCCCTGGACCGGAAGCAAGCATCCTGGGACCGGTTTCGGGTTCATAACCCTCTTCAGCCAGGCTATCTTGAATCCAGTGGCAAAGTGAGCAAGGGACACACGTCTGGGCATACACTGCCGACTTAGGGCAAACAAAGCGATACCAAAGGGGATGATGGACGGAGCGTTTGAGCAAATCAAAAACTCACCCCCAGTAAACTGACCTGGGTTTAATTCATCATCATTCTTTAGCTCAC
Source organism: Triturus cristatus (assembly GCF_964204655.1). NCBI lineage: Eukaryota > Metazoa > Chordata > Amphibia > Caudata > Salamandridae > Triturus > Triturus cristatus. The sequence goes on along the minus strand of NC_140579.1, from coordinate 1,186,619,237 downwards.
TCCACCACCCAAGTTCAGACATGGCCATATGCAAATCAGTCTGACCCTGTGCCTCATGGGAACAGTCCAGCCCGAACTGCCAAGCCACATTTTCCCAGGACCGGAAGCAAGCATCCTGGGACCGGTTTCGGGTTCATAACCCTCATCAGCCAGGCTATCTTGAATCCAGTGGCAAAGTGAGCAAGGGACACACGTCTGGGCATACACTGCCTACTTAGGGGAAACAAAGCGATACCAAAGGGGATGATAGACGGAGCGTTTGATCAAATCAAACACTCAACCCCAGTCAACTGATCTGGGTTTAGTTTATCATCATTCTTTAGCTCACTCCACCACCCCAGTTCAGACATGGCCACATGCAAATCAGCCTGACCCTGTACCTCATGGCAACAGTCCAGCCCGATCTGCCAAGCCATGTCTTCTCTGGACCGGAATCAAGCATTCTGGGATCGGTTTCAGGTTCATATCCCTCATCAGCCAGGCTCTCTTGAAACCAGTGGCAAAGTGAGCAAGGGACCCACGTCTGGACATACCTTGCCAAATTAGGGCGAACAAATTGATACCAAAGGGGATAGTGGATGGAGCGTTTGAGCAAATCAATCACTCACCCCCAGTCAACTGATCTGGGTTTAATTCATCATCATTCTTTAGCTCACTCCACCATCCCAGTTCAGATATGGCCATTTGCAAATCAGTCTGACCCTGTGACTCATGGGAACAGTCCAGCCCGATCTGCCAAGCCATGTTTTCTCTGGACCGGAATCAAGCATCCTGGGACCGGTTTCGGGTTCATAACCCTCATCAGCCAGGCTATCTTGAATCCAGTGGCAAAGTGTGCAAGGGACCCACATCTGGGCATACCCTGCCTACTTAGGGGAAAGAAAGCGATACCAAAGGGGATGATGGACGGAGCGTTTGATCAAATCAAACACTCAACCCCAGTCAACTGATCTGGGTTTAGTTCATCATCATTCTTTAGCTCACTGCACCACCCCAGTTCAGACTTGGCCATATGCAAATCAGTCTGACCCTGTACCTCATGGGAACAATCCAGCCCGAACTGACAAGCATTGTCTTCCCTGGACTGGAAACAAGCATCTTGGGACCGGTTTCTAGTTCATAACCCTCATCAGCCAGGCTCTCTTGAATCCAGCGGCAAAGTGAGCAAGGGACCCACGTCTGGGCATACCCTGCCAACTTAGGGCGAACAAAGCGATACCAAAAGGGATGATGGATGGAGCTTTTGAGCAATTCAAACATTCTCCCCCAGTCAAATGATCTGGCTTTAATTCATCATCATTCTTTAGCTCACTCCACCAACCTAGTTCAGACATGGCCATATGTAAATCAGTCTGACCCTGTGCCTCATGGGAACAGTCCAGCCCGAACTGCCAAGCCATGTCTTACCTGTACTGGAAACAATCATCCTGGGACCGGTTTCGGGTTCATAACCCTCATCAGCCAGGCTATCTTGAATCCAGTGGCAATGTGAGCAAGGGACCCACATCTGGGCATCCCTTGCCAACTTAGGGCGAACAAAGCGATACCAAAGGGGATGATGGACGGAGCGTTTGAGCAACTCAAACACTCACCCCAGTCAACTGATCTGGGTTTAATTCATCATCATCCTTTAGCTCACTCCACCACCCCAGTTCAGACATGGCCACATGGAAATCAGTCTGACCCTGTACCTCATGGGAACAGTCCAGCCTGAACTGCGAAGCCAAGTCTTCCCTGGACCGGAAACAAGCATCCTTGGACCGGTTTCGGGGTCATAACCCTCATCAGCCAGGCTATATTGAATCCAGTGGCAAAGTGAGCAAGGGACCCAAGTCTGGGCATTACCTGCCTACTTAGGGCGAACAAAGCGATGCCAAAGGGGATGATGGATGGAGCGTTTGAGCAAATCAAACACTCACCCCCAGTCAACTGATCTGGATTTAATTCATCATCATTCTTTAGCTCACTCAACCACCCCAGTTCAGACATTGCCATATGCAAATCAGTCTGACACTGTGCCTCATGGGAACAGTCCAGCCCGAACTGCCAAGCCAAGTCTTCCCTGGACCGGAAACAAGCATCCTGGGACCGGTTTCGGGTTCATAACCCTCATCAGCCAGGCTATCTTGAAACCAGTGGCAAAGTGAGCAAGGGACCCACATCTGGGCATACCCTGTCAACTTAGGGCGAACGAAGCGATGCCAAAGGGGATGATGGATGGAGCGTTTGAGCAAATCAAACACTCACCCCCAGTCAACTGATCTGGGTTTAATTTATCTTCATTCTTTAGCTCACTCCACCACCCCAGTTCAGACATGGCCATATGCAAATCAGTATGACTCTGTGCCTCATGGGAACAGTCCAGCCAGAAATGCCAAGCCATGTCTTCCCTGGACCGGAACTAAGCATCCTGGGACTGGTTTCGGGTCCATAACCCTCATCAGCCGGGCTATCTTGATTCCAGTGGCAAAGTGAGCAAGGGACCACGTCTGGGCATACACTGCCAACTTCGGGCGAACAAAGCGATACCAAAGGGGATGATGGGCGCAGAGTTTGAGCAAATCAAACTCTCAACCCCAGTCAACTGATCTGGGTTTAATTGATCATCATTCTTTAGCTCACTCCACCACCCCAGTTCAGACATGGCCATATGCAAATCAGTCTGACCCTGTGCCTCATGGGAACAGTCCAGCCCGAACTGCCAAGCCACCTTTTCCCAGGACCGGAAACAATCATCCTGGGACCGGCTTCGGGTTCATAACCCTCATCAGCCAGGCTATCTTGTATACAGTGTCAAAGTGAGCAAGGGACCCACGTCTGGGCATACCTTGCCAACCTAGGGCAAACAAAGCGATACCAAAGGGGATGATGGATGGAGCGTTTGAGCAAATTAAACACTCTCCCCAGTCAACTTATCTGGGTTTAATTCATCATCATTCTTTAGCTCACTCCACCACCCCAGATCAGACATGGCCCTATGCAAATCAGCCTGACCCTGTACCTCATGGGAACAATCCAGACCGAACTGCCAAGCCATGTTTTCCATGGACCGGAAACCAGCATCCTGGGACCGGTTTTGAGTTCATAACACTCATCAGCCAGGCTCTCTTGAATCCAGTGGCAAAGTAAGCAAGGGACAAACATCTGGGCATACACTGCCAACTTAGGGCGAACAAAGCGATACCAAAGGGGATGATGGACAGAGCGTTTGAGCAAATCAAACACTCACCCCCAGTCAACTGCTCTGGGTTTAATTCATCATCATTCTTTATCTCACTCCACCACGCCAGTTCAGACATGGCCATATGCAAATCAGTCTGACCCTGTGCCTCATGGGAACAGTCCAGCCCGAACTGCCAAGCCACGTTTTCCAAGGACCGGAAACAATCATCCTGGGACCGGTTTCGGATTCATAACCCTCATCAGCCAGGCTATATTGAATACAGTGGCAAAGTGAGCAAGGGACCTACGTCTGGGCATACCCTGCAAACTTAGGGCAAACAAAGCGATACCAAAGGGGATGATGGACGGAGCATTTGAGCAAATCAAACACTCTCCCCCAGTCGACTGATCTGGGTTTAATTCATCATCATTCTTTAGCTCACTCCACCACCCCAGTTCAGACATGGCCATATGCAAATCAGTCTGACCCTGTGCTTCATGGGAACAGTCCATCCCGAACTGCCAAGCCATGTCTTCCCTGGACCGGAAGCAAGCATCATGGGACCGGTTTCTGGTTCATAACCCTCATCAGCCAGGCCATCTTGAATCTAGTGGCAAAGTGAGCAAGGGACCCACGTCTAGGCATACCCTGCCAACTTAGGGGGAACAGAGCGATTCCAAAGGGGATGATGGACGGAGCGTTTGAGGAAATCAAACACTTACCCCCAGTCAACTGATCTGGATTTAATTCATCATCATTCTTTAGCTCACTCCACCACCCCAGTTCAGACATGACCATATGCAAATCAGTCTGACCCTGTGCTTCATGGGAACAGTCCATCCCGAACTGCCAAGCCATGTCTTCCCTGGACCGGAAGCATGCATCCTGGGACCAGTTCCGGGTTCATAACCCTCATCAGCCAGGCTATCTTGAATCCAGTGGCAAAGTGAGCAAGGGACACACATCTGGGCATACACTGCCAACTTAGGGCGAAAAAAGCGATACCAAAGGGGATGATGGACAGAGCGTTTGAGCAAATCAAACACTCACCCCCAGTCAACTGCTCTGGGTTTAATTCATCATCATTCTTTAGCTCACTCCACCACCCCAGTTCAGACATGGCCATATGCAAATCAGTCTGACCCTGTGCCTCATGGGAACAGTCCAGCCGGAACTGCCAAACCACCTTTTCCCAGGACCGGAAACAATCATCCTGGGACCGGCTTCGGGTTCATAACCCTCATCAGCCAGGCTATCTTGTATACAGTGGCAAAATGAGCAAGGGACCCAAGTCTGGGCATACCCTGCCAACCTAGGGCAAACAAAGCGATACCAAAGGGGATGATGGACGGAGCATTTGAGCAAATCAAACACTGTCCCCCAGTCAACTGATCTGGGTTTAATTCATCATCATTCTTTAGTTCACTCCACCAACCTAGTTCAGACATGGCCATATGTAAATCAGTCTGACCCTGTGCCTCATGGGAATAGTCCAGTTCGAACTGCCAAGCCATGTCTTACATGGACCGGAAACAAGCATCCTGGGACCGGTTTCGGGTTCATAACCCTCATCAGCCAGGCTCTCTTGAATCCAGTGGCAAAGTGAGCAAGGGACCCACGTCTGGGCATACCCTGCCAACTTAGGGCAAACAAAGCGATACCAATGGGGATGATGGATGGAGCGTTTGAGCAAATTAAACACTCTCCCCAGTCAACTTATCTGGGTTTAATTCATCATCATTCTTTAGCTCACTCCACCACCCCAGTTCAGACATGGCCCTATGCAAATCAGCCTGACCCTGTACCTCATGGGAGCAATCCAGACCGAACTGCCAAGCCATGTTTTCCATGGACCGGAAACCAGCATCCTGGGACCGGTTTTGAGTTCATAACACTCATCAGCCAGGCTCTCTTGAAATCAGTGGCAAAGTGAGCAAGGGACCCACGTCTGGGCATACCCTGCCAACTTAGGGCGAACAAAGCGATACCAAAGGGGATGATGACGCAGTGTTTGAGCAAATCAAACACTCTCACCCAGTCAACTGATCTGGGTTTAATTCATCATCATTCTTTAGCTCACTCCACCACCCCAGTTCAGACATGGCCATATGCAAATCAGTGTGGCCCTGTGCCTCATGGGAACAGTCCAGCCCAAACTGCCAAGCTATGTCTTCCCTGGACTGGAAACAAGCATCCTGGAACCGGTTTCGGGTTCATAACCCTTATCAGCCAGGCTATCTTGAATCCAGTGACAAAGTGTGCAAGGGACCCACATTTGGGCATACCCTGCCTACTTAGGGGAAACAAAGCGATACCAAAGGGGATGATGGACGGAGCGTTTGATCAAATGAAACACTCAACCCCAGTCAACTGATCTGGGTTTAGTTCATCATCATTCTTTAGCTCACTCCACCTCCCCAGTTCAGACATGGCCATATGCAAATTAGTCTGACCCTGTACCTCATGGGAACAATCCAGCCCGAACTGCTAAGCATTGTCTACCCTGGAGTGGAAACAAGCATCCTGGGACCGGTTTCGGGTTCATAACCCTCATCAGCCAGGCTATCTTGAATCCAGTGGCAAAGTGAGCAAGGGACACACGTCTGGGCATACCCTGCCTACTTAGGGGAAACAAAGCGATACCAAAGAGGATGATGGACGGAGCGTTTGATCAAATCAAACACTCAACCCCAGTCAACTGATCTGGGTTTAGTTCATCATCTTTCTTTAGCTCACTCCACCACCCCAGTTCAGACATGGCCATCTGCAAATCAGTCTGACCCTGTACCTCATGGGAACAGTCCAGCCCAAACTGCCAAGCCATGTCTTCTCTGGACCGGAAGCAAGCATCCTGGGACTGGTTTTGGGTTCATTACCCTCATCAGTCAGGCTCTCTTGAATCCCATGGCAAAGTGAGCAAGGGACCCACGTCTGGGCATACCCTGCCAACTTAGGGTGAACAAAGCGATACCAAATGGGATGACGGACGGAGCGTTTGAGCAAATCAAACACTCACCCCCAGTCAACTGATCTGGGTTTAATTCATCATAATTCTTTAGCTCACTCCACCACCCCAGTTCAGTCATGTCCATATGCAAATCAGTCTGACAATGTGCCTCATGGGAACAGTCCAGCCCGAACTGCCAAGCCATGTCTTCCCTGGACCGGAAAAAAGCATTCTGGGATCGGGTTCGGGTTCATAACCCTCATCAGCCAGGCTATCTTGTATCCAGTGGCAAAGTGAGCAAGGATCCCATGTCTGGGCATACCCTGCCAACTTAGGGCGAACAAAGAAATACCAAAGGGGATGATGGATGGAGCGTTTGAGCAAATCAAACACTCACCCCCTGTCAACTGATCTGGGTTTAATTCATCATAATTCTCTATCTCACTCCACCACGCCAGTTCAGACATGGCCATATGCAAATCAGTCTGACCCTGTGCCTCATGGGAACAGTCCAGCCCGAACTGCCAAGCCATGTCTTCCCTGGACCGGAAGCAAGCATCCTGGGACCGGTTTCGGGTTCATAACCCTCATCAGCCAGGCTATCTTGAATCCAGTGGCAAAGTGAGCAAGGGACACACGTCTGGGCATACACTGCCAACTTAGGGCAAACAAAGCGATACCAAAGGGGATGATGGACGGAGCGTTTGAGCAAATCAAAAACTCACCCCCAGTAAACTGACCTGGGTTTAATTCATCATCATTCTTTAGCTCACTCCACCACCCAAGTTCAGACATGGCCATATGCAAATCAGTCTGACCATGTGCCTCATGGGAACAGTCCAGCCCGAACTGCCAAGCCACATTTTCCCAGGATCGGAAGCAAGCATCCTGGGACCGGTTTCGGGTTCATAACCCTCATCAGCCAGGCTATCTTGAATCCAGTGGCAAAGTGAGCAAGGGACACACGTCTGGGCATACCCTGCCTACTTAGGGGAAACAAAGAGATACCAAAGGGGATGATGGACGGAGCGTTTGATCAAATCAAACACTCAACCCCAGTCAACTGATCTGGGTTTAGTTCATCATCATTCTTTAGCTCACTCCACCACCCCAGTTCAGACATGGCCACATGCAAATCAGCCTGACCCTGTACTTCAGGGCAACAGTCCAGCCCGAACTGCCAAGCCATGTCTTCCCTGGACCGGAAACAAGTATCCTGGACCGTGTTTCGGGTTCATAACCCTCATCAGCCAGGCTCTCTTGAATCCAGTGGCAAAGTGAGCAAGGGACCCACATCTGGGCATACCTTGCCAAATTAGGGCGAACAAAGCGATGCCAAAGGGGATGGTGGATGGAGCGTTTGAGCAAATCAATCACTCACCCCCAGTCAACTGATCTGGGTTTAATTCATCATCATTCTTTAGCTCACTCCACCATCCCAGTTCAGATATGGCCATTTGCAAATCAGTCTGACCCTATGACTCATGGGAACAGTCCACCCGATCTGCCAAGCCATGTCTTGTCTGGACCGGAATCAAGAATTCTGGGATCGGTTTCGGGTTCATATCCCTCATCAGCCAGGCTCTCTTGAAACCTGTGGCAAAGTGAGCAAGGGACCCACGTCTGGACATACCTTGCCAAATTAGGGCGAACAAAGTGATACCAAAGGGGATAGTGGATGGAGCGTTTGAGCAAATCAATCACTCACCCCCAGTCAACTGATCTGGGTTTAATTCATCATCATTCTTTAGCTCACTCCACCATCCCAGTTCAGATATGGCCATTTGCAAATCAGTCTGACCCTGTGACTCATGGGTACAGTCCAGCCCGATCTGCCAAGCCATGTTTTCTCTGGACCGGAATCAAGCATCCTGGGACCGGTTTCGGGTTCATAACCCTCATCAGCCAGGCTATCTTGAATCCAGTGGCAAAGTGTGCAAGGGACCCACATCTGGGCATACCCTGCCTACTTAGGGGAAAGAAAGCGATACCAAAGGGGATGATGTACGGAGCGTTTGATCAAATCAAACACTCAACCCCAGTCAACTGATCTGGGTTTAGTTCATCATCATTCTTTAGCTCACTCCACCACCCCAGTTCAGACTTGGCCATATGCAAATCAGTCTGACCCTGTACCTCATGGGAACAATCCAGCCCGAACTGACAAGCATTGTCTTCCCTGGACTGGAAACAAGCATCTTGGGACCGGTTTCTAGTTCATAACCCTCATCAGCCAGGCTCTCTTGAATCCAGCGGCAAAGTGAGCAAGGGACCTACGTCTGGGCATACCCTGCCAACTTAGGGCGAACAAAGCGATACCAAAGGGGATGATGGATGGAGCTTTTGAGCAATTCAAACATTCTCCCCCAGTCAAATGATCTGGCTTTAATTCATCATCATTCTTTAGCTCACTCCACCAACCTAGTGCAGACATGGCCATATGTAAATCAGTCTGACCCTGTGCCTCATGGGAACAGTCCAGCCCGAACTGCCAAGCCATGTCTTACCTGTACTGGAAACAAGCATCCTGGGACCGGTTTCGGGTTCATAACCCTCATCAGCCAGGCTATCTTGAATCCAGTGGCAATGTGAGCAAGGGACCCACATCTGGGCATACCTTGCCAACTTAGGGCGAACAAAGCGATACCAAAGGGGATGATGGACGAGCGTTTGAGCAACTCAAACACTCACCCCCAGTCAACTGATCTGGGTTTAATTCATCATCATCCTTTAGCTCACTCCACTACCCCAGTTCAGACATGGCCACATGGAAATCAGTCTGACCCTGCACCTCATGGGAACAGTCCAGCCCGAACTGCCAAGCCAAGTCTTCCCTGGACCGGAAACAAGCATCCTTGGACCGGTTTCGGGGTCATAACCCTCATCAGCCAGGCTATCTTGAATCCAGTGGCAAAGTGAGCAAGGGACCCAAGTCTGTGCATTACCTGCCTACTTAGGGCGAACAAAGCGATGCCAAAGGGGATGATGGATGGAGCGTTTGAGCAAATCAAACACTCACCCCCAGTCAACTGATCTGGGTTTAATTCATCATCATTCTTTAGCTCACTCAACCACCCCAGTTCAGACATTGCCATATGCAAATCAGTCTGACACTGTGCCTCATGGGAACAGTCCAGCCCGAACTGCCAAGCCAAGGCTTCCCTGGACCGGAAACAAGCATCCTGGGACCGGTTTCGGGTTCATAACCCTCATCAGCCAGGCTATCTTGAAACCAGTGGCAAAGTGAGCAAGGGACCCACGTCTGGGCATACCCTGTCAACTTAGGGCGAACAAAGCAATGCCAAAGGGGATGATGGATGGAGCATTTGAGCAAATCAAACACTCACCCCCAGTCAACTGATCTGGGTTTAATTTATCTTCATTCTTTAGCTCACTCCACCACCCCAGTTCAGACATGGCCATATGCAAATCAGTATGACTCTGTGCCTCATGGGAACAGTCCAGCCAGAAATGGCAAGCCATGTCTTCCCTGGACCGGAACTAAGCATCCTGGGACTGGTTTCGGGTTCATAACCCTCATCAGCCGGGCTATCTTGATTCCAGTGGCAAACTGAGCAAGGGACCACGTCTGGGCATACCCTGCCAACTTAGGGCGAACAAAGCGATACCAAAGGGGATGATGGGCGCAGAGTTTGAGCAAATCAAACTCTCAACCCCAGTCAACTGATCTGGGTTTAATTAATCATCATTCTTTAGCTCACTCCACCACCCCAGTTCAGACATGGCCATATGCAAATCAGTCTGACCCTGTGCCTCATGGGAACAGTCCAGCCCGAACTGCCAAGCCACCTTTTCCCAGGACCGGAAACAATCATCCTGGGACCGGCTTCGGGTTCATAACCCTCATCAGCCAGGCTATCTTGTATACAGTGGCAAAGTGAGCAAGGGACCCACGTCTGGGCATACCCTGCCAACCTAGGGCAAACAAAGCGATACCAAAGGGGATGATGGACGGAGCATTTGAGCAAATCAAACACTCTCCCCCAGTCAACTGATTTGGGTTTAATTCATCATCATTCTTTAGTTCACTCTACCAACCTAGTTCAGACATGGCCATATGTAAATCAGTCTGACCCTGTGCCTCATGGGAATAGTCCAGCTGGAACTGCCAAGCCATGTCTTATCTGGACCGGAAACAAGCATCCTGGGACCGGTTTCGGGTTCATATCCCTCATCAGCCAGGCTCTCTTGAAACCAGTGGCAAAGTGAGCAAGGGACCCACGTCTGGACATACCTTGCCAAATTAGGGCGAACAAAGTGATACCAAAGGGGATAGTGGATGGAGCGTTTGAGCAAATCAATCACTCACCCCCAGTCAACTGATCTGGGTTTAATTAATCATCATTCTTTAGCTCACTCCACCATCCCAGTTCAGATATGGCCATTTGCAAATCAGTCTGACCCTGTGATTCATGGGAACAGTCCAGCCCGATCTGCCAAGCCATGTTTTCTCTGGACCGGAATCAAGCATCCTGGAACCGGTTTCGGGTTCATAACCCTCATCAGCCAGGCTATCTTGAATCCAGTGGCAAAGTGTGCAAGGGACCCACATTTGGGCATACCCTGCCTACTTAGGGGAAACAAAGCGATACCAAAGGGGATGATGGACGGAGCGTTTGATCAAATGAAACACTCCACCCCAGTCAACTGATCTGGGTTTAGTTCATCATCATTCTTTAGCTCACTCCACCTCCCCAGTTCAGACATGGCCATATGCAAATTAGTCTGACCCTGTACCTCATGGGAACAATCCAGCCCGAACTGCTAAGCATTGTCTACCCTGGAGTGGAAACAAGCATCCTGGGACCGGTTTCTAGTTCATAACCCTCATCAGCCAGGCTATCTTGAATCCAGTGGCAAAGTGTGCAAGGGACCCACATCTGGGCATACCCTGCCTACTTAGGGGAAACAAAGCGATACCAAAGGGGATGATGGATGGAGCGTTTGATCAAATCAAACACTCAACCCCAGTCAACTGATCTGGGTTTAGTTCATCATCTTTCTTTTGCTCACTCCACCACCCCAGTTCAGACATGGCCATCTGCAAATCAGTCTGACCCTGTACCTCATGGGAACAGTCCAGCCCAAACTGCCAAGTTGTCTTCCCTGGACCGGAAGCAAGCATCCTGGGACTGGTTTTGGGTTCATTACCCTCATCAGTCAGGCTCTCTTGAATCCCATGGCAAAGTGAGCAAGGGACCCACGTCTGGGCATACCCTGCCAACTTAGGGTGAACAAAGCGATAGCAAATGGGATGACGGACGGAGCGTTTGAGCAAATCAAACACTCACCCCCAGTCAACTGATCTGGGTTTAATTCATCATAATTCTTTAGCTCACTCCACCACCCCAGTTCAGTCATGTCCATATGCAAATCAGTCTGACAATGTGCCTCATGGGAACAGTCCAGCCCGAACTGCCAAGCCATGTCTTACCTGTACTGGAAACAAGCATCCTGGGACCGGTTTCGGGTTCATAACCCTCATCAGCCAGGCTATCTTGAATCCAGTGGCAATGTGAGCAAGGGACCCACATCTGGGCATACCTTGCCAACTTAGGGCGAACGAAGCGATACCAAAGGGGATGATGGATGGAGCGTTTGAGCAAATCAAACACTCACCCCCAGTCAACTGATCTGGGTTTAATTCATCATCATTCTTTAGCTCACTCAACCACCCCAGTTCAGACATTGCCAAATGCAAATCAGTCTGACACTGTGCCTCATGGGAACAGTCCAGCCCGAACTGCCAAGCCAAGTCTTCCCTGGACCGGAAACAAGCATCCTGGGACCGGTTTCGGGTTCATAACCCTCATCAGCCAGGCTATCTTGAAACCAGTGGCAAAGTGAGCAAGGGACCCACGTCTGGGCATACCCTGTCAACTTAGGGCGAACAAAGCAATGCCAAAGGGGATGATGGATGGAGCGTTTGAGCAAATCAAACACTCACCCCCAGTCAACTGATCTGGGTTTAATTTATCTTCATTCTTTAGCTCACTCCACCACCCCAGTTCAGACATGGCCATATGCAAATCAGTATGACTCTGTGCCTCATGGGAACAGTCCAGCCAGAAATGGCAAGCCATGTCTTCCCTGGACCGGAACTAAGCATCCTGGGACTGGTTTCGGGTTCATAACCCTCATCAGCCGGGCTATCTTGATTCCAGTGGCAAAGTGAGCAAGGGACCACGTCTGGGCATACCCTGCCAACTTAGGGCGAACAAAGCGATACCAAAGGGGATGATGGGCGCAGAGTTTGAGCAAATCAAACTCTCAACCCCAGTCAACTGATCTGGGTTTAATTGATCATCATTCTTTAGCTCACTCCACCACCCCAGTTCAGACATGGCCAGATGCATATCAGTCTGACCCTGTGCCTTATGGGAACAGTCAAGCCCGAACTGCCAAGCCACCTTTTCCCAGGACCGGAAACAATCATCCTGGGACCGGCTTCGGGTTCATAACCCTCATCAGCCAGGCTATCTTGTATACAGTGGCAAAGTGAGCAAGGGACCCACGTCTGGGCATACCCTGCCAACCTAGGGCAAACAAAGCGATACCAAAGGGGATGATGGACGGAGCATTTGAGCAAATCAAACACTCTCCCCCAGTCAACTGATCTGGGTTTAATTCATCATCATTCTTTAGTTCACTCTACCAACCTAGTTCAGACATGGCCATATGTAAATCAGTCTGACCCTGTGCCTCATGGGAATAGTCCAGCTGGAACTGCCAAGCCATGTCTTATCTAGACCGGAAACAAGCATCCTGGGACCGGTTTCGGGTTCATATCCCTCATCAGCCAGGCTCTCTTGAAACCAGTGGCAAAGTGAGCAAGGGACCCACGTCTGGACATACCTTGCTAAATTAGGGCGAACAAAGTGATACCAAAGGGGATAGTGGATGGAGCGTTTGAGCAAATCAATCACTCACCCCCAGTCAACTGATCTGGGTTTAATTCATCATCATTCTTTAGCTCACTCCACCATCCCAGTTCAGATATGGCCATTTGCAAATCAGTCTGACCCTGTGATTCATGGGAACAGTTCAGCCCGATCTGCCAAGCCATGTTTTCTCTGGACCGGAATCAAGCATCCTGGGACCGGTTTCGGGTTCATAACCCTCATCAGCCAGGCTATCTTGAATCCAGTGGCAAAGTGTGCAAGGGACCCACATCTGGGCATACCCTGCCTACTTAGGGGAAAGAAAGCGATACCAAAGGGGATGATGGACGGAGCGTTTGATCAAATCAAACACTCAACCACAGTCAACTGATCTGGGTTTAGTTAATCATCATTCTTTAGCTCACTCCACCACCCCAGTTCAGACATGGCCATATGCAAATCAGTCTGACCCTGTACCTCATGGGAACAATCCAGCCCGAACTGACAAGCATTGTCTTCCCTGGACTGGAAACAAGTATCTTAGGACCGGTTTCTAGTTCATAACCCTCATCAGCCAGGCTTTCTTGAATCCAGCGGCAAAGTGAGCAAGGGACCCACGTCTGGGCATACCCTGCCAACTTAGGGCGAACAAAGCGATACCAAAGGGGATGATGGATGGAGCTTTTGAGCAATTCAAACATTCTCCCCCAGTCAAATGATCTGGCTTTAATTCATCATCATTCTTTAGCTCACTCCACCAACCTAGTTCAGACATGGCCATATGTAAATCAGTCTGACCCTGTGCCTCATGGGAACAGTCCAGCCCGAACTGCCAAGAGGAACTGCCAAGCCATGTCTTACCTGTACTGGAAACAAGCATCCTGGGACCGGTTTTGGGTTCATAACCCTCATCAGCCAGGCTATCTTGAATCCAGTGGCAATGTGTGCAAGGGACCCTCATCTGGGCATACCTTGCCAACTTAGGGCGAACAAAGCGATACCAAAGGGGATGATGGACGGAGCGTTTGAGCAACTCAAACACTCACCCCCAGTCAACTGATCTGGGTTTAATTCATCATAATTCTCTATCTCACTCCACCACGCCAGTTCAGACATGGCCATATGCAAATCAGTCTGACCCTGTGCCTCATGGGAACAGTCCAGCCCGAACTGCCAAGCCACATTTTCCTAGGACCGGAAGCAAGCATCCTGGGACCGGTTTCGGGTTCATAACCCTCATCAGCCAGGCTATCTTGAATCCAGTGGCAAAGTGAGCAAGGGACACACGTCTGGGCATACCCTGCCTACTTAGGGGAAACAAAGCGATACCAAAGGGGATGATGGACGGAGCTTTTGATCAAATCAAACACTCAACCCCAGTCAACTGATCTGGGTTTAGTTCATCATCATTCTTTAGCTCACTCCACCACCCCAGTTCAGACATGGCCACATGCAAATAAGCCTTACCCTGTACCTCATGGCAACAGTCCAGCCCGAACTGCCAAGCCATGTCTTCCCTGGACCGGAAACAAGTATCCTGGAACGTGTTTCGGGTTCATAACCCTCATCAGCCAGGCTCTCTTGAATCCAGTGGCAAAGTGAGCAAGGGACCCACGTCTGGGCATACCTTGCCAAATTAGGGCGAACAAAGCGATGCCAAAGGGGATGGTGGATGGAGCGTTCGAGCAAATCAATCACTCACCCCCAGTCAACTGATCTGGGTTTAATTCATCATCATTCTTTAGCTCACTCCACCATCCCAGTTCAGATATGGCCATTTGCAAATCAGTCTGACCCTGTGACTCATGGGAACAGTCCAGCCGATCTGCCAAGCCATGTCTTCTCTGGACCGGAATCAAGCATCCTGGGATCGGTTTCGGGTTCATATCCCTCATCAGCCAGGCTCTCTTGAAACCAGTGGCAAAGTGAGCAAGGGACCCACGTCTGGGCATACCTTGCCAAATTAGGGCGAACAAAGTGATACCAAAGGGGATAGTGGATGGAGCGTTTGAGCAAATCAATCACTCACCCCCAGTCAACTGATCTGGGTTTAATTCATCATCATTCTTTAGCTCACTCCACCACCCCAGTTCAGATATGGCCATTTGCAAATCAGTCTGACCCTGTGACTCATGGGAACAGTCCAGCCCGATCTGCCAAGCCATGTCTACCCTGGAGTGGAAACAAGCATCCTGGGACCGGTTTCTAGTTCATAACCCTCATCAGCCAGGCTATCTTGAATCAAGTGGCAAAGTGTGCAAGGGACCCACATCTGGGCATACCCTGCCTACTTAGGGGAAACAAAGCGATACCAAAGGGGATGATGGACGGAGCGTTTGATCAAATCAAACATTCAACACCAGTCAACTGATCTGGGTTTAGTTCATCATCTTTCTTTAGCTCACTCCACCACCCCAGTTCAGACATGGCCATATGCAAATCAGTCTGACCCTGTACCTCATGGGAACAGTCCAGCCCAAACTGCCAAGCCATGTCTTCCCTGGAGTGGAAACAAGCATCCTGGGACCGGTTTCTAGTTCATAACCCTCATCAGCCAGGCTATCTTGAATCAAGTGGCAAAGTGTGCAAGGGACCCACATCTGGGCATACCCTGCCTACTTAGGGGAAACAAAGCGATACCAAAGGGGATGATGGACGGAGCGTTTGATCAAATCAAACACTCAACACCAGTCAACTGATCTGGGTTTAGTTCATCATCTTTCTTTAGCTCACTCCACCACCCCAGTTCAGACATGGCCATATGCAAATCAGTCTGACCCTGTACCTCATGGGAACAGTCCAGCCCAAACTGCCAAGCCATGTCTTCCCTGGACCGGAAGCAAGCATCCTGGGACTGGTTTTGGGTTCATTACCCTCATCAGTCAGGCTCTCTTGAATCCAATGGCAAAGTGAGCAAGGGACCCACGTCTGGGCATACCCTGCCAACTTAGGACGAACAAAGAAATACCAAAGGGGATGATGGAGGGAGCGTTTGAGCAAATCAAACACTCACCCCCAGTCAACTGATCTGGGTTTAATTCATCATAATTCTCTATCTCACTCCACCACGCCAGTTCAGACATGGCCATATGCAAATTAGTCTGACCCTGTGCCTCATGGGAACAGTCCAGCCTGAACTGCCAAGCCATGTCTTCCCTGGACCGGAAGCAAGCATCCTGGGACCGGTTTCGGGTTCATAACCCTCATCAGCCAGGCTATCTTGAATCCAGTGGCAAAGTGAGCAAGGGACACAAGTCTGGGCATACACTGCCAACTTAGGGCAAACAAAGCGATACCAAAGGGGATGATGGACGGAGCGTTTGAGCAAATCAAAATCTCACCCCCAGTAAACTGACCTGGGTTTAATTCATCATCATTCTTTAGCTCACTCCACCACCCAAGTTCAGACATGGCCATATGCAAATCATTCTGACCCTGTGCCTCATGGGAACAGTCCAGCCCGAACTGCCAAGCCACATTTTCCTAGGACCGGAAGCAAGCATCCTGGGCCCGGTTTCGGGTTCATAACCCTCATCAGCCAGGCTATCTTGAATCCAGTGGCAAAGTGAGCAAGGGACACACGTCTGGGCATACCCTGCCTACTTAGGGGAAACAAAGCGATACCAAATGGGATGACGGACGGAGCGTTTGAGCAAATCAAACACTCACCCCCAGTCAACTGATCTGGGTTTAATTCATCATAATTCTTTAGCTCACTCCACCACCCCAGTTCAGTCATGTCCATATGCAAATCAGTCTGACAATGTGCCTCATGGAAACAGTCCAGCCCGAACTGCCAAGCCATGTCTTCCCTGGACCAGAAAAAAGCATTCTGGGACTGGGTTCGGGTTCATAACCCTCATCAGCCAGGCTATCTTGAATCCAGTGGCAAAGTGAGCAAGGATCCCATGTCTGGGCATACCCTGCCAACTTAGGGCGAACAAAGAAATACCAAAGGGGATGATGGAGGGAGCGTTTGAGCAAATCAAACACTCACCCCCAGTCAACTGATCTGGGTTTAATTCATCATAATTCTCTATCTCACTTCACCACGCCAGTTCAGACATGGCCATATGCAAATCAGTCTGACCCTGTGCCTCATGGGAACAGTCCAGCCTGAACTGCCAAGCCATGTCTTCCCTGGACCGGAAGCAAGCATCCTGGGACTGGTTTCGGGTTCATAACCCTCATCAGCCAGGCTATCTTGAATCCAGTGGCAAAGTGAGCAAGGGACACACGTCTGGGCATACACTGCCAACTTAGGGCAAACAAAGCGATACCAAAGGGGATGATGGACGGAGCGTTTGAGCAAATCAAAAACTCACCCCCAGTAAACTGACCTGGGTTTAATTCATCATCATTCTTTAGCTCACTCCACCACCCAAGTTCAGACATGGCCATATGCAAATCAGTCTGACCCTGTGCCTCATGGGAACAGTCCAGCCCGAACTGCCAAGCCACATTTTGCCAGGACCGGAAGCAACAATCCTGGGACCGGTTTCGGATTCATAACCCTCATCAGCCAGGCTATCTTGAATACAGTGGCAAAGTGTGCAAGGGACCTACGTCTGGGCATACCCTGCAAACTTAGGGCAAACAAAGCGATACCAAAGGGGACGATGGACGGAGCATTTGAGCAAATCAAACACTCTCCCCCAGTCGACTGATCTGGGTTTAATTCATCATCATTCTTTAGCTCACTCCACCACCCCAGTTCAGACATGGCCATATGCAAATCAGTCTGACCCTGTGCTTCATGGGAACAGTCCATCCCGAACTGCCAAGCCATGTCTTCCCTGGACCGGAAGCAAGCATCATGGGACCGGTTTCTGGTTCATAACCCTCATCAGCCAGGCTATCTTGAATCCAGTGGTAAAGTGAGCAAGGGACCCACGTCTAGGCATACCCTGCCAACTTAGGGCGAACAGAGCGATTCCAAAGGGGATGATGGACGGAGCGTTTGAGGAAATCAAACACTTACCCCCAGTCAACTGATCTGGATTTAATTCATCATCATTCTTTAGCTCACTCCACCACCCCAGTTCAGACATGACCATATGCAAATCAGTCTGACCCTGTGCTTCATGGGAACAGTCCATCCCGAACTGCCAAGCCATGTCTTCCCTGGACCAGAAGCATGCATCCTGGGACCGGTTTCGGGTTCATAACCCTCATCAGCCAGGCTATCTTGAATCCAGTGGCAAACTGAGCAAGGGACACACATCTGGGCATACACTGCCAACTTAGGGCGAACAAAGCGATACCAAAGGGGATGATGGACAGAGCGTTTGAGCAAATCAAACACTCACCCCCAGTCAACTGCTCTGGGTTTAATTCATCATCATTCTTTAGCTCACTCCACCACCCCAGTTCAGACATGGCCATATGCAAATCAGTCTGACCCTGTGCCTCATGGGAACAGTCCAGCCCGAACTGCCAAGCCACCTTTTCCCAGGACCGGAAACAATCATCCTGGGACCGGCTTCGGGTTCATAACCCTCATCAGCCAGGCTATCTTGTATACAGTGGCAAAGTGAGCAAGGGACCCACGTCTGGGCATACCCTGCCAACCTAGGGCAAACAAAGCGATACCAAAGGGGATGATGGACGGAGCATTTGAGCAAATCAAACACTCTCCCCCAGTCAACTGATCTGGGTTTAATTCATCATCATTTTTTAGTTCACTCCACCAACCTAGTTCAGACATGGCCATATGTAAATCAGTCTGACCCTGTGCCTCATTGGAATAGTCCAGTTCGAACTGCCAAGCCATGTCTTATCTGGACCGGAAACAAGCATCCTGGGACCGGTTTCGGGTTCATAACCCTCATCAGCCAGGCTCTCTTGAATCCAGTGGGAAAGTGAGCAAGGGACCCACGTCTGGGCATACCCTGCCAACTTAGGGCAAACAAAGCGATACCAATGGGGATGATGGATGGAGCGTTTGAGCAAATTAAACACTCTCCCCAGTCAACTTATCTGGGTTTAATTCATCATCATTCTTTAGCTCACTCCACCACCCCAGTTCAGACATGGCCCTATGCAAATCAGCCTGACCCTGTACCTCATGGGAACAATCCAGACCGAACTGCCAAGCCATGTTTTCCATGGACCGGAAACCAGCATCCTGGGACCGGTTTTGAGTTCATAACACTCATCAGCCAGGCTCTCTTGAATCCAGTGGCAAAGTGAGCAAGGGACCCACATCTGGGCATACCCTGCCAACTTAGGGCGAACAAAGCGATACCAAAGGGGATGATGACGCAGTGTTTGAGCAAATCAAACACTCTCACCCAGTCAACTGATCTGGGTTTAATTCATCATCATTCTTTAGCTCACTCCACCACCCCAGTTCAGACATGGCCACATGCAAAAAAGCCTTACCCTGTACCTCATGGCAACAGTCCAGCCCGAACTGCCAAGCCATGTCTTCCCTGGACCGGAAACAAGTATCCTGGAACGTGTTTCGGGTTCATAACCCTCATCAGCCAGGCTCTCTTGAATCCAGTGGCAAAGTGAGCAAGGGACCCACGTCTGGGCATACCTTGCCAAATTAGGGCGAACAAAGCGATGCCAAAGGGGATGGTGGACGGAGCGTTTGAGCAAATCAATCACTCACCCCCAGTCAACTGATCTGGGTTTAATTCATCATCATTCTTTAGCTCACTCCACCATCCCAGTTCAGATATGGCCATTTGCAAATCAGTCTGACCCTGTGACTCATGGGAACAGTCCAGCCGATCTGCCAAGCCATGTCTTCTCTGGACCGGAATCAAGCATCCTGGGATCGGTTTCGGGTTCATATCCCTCATCAGCCAGGCTCTCTTGAAACCAGTGGCAAAGTGAGCAAGGGACCCACGTCTGGGCATACCTTGCCAAATTAGGGCGAACAAAGTGATACCAAAGGGGATAGTGGATGGAGCGTTTGAGCAAATCAATCACTCACCCCCAGTCAACTGATCTGGGTTTAATTCATCATCATTCTTTAGCTCACTCCACCATCCCAGTTCAGATATGGCCATTTGCAAATCAGTCTGACCCTGTGACTCATGGGAACAGTCCAGCCCGATCTGCCAAGCCATGTCTACCCTGGAGTGGAAACAAGCATCCTGGGACCGGTTTCTAGTTCATAACCCTCATCAGCCAGGCTATCTTGAATCAAGTGGCAAAGTGTGCAAGGGACCCACATCTGGGCATACCCTGCCTACTTAGGGGAAACAAAGCGATACCAAAGGGGATGATGGACGGAGCGTTTGATCAAATCAAACACTCAACACCAGTCAACTGATCTGGGTTTAGTTCATCATCTTTCTTTAGCTCACTCCACCACCCCAGTTCAGACATGGCCATATGCAAATCAGTCTGACCCTGTACCTCATGGGAACAGTCCAGCCCAAACTGCCAAGCCATGTCTTCCCTGGAGTGGAAACAAGCATCCTGGGACCGGTTTCTAGTTCATAACCCTCATCAGCCAGGCTATCTTGAATCAAGTGGCAAAGTGTGCAAGGGACCCACATCTGGGCATACCCTGCCTACTTAGGGGAAACAAAGCGATACCAAAGGGGATGATGGACGGAGCGTTTGATCAAATCAAACACTCAACACCAGTCAACTGATCTGGGTTTAGTTCATCATCTTTCTTTAGCTCACTTCACCACCCCAGTTCAGACATGGCCATATGCAAATCAGTCTGACCCTGTACCTCATGGGAACAGTCCAGCCCAAACTGCCAAGCCATGTCTTCCCTGGACCGGAAGCAAGCATCCTGGGACTGGTTTTGGGTTCATTACCCTCATCAGTCAGGCTCTCTTGAATCCAATGGCAAAGTGAGCAAGGGACCCACGTCTGGGCATACCCTGCCAACTTAGGACGAACAAAGAAATACCAAAGGGGATGATGGAGGGAGCGTTTGAGCAAATCAAACACTCACCCCCAGTCAACTGATCTGGGTTTAATTCATCATAATTCTCTATCTCACTCCACCACGCCAGTTCAGACATGGCCATATGCAAATCAGTCTGACCCTGTGCCTCATGGGAACAGTCCAGCCTGAACTGCCAAGCCATGTCTTCCCTGGACCGGAAGCAAGCATCCTGGGACCGGTTTCGGGTTCATAACCCTCATCAGCCAAGCTATCTTGAATCCAGTGGCAAAGTGAGCAAGGGACACACGTCTGGGCATACACTGCCAACTTAGGGCAAACAAAGCGATACCAAAGGGGATGATGGACGGAGCGTTTGAGCAAATCAAAATCTCACCCCCAGTAAACTGACCTGGGTTTAATTCATCATCATTCTTTAGCTCACTCCACCACCCAAGTTCAGACATGGCCATATGCAAATCATTCTGACCCTGTGCCTCATGGGAACAGTCCAGCCCGAACTGCCAAGCCACATTTTCCTAGGACCGGAAGCAAGCATCCTGGGACCGGTTTCGGGTTCATAACCCTCATCAGCCAGGCTATCTTGAATCCAGTGGCAAAGTGAGCAAGGGACACACGTCTGGGCATACCCTGCCTACTTAGGGGAAACAAAGCGATACCAAAGGGGATGATGGACGGAGCTTTTGATCAAATCAAACACTCAACCCCAGTCAACTGATCTGGGTTTAGTTCATCATCATTCTTTAGCTCACTCCACCACCCCAGTTCAGACATGGCCACATGCAAATAAGCCTTACCCTGTACCTCATGGCAACAGTCCAGCCCGAACTGCCAAGCCATGTCTTCCCTGGACCGGAAACAAGTATCCTGGAACGTGTTTCGGGTTCATAACCCTCATCAGCCAGGCTCTCTTGAATCCAGTGGCAAAGTGAGCAAGGGACCCACGTCTGGGCATACCTTGCCAAATTAGGGCGAAAAAAGCGATGCCAAAGGGGATGGTGGACGGAGCGTTTGAGCAAATCAATCACTCACCCCCAGTCAACTGATCTGGGTTTAATTCATCATCATTCTTTAGCTCACTCCACCATCCCAGTTCAGATATGGCCATTTGCAAATCAGTCTGACCCTATGACTCATGGGAACAGTCCAGCCGATCTGCCAAGCCATGTCTTCTCTGGACCGGAATCAAGCATCCTGGGATCGGTTTCGGGTTCATATCCCTCATCAGCCAGGCTCTCTTGAAACCAGTGGCAAAGTGAGCAAGGGACCCACGTCTGGGCATACCTTGCCAAATTAGGGCGAACAAAGTGATACCAAAGGGGATAGTGGATGGAGCGTTTGAGCAAATCAATCACTCACCCCCAGTCAACTGATCTGGGTTTAATTCATCATCATTCTTTAGCTCACTCCACCATCCCAGTTCAGATATGGCCATTTGCAAATCAGTCTGACCCTGTGACTCATGGGAACAGTCCAGCCCGATCTGCCAAGCCATGTCTACCCTGGAGTGGAAACAAGCATCCTGGGACCGGTTTCTAGTTCATAACCCTCATCAGCCAGGCTATCTTGAATCAAGTGGCAAAGTGTGCAAGGGACCCACATCTGGGCATACCCTGCCTACTTAGGGGAAACAAAGCGATACCAAAGGGGATGATGGACGGAGCGTTTGATCAAATCAAACACTCAACACCAGTCAACTGATCTGGGTTTAGTTCATCATCTTTCTTTAGCTCACTCCACCACCCCAGTTCAGACATGGCCATATGCAAATCAGTCTGACCCTGTACCTCATGGGAACAGTCCAGCCCAAACTGCCAAGCCATGTCTTCCCTGGAGCGGAAACAAGCATCCTGGGACCGGTTTCTAGTTCATAACCCTCATCAGCCAGGCTATCTTGAATCAAGTGGCAAAGTGTGCAAGGGACCCACATCTGGGCATACCCTGCCTACTTAGGGGAAACAAAGCGATACCAAAGGGGATGATGGACGTAGCGTTTGATCAAAGCAAACACTCAACCCCAATCAACTGATCTGGGTTTAGTTCATCATCATTTTTTAGCTCACTCCACCACCCCAGTTCAGACATGGCCATATCCAAATCAGTCTGACCCTGTACCTCATAGGAACAATCCAGCCCGAACTGCTAAGCATTGTCTTCCCTGGAGTGGAAACAAGCATCCTGGGACCGGTTTCGGGTTCATAACCCTCATCAGCCAGGCTATCTTGAATCCAGTGGCAAAGTGTGCAAGGGACCCACATTTGGGCATACCCTGCCTACTTAGGGGAAACAAAGCGATACCAAAGGGGATGATGGACGGAGCGTTTGATCAAATCAAACACTCAACCCCAATCAACTGATCTGGGTTTAGTTCATCATCATTCTTTAGCTCACTCCACCACCCCAGTTCAGACATGGCCATATCCAAATCAGTCTGACCCTGTACCTCATAGGAACAATCCAGCCCGAACTGCTAAGCATTGTCTTCTCTGGAGTGGAAACAAGCATCCTGGGACCGGTTTCGGGTTCATAACCCTCATCAGCCAGGCTATCTTGAATCCAGTGGCAAAGTGTGCAAGGGACCCACATTTGGGCATACCCTGCCTACTTAGGGGAAACAAAGCGATACCAAAGGGGATGATGGACGGAGCGTTTGATCAAATCAAACACTCAACCCCAGTCAACTGATCTGGGTTTAGTTCATCATCTTTCTTTAGCTCACTCCACCACCCCACTTCAGACATGGCCATATGCCAATCAGTCTGACCCTGTACCTCATGGGAACAGTCCAGCCCAAACTGCCAAGCCATGTCTTCCCTGGACTGGAAGCAAGCATCCTGGGACTGGTTTTGGGTTCATTACCCTCATCAGTCAGGCTCTCCTGAATCCCATGGCAAAGTGAGCAAGGGACCCACGTCTGGGCATACCCTGCCAACTTAGGGTGAACAAAGCGATACCAAATGGGATGACGGACGGAGCGTTTGAGCAAATCAAACACTCACCCCCAGTCAACTGATCTGGGTTTAATTCATCATAATTCTTTAGCTCACTCCACCACCCCAGTTCAGTCATGTCCATATGCAAATCAGTCTGACAACGTGCCTCATGGGAACAGTCCAGCCCGAACTGCCAAGTCATGTCTTCCCTGCACCAGAAAAAAGCATCCTGGGACCGGGTTCGGGTTCATAACCCTCATCAGCCAGGCTATCTTGAATCCAGTGGCAAAGTGAGCAAGGGACCCATGTCTGGGCATACCCTGCCAACTTAGGGCGAACAAAGGAATACCAAAGGGGATGATGGATGGAGCGTTTGAGCAAATCAAACACTCACCCCAGTCAACTGATCTGGGTGTAATTAATCATAATTCTTTATCTCACTCCACCACGCCAGTTCAGACATGGCCATATGCAAATCAGTCTGACCCTGTGCCTCATGGGAACAGTCCAGCCCGAACTGCCAAGCCAAGTCTTCCCTGGACCGGAAACGAGCATCCTAGGACTGGTTTTGGGATCATACCCCTCATCAGCCAGGCTATCTTGAATCCAGTGGCAAAGTGAGCAAGGGACCACGTCTGGGCGTTCCCTGCCAACTTAGGGCGAACAAAGCGATGCCAATGGGGATGATGGAAGGAGCGTTTGAGCAAATCAAACACTCACCCCCAGTCAACTGATCTGTGTTTAATTCATCATCATTCTTTAGCTCACTCAACCACCCCAGTTCAGACATGGCCATATGCAAATCAGTCTGACACTGTGCCTCATGGGAACAGGCCAGCCCAAACTGCCAAGGCAAGTCTTCCCTGGACTGGAAACAAGCATCCTGGGACCGGTTTCGGGTTCATAACCCTCATCAGCCAGGCTATCTTGAATCCAGTGGCAAAGTGAGCAAGGGACCCACGTCTGGGCGTTCCCTGCCAACTTAGGGCGAACAAAGCGATGCCAAAGGGGATGATGGATGGAGTGTTTGAGCAAATCAAACACTCAACCCCAGTCAACTGATCTGGGTTTAATTCATCATCATTCTTTAGCTCACGTCACCTCCCCAGTTCAGACATGGCCATATGCAAATCGGTCTGACCCTGTGCCTCATGGGAACAGTCCAGCCCGAACTGCCTAGCCATGTCTTCCCTGGACCGGAAAAAAGCATCCTGGGACCGGGTTTGGGTTCATAACCCTCATCAGCCAGGCTATCTTGAATCCAGTGGCAAAGTGAGCAAGGGACCCACGTCTGGGCATACACTGCCAACTTAGGGCGAACAAAGAAATACCAAAGGGGATGATGGAGGGAGCGTTTGAGCAAATCAAACACTCACCCCCAGTCAACAGATCTGGGTTTAATTCATCAGAATTCTTTACCTCACTCCACCACGCCAGTTCAGACATGGCCATATGCAAATCAGTCTGATCCTGTGCCTCATGGGAACAGTCCAGCCCGATCTGCCAAGCCACGTTTTCCAAGGACCGGAAACAATAATCCTGGGACCAGTTTCTGGTTCATAACCCTCATCAGCCAGGCTATCTTGAATCCAGTGGCAAAGTGAGCAAGGGACCCACGTCTAGGCATACCCTGCCAACTTAGGGCGAACAGAGCCATTCCAAAGGGGATGATGGACGGAGCGTTTGAGGAAATCAAACACTCACCCCCAGTCAACTGATCTGGGTTTAATTCATCATAATTCTCTATCTCACTCCACCACGCCAGTTCAGACATGGCCATATGCAAATCAGTCTGACCCTGTGCCTCATCGGAACAGTCCAGCCCGAACTGCCAAGCCATGTCTTCCCTGGACCGAAAGCAAGCATCCTGGGACCGGTTTCGGGTTCATAACCCTCATCAGCCAGGCTATCTTGAATCCAGTGGCAAAGTGAGCAAGGGACACACGTCTGGGCATACCCTGCCTACTTAGGGGAAACAAAGCGATACCAAAGGGGATGATGGACGGAGCGTTTGATCAAATCAAACACTCAACCCCAGTCAACTGATCTGGGTTTAGTTCATCATCTTTCTTTAGCTCACTCTACCACCCCAGTTCAGACATGGCCATATGCAAATCAGTCTGACCCTGTACCTCATGGGAACAGTCCAGCCCGAACTGCCAAGCCATGTCTTCCCTGGACCGGAAAAAAGCATTCTGGGACCGGGTTCGTGTTCATAACCCTCATCAGCCAGGCTATCTTGAATCCAGTGGCAAAGTGAGCAAGGATCCCATGTCTGGGCATACCCTGCCAACTTAGGGCGAACAAAGAAATACCAAAGGGGATGATGGATGGAGCGTTTGAGCAAATCAAACACTCACCCCCAGTCAACTGATCTGGGTTTAATTCATCATAATTCTCTATCTCACTCCACCACACCAGTTCAGACATGGCCATATGCAAATCAGTCTGACCCTGTGCCTCATGGGAACAGTCCAGCCTGAACTGCCAAGCCATGTCTTCCCTGGACCGGAAGCAAGCATCCTGGGACCGGTTTCGGGTTCATAACCCTCATCAGCCAGGCTATCTTGAATCCAGTGGCAAAGTGAGCAAGGGACCCACGTCTGGGCATACCCTGCCAAACTAGGGCAAACAAAGCGATACCAAAGGGGATGATGGACTGAGCATTTGAGCGAATCAAACACTCTCCCCCAGTCAACTGATCTGGGTTTAATTCATCATCATTCTTTAGTTCACTCCACCAACCTAGTTCAGACATGGCCCTATGCAAATCAGCCTGACCCTGTACCTCATGGGAACAATCCAGACCGAACTGCCAAGCCATGTTTTCCATGTACCGGAAACCAGCATCCTGGGACCGGTTTTGAGTTCATAACGCTCATCAGCCAGGCTCTCTTGAATCCAGTGGCAAAGTGAGCAAGGGACCCACGTCTGGGCATACCCTGCCAACTTAGGGCGAACAAAGCGATACAAAAGGGGATGATGACGCAGTGATTGAGCAAATCAATCACTCTCCCCCAGTCAACTGATCTGGGTTTAATTCATCATCATTCTTTAGCTCACTCCACCACCCCAGTTCAGACATGGCCATATGCAAATCAGTGTGGCCCTGTGCCTCATGGGAACAGTCCAGCCCGAACTGCCAAGCTAAGTCTTCCCTGGACTGGAAACAAGCATCCTGGGAACGGTTTCGGGTTCATAACCCTCATCAGCCAGGCTATCTTGAATCCAGTGGCAAAGTGTGCAAGGGACCCACATTTGGGCATACCCTGCCTACTTAGGGGAAACAAAGCGATACCAAAGGGGATGATGGACGGAGCGTTTGATCAAATCAAACACTCAACCCCAATCAACTGATCTGGGTTTAGTTCATCATCATTCTTTAGCTCACTCCACCACCCCAGTTCAGACATGGCCATATCCAAATCAGTCTGACCCTGTACCTCATAGGAACAATCCAGCCCGAACTGCTAAGCATTGTCTTCTCTGGAGTGGAAACAAGCATCCTGGGACCGGTTTCGGGTTCATAACCCTCATCAGCCAGGCTATCTTGAATCCAGTGGCAAAGTGTGCAAGGGACCCACATTTGGGCATACCCTGCCTACTTAGGGGAAACAAAGCGATACCAAAGGGGATGATGGACGGAGCGTTTGATCAAATCAAACACTCAACCCCAGTCAACTGATCTGGGTTTAGTTCATCATCTTTCTTTAGCTCACTCCACCACCCCACTTCAGACATGGCCATATGCAAATCAGTCTGACCCTGTACCTCATGGGAACAGTCCAGCCCAAACTGCCAAGCCATGTCTTCCCTGGACTGGAAGCAAGCATCCTGGGACTGGTTTTGGGTTCATTACCCTCATCAGTCAGGCTCTCCTGAATCCCATGGCAAAGTGAGCAAGGGACCCACGTCTGGGCATACCCTGCCAACTTAGGGTGAACAAAGCGATACCAAATGGGATGACGGACGGAGCGTTTGAGCAAATCAAACACTCACCCCCAGTCAACTGATCTGGGTTTAATTCATCATAATTCTTTAGCTCACTCCACCACCCCAGTTCAGTCATGTCCATATGCAAATCAGTCTGACAACGTGCCTCATGGGAACAGTCCAGCCCGAACTGCCAAGTCATGTCTTCCCTGCACCAGAAAAAAGCATCCTGGGACCGGGTTCGGGTTCATAACCCTCATCAGCCAGGCTATCTTGAATCCAGTGGCAAAGTGAGCAAGGGACCCATGTCTGGGCATACCCTGCCAACTTAGGGCGAACAAAGGAATACCAAAGGGGATGATGGATGGAGCGTTTGAGCAAATCAAACACTCACCCCCAGTCAACTGATCTGGGTTTAATTCATCAGAATTCTTTATCTCACTCCACCACGCCAGTTCAGACATGGCCATATGCAAATCAGTCTGACCCTGTGCCTCATGGGAACAGTCCAGCCCGAACTGCCAAGCCAAGTCTTCCCTGGACCGGAAACGAGCATCCTAGGACTGGTTTTGGGATCATACCCCTCATCAGCCAGGCTATCTTGAATCCAGTGGCAAAGTGAGCAAGGGACCACGTCTGGGCGTTCCCTGCCAACTTAGGGCGAACAAAGCGATGCCAATGGGGATGATGGAAGGAGCGTTTGAGCAAATCAAACACTCACCCCCAGTCAACTGATCTGTGTTTAATTCATCATCATTCTTTAGCTCACTCAACCACCCCAGTTCAGACATGGCCATATGCAAATCAGTCTGACACTGTGCCTCATGGGAACAGGCCAGCCCAAACTGCCAAGGCAAGTCTTCCCTGGACTGGAAACAAGCATCCTGGGACCGGTTTCGGGTTCATAACCCTCATCAGCCAGGCTATCTTGAATCCAGTGGCAAAGTGAGCAAGGGACCCACGTCTGGGCGTTCCCTGCCAACTTAGAGCGAACAAAGCGATGCCAAAGGGGATGATGGATGGAGTGTTTGAGCAAATCAAACACTCAACCCCAGTCAACTGATCTGGGTTTAATTCATCATCATTCTTTAGCTCACGTCACCTCCCCAGTTCAGACATGGCCATATGCAAATCGGTCTGACCCTGTGCCTCATGGGAACAGTCCAGCCCGAACTGCCTAGCCATGTCTTCCCTGGACCGGAAAAAAGCATCCTGGGACCGGGTTTGGGTTCATAACCCTCATCAGCCAGGCTATCTTGAATCCAGTGGCAAAGTGAGCAAGGGACCCACGTCTGGGCATACACTGCCAACTTAGGGCGAACAAAGAAATACCAAAGGGGATGATGGAGGGAGCGTTTGAGCAAATCAAACACTCACCCCCAGTCAACAGATCTGGGTTTAATTCATCAGAATTCTTTACCTCACTCCACCACGCCAGTTCAGACATGGCCATATGCAAATCAGTCTGATCCTGTGCCTCATGGGAACAGTCCAGCCCGATCTGCCAAGCCACGTTTTCCAAGGACCGGAAACAATAATCCTGGGACCAGTTTCTGGTTCATAACCCTCATCAGCCAGGCTATCTTGAATCCAGTGGCAAAGTGAGCAAGGGACCCACGTCTAGGCATACCCTGCCAACTTAGGGCGAACAGAGCCATTCCAAAGGGGATGATGGACGGAGCGTTTGAGGAAATCAAACACTCACCCCCAGTCAACTGATCTGGGTTTAATTCATCATAATTCTCTATCTCACTCCACCACGCCAGTTCAGACATGGCCATATGCAAATCAGTCTGACCCTGTGCCTCATCGGAACAGTCCAGCCCGAACTGCCAAGCCATGTCTTCCCTGGACCGAAAGCAAGCATCCTGGGACCGGTTTCGGGTTCATAACCCTCATCAGCCAGGCTATCTTGAATCCAGTGGCAAAGTGAGCAAGGGACACACGTCTGGGCATACCCTGCCTACTTTGGGGAAACAAAGCGATACCAAAGGGGATGATGGACGGAGCGTTTGATCAAATCAAACACTCAACCCCAGTCAACTGATCTGGGTTTAGTTCATCATCTTTCTTTAGCTCAATCTACCACCCCAGTTCAGACATGGCCATATGCAAATCAGTCTGACCCTGTACCTCATGGGAACAGTCCAGCCCGAACTGCCAAGCCATGTCTTCCCTGGACCGGAAAAAAGCATTCTGGGACCGGGTTCGTGTTCATAACCCTCATCAGCCAGGCTATCTTGAATCCAGTGGCAAAGTGAGCAAGGATCCCATGTCTGGGCATACCCTGCCAACTTAGGGCGAACAAAGAAATACCAAAGGGGATGATGGATGGAGCGTTTGAGCAAATCAAACACTCACCCCCAGTCAACTGATCTGGGTTTAATTCATCATAATTCTCTATCTCACTCCACCACACCAGTTCAGACATGGCCATATGCAAATCAGTCTGACCCTGTGCCTCATGGGATCAGTCCAGCCTGAACTGCCAAGCCATGTCTTCCCTGGACCGGAAGCAAGCATCCTGGGACCGGTTTCGGGTTCATAACCCTCATCAGCCAGGCTATCTTGAATCCAGTGGCAAAGTGAGCAAGGGACACACGTCTGGGCATACACTGCCGACTTAGGGCAAACAAAGCGATACCAAAGGGGATGATGGACGGAGCGTTTGAGCAAATCAAAAACTCACCCCCAGTAAACTGACCTGGGTTTAATTCATCATCATTCTTTAGCTCACTCCACCACCCAAGTTCAGACATGGCCATATGCAAATCAGTCTGACCCTGTGCCTCATGGGAACAGTCCAGCCCGAACTGCCAAGCCACATTTTCCCAGGACCGGAAGCAAGCATCCTGGGACCGGTTTCGGGTTCATAACCCTCATCAGCCAGGCTATCTTGAATCCAGTGGCAAAGTGAGCAAGGGACACACGTCTGGGCATACACTGCCTACTTAGGGGAAACAAAGCGATACCAAAGGGGATGATAGACGGAGCGTTTGATCAAATCAAACACTCAACCCCAGTCAACTGATCTGGGTTTAGTTTATCATCATTCTTTAGCTCACTCCACCACCCCAGTTCAGACATGGCCACATGCAAATCAGCCTGACCCTGTACCTCATGGCAACAGTCCAGCCCGATCTGCCAAGCCATGTCTTCTCTGGACCGGAATCAAGCATTCTGGGATCGGTTTCAGGTTCATATCCCTCATCAGCCAGGCTCTCTTGAAACCAGTGGCAAAGTGAGCAAGGGACCCACGTCTGGACATACCTTGCCAAATTAGGGCGAACAAAGTGATACCAAAGGGGATAGTGGATGGAGCGTTTGAGCAAATCAATCACTCACCCCCAGTCAACTGATCTGGGTTTAATTCATCATCATTCTTTAGCTCACTCCACCATCCCAGTTCAGATATGGCCATTTGCAAATCAGTCTGACCCTGTGACTCATGGGAACAGTCCAGCCCGATCTGCCAAGCCATGTTTTCTCTGGACCGGAATCAAGCATCCTGGGACCGGTTTCGGGTTCATAACCCTCATCAGCCAGGCTATCTTGAATCCAGTGGCAAAGTGTGCAAGGGACCCACATCTGGGCATACCCTGCCTACTTAGGGGAAAGAAAGCGATACCAAAGGGGATGATGGACGGAGCGTTTGATCAAATCAAACACTCAACCCCAGTCAACTGATCTGGGTTTAGTTCATCATCATTCTTTAGCTCACTGCACCACCCCAGTTCAGACTTGGCCATATGCAAATCAGTCTGACCCTGTACCTCATGGGAACAATCCAGCCCGAACTGACAAGCATTGTCTTCCCTGGACTGGAAACAAGCATCTTGGGACCGGTTTCTAGTTCATAACCCTCATCAGCCAGGCTCTCTTGAATCCAGCGGCAAAGTGAGCAAGGGACCCACGTCTGGGCATACCCTGCCAACTTAGGGCGAACAAAGCGATACCAAAAGGGATGATGGATGGAGCTTTTGAGCAATTCAAACATTCTCCCCCAGTCAAATGATCTGGCTTTAATTCATCATCATTCTTTAGCTCACTCCACCAACCTAGTTCAGACATGGCCATATGTAAATCAGTCTGACCCTGTGCCTCATGGGAACAGTCCAGCCCGAACTGCCAAGCCATGTCTTACCTGTACTGGAAACAATCATCCTGGGACCGGTTTCGGGTTCATAACCCTCATCAGCCAGGCTATCTTGAATCCAGTGGCAATGTGAGCAAGGGACCCACATCTGGGCATCCCTTGCCAACTTAGGGCGAACAAAGCGATACCAAAGGGGATGATGGACGGAGCGTTTGAGCAACTCAAACACTCACCCCAGTCAACTGATCTGGGTTTAATTCATCATCATCCTTTAGCTCACTCCACCACCCCAGTTCAGACATGGCCACATGGAAATCAGTCTGACCCTGTACCTCATGGGAACAGTCCAGCCTGAACTGCGAAGCCAAGTCTTCCCTGGACCGGAAACAAGCATCCTTGGACCGGTTTCGGGGTCATAACCCTCATCAGCCAGGCTATATTGAATCCAGTGGCAAAGTGAGCAAGGGACCCAAGTCTGGGCATTACCTGCCTACTTAGGGCGAACAAAGCGATGCCAAAGGGGATGATGGATGGAGCGTTTGAGCAAATCAAACACTCACCCCCAGTCAACTGATCTGGATTTAATTCATCATCATTCTTTAGCTCACTCAACCACCCCAGTTCAGACATTGCCATATGCAAATCAGTCTGACACTGTGCCTCATGGGAACAGTCCAGCCCGCACTGCCAAGCCAAGTCTTCCCTGGACCGGAAACAAGCATCCTGGGACCGGTTTCGGGTTCATAACCCTCATCAGCCAGGCTATCTTGAAACCAGTGGCAAAGTGAGCAAGGGACCCACATCTGGGCATACCCTGTCAACTTAGGGCGAACGAAGCGATGCCAAAGGGGATGATGGATGGAGCGTTTGAGCAAATCAAACACTCACCCCCAGTCAACTGATCTGGGTTTAATTTATCTTCATTCTTTAGCTCACTCCACCACCCCAGTTCAGACATGGCCATATGCAAATCAGTATGACTCTGTGCCTCATGGGAACAGTCCAGCCAGAAATGCCAAGCCATGTCTTCCCTGGACCGGAACTAAGCATCCTGGGACTGGTTTCGGGTCCATAACCCTCATCAGCCGGGCTATCTTGATTCCAGTGGCAAAGTGAGCAAGGGACCACGTCTGGGCATACACTGCCAACTTCGGGCGAACAAAGCGATACCAAAGGGGATGATGGGCGCAGAGTTTGAGCAAATCAAACTCTCAACCCCAGTCAACTGATCTGGGTTTAATTGATCATCATTCTTTAGCTCACTCCACCACCCCAGTTCAGACATGGCCATATGCAAATCAGTCTGACCCTGTGCCTCATGGGAACAGTCCAGCCCGAACTGCCAAGCCACCTTTTCCCAGGACCGGAAACAATCATCCTGGGACCGGCTTCGGGTTCATAACCCTCATCAGCCAGGCTATCTTGTATACAGTGTCAAAGTGAGCAAGGGACCCACGTCTGGGCATACCTTGCCAACCTAGGGCAAACAAAGCGATACCAAAGGGGATGATGGATGGAGCGTTTGAGCAAATTAAACACTCTCCCCAGTCAACTTATCTGGGTTTAATTCATCATCATTCTTTAGCTCACTCCACCACCCCAGATCAGACATGGCCCTATGCAAATCAGCCTGACCCTGTACCTCATGGGAACAATCCAGACCGAACTGCCAAGCCATGTTTTCCATGGACCGGAAACCAGCATCCTGGGACCGGTTTTGAGTTCATAACACTCATCAGCCAGGCTCTCTTGAATCCAGTGGCAAAGTAAGCAAGGGACAAACATCTGGGCATACACTGCCAACTTAGGGCGAACAAAGCGATACCAAAGGGGATGATGGACAGAGCGTTTGAGCAAATCAAACACTCACCCCCAGTCAACTGCTCTGGGTTTAATTCATCATCATTCTTTATCTCACTCCACCACGCCAGTTCAGACATGGCCATATGCAAATCAGTCTGACCCTGTGCCTCATGGGAACAGTCCAGCCCGAACTGCCAAGCCACGTTTTCCAAGGACCGGAAACAATCATCCTGGGACCGGTTTCGGATTCATAACCCTCATCAGCCAGGCTATATTGAATACAGTGGCAAAGTGAGCAAGGGACCTACGTCTGGGCATACCCTGCAAACTTAGGGCAAACAAAGCGATACCAAAGGGGATGATGGACGGAGCATTTGAGCAAATCAAACACTCTCCCCCAGTCGACTGATCTGGGTTTAATTCATCATCATTCTTTAGCTCACTCCACCACCCCAGTTCAGACATGGCCATATGCAAATCAGTCTGACCCTGTGCTTCATGGGAACAGTCCATCCCGAACTGCCAAGCCATGTCTTCCCTGGACCGGAAGCAAGCATCATGGGACCTGTTTCTGGTTCATAACCCTCATCAGCCAGGCTATCTTGAATCTAGTGGCAAAGTGAGCAAGGGACCCACGTCTAGGCATACCCTGCCAACTTAGGGCGAACAGAGCGATTCCAAAGGGGATGATGGACGGAGCGTTTGAGGAAATCAAACACTTACCCCCAGTCAACTGATCTGGATTTAATTCATCATCATTCTTTAGCTCACTCCACCACCCCAGTTCAGACATGACCATATGCAAATCAGTCTGACCCTGTGCTTCATGGGAACAGTCCATCCCGAACTGCCAAGCCATGTCTTCCCTGGACCGGAAGCATGCATCCTGGGACCAGTTCCGGGTTCATAACCCTCATCAGCCAGGCTATCTTGAATCCAGTGGCAAAGTGAGCAAGGGACACACATCTGGGCATACACTGCCAACTTAGGGCGAAAAAAGCGATACCAAAGGGGATGATGGACAGAGCGTTTGAGCAAATCAAACACTCACCCCCAGTCAACTGCTCTGGGTTTAATTCATCATCATTCTTTAGCTCACTCCACCACCCCAGTTCAGACATGGCCATATGCAAATCAGTCTGACCCTGTGCCTCATGGGAACAGTCCAGCCGGAACTGCCAAGCCACCTTTTCCCAGGACCGGAAACAATCATCCTGGGACCGGCTTCGGGTTCATAACCCTCATCAGCCAGGCTATCTTGTATACAGTGGCAAAATGAGCAAGGGACCCACGTCTGGGCATACCCTGCCAACCTAGGGCAAACAAAGCGATACCAAAGGGGATGATGGACGGAGCATTTGAGCAAATCAAACACTGTCCCCCAGTCAACTGATCTGGGTTTAATTCATCATCATTCTTTAGTTCACTCCACCAACCTAGTTCAGACATGGTCATATGTAAATCAGTCTGACCCTGTGCCTCATGGGAATAGTCCAGTTCGAACTGCCAAGCCATGTCTTACATGGACCGGAAACAAGCATCCTGGGACCGGTTTCGGGTTCATAACCCTCATCAGCCAGGCTCTCTTGAATCCAGTGGCAAAGTGAGCAAGGGACCCACGTCTGGGCATACCCTGCCAACTTAGGGCAAACAAAGCGATACCAATGGGGATGATGGATGGAGCGTTTGAGCAAATTAAACACTCTCCCCAGTCAACTTATCTGGGTTTAATTCATCATCATTCTTTAGCTCACTCCACCACCCCAGATCAGACATGGCCCTATGCAAATCAGCCTGACCCTGTACCTCATGGGAACAATCCAGACCGAACTGCCAAGCCATGTTTTCCATGGACCGGAAACCAGCATCCTGGGACCGGTTTTGAGTTCATAACACTCATCAGCCAGGCTCTCTTGAATCCAGTGGCAAAGTAAGCAAGGGACAAACATCTGGGCATACACTGCCAACTTAGGGCGAACAAAGCGATACCAAAGGGGATGATGGACAGAGCGTTTGAGCAAATCAAACACTCACCCCCAGTCAACTGCTCTGGGTTTAATTCATCATCATTCTTTATCTCACTCCACCACGCCAGTTCAGACATGGCCATATGCAAATCAGTCTGACCCTGTGCCTCATGGGAACAGTCCAGCCCGAACTGCCAAGCCACGTTTTCCAAGGACCGGAAACAATCATCCTGGGACCGGTTTCGGATTCATAACCCTCATCAGCCAGGCTATATTGAATACAGTGGCAAAGTGAGCAAGGGACCTACGTCTGGGCATACCCTGCAAACTTAGGGCAAACAAAGCGATACCAAAGGGGATGATGGACGGAGCATTTGAGCAAATCAAACACTCTCCCCCAGTCGACTGATCTGGGTTTAATTCATCATCATTCTTTAGCTCACTCCACCACCCCAGTTCAGACATGGCCATATGCAAATCAGTCTGACCCTGTCCTTCATGGGAACAGTCCATCCCGAACTGCCAAGCCATGTCTTCCCTGGACCGGAAGCAAGCATCATGGGACCTGTTTCTGGTTCATAACCCTCATCAGCCAGGCTATCTTGAATCTAGTGGCAAAGTGAGCAAGGGACCCACGTCTAGGCATACCCTGCCAACTTAGGGCGAACAGAGCGATTCCAAAGGGGATGATGGACGGAGCGTTTGAGGAAATCAAACACTTACCCCCAGTCAACTGATCTGGATTTAATTCATCATCATTCTTTAGCTCACTCCACCACCCCAGTTCAGACATGACCATATGCAAATCAGTCTGACCCTGTGCTTCATGGGAACAGTCCATCCCGAACTGCCAAGCCATGTCTTCCCTGGACCGGAAGCATGCATCCTGGGACCAGTTCCGGGTTCATAACCCTCATCAGCCAGGCTATCTTGAATCCAGTGGCAAAGTGAGCAAGGGACACACATCTGGGCATACACTGCCAACTTAGGGCGAAAAAAGCGATACCAAAGGGGATGATGGACAGAGCGTTTGAGCAAATCAAACACTCACCCCCAGTCAACTGCTCTGGGTTTAATTCATCATCATTCTTTAGCTCACTCCACCACCCCAGTTCAGACATGGCCATATGCAAATCAGTCTGACCCTGTGCCTCATGGGAACAGTCCAGCCGGAACTGCCAAGCCACCTTTTCCCAGGACCGGAAACAATCATCCTGGGACCGGCTTCGGGTTCATAACCCTCATCAGCCAGGCTATCTTGTATACAGTGGCAAAATGAGCAAGGGACCCACGTCTGGGCATACCCTGCCAACCTAGGGCAAACAAAGCGATACCAAAGGGGATGATGGACGGAGCATTTGAGCAAATCAAACACTGTCCCCCAGTCAACTGATCTGGGTTTAATTCATCATCATTCTTTAGTTCACTCCACCAACCTAGTTCAGACATGGTCATATGTAAATCAGTCTGACCCTGTGCCTCATGGGAATAGTCCAGTTCGAACTGCCAAGCCATGTCTTACATGGACCGGAAACAAGCATCCTGGGACCGGTTTCGGGTTCATAACCCTCATCAGCCAGGCTCTCTTGAATCCAGTGGCAAAGTGAGCAAGGGACCCACGTCTGGGCATACCCTGCCAACTTAGGGCAAACAAAGCGATACCAATGGGGATGATGGATGGAGCGTTTGAGCAAATTAAACACTCTCCCCAGTCAACTTATCTGGGTTTAATTCATCATCATTCTTTAGCTCACTCCACCACCCCAGTTCAGACATGGCCCTATGCAAATCAGCCTGAC
Organism: Triturus cristatus; assembly: GCF_964204655.1. Classification (NCBI taxonomy): domain Eukaryota; kingdom Metazoa; phylum Chordata; class Amphibia; order Caudata; family Salamandridae; genus Triturus; species Triturus cristatus. Next base: position 1,186,581,812 of record NC_140579.1, on the reverse strand, counting down.
CCTGTACCTCATGGGAGCAATCCAGACCGAACTGCCAAGCCATGTTTTCCATGGACCGGAAACCAGCATCCTGGGACCGGTTTTGAGTTCATAACACTCATCAGCCAGGCTCTCTTGAAATCAGTGGCAAAGTGAGCAAGGGACCCACGTCTGGGCATACCCTGCCAACTTAGGGCGAACAAAGCGATACCAAAGGGGATGATGACGCAGTGTTTGAGCAAATCAAACACTCTCACCCAGTCAACTGATCTGGGTTTAATTCATCATCATTCTTTAGCTCACTCCACCACCCCAGTTCAGACATGGCCATATGCAAATCAGTGTGGCCCTGTGCCTCATGGGAACAGTCCAGCCCAAACTGCCAAGCTATGTCTTCCCTGGACTGGAAACAAGCATCCTGGAACCGGTTTCGGGTTCATAACCCTTATCAGCCAGGCTATCTTGAATCCAGTGACAAAGTGTGCAAGGGACCCACATTTGGGCATACCCTGCCTACTTAGGGGAAACAAAGCGATACCAAAGGGGATGATGGACGGAGCGTTTGATCAAATGAAACACTCAACCCCAGTCAACTGATCTGGGTTTAGTTCATCATCATTCTTTAGCTCACTCCACCTCCCCAGTTCAGACATGGCCATATGCAAATTAGTCTGACCCTGTACCTCATGGGAACAATCCAGCCCGAACTGCTAAGCATTGTCTACCCTGGAGTGGAAACAAGCATCCTGGGACCGGTTTCGGGTTCATAACCCTCATCAGCCAGGCTATCTTGAATCCAGTGGCAAAGTGAGCAAGGGACACACGTCTGGGCATACCCTGCCTACTTAGGGGAAACAAAGCGATACCAAAGAGGATGATGGACGGAGCGTTTGATCAAATCAAACACTCAACCCCAGTCAACTGATCTGGGTTTAGTTCATCATCTTTCTTTAGCTCACTCCACCACCCCAGTTCAGACATGGCCATCTGCAAATCAGTCTGACCCTGTACCTCATGGGAACAGTCCAGCCCAAACTGCCAAGCCATGTCTTCTCTGGACCGGAAGCAAGCATCCTGGGACTGGTTTTGGGTTCATTACCCTCATCAGTCAGGCTCTCTTGAATCCCATGGCAAAGTGAGCAAGGGACCCACGTCTGGGCATACCCTGCCAACTTAGGGTGAACAAAGCGATACCAAATGGGATGACGGACGGAGCGTTTGAGCAAATCAAACACTCACCCCCAGTCAACTGATCTGGGTTTAATTCATCATAATTCTTTAGCTCACTCCACCACCCCAGTTCAGTCATGTCCATATGCAAATCAGTCTGACAATGTGCCTCATGGGAACAGTCCAGCCCGAACTGCCAAGCCATGTCTTCCCTGGACCGGAAAAAAGCATTCTGGGATCGGGTTCGGGTTCATAACCCTCATCAGCCAGGCTATCTTGTATCCAGTGGCAAAGTGAGCAAGGATCCCATGTCTGGGCATACCCTGCCAACTTAGGGCGAACAAAGAAATACCAAAGGGGATGATGGATGGAGCGTTTGAGCAAATCAAACACTCACCCCCTGTCAACTGATCTGGGTTTAATTCATCATAATTCTCTATCTCACTCCACCACGCCAGTTCAGACATGGCCATATGCAAATCAGTCTGACCCTGTGCCTCATGGGAACAGTCCAGCCCGAACTGCCAAGCCATGTCTTCCCTGGACCGGAAGCAAGCATCCTGGGACCGGTTTCGGGTTCATAACCCTCATCAGCCAGGCTATCTTGAATCCAGTGGCAAAGTGAGCAAGGGACACACTTCTGGGCATACACTGCCAACTTAGGGCAAACAAAGCGATACCAAAGGGGATGATGGACGGAGCGTTTGAGCAAATCAAAAACTCACCCCCAGTAAACTGACCTGGGTTTAATTCATCATCATTCTTTAGCTCACTCCACCACCCAAGTTCAGACATGGCCATATGCAAATCAGTCTGACCATGTGCCTCATGGGAACAGTCCAGCCCGAACTGCCAAGCCACATTTTCCCAGGATCGGAAGCAAGCATCCTGGGACCGGTTTCGGGTTCATAACCCTCATCAGCCAGGCTATCTTGAATCCAGTGGCAAAGTGAGCAAGGGACACACGTCTGGGCATACCCTGCCTACTTAGGGGAAACAAAGAGATACCAAAGGGGATGATGGACGGAGCGTTTGATCAAATCAAACACTCAACCCCAGTCAACTGATCTGGGTTTAGTTCATCATCATTCTTTAGCTCACTCCACCACCCCAGTTCAGACATGGCCACATGCAAATCAGCCTGACCCTGTACTTCAGGGCAACAGTCCAGCCCGAACTGCCAAGCCATGTCTTCCCTGGACCGGAAACAAGTATCCTGGACCGTGTTTCGGGTTCATAACCCTCATCAGCCAGGCTCTCTTGAATCCAGTGGCAAAGTGAGCAAGGGACCCACATCTGGGCATACCTTGCCAAATTAGGGCGAACAAAGCGATGCCAAAGGGGATGGTGGATGGAGCGTTTGAGCAAATCAATCACTCACCCCCAGTCAACTGATCTGGGTTTAATTCATCATCATTCTTTAGCTCACTCCACCATCCCAGTTCAGATATGGCCATTTGCAAATCAGTCTGACCCTATGACTCATGGGAACAGTCCACCCGATCTGCCAAGCCATGTCTTGTCTGGACCGGAATCAAGAATTCTGGGATCGGTTTCGGGTTCATATCCCTCATCAGCCAGGCTCTCTTGAAACCTGTGGCAAAGTGAGCAAGGGACCCACGTCTGGACATACCTTGCCAAATTAGGGCGAACAAAGTGATACCAAAGGGGATAGTGGATGGAGCGTTTGAGCAAATCAATCACTCACCCCCAGTCAACTGATCTGGGTTTAATTCATCATCATTCTTTAGCTCACTCCACCATCCCAGTTCAGATATGGCCATTTGCAAATCAGTCTGACCCTGTGACTCATGGGTACAGTCCAGCCCGATCTGCCAAGCCATGTTTTCTCTGGACCGGAATCAAGCATCCTGGGACCGGTTTCGGGTTCATAACCCTCATCAGCCAGGCTATCTTGAATCCAGTGGCAAAGTGTGCAAGGGACCCACATCTGGGCATACCCTGCCTACTTAGGGGAAAGAAAGCGATACCAAAGGGGATGATGTACGGAGCGTTTGATCAAATCAAACACTCAACCCCAGTCAACTGATCTGGGTTTAGTTCATCATCATTCTTTAGCTCACTCCACCACCCCAGTTCAGACTTGGCCATATGCAAATCAGTCTGACCCTGTACCTCATGGAAACAATCCAGCCCGAACTGACAAGCATTGTCTTCCCTGGACTGGAAACAAGTATCTTAGGACCGGTTTCTAGTTCATAACCCTCATCAGCCAGGCTTTCTTGAATCCAGCGGCAAAGTGAGCAAGGGACCCACGTCTGGGCATACCCTGCCAACTTAGGGCGAACAAAGCGATACCAAAGGGGATGATGGATGGAGCTTTTGAGCAATTCAAACATTCTCCCCCAGTCAAATGATCTGGCTTTAATTCATCATCATTCTTTAGCTCACTCCACCAACCTAGTTCAGACATGGCCATATGTAAATCAGTCTGACCCTGTGCCTCATGGGAACAGTCCAGCCCGAACTGCCAAGAGGAACTGCCAAGCCATGTCTTACCTGTACTGGAAACAAGCATCCTGGGACCGGTTTTGGGTTCATAACCCTCATCAGCCAGGCTATCTTGAATCCAGTGGCAATGTGTGCAAGGGACCCTCATCTGGGCATACCTTGCCAACTTAGGGCGAACAAAGCGATACCAAAGGGGATGATGGACGGAGCGTTTGAGCAACTCAAACACTCACCCCCAGTCAACTGATCTGGGTTTAATTCATCATCATCCTTTAGCTCACTCCACCACCCCAGTTCAGACATGGCCACATGGAAATCAGTGTGACCCTGTACCTCATGGGAACAGTCCAGCCCGAACTGCCAAGCCAAGTCTTCCCTGGACCGGAAACAAGCATCCTTGGACCGGTTTCGGGGTCATAACCCTCATCAGCCAGGCTATCTTGAATCCAGTGGCAAAGTGAGCATGGGACCCAAGTCTGGGCATTACCTGCCTACTTAGGGCGAACAAAGCGATGCCAAAGGGGATGATGGATGGAGCATTTGAGCAAATCAAACACTCACCCCCAGTCAACTGATCTGGGTTTAATTCCTCATCATTCTTTAGCTCACTCAACCACCCCAGTTCAGACATTGCCATATGCAAATCAGTCTGACACTGTGCATCATGGGAACAGTCCAGCCCGAACTGCCAAGCCAAGTCTTCCCTGGACCGGAAACAAGCATCCTGGGACCGGTTTCGGGTTCATAACCCTCATCAGCCAGGCTATCTTGAAACCAGTGGCAAAGTGAGCAAGGGACCCACGTCTGGGCATACCCTGTCAACTTAGGGCGAACAAAGCGATGCCAAAGGGGATGAGTGATGGAGCGTTTGAGCAAATCAAACACTCACCCCCAGTCAACTGATCTGGGTTTAATTTATCTTCATTCTTTAGCTCACTCCACCACCCCAGTTCAGACATGGCCATATGCAAATCAGTATGACTCTGTGCCTCATGGGAACAGTCCAGCCAGAAATGCCAAGCCATGTCTTCCCTGGACCGGAACTAAGCATCCTGGGACTGGTTTCGGGTTCATAACCCTCATCAGCCGGGCTATCTTGATTCCAGTGGCAAAGTGAGCAAGGGACCACGTCTGGGCATACCCTGCCAACTTAGGGCGAACAAAGCGATACCAAAGGGGATGATGGGCGCAGAGTTTGAGCAAATCAAACTCTCAACCCCAGTCAACTGATCTGGGTTTAATTGATCATCATTCTTTAGCTCACTCCATCACTCCAGTTCAGACATGGCCATATGCAAATCAGTCTGACCCTGTGCCTCATGGGAACAGTCCAGCCCGAACTGCCAAGCTACCTTTTCCCAGGACCGGAAACAATCATCCTGGGACCGGCTTCAGGTTCATAACCCTCATCAGCCAGGCTATCTTGTATACAGTGGCAAAGTGAGCAAGGGACCCACGTCTGGGCATACCCTGCCAACCTAGGACAAACAAAGCGATACCAAAGGGGATGATGGACGGAGCATTTGAGCAAATCAAACACTCTTCCCCCAGTCAACTGATCTGGGTTTAATTCATCATCATTCTTTAGTTCACTCCACCAACCTAGTTCAGACATGGCCATATGTAAATCAGTCTGACCCTGTGCCTCATGGGAATAGTCCAGCTGGAACTGCCAAGCCATGTCTTATCTGGACCGGAAACAAGCATCCTGGGACCGGTTTCGGGTTCATAACCCTCATCAGCCAGGCTCTCTTGAATCCAGTGGCAAAGTGAGCAAGGGACCCACGTCTGGGCATACCCTGCCAACCTAGGGCAAACAAAGCGATACCAAAGGGGATGATGGATGGAGCGTTTGAGCAAATTAAACACTCTCCCCAGTCAACTTATCTGGGTTTAATTCATCGTCATTCTTTAGCTCACTCCACCACCCCAGTTCAGACATGGCCCTATGCAAATCAGCCTGACCCTGTACCTCATGGGAACAATCCAGACCGAACTGCCAAGCCATGTTTTCCATGGACCGGAAACCAGCATCCTGGGACCGGTTTTGAGTTCATAACACTCATCAGCCAGGCTCTCTTGAATCCAGCGGCAAAGTGAGCAAGGGACCCACGTCTGGGCATACCCTGCCAACTTAGGGCGAACAAAGCGATACCAAAGGGGATGATGACGCTGTGATTGAGCAAATCAAACACTCTCACCCAGTCAACTTATCTGGGTTTAATTCATCATCATTCTTTAGCTCACTCCACCACCCCAGTTCAGACATGGCCATATGCAAATCAGTGTGGCCCTGTGCCTCATGGGAAAAGTCCAGCCCGAACTGCCGAGCTATGTCTTCCCTGGACTGGAAACAAGCATCCTGGGACCGGTTTCGGGTTCATAACCCTCATCAGCCAGGCTATCTTGAATCCAGTGGCAAAGTGTGCAAGGGACCCACATTTGGGCATACCCTGCCTACTTAGGGGAAACAAAGCGATACCAAAGGGGAAGATGGACGGAGCGTTTGATCAAATCAAACACTCAACCCCAGTCAACTGATCTGGATTTAGTTCATCATCATTCTTTAGCTCACTCCACCACCCCAGTTCAGACATGGCCATATCCAAATCAGTCTGACCCTGTACCTCATAGGAACAATCCAGCCCGAACTGCTAAGCATTGTCTTCACTGGAGTGGAAACAAGCATCCTGGGACCGGTTTCTAGTTCATAACCCTCATCAGCCAGGCTATCTTGAATCCAGTGGCAAAGTGTGCAAGGGACCCACATCTGGGCATACCCTGCCTACTTAGGGGAAACAAAGCGATACCAAAGGGGAGGATGGACGGAGCGTTTGATCAAATCAAACACTCAACCCCATTCAACTGATCTGGGTTTAGTTCATCATCTTTCTTTAGCTCACTCCACCACCCCACTTCAGACATGGCCATATGCAAATCAGTCTGACCCTGTACATCATGGGAACAGTCCAGCCCAAACTGCCAAGCCATGTCTTCCCTGGACTGGAAGCAAGCATCCTGGGACTGGTTTTGGGTTCATTACCCTCATCAGTCAGGCTCTCTTGAATCCCATGGCAAAGTGAGCAAGGGACCCACGTCTGGGCATACCCTGCCAACTTAGGGTGAACAAAGCGATACCAAATGGGATGACGGACGGAGCGTTTGAGCAAATCAAACACTCACCCCCAGTCAACTGATCTGGGTTTAATTCATCATAATTCTTTAGCTCACTCCACCACCCCAGTTCAGTCATGTCCATATGCAAATCATGCAAATCAGTCTGACAATGTGCCTCATGGGAACAGTCCAGCCCGAACTGCCAAGCCATGTCTTCCCTGGACCGGAAAAAAGCATCCTGGGACCGGGTTCGGGTTCATAACCCTCATCAGCCAGGCTATCTTGAATCCAGTGGCGAAGTGAGCAAGGGACCCATGTCTGGGCATACCCTGCAAACTTAGGGCGAACAAAGGAATACCAAAGGGGATGATGGATGGAGCGTTTGAGCAAATCAAACACTCACCCCCAGTCAACTGATCTGGGTTTAATTAATCATAATTCTTTATCTCACTCCACCACGCCAGTTCAGACATGGCCATATGCAAATCAGTCTGACCCTGTGCCTCATGGGAACAGTCCAGCCCGAACTGCCAAGCCAAGTCTTCCCTGGACCGGAAACGAGCATCCTAGGACTGGTTTTGGGATCATACCCCTCATCAGCCAGGCTATCTTGAATCCAGTGGCAAAGTGAGCAAGGGACCACGTCTGGGCGTTCCCTGCCAACTTAGGGCGAACAAAGCGATGCCAATGGGGATGATGGATGGAGCGTTTGAGCAAATCAAACACTCACCCCCAGTCAACTGATCTGTGTTTAATTCATCATCATTCTTTAGCTCACTCAACCACCCCAGTTCAGACATGGCCATATGCAAATCAGTCTGACACTGTGCCTCATGGGAACAGGCCAGCCCGAACTGCCAAGCCAAGTCTTCCCTGGACCGGAAACAAGCATCCTGGGACCGGTTTCGGGGTCATAACCCTCATCAGCCAGGCTATCTTGAATCCAGTGGCAAAGTGAGCAAGGGACCCACGTCTGGGCGTTCCCTGCCAACTTAGGGCGAACAAAGCGATGCCAAAGGGGATGATGGATGGAGTGTTTGAGCAAATCAAACACTCAACCCCAGTCAACTGATCTGGGTATAATTCATTATCATTCTTTAGCTCACGTCACCTCCCCAGTTCAGACATGGCTATATGCAAATCAGTCTGACCCTGTGCCTCATGGGAACAGTCCAGCCAGAAATGGCAAGCCATGTCTTCCCTGGACCGGAACTAAGCATCCTGGGACTGGTTTCGGGTTCATAACCCTCATCAGCCGGGCTATCTTGATTCCAGTGGCAAAGTGAGCAAGGGACCACGTCTGGGCATACCCTGCCAACTTAGGGCGAACAAAGCGATACCAAAGGGGATGATGGGCGCAGAGTTTGAGCAAATCAAACTCTCAACCCCAGTCAACTGATCTGGGTTTAATTGATCATCATTCTTTAGCTCACTCCACCACCCCAGTTCAGACATGGCCATATGCAAATCAGTCTGACCCTGTGCCTCATGGGAACAGTCCAGCCCGAGCTGCCAAGCCACTTTTTCCCAGGACCGGAAACAATCATCCTGGGACCGGCTTCGGGTTCATAACCCTCATCAGCCAGGCTATCTTGTATACAGTGGCAAAGTGAGCAAGGGACCCACGTCTGGGCATACCCTGCCAACTAGGGCAAACAAAGCGATACCAAAGGGGATGATGGACGGAGCATTTGAGCAAATCAAACACTCTCCCCCAGTCAACTGATCTGGGTTTAATTCATCATCATTCTTTAGTTCACTCTACCAACCTAGTTCAGACATGGCCATATGTAAATCAGTCTGACCCTGTGCCTCATGGGAATAGTCCAGCTGGAACTGCCAAGCCATGTCTTATCTGGACCGGAAACAAGCATCCTGGGACCGGTTTCGGGTTCATATCCCTCATCAGCCAGGCTCTCTTGAAACCAGTGGCAAAGTGAGCAAGGGACCCACGTCTGGACATACCTTGCCAAATTAGGGCGAACAAAGTGATACCAAAGGGGATAGTGGATGGAGCGTTTGAGCAAATCAATCACTCACCCCCAGTCAACTGATCTGGGTTTAATTCATCATCATTCTTTAGCTCACTCCACCATCCCAGTTCAGATATGGCCATTTGCAAATCAGTCTGACCCTGTGATTCATGGGAACAGTCCAGCCCGATCTGCCAAGCCATGTTTTCTCTGGACCGGAATCAAGCATCCTGGGACCGGTTTCGGGTTCATAACCCTCATCAGCCAGGCTATCTTGAATCCAGTGGCAAAGTGTGCAAGGGACCCACATCTGGGCATACCCTGCCTACTTAGGGGAAAGAAAGCGATACCAAAGGGGATGATGGACGGAGCGTTTGATCAAATCAAACACTCAACCACAGTCAACTGATCTGGGTTTAGTTCATCATCATTCTTTAGCTCACTCCACCACCCCAGTTCAGACATGGCCATATGCAAATCAGTCTGACCCTGTACCTCATGGGAACAATCCAGCCCGAACTGCTAAGCATTGTCTTCACTGGAGTGGAAACAAGCATCCTGGGACCGGTTTCTAGTTCATAACCCTCATCAGCCAGGCTATCTTGAATCCAGTGGCAAAGTGTGCAAGGGACCCACATCTGGGCATACCCTGCCTACTTAGGGGAAACAAAGCGATACCAAAGGGGAGGATGGACGGAGCGTTTGATCAAATCAAACACTCAACCCCATTCAACTGATCTGGGTTTAGTTCATCATCTTTCTTTAGCTCACTCCACCACCCCACTTCAGACATGGCCATATGCAAATCAGTCTGACCCTGTACATCATGGGAACAGTCCAGCCCAAACTGCCAAGCCATGTCTTCCCTGGACTGGAAGCAAGCATCCTGGGACTGGTTTTGGGTTCATTACCCTCATCAGTCAGGCTCTCTTGAATCCCATGGCAAAGTGAGCAAGGGACCCACGTATGGGCATACCCTGCCAACTTAGGGTGAACAAAGCGATACCAAATGGGATGACGGACGGAGCGTTTGAGCAAATCAAACACTCACCCCCAGTCAACTGATCTGGGTTTAATTCATCATAATTCTTTAGCTCACTCCACCACCCCAGTTCAGTCATGTCCATATGCAAATCATGCAAATCAGTCTGACAATGTGCCTCATGGGAACAGTCCAGCCCGAACTGCCAAGCCATGTCTTCCCTGGACCGGAAAAAAGCATCCTGGGACCGGGTTCGGGTTCATAACCCTCATCAGCCAGGCTATCTTGAATCCAGTGGCGAAGTGAGCAAGGGACCCATGTCTGGGCATACCCTGCAAACTTAGGGCGAACAGAGGAATACCAAAGGGGATGATGGATGGAGCGTTTGAGCAAATCAAACACTCACCCCCAGTCAACTGTTCTGGGTTTAATTAATCATAATTCTTTATCTCACTCCACCACGCCAGTTCAGACATGGCCATATGCAAATCAGTCTGACCCTGTGCCTCATGGGAACAGTCCAGCCCGAACTGCCAAGCCAAGTCTTCCCTGGACCGGAAACGAGCATCCTAGGACTGGTTTTGGGATCATACCCCTCATCAGCCAGGCTATCTTGAATCCAGTGGCAAAGTGAGCAAGGGACCACGTCTGGGCGTTCCCTGCCAACTTAGGGCGAACAAAGCGATGCCAATGGGGATGATGGATGGAGCGTTTGAGCAAATCAAACACTCACCCCCAGTCAACTGATCTGTGTTTAATTCATCATCATTCTTTAGCTCACTCAACCACCCCAGTTCAGACATGGCCATATGCAAATCAGTCTGACACTGTGCCTCATGGGAACAGGCCAGCCCGAACTGCCAAGCCAAGTCTTCCCTGGACCGGAAACAAGCATCCTGGGACCGGTTTCGGGGTCATAACCCTCATCAGCCAGGCTATCTTGAATCCAGTGGCAAAGTGAGCAAGGGACCCACGTCTGGGCGTTCCCTGCCAACTTAGGGCGAACAAAGCGATGCCAAAGGGGATGATGGATGGAGTGTTTGAGCAAATCAAACACTCAACCCCAGTCAACTGATCTGGGTTTAATTCATTATCATTCTTTAGCTCACGTCACCTCCCCAGTTCAGACATGGCTATATGCAAATCCGTCTGACCCTGTGCCTCATGGGAATAGTCCAGCCAGAAATGGCAAGCCATGTCTTCCCTGGACCGGAACTAAGCATCCTGGGACTGGTTTCGGGTTCATAACCCTCATCAGCCGGGCTATCTTGATTCCAGTGGCAAAGTGAGCAAGGGACCACGTCTGGGCATACCCTGCCAACTTAGGGCGAACAAAGCGATACCAAAGGGGATGATGGGCGCAGAGTTTGAGCAAATCAAACTCTCAACCCCAGTCAACTGATCTGGGTTTAATTGATCATCATTCTTTAGCTCACTCCACCACCCCAGTTCAGACATGGCCATATGCAAATCAGTCTGACCCTGTGCCTCATGGGAATAGTCCAGCTGGAACTGCCAAGCCATGTCTTATCTGGACCGGAAACAAGCATCCTGGGACCGGTTTCGGGTTCATATCCCTCATCAGCCAGGCTCTCTTGAAACCAGTCGCAAAGTGAGCAAGGGACCCACGTCTGGACATACTTTGCCAAATTAGGGCGAACAAAGTGATACCAAAGGGGATAGTGGATGGAGCGTTTGAGCAAATCAATCACTCACCCCCAGTCAACTGATCTGGGTTTAATTCATCATCATTCTTTAGCTCACTCCACCATCCCAGTTCAGATATGGCCATTTGCAAATCAGTCTGACCCTGTGATTCATGGGAACAGTCCAGCCCGATCTGCCAAGCCATGTTTTCTCTGGACCGGAATCAAGCATCCTGGGACCGGTTTCGGGTTCATAACCCTCATCAGCCAGGCTATCTTGAATCCAGTGGCAAAGTGTGCAAGGGACCCACATCTGGGCATACCCTGCCTACTTAGGGGAAAGAAAGCGATACCAAAGGGGATGATGGACGGAGCGTTTGATCAAATCAAACACTCAACCACAGTCAACTGATCTGGGTTTAGTTCATCATCATTCTTTAGCTCACTCCACCACCCCAGTTCAGACATGGCCATATGCAAATCAGTCTGACCCTGTACCTCATGGGAACAATCCAGCCCGAACTGACAAGCATTGTCTTCCCTGGACTGGAAACAAGTATCTTAGGACCGGTTTCTAGTTCATAACCCTCATCAGCCTGGCTCTCTTGAATCCAGCGGCAAAGTGAGCAAGGGACCCACGTCTGAGCATACCCTGCCAACTTAGGGCGAACAAAGCGATACCAAAGGGGATGATGGATGGAGCTTTTGAGCAATTCAAACATTCTCCCCCAGTCAAATGATCTGGCTTTAATTCATCATCATTCTTTAGCTCACTCCACCAACCTAGTTCAGACATGGCCATATGTAAATCAGTCTGACCCTGTGCCTCATGGGAACAGTCCAGCCCGAACTGCCAAGAGGAACTGCCAAGCCATGTCTTACCTGTACTGGAAACAAGCATCCTGGGACCGGTTTCGGGTTCATAACCCTCATCAGCCAGGCTATCTTGAATCCAGTGGCAATGTGAGCAAGGGACCCACATCTGGCCATACCTTGCCAACTTAGGGCAAACAAAGCGATACCAAAGGGGATGATGGACGGAGCGTTTGAGCAACTCAAACACCCCCAGTCAACTGATCTGGATTTAATTCATCATCATCCTTTAGCTCACTCCACCACCCCAGTTCAGACATGGCCACATGGAAATCAGTGTGACCCTGTACCTCATGGGAACAGTCCAGCCCGAACTGCCAAGCCAAGTCTTCCCTGGACCAGAAACAAGCATCCTTGGACCGGTTTCGGGGTCATAACCCTCATCAGCCAGGCTATCTTGAATCCAGTGGCAAAGTGAGCAAGGGACCCAAGTCTGGGCATTACCTGCCTACTTAGGGCGAACAAAGCGATGCCAAAGGGGATGATGGATGGAGCGTTTGAGAAAATCAAACACTCACCCCCAGTCAACTGATCTGGGTTTAATTCATCATCATTCTTTAGCTCACTCAACCACCCCAGTTCAGACATTGCCATATGCAAATCAGTCTGACACTGTGCCTCATGGGAACAGTCCAGCCCGAACTGCCAAGCCAAGTCTTCCCTGGACTGGAAACAAGCATCCTGGGACCGGTTTCGGGTTCATAACCCTCATCAGCCAGGCTATCTTGAAACCAGTGGCAAAGTGAGCAAGGGACCCACGTCTGGGCATACCCTGTCAACTTATGGCGAACAAAGCGATGCCAAAGGGGATGAGTGATGGAGCGTTTGAGCAAATCAAACACTCACCCCCAGTCAATTGATCTGGGTTTAATTTATCTTCATTCTTTAACTCACTCCACCACCCCAGTTCAGACATGGCCATATGCAAATCAGTATGACCCTGTGCCTCATGGGAACAGTCCAGCCAGAAATGCCAAGCCATGTCTTCCCTGGACCGGAACTAAGCATCCTGGGACTGGTTTCGGGTTCATAACCCTCATCAGCCGGGCTATCTTGATTCCAGTGGCAAAGTGAGCAAGGGACCATGTCTGGGCATACCCTGCCAACTTAGGGCGAACAAAGCGATACCAAAGGGAATGATGGGCGCAGAGTTTGAGCAAATCAAACTCTCAACCCCAGTCAACTGATCTGGGTTTAATTGATCATCAGTCTTTAGCTCACTCCACCACTCCAGTTCAGACATGGCCATATGCAAATCAGTCTGACCCTGTGCCTCATGGGAACAGTCCAGCCCGAACTGCCAAGCCAAGTCTTCCCTGGACCAGAAACAAGCATCCTGGGACCGGCTTCGGGTTCATAACCCTCATCAGCCAGGCTATCTTGTATACAGTGGCAAAGTGAGCAAGGGACCCACGTCTGGGCATACCCTGCCAACCTAGGGCAAACAAAGCGATACCAAAGGGGATGATGGACGGAGCATTTGAGCAAATCAAACACTCTTCCCCCAGTCAACTGATCTGGGTTTAATTCATCATCATTCTTTAGTTCACTCCACCAACCTAGTTCAGACATGACCATATGTAAATCAGTCAGACCCTGTGCCTCATGGGAATAGTCCAGCTGGAACTGCCAAGCCATGTCTTATCTGGACCGGAAACAAGCATCCTGGGACCGGTTTCGGGTTCATAACCCTCATCAGCCAGGCTCTCTTGAATCCAGTGGCAAAGTGAGCAAGGGACCCACGTCTGGGCATACCCTGCCAACTTAGGGCAAACAAAGCGATACCAATGGGGATGATGGATGGAGTGTTAGAGCAAATTAAACACTCTCCCCAGTCAACTTATCTGGGTTTAATTCATCATCATTCTTTAGCTCACTCCACCACCCCAGTTCAGACATGGCCCTATGCAAATCAGCCTGTCCCTGTACCTCATGGGAACAATCCAGACCGAACTGCCAAGCCATGTTTTCCATGGACCGGAAACCAGCATCCTGGGACCGGTTTTGAGTTCATAACACTCATCAGCCAGGCTCTCTTGAATCCAGTGGCAAAGTGAGCAAGGGACCTACGTCTGGGCATACCCTGCCAACTTAGGGCGAACAAAGCAATACCAAAGGGGATGATGACGCAGTGTTTGAGCAAATCAAACACTCTCACCCAGTCAACTGATCTGGGTTTAATTCATCATCATTCTTTAGCTCACTCCACCACCCCAGTTCAGACATGGCCATATGCAAATCAGTGTGGCCCTGTACCTCATGGGAACAGTCCAGCCCAAACTGCCAAGCCATGTCTTCCCTGGACTGGAAGCAAGCATCCTGGGACTGGTTTTGGGTTCATTACCCTCATCAGTCAGGCTCTCTTGAATCCCATGGCAAAGTGAGCAAGGGACCCACGTCTGGGCATACCCTGCCAACTTAGGGTGAACAAAGCGATACCAAATGGGATGACGGACGGAGCGTTTGAGCAAATCAAACACTCACCCCCAGTCAACTGATCTGGGTTTAATTTATCATAATTCTTTAGCTCACTCCACCACCCCAGTTAAGTCATGTCCATATGCAAATCATGCAAATCAGTATGACAATGTGCCTCATGGGAACAGTCCAGCCCGTACTGCCAAGCCATGTCTTCCCTGGACCGGAAAAAAGCATCCTGGGACCGGGTTCGGGTTCATAACCCTCATCAGCCAGGCTATCTTGAATCCAGTGGCAAAGTGAGCAAGGGACCCACATCTGGGCATACCCTGCCTACTTAGGGGAAACAAAGCGATACCAAAGGGGAGGATGGACGGAGCGTTTGATCAAATCAAACACTCAACCCCAGTCAACTGATCTGGGTTTAGTTCATCATCTTTCTTTAGCTCACTCCACCACCCCACTTCAGACATGGCCATATGCAAATCAGTCTGACCCTGTACCTCATGGGAACAGTCCAGCCCAAACTGCCAAGCCATGTCTTCCCTGGACTGGAAGCAAGCATCCTGGGACTGGTTTTGGGTTCATTACCCTCATCAGTCAGGCTCTCTTGAATCCCATGGCAAAGTGAGCAAGGGACCCACGTCTGGGCATACCCTGCCAACTTAGGGTGAACAAAGCGATACCAAATGGGATGACGGACGGAGCGTTTGAGCAAATCAAACACTCACCCCCAGTCAACTGATCTGGGTTTAATTCATCATAATTCTTTAGCTCACTCCACCACCCCAGTTAAGTCATGTCCATATGCAAATCATGCAAATCAGTCTGACAATGTGCCTCATGGGAACAGTCCAGCCCGAACTGCCAAGCCATGTCTTCCCTGGACCGGAAAAAAGCATCCTGGGACCGGGTTCGGGTTCATAACCCTCATCAGCCAGGCTATCTTGAATCCAGTGGCAAAGTGAGCAAGGGACCCATGTCTGGGCATACCCTGCCAACTTAGGGCGAACAAAGGAATACCAAAGGGGATGATGGATGGAGCGTTTGAGCAAATCAAACACTCACCCCCAGTCAACTGATCTGGGTTTAATTATTCATAATTCTTTATCTCACTCCACCACGCCAGTTCAGACATGGCCATATGCAAATCAGTCTGACCCTGTGCCTCATGGGAACAGTCCAGCCCGAACTGCCAAGCCAAGTCTTCCCTGGACCGGAAACGAGCATCCTAGGACTGGTTTTGGGATCATACCCCTCATCAGCCAGGCTATCTTGAATCCAGTGGCAAAGTGAGCAAGGGACCACGTCTGGGCGTTCCCTGCCAACTTAGGGCGAACAAAGCGATGCCAATGGGGATGATGGATGGAGCGTTTGAACAAATCAAACACTCACCCCCAGTCAACTGATCTGTGTTTAATTCATCATCATTCTTTAGCTCACTCAACCACCCCAGTTCAGACATGGCCATATGCAAATCAGTCTGACACTGTGCCTCATGGGAACAGGCCAGCCCGAGCTGCCAAGCCAAGTCTTCCCTGGACCGGAAACAAGCATCCTGGGACCGGTTTCGGGTTCATAACCCTCATCAGCCAGGCTATCTTGAATCCAGTGGCAAAGTGAGCAAAGGACCCACGTCTGGGCATACCCTGCCAACCTAGGGCAAACAAAGCGTTGCCAAAGGGGATGATGGACGGAGCATTTGAGCAAATCAAACACTCTCCCCCAGTCAACTGATCTGGGTTTAATTCATCATCATTCTTTAGTTCACTCCACCAACCTAGTTCAGACATGGCCATATGTAAATCAGTCTGACCCTGTGCCTCATGGGAATAGTCCAGTTCGAACTGCCAAGCCATGTCTTATCTGGACCGGAAACAAGCATCCTGGGACCGGTTTTGGGTTCAAAACCCTCATCAGCCAGGCTCTCTTGAATCCAGTGGCAAAGTGAGCAAGGGACCCACGTCTGGGCATACCCTGCCAACTTAGGGCAAACAAAGCGATACCAATGGGGATGATGGATGGAGCGTTTGAGCAAATTAAACACTCTCCCCAGTCAACTTATCTTGGTTTAATTCATCATCATTCTTTAGCTCACTCCACCACTTCAGTTCAGACATGGCCCTATGCAAATCAGCCTGACCCTGTACCTCATGGGAACAATCCAGACCGAACTGCCAAGCCATGTTTTCCATGGACCGGAAACCAGCATCCTGGGACCGGTTTTGAGTTCATAACACTCATTAGCCAGGCTCTCTTGAATCCAGTTGCAAAGTGAGCAAGGGACACACGTCTGGGCATACACTGCAAACTTAGGGCAAACAAAGCGATACCAAAGGGGATGATGAACGGAGCGTTTGAGCAAATCAATCACTCTCCCCCAGTCGACTGATCTGGGTTTAATTCATCATCATTCTTTAGCTCACTCCACCACCCCAGTTCAGACATGGCCATATGCAAATCAGTCTGACCCTGTGCTTCATGGGAACAGTCCATCCCGAACTGCCAAGCCATGTCTTCCCTGGACCGGAAGCAAGCATCATGGGACCGGTTTCTGGTTCATAACCCTCATCAGCCAGGCTATCTTGAATCCAGTGGCAAAGTGAGCAAGGGACCCACGTCTAAGCATACCCTGCCAACTTAGGGCGAACAGAGCGATTCCAAAGAGGATGATGGACGGAGCGTTTGAGGAAATCAAACACTTATCCCCAGTCAACTGATCTGGATTTAATTCATCATCATTCTTTAGCTCACTCCACCACTCCAGTTCAGACATGACCATATGCAAATCAGTCTGACCCTGTGCTTCATGGGAACAGTCCATCCCCAACTGCCAAGCCATGTCTTCCCTGGACCGGAAGCATGCATCCTGGGACCGGTTTCGGGTTCATAACCCTCATCAGCCAGGCTATCTTGAATCCAGTGGCAAAGTGAGCAAGGGACACACATCTGGGCATACACTGCCAACTTAGGGCGAAAAAAGCGAGACCAAAGGGGATGATGGACAGAGCGTTTGAGCAAATCAAACACTCTCCCCCAGTCAACTGATCTGGGTTTAATTCATCATCATTCTTTAGTTCACTCCACCAACCTAGTTCAGACATGGCCATATGTAAATCAGTCTGACCCTGTGCCTCATGGGAATAGTCCAGTTCGAACTGCCAAGCCATGTCTTATCTGGACCGGAAACAAGCATCCTGGGACCGGTTTCGGGTTCATAACCCTCATCAGCCAGGCTCTCTTGAATCCAGTGGCAAAGTGAGCAAGGGACCCACGTCTGGGCATACCCTGCCAACTTAGGGCGAACAAAGCGATACCAAAGGGGATGATGACGCAGTGTTTGAGCAAATCAAACACTCTCACCCAGTCAACTGATCTGGATTTAATTCATCATCATTCTTTAGCTCACTCCACCACCCCAGTTCAGACATGGCCATATGCAAATCGGTCTGACCCTGTGCCTCATGGGAACAGTCCAGCCCGAACTGCCAAGCCATTTCTTCCCTGGACCGGAAAAAAGCATCCTGGGACCGGGTTTGGGTTCATAACCCTCATCAGCCAGGCTATCTTGAATCCAGTGGCAAAGTGAGCAAGGGACACACATCTGGGCATACACTGCCAACTTAGGGCGAAAAAAGCGAGACCAAAGGGGATGATGGACAGAGCGTTTGAGCAAATCAAACACTCTCCCCAGTCAACTTATCTGGGTTTAATTCATCTTCATTCCCTAGCTCACTCCACCACCCCAGTTCAGACATGGCCCTATGCAAATCAGCCTGACCCTGTACCTCATGGGAACAATCCAGACCGAACTGCCAAGCCATGTTTTCCATGGACCGGAAACCAGCATCCTGGGACCGGTTTTGAGTTCATAACACTCATCAGCCAGGCTCTCTTGAATCCAGTGGCAAAGTGAGCAAGGGACCCACGTCTGGGCATACCCTGCCAACTTAGGGCGAACAAAGCGATACCAAAGGGGATGATGACGCAGTGTTTGAGCAAATCAAACACTCTCACCCAGTCAACTGATCTGGGTTTAATTCATCATCATTCTTTAGCTCACTCCACCACCCCAGTTCAGACATGGCCATATGCAAATCAGTGTGGCCCTGTGCCTCATGGGAACAGTCCAGCCCGAACTGCCAAGCTATGTCTTCCCTGGACTAGAAACAAGCATCCTGGGACCGGTTTCGGGTTCATAACCCTCATCAGCCAGGCTATCTTGAATCCAGTGACAAAGTGTGCAAGGGACCCACATTTGGGCATACCCTGCCTACTTAGGGGAAACAAAGCGATACCAAAGGGGATGATGGACGGAGCGTTTGATCAAATCAAACACTCAACCCCAGTCAACTGATCTGGGTTTAGTTCATCATCATTCTTTAGCTCACTCCACCACCCCAGTTCAGACATGGCCATATGCAAATTAATCTGACCCTGTACCTCATGGGAACAATTCAGCCCGAACTGCTAAGCATTGTCTACCCTGGAGTGGAAACAAGCATCCTGGGACCGGTTTCTAGTTCATAACCCTCATCAGCCAGGCTATCTTGAATCCAGTGGCAAAGTGTGCAAGGGACCCACATCTGGGCATACCCTGCCTACTTAGGGGAAACAAAGTGATACCAAAGGGGATGATGGACGGAGCGTTTGATCAAATCAAACACTCAACCCCAGTCAACTGATCTGGGTTTAGTTCATCATCTTTCTTTAGCTCACTCCACCACCCCAGTTCAGACATGGCCATATGCAAATCAGTCTGACCCTGTACCTCATGGGAACAGTCCAGCCCAAACTGCCAAGCCATGTCTTCCCTTGACCGGAAGCAAGCATCCTGGGACTGGTTTTGGGTTCATTACCCTCATCAGTCAGGCTCTCTTGAATCCCATGGCAAAGTGAGCAAGGGACCCACGTCTGGGCATACCCTGCCAACTTAGGGTGAACATAGCGATACCAAATGGGAGGACGGACGGAGCGTTTGAGCAAATCAAACACTCACCCCCAGTCAACTGATCTGTGTTTAATTCATCATAATTCTTTAGCTCACTCCACCACCCCAGTTCAGTCATGTCCATATGCAAATCAGTCTGACAATGTGCCTCATGGGAACAGTCCAGCCCGAACTGCCAAGCCATGTCTTCCCTGGACCTGAAAAAAACATTCTGGGACCGGGTTCGGGTTCATAACCCTCATCAGCCAGGCTATCTTGAATCCAGTGGCAAAGTGAGCAAGGATCCCATGTCTGGGCATACCCTGCCAACTTAGGGCGAACAAAGAAATACCAAAGGGGATGATGGATGGAGCGTTTGAGCAAATCAAACACTCATCCCCAGTCAACTGATCTGGGTTTAATCCATCATAATTCTCTATCTCACTCCACCTCGCCAGTTCAGACATGTCCATATGCAAATCAGTCTGACCCTGTGCCTCATGGGAACAGTCCAGCCCGAACTGCCAAGCCATGTCTTCCCTGGACCGGAAGCAAGCATCCTGGGACCGGTTTCGGGTTCATAACCCTCATCAGCCAGGCTATCTTGAATCCAGTTGCAAAGTGAGCAAGGGACACACGTCTGGGCATACACTGCAAACTTAGGGCAAACAAAGCGATACCAAAGGGGATGATGAACGGAGCGTTTGAGCAAATCAATCACTCACCCCCAGTCAACTGATCTGGGTTTAATTCATCATCATTCTTTAGCTCACTCCACCATCCCAGTTCAGATATGGCCATTTGCAAATCAGTCTGACCCTGTGACTCATGGGAACAGTCCAGCCCAATCTGCCAAGCCATGTCTTCTCTGGACCAGAATCAAGCATTCTGGGATCGGTTTCGGGTTCATATCCCTCATCAGCCAGGCTCTCTTGAAACCAGTGGCAAAGTGAGCAAGGGACCCACGTCTGGACATACCTTGCCAAATTAGGGCGAACAAAGTGATACCAAAGGGGATAGTGGATGGAGCGTTTGATCAAATTAAACACTCAACCCCAGTCAACTGATCTGGGTTTAGTTCATCATCATTCTTTAGCTTACTCCACCACCCCAGTTCAGACATGGCCACATGCAAATCAGCCTGACCCTGTACCTCATGGCAACAGTCCAGCCCGAACTGCCAAGCCATGTCTTCCCTGGACCGGAAAAAAGCATCCTGGGACCGGGTTCGGGTTCATAACCCTCATCAGCCAGGCTATCTTGAATCCAGTGGCAAAGTGAGCAAGGGACCCATGTCTGGGCATACCCTGCCAACTTAGGGCGAACAAAGGAATACCAAAGGGGATGATATATGGAGCGTTTGAGCAAATCAAACACTCACCCCCAGTCAACTGATCTGGGTTTAATTAATCATAATTCTTTATCTCACTCCACCACGCCAGTTCAGACATGGCCATATGCAAATCAGTCTGACCCTGTGCCTCATGGGAACAGTCCAGCCCGAACTGCCAAGCCAAGTCTTCCCTGGACCGGAAAGGAGCATCCTAGGACTGGTTTTGGGATCATACCCCTCATCAGCCAGGCTATCTTGAATCCAGTGGCAAAGTGAGCAAGGGACCACGTCTGGGTGTTCCCTGCCAACTTAGGGCAAACAAAGCGATGCCAATGGGGATGATGGATAGAGCGTTTGAGCAAATCAAACACTCACCCCCAGTCAACTGATCTGTGTTTAATTCATCATCATTCTTTAGCTCACTCAACCACCCCAGTTCAGACATGGCCATATGCAAATCAGTCTGACACTGTGCCTCATCGGAACAGGCCAGCCCGAACTGCCAAGCCAAGTCTTCCCTGGACCGGAAACAAGCATCCTGGGACCGGTTTCGGGTTCATAACCCTCATCAGCCAGGCTATCTTGAATCCAGTGGCAAAGTGAGCAAGGGACCCACGTCTTGGCGTTCCCTGCCAACTTAGGGTGAACAAAGCGATGCCAAAGGGGATGATGGATGGAGTGTTTGAGCAAATCAAACACTCAACCCCAGTCAACTGATCTGGGTTTAATTCATCATCATTCTTTAGCTCACGTCACCTCCCCAGTTCAGACATGGCCATATGCAAATCGGTCTGAGCTTGTGCCTCATGGGAACAGTCCAGCCCGAACTGCCAAGCCATGTCTTCCCTGGACCGGAAAAAAGCATCCTGGGACCGGGTTTGGGTTCATACCCCTCATCAGCCAGGCTATCTTGAATCCAGTGGCAAAGTGAGCAAGGGACCCACGTCTGGGCATACACTGCCAACTTAGGGCGAACAAAGAAATACCAAAGGGGATGATGGACGGAGCGTTTGATCAAATCAAACACTCAACCCCAGTCAACTGATCTGGGTTTAGTTCATCATCATTCTTTAGCTTACTCCACCACCCCAGTTCAGACATGGCCACATGCAAATCAGCCTGACCCTGTACCTCATGGCAACAGTGCAGCCCGAACTGCCAAGCCATGTCTTCCCTGGACCGGAAAAAAGCATCCTGGGGCCGGGTTCGGGTTCATAACCCTCATCAGCCAGGCTATCTTGAATCCAGTGGCAAAGTGAGCAAGGGACCCATGTCTGGGCATACCCTGCCAACTTAGGGCGAACAAAGGAATACCAAAGGGGATGATATATGGAGCGTTTGAGCAAATCAAACACTCACCCCCAGTCAACTGATCTGGGTTTAATTAATCATAATTCTTTATCTCACTCCACCACGCCAGTTCAGACATGGCCATATGCAAATCAGTCTGACCCTGTGCCTCATGGGAACAGTCCAGCCCGAACTGCCAAGCCAAGTCTTCCCTGGACCGGAAAAAAGCATCCTGGGGCCGGGTTCGGGTTCATAACCCTCATCAGCCAGGCTATCTTGAATCCAGTGGCAAAGTGAGCAAGGGACCCATGTCTGGGCATACCCTGCCAACTTAGGGCGAACAAAGGAATACCAAAGGGGATGATATATGGAGCGTTTGAGCAAATCAAACACTCACCCCCAGTCAACTGATCTGGGTTTAATTAATCATAATTCTTTATCTCACTCCACCACGCCAGTTCAGACATGGCCATATGCAAATCAGTCTGACCCTGTGCCTCATGGGAACAGTCCAGCCCGAACTGCCAAGCCAAGTCTTCCCTGGACCGGAAACGAGCATCCTAGGACTGGTTTTGGGATCATACCCCTCATCAGCCAGGCTATCTTGAATCCAGTGGCAAAGTGAGCAAGGGACCACGTCTGGTTGTTCCCTGCCAACTTAGGGCAAACAAAGCGATGCCAATGGGGATGATGGATAGAGCGTTTGAGCAAATCAAACACTCACCCCCAGTCAACTGATCTGTGTTTAATTCATCATCATTCTTTAGCTCACTCAACCACCCCAGTTCAGACATGGCCATATGCAAATCAGTCTGACACTGTGCCTCATGGGAACAGGCCAGCCCGAACTGCCAAGCCAAGTCTTCCCTGGACCGGAAACAAGCATCCTGGGACCGGTTTCGGGTTCATAACCCTCATCAGCCAGGCTATCTTGAATCCAGTGGCAAAGTGAGCAAGGGACCCACGTCTTGGCGTTCCCTGCCAACTTAGGGTGAACAAAGCGATGCCAAAGGGGATAATGGATGGAGTGTTTGAGCAAATTAAACACTCAACCCCAGTCAACTGATCTGGGTTTAATTCATCATCATTCTTTAGCTCACGTCACCTCCCCAGTTCAGACATGGCCATATGCAAATCGGTCTGACCCTGCGCCTCATGGGAACAGTCCAGCCCGAACTGCCAAGCCATGTCTTCCCTGGACCGGAAAAAAGCATCCTGGGACCGGGTTTGGGTTCATAACCCTCATCAGCCAGGCTATCTTGAATCCAGTGGCAAAGTGAGCAAGGGACCCACGTCTGGGCATACACTGCCAACTTAGGGCGAACAAAGAAATACCAAAGGGGATGATGGACGGAGCGTTTGATCAAATCATACACTCAACCCCAGTCAACTGATCTGGGTTTAGTTCATCATCATTCTTTAGCTTACTCCACCACCCCAGTTCAGACATGGCCACATGCAAATCAGCCTGACCCTGTACCTCATGGCAACAGTCCAGCCCGAACTGCCAAGCCATGTCTTCCCTGGACTGCAAAAAAAGCATCCTGGGACCGGTTTCGGGTTCATAACCCTCATCAGCCAGGCTATTTTGAATCCAGTGGCAAAGTGAGCAAGGGACCCACGTCTTGGCGTTCCCTGCCAACTTAGGGTGAACAAAGGAATACCAAAGGGGATAATGGATGGAGTGTTTGAGCAAATCAAACACTCAAGCCCAGTCAACTGATCTGGGTTTAATTCATCATCATTCTTTAGCTCACGTCACCTCCCCAGTTCAGACATGGCCATATGCAAATCGGTCTGACCCTGTGCCTCATGGGAACAGTCCAGCCCGAACTGCCAAGCCATGTCTTCTCTGGACCGGAAAAAAGCATCCTGGGACCGGGTTTGGGTTCATAACCCTCATCAGCCAGGCTATCTTGAATCCAGTGGCAAAGTGAGCAAGGGACCCACGTCTGGGCATACACTGCCAACTTAGGGCGAACAAAGAAATACCAAAGGGGATGATGGAGGGAGCGTTGGAGCAAATCAAACACTCACCCCCAGTCAACAGATCTGGGTTTAATTCATCAGAATTCTTTATCTCACTCCACCACGCCAGTTCAGACATGGCCATATGCAAATCAGTCTGACCCTGTGCCTCATGGGAACAGTCCAGCCCGAACTGCCAAGCCACGTTTTCCAAGGACCGGAAACAATCATCCTGGGACCGGTTTCGGATTCACAACCCTCATCAGCCAGGCTATCTTGAATACAGTGGCAAAGTGAGCAAGGGACCCATGTCTGGGCATACCCTGCCAACTTAGGGCGAACAAAGGAATACCAAAGGGGATGATGGATGGAGCGTTTGAGCAAATCAAACACTCACCCCCAGTCAACTGATCTGGGTTTAATTAATCATAATTCTTTATCTCACTCCACCACGCCAGTTCAGACATGGCCATATGCAAATCAGTCTGACCATGTGCCTCATGGGAACAGTCCAGCCCAAACTGCCAAGCCAAGTCTTCCCTGGACCGGAAACGAGCATCCTAGGACTGGTTTTGGGATCATACCCCTCATCAGCCAGGCTATCTTGAATCCAGAGCAAAGTGAGCAAGGGACCACGTCTGGGTGTTCCCTGCCAACTTAGGGCGAACAAAGCAATGCCAATGGGGATGATGGATAGAGCGTTTGAGCAAATCAAACACTCACCCCCAGTCAACTGATCTGTGTTTAATTCATCATCATTCTTTAGCTCACTCAACCACCCCAGTTCAGACATGGCCATATGCAAATCAGGCTGACACTGTGCCTCATGGGAACAGGCCAGCCCGAACTGCCAAGCCAAGTCTTCCCTGGACCGGAAACAAGCATCCTGGGACCGGCTTCGGGTTCATAACCCTCATCAGCCAGGCTATCTTGTATACAGTGGCAAGGTGAGCAAGGGACCCATGTCTGGGCATAGCCTGCCAACCTAGGGCAAACAAAGCGATACCAAAGGGGATGATGGACGGAGCATTTGAGCAAATCAAACACTCTCCCCAGTCAACTGATCTGGGTTTAATTCATCATCATTCTTTAGTTCACTCCACCAACCTAGTTCAGACATGGCCATATGTAAATCAGTCTGACCCTGTGCCTCATGGGAATAGTCCAGTTCGAACTGCCAAGCCATGTCTTATCTGGACCGGAAACAAGCATCCTGGGACCGGTTTCGGGTTCATAACCCTCATCAGCCAGCCTCTCATGAATCCAGTGGCAAAGTGAGCAAGGGACCCACGTCTGGGCATACCCTGCCAACTTAGGGCAAACAAAGCGATACCAATGGGGATGATGGATGGAGCGTTTGAGCAAATTAAACACTCTCCCCAGTCAACTTATCTGGGTTTAATTCATCATCATTCTTTAGCTCACTCCACCACCCCAGTTCAGACATGGTCCTATGCAAATCAGCCTGACCATGTACCTCATGGGAACAATCCAGACCGAACTGCCAAGCCATGTTTTCCATGGACCGGAAACCAGCATCCTGGGACCGGTTTTGAGTTCATAACACTCATCAGCCAGGCTCTCTTGAATCCAGTGGCAAAGTTAGCAAGGGACCCACGTCTGGGCATACCCTGCCAACTTAGGGCGAACAAAGCGATACCAAAGGGGATGATGACGCATTGTTTGAGCAAATCAAACACTCAACCCCAGTCAACTGATCTGGGTTTAGTTCATCATCATTCTTTAGCTCACTCCACCACCCCAGATCAAACATGGCCATATGCAAATTAGTCTGACCCTGTACCTCATGTGAACAATCCAGCCCGAACTGCTAAGCATTGCTACCCTGGAGTGGAAACAAGCATCCTGGGACCGGTTTCTAGTTCATAACCCTCATCAGCCAGGCTATCTTGAATCCAGTGGCAAAGTGTGCAAGGGACCCACATCTGGGCATACCCTGCCTACTTAGGGGAAACAAAGCGATACCAAAGGGGATGATGGACGGAGCGTTTGATCAAATCAAACACTCAACCCCAGTCAACTGATCTGGGTTTAGTTCATCATCTTTCTTTAGCTCACTCCACCACCCCAGTTCAGACATGGCCATATGCAAATCAGTCTGACCCTGTACCTCATGGGAACAGTCCAGCCCAAACTGCCAAGCCATGTCTTCCCTGGACCGGAAGCAAGCATCCTGGGACTGGTTTTGGGTTCATTACCCTCATCAGTCAGGCTCTCTTGAATCCCATGGCAAAGTGAGCAAGGGACCCACGTCTGGGCATACCCTGCCAACTTAGGGTGAACAAAGCGATACCAAATGGGATGACGGACAGAGCGTTTGAGCAAATCAAACACTCACCCTCAGTCAACTGATCTGGGTTAAATTCATCATAATTCTTTAGCTCACTCCACCACCCCAGTTCAGTCATGTCCATATGCAAATCAGTCTGACAATGTGCCTCATGGGAACAGTCCAGCCCGAACTGCCAAGCCATGTCTTCCCTGGACCGGAAAAAAGCATTCTGGGACCGGGTTCGGGTTCATAACCCTCATCAGCCAGGCTATCTTGAATCCAGTGGCAAAGTGAGCAAGGATCCCATGTCTGGGCATACCCTGCCAACTTGGGGCGAACAAAGAAATACCAAAGGGGATGATGGATGGAGCGTTTAAGCAAATCAAACACTCACCCCCAGTCAACTGATCTGGGTTTAATTCATCATAATTCTCTATCTCACTCCACCACGCCAGTTCAGACATGGCCATATGCAAATCAGTCTGACCCTGTGCCTCATGGGAAAAGTCCAGCCCGAACTGCCAAGCCATGTCTTCCCTGGACCGGAAGCAAGCATCCTGGGACCGGTTTCGGGTTCATAACCCTCATCAGCCAGGCTATCTTGAATCCAGTGGCAAAGTGAGCAAGGGACACACGTCTGGGCATACACTGCCAACTTAGGGCACACAAAGCGATACCAAAGGGGATGATGGACGGAGCGTTTGAGCAAATCAAAAACTCACCCCCAGTAAACTGACCTGGGTTTAATTCATCATCATTCTTTAGCTCACTCCACCACCCAAGTTCAGACATGGCCATATGCAAATCAGTCTGACCCTTTGCCTCATGGGAACAATCCAGCCCGAACTGCCAAGCCACATTTTCCCAGGACCGGAAGCAAGCATCGTGGGACCGGTTTCGGGTTCATAACCCTCATCAGCCAGGCTATCTTGAATCCAGTGGCAAAGTGAGCAAGGGACACACGTCTGGGCATACCCTGCCTACTTAGGGGAAACAAAGCGATACCAAAGGGGATGATGGACGGAGCGTTTGATCAAATCAAAAACTCACCCTAGTCAACTGATCTGGGTTTAGTTCATCATCATTCTTTAGCTCACTCCACCACCCCAGTTCAGACATGGCCACATGCAAATCAGCCTGACCCTGTACCTCATGGCAACAGTCCAGCCCGAACTGCCAAGCCATGTCTTCCCTGGACCGGAAACAAGTATCCTGGAACGTGTTTCGGGTTCATAACCCTCATCAGCCAGGCTCTCTTGAATCCAGTGGCAAAGTGAGCAAGGGACCCACGTCTGGACATACCTTGCCAAATTAGGGCGAACAAAGTGATACCAAAGGGGATAGTGGATGGAGCGTTTGAGCAAATCAATCACTCACCCCCAGTCAACTGATCTGGGTTTAATTCATCATCATTCTTTAGCTCACTCCACCATCCCAGTTCAGATATGGCCATTTGCAAATCAGTCTGACCCTGTGACTCATGGGAACAGTCCAGCCCGATCTGCCAAGCCATGTTTTCTCTGGACCGGAATCAAGCATCCTGGGACCGGTTTCGGATTCATAACCCTCATCAGCCAGGCTATGTTGAATACAGTGGCAAAGTGAGCAAGGGACCTACGTCCGGGCATACCCTGCAAACTTAGGGCAAACAAAGCGATACCAAAGGGGATGATGGACGGAGCATTTGAGCAAATCAAACACTCTCCCCCAGTCGACTGATCTGGGTTTAATTCATCATCATTCTTTAGCTCACTCCACCACCCCAGTTCAGACATGGCCATATGCAAATCAGTCTGACCCTGTGCTTCATGGGAACAGTCCATCCCGAACTGCCAAGCCATGTCTTCCCTGGACCGGAAGCAAGCATCATGGGACCGGTTTCTGGTTCATAACCCTCATCAGCCAGGCTATCTTGAATCCAGTGGCAAAGTGAGCAAGGGACCCACGTCTAGGCATACCCTGCCAACTTAGGGCGAACAGAGCGATTCCAAAGGGGATGATGGACGGAGCGTTTGAGGAAATCAAACACTTACCCCCAGTCAACTGATCTGGATTTAATTCATCATCATTCTTTAGCTTACTCCACCACCCCAGTTCAGACATGACCATATGCAAATCAGTCTGACCCTGTGCTTCATGGGAACAGTCCATCCCGAACTGCCAAGCCATGTCTTCCCTGGACCGGAAGCATGCATCCTGGGACCGGTTTCGGGTTCATAACCCTCATCAGCCAGGCTATCTTGAATCAAGTGGCAAAGTGAGCAAGGGACACACATCTGGGCATACACTGCCAACTTAGGGCGAACAAAGCGATACCAAAGGGGATGATGGACAGAGCGTTTGAGCAAATCAAACACTCACCCCCAGTCAACTGATCTGGGTTTAATTCATCATCATTCTTTAGCTAACTCCACCACCCCAGTTCAGAGATGGCCATATGCAAATCAGTCTGACCCTGTGCCTCATGGGAACAGTCCAGCCCGAACTGCCAAGCCACCTTTTCCCAGGACCGGAAACAATCATCCTGGGACCGGCTTCGGGTTCATAACCCTCATCAGCCAGGCTATCTTGTATACAGTGGCAAAGTGAGCAAGGGATCCACGTCTGGGCATACCCTGCCAACCTAGGGCAAACAAAGCGATACCAAAGGGGATGATGGACGGAGCATTTGAGCAAATCAAACACTCTCCCCCAGTCAACTGATCTGGGTTTAATTCATCATCATTCTTTAGTTCACTCCACCAACCTAGTTCAGACATGGCCATATGTAAATCAGTCTGACCCTGTGCCTCATGGGAATAGTCCAGTTCGAACTGCCAAGCCATGTCTTATCTGGACCGGAAACAAGCATCCTGGTACCGGTTTCGGGTTCATAACCCTCATCAGCCAGGCTCTCTTGAATCCAGTGGCAAAGTGAGCAAGGGACCCACGTCTGGGCATACCCTGCCAACTTAGGGCAAACAAAGCGATACCAATGGGGATGATGGATGGAGCGTTTGAGCAAATTAAACACTCTCCCCAGTCAACTTATCTGGGTTTAATTCATCATCATTCTTTAGCTCACTCCACCACCCCAGTTCAGACATGGCCCTATGCAATTCAGCCTGACCCTGTACCTCATGGAAACAATCCAGACCGAACTGCCAAGCCATGTTTTCCATGGACCGGAAACCAGCATCCTGGGACCGGTTTTGAGTTCATAACACTCATCAGCCAGGCTCTCTTGAATCCAGTGGCAAAGTGAGCAAGGGACCCATGTCTGGGCATACCCTGCCAACTTAGGGCGAACAAAGCGATACCAAAGGGGATGATGACGCAGTGTTTGAGCAAATCAAACACTCTCACCCAGTCAACTGATCTGGGTTTAATTCATCATCATTCTTTAGCTCACTCCACCACCCCAGTTCAGACATGGCCATATGCAAATCAGTGTGGCCCTGTGCCTCATGGGAACAGTCCAGCCCGAACTGCCAAGCTATGTCTTCCCTGGACTGGAAACAAGCATCCTGGGACCGGTTTCGGGTTCATAACCCTCATCAGCCAGGCTATCTTGAATCCAGTGACAAAGTGTGCAAGGGACCCACATTTGGGCATACCCTGCCTACTTAGGGGAAACAAAGCGATACCAAAGGGGATGATGGATGGAGCGTTTGATCAAATCAAATACTCAACCCCAGTCAACTGATCTGGGTTTAATTCATCATCATTCTTTAGCTCACTCCACCACCCAAGTTCAGACATGGCCATATGCAAGTCAGTCTGACCCTTTGCCTCATGGGAACAATCCAGCCCGAACTGCCAAGCCACATTTTCCCAGGACCGGAAACAATCATCCTGGGACCGGCTTCGGGTTCATAACCCTCATCAGCCAGGCTATCTTGTATACAGTGGCAAAGTGAGCAAGGGATCCACGTCTGGGCATACCCTGCCAACCTAGGGCAAACAAAGCGATACCAAAGGGGATGATGGACGGAGCATTTGAGCAAATCAAACACTCTCCCCCAGTCAACTGATCTGGGTTTAATTCATCATCATTCTTTAGTTCACTCCACCAACCTAGTTCAGACATGGCCATATGTAAATCAGTCTGACCCTGTGCCTCATGGGAATAGTCCAGTTCGAACTGCCAAGCCATGTCTTATCTGGACCGGAAACAAGCATCCTGGTACCGGTTTCGGGTTCATAACCCTCATCAGCCAGGCTCTCTTGAATCCAGTGGCAAAGTGAGCAAGGGACCCACGTCTGGGCATACCCTGCCAACTTAGGGCAAACAAAGCGATACCAATGGGGATGATGGATGGAGCGTTTGAGCAAATTAAACACTCTCCCCAGTCAACTTATCTGGGTTTAATTCATCATCATTCTTTAGCTCACTCCACCACCCCAGTTCAGACATGGCCCTATGCAATTCAGCCTGACCCTGTACCTCATGGAAACAATCCAGACCGAACTGCCAAGCCATGTTTTCCATGGACCGGAAACCAGCATCCTGGGACCGGTTTTGAGTTCATAACACTCATCAGCCAGGCTCTCTTGAATCCAGTGGCAAAGTGAGCAAGGGACCCATGTCTGGGCATACCCTGCCAACTTAGGGCGAACAAAGCGATACCAAAGGGGATGATGACGCAGTGTTTGAGCAAATCAAACACTCTCACCCAGTCAACTGATCTGGGTTTAATTCATCATCATTCTTTAGCTCACTCCACCACCCCAGTTCAGACATGGCCATATGCAAATCAGTGTGGCCCTGTGCCTCATGGGAACAGTCCAGCCCGAACTGCCAAGCTATGTCTTCCCTGGACTGGAAACAAGCATCCTGGGACCGGTTTCGGGTTCATAACCCTCATCAGCCAGGCTATCTTGAATCCAGTGAGAAAGTGTGCAAGGGACCCACATTTGGGCATACCCTGCCTACTTAGGGGAAACAAAGCGATACCAAAGGGGATGATGGATGGAGCGTTTGATCAAATCAAATACTCAACCCCAGTCAACTGATCTGGGTTTAATTCATCATCATTCTTTAGCTCACTCCACCACCCAAGTTCAGACATGGCCATATGCAAGTCAGTCTGACCCTTTGCCTCATGGGAACAATCCAGCCCGAACTGCCAAGCCACATTTTCCCAGGACCGGAAGCAAGCATCCTGGGACCGGTTTCGGGTTCATAACCCTCATCAGCCAGGCTATCTTGAATCCAGTGGCAAAGTGAGCAAGGGACACACGTCTGGGCATACCCTGCCTACTTAGGGGAAACAAAGCGATACCAAAGGGGATGATGGACGGAGCGTTTGATCAAATCAAAAACTCACCCCAGTCAACTGATCTGGGTTTAGTTCATTATCATTCTTTAGCTCACTCCACCACCCCAGTTCAGACATGGCCACATGCAAATCAGCCTGACCCTGTACCTCATGGCAACAGTCCAGCCCGAACTGCCAAGCCATGTCTTCCCTGGACCGGAAACAAGTATCCTGGAACGTGTTTCGGGTTTATAACCCTCATCAGCCAGGCTCTCTTGAATCCAGTGGCAAAGTGAGCTAGGGACCCACGTCTGGTCATACCTTGCCAAATTAGGGCGAACAAAGCGATGCCAAAGGGGATGGTGGACGGAGCGTTTGAGCAAATCAATCACTCACCCCCAGTCAACTGATCTGGGTTTAATTTATCATCATTCTTTAGCTCACTCCACCATCCCAGTTCAGATATGGCCATTTGCAAATCAGTCTGACCCTGTGACTCATGGGAACAGTCCAGCCCGATCTGCCAAGCCATGTCTTCTCTGGACCGGAATCAAGTTTTCTGGGATCGGTTTCGGGTTCATATCCCTCATCAGCCAGGCTCTCTTGAAACCAGTGGCAAAGTGAGCAAGGGACCCACGTCTGGACATACCTTGCCAAATTAGGGCGAACAAAGTGATACCAAAGGGGATAGTGGATGGAGCGTTTGAGCAAATCAATCACTCACCCCCAGTCAACTGATCTGGGTTTAATTCATCATCATTCTTTAGCTCACTCCACCATTCCAGTTCAGATATGGCCATATGCAAATCAGTCTGACCCTGTGACTCATGGGAACAGTCCAGCCCGATCTGCCAAGCCATGTTTTCTCTGGACCGGAATCAAGCATCCTGGGACCGGTTTCGGATTCACAACCCTCATCAGCCAGGCTATGTTGAATACAGTGGCAAAGTGAGCAAGGGACCTACGTCTGGGCATACCCTGCAAACTTAGGGCAAACAAAGCGATACCAAAGGGGATGATGGACGGAGCAATTGAGCAAATCAAACACTCTCCCCCAGTCGACTGATCTGGGTTTAATTCATCATCATTCTTTAGCTCACTCCACCACCCAAGTTCAGACATGGCCATATGCAAATCAGTCTGACCCTGTGCTTCATGGGAACAGTCCATCCCGAACTGCCAAGCCATGTCTTCCCTGGACCGGAAGCAAGCATCATGGGACCGGTTTCTGGTTCATAACCCTCATCAGCCAGGCTATCTTGAATCCAGTGGCAAAGTGAGCAAGGGACCCACGTCTAGGCATACCCTGCCAACTTAGGGCGAACAGAGCGATTCCAAAGGGGATGATGGACGGAGCGTTTGAGGAAATCAAACACTTACCCCCAGTCAACTGATCTGGATTTAATTCATCATCATTCTTTAGCTTACTCCACCACCCCAGTTCAGACATGACCATATGCAAATCAGTCTGACCCTGTGCTTCATGGGAACAGTCCATCCCGAACTGCCAAGCCATGTCTTCCCTGGACCGGAAGCATGCATCCTGGGACCGGTTTCGGGTTCATAACCCTCATCAGCCAGGCTATCTTGAATCCAGTGGCAAAGTGAGCAAGGGACACACATCTGGGCATACACTGCCAACTTAGGGCGAACAAAGCGTTACCAAAGGGGATGATGGACAGAGCGTTTGAGCAAATCAAACACTCACCCCCAGTCAACTGATCTGGGTTTAATTCATCATCATTCTTTAGCTAACTCCACCACCCCAGTTCAGAGATGGCCATATGCAAATCAGTCTGACCCTGTGCCTCATGGGAACAGTCCAGCCCGAACTGCCAAGCCACCTTTTCCCAGGACCGGAAACAATTATCCTGGGACCGGCTTCGGGTTCATAACCCTCATCAGCCAGGCTATCTTGTATACAGTGGCAAAGTGAGCAAGGGACCCACGTCTGGGCATACCCTGCCAACCTAGGGCAAACAAAGCGATACCAAAGGGGATGATGGACGGAGCATTTGAGCAAATCAAACACTCTCCCCCAGTCAACTGATCTGGGTTTAATTCATCATCATTCTTTAGTTCACTCCACCAACCTAGTTCAGACATGGCCATATGTAAATCAGTCTGACCCTGTGCCTCATGGGAATAGTCCAGTTCGAACTGCCAAGCCATGTCTTATCTGGACCGGAAACAAGCATCCTGGTACCGGTTTCGGGTTCATAACCCTCATCAGCCAGGCTCTCTTGAATCCAGTGGCAAAGTGAGCAAGGGACCCACTTCTGGGCATACCCTGCCAACTTAGGGCAAACAAAGCGATACCAATGGGGATGATGGATGGAGCGTTTGAGCAAATTAAACACTCTCCCCAGTCAACTTATCTGGGTTTAATTCATCATCATTCTTTAGCTCACTCCACCACCCCAGTTCAGACATGGCCCTATGCAATTCAGCCTGACCCTGTACCTCATGGAAACAATCCAGACCGAACTGCCAAGCCATGTTTTCCATGGACCGGAAACCAGCATCCTGGGACCGGTTTTGAGTTCATAACACTCATCAGCCAGGCTCTCTTGAATCCAGTGGCAAAGTGAGCAAGGGACCCACGTCTGGGCATACCCTGCCAACTTAGGACGAACAAAGCGATACCAAAGGGGATGATGACGCAGTGTTTGATCAAATCAAATACTCAACCCCAGTCAACTGATCTGGGTTTAGTTCATCATCATTCTTTAGCTCACTCCACCACCCCAGTTCAGACATGGCCATATGCATATTAGTCTGACCCTGTACCTCATGGGAACAATCCAGCCCGAACTGCTAAGCATTGTCTACCCTGGAGTGGAAACAAGCATCCTGGGACCGGTTTCTAGTTCATAACCCTCATCAGCCAGGCTATCTTGAATCCAGTGGCAAAGTGTGCAAGGGACCCACATCTGGGCATACCCTGCCTACTTAGGGGAAACAAAGCGATACCAAAGGGGATGATGGACGGAGCGTTTGATCAAATCAAACACTCAACCCCAGTCAACTGATCTGGGTTTAGTTCATCATCTTTCTTTAGCTCATTCCACCACCCCAGTTCAGACATGGCCATATGCAAATCAGTCTGACCCTGTACCTCATGAGAACAGTCCAGCCCAAACTGCCAAGCCATGTCTTCCCTGGACCGGACGCAAGCATCCTGGGACTGGTTTTGGGTTCATTTCCCTCATCAGTCAGGCTCTCTTGAATCCCATGGCAAAGTGAGCAAGGGAACCACGTCTGGGCATACCCTGCCAACTTAGGGTGAACAAAGCGATACCAAATGGGATGACGGACGGAGCGTTTGAGCAAATCAAACACTCACCCCCAGTCAACTGATCTGGGTTTAATTCATCATAATTCTTTAGCTCACTCCACCACCCCAGTTCAGACATGGTCCTATGCAAATCAGCCTGACCCTGTACCTCATGGGAACAATCCAGACCGAACTGCCAAGCCATGTTTGTCATGGACCGGAAACCAGCATCCTGGGACCGGTTTTGAGTTCATAACACTCATCAGCCAGGCTCTCTTGAATCCAGTGGCAAAGTGAGCAAGGGACCCACGTCTGGGCATACCCTGCCAACTTAGGGCGAACAAAGCGATACCAAAGGGGATGATGACGCATTGTTTGAGAAAATCAAACACTCAACCCCAGTCAACTGATCTGGGTTTAGTTCATCATCATTCTTTAGCTCACTCCACCACCCCAGTTCAGACATGGCCATATGCAAATTAGTCTGACCCTGTACCTCATGGGAACAATCCAGCCCGAACTGCTAAGCATTGCTACCCTGGAGTGGAAACAAGCATCCTGGGACCGGTTTCGGGTTCATAACCCTCATCAGCCAGGCTATCTTGAATCCAGTGGCAAAGTGTGCAAGGGACCCACATCTGGGCATACCCTGCTTACTTAGGGGAAAGAAAGCGATACCAAAGGGGATGATGGACGGAGCGTTTGATCAAATCAAACACTCAACCCCAGTCAACTGATCTAGGTTTAGTTCATCATCATTCTTTATCTCACTCCACCACCCCAGTTCAGACATGGCCATATGCAAATCAGTCTGACCCTGTACCTCATGGGAACAATCCAGCCCGAACTGACAAGCATTGTCTTCCCTGGAGGGAAACAAGCATCGTGGGACCGGTTTCTAGTTCATAACCCTCATCAGCCAGGCTCTCTTGAATCCAGCGGCAAAGTGAGCAAGGGACCCACGTCTGGGCATACCCTGCCAACTTAGGGCGAACAAAGTGATACCAAAGGGGATAATGGATGGATCTTTTGAGCAATTCAAACATTCTCCCCCAGTCAACTGATCTGGCTTTAATTCATCATCATTCTTTAGCTCACTCCACCAACCTAGTTCAGACATGGCCATATGTAAATCAGTCTGACCCTGTGCCTCATGGGAACAGTCCAGCCCGAACTGCCAAGCCATGTCTTACCTGTACTGGAAACAAGCATCCTGGGACCGGTTTCGGGTTCATAACCCTCATCAGCCAGGCTATCTTGAATCCAGTGGCAATGTGAGCAAGGGACCCACATCTGGGCATACCTTGCCAACTTAGGGCGAACAAAGCGATACCAAAGGGGATGATGGACGGAGCGTTTGAGCAACTCAAACACTCACCCCCAGTCAACTGATCTGGGTTTAATTCATCATCATCCTTTAGCTCACTCCACCACCCCAGTTCAGACATGGCCACATGGAAATCAGTCTGACCCTGTACCTCATGGGAACAGTCCAGCCCGAACTGCCAAGCCAAGTCTTCCCTGGACCGGAAACAAGCATACTGGGACCGGTTTCGGGTTCATAACCCTCATCAGCCATGCTATCTTGAATCCAGTGGCAAAGTGAGCAAGGGACCCACGTCTGGGCATACCCTGTCAACTTAGGGCGAACAAAGCGATGCCAAAGGGGATGATGATTGGAGCGTTTGAGCAAATCAAACACTCACCCCAGTCAACTGATCTGGGTTTAATTTATCTTC
The DNA here is from genome assembly GCF_964204655.1 of Triturus cristatus. Taxonomy (NCBI): domain Eukaryota; kingdom Metazoa; phylum Chordata; class Amphibia; order Caudata; family Salamandridae; genus Triturus; species Triturus cristatus. The sequence goes on along the minus strand of NC_140579.1, from coordinate 1,186,545,112 downwards.
ATTCTTTAGCTCACTCCACCACCCCAGTTCAGACATGGCCATATGCAAATCAGTATGACCCTGTGCCTCATGGGAACAGTCCAGCCAAAAAATGCCAAGCCATGTCTTCCCTGGACCGGAACTAAGCATCCTGGGACTGGTTTCGGGTTCATAACCCTCATCAGCCGGGCTATCTTGATTCCAGTGGCAAAGTGAGCAAGGGACCACGCCTGGGCATACCCTGCCAACTTAGGGCGAACAAAGCGATACCAAAGGGGATGATGGGCGCTGAGTTTGAGCAAATCAAACTCTCAACCCCAGTCAACTGATCTGGGTTTAATTGATCATCATTCTTTAGCTCACTCCACCACCCCAGTTCAGACATGGCCATATTCAAATCAGTCTGACCCTGTGCCTCATGGGAACAGTCAAGCCCGAACTGCCAAGCCACCTTTTCCCAGGACCGGAAACAATCATCCTGGGACTGGCTTCGGGTTCATAACCCTCATCAGCCAGGCTATCTTGTATACAGTGGCAAAGTGAGCAAGGGACCCACGTCTGGGCATACCCTGCCAACCTAGGGCAAACAAAGCGATACCAAAGGGGATGATGGACGGAGCATTTGAGAAAATCAAACACTCTCCCCCGGTCAACTGATCTGGGTTTAATTCATCATCATTCTTTAGCTCACTCCACCACCCCAGTTCAGACATGGCCATATGCAAATCAGTGTGGCCCTGTGCCTCATGGGAACAGTCCAGCCCGAACTGCCACGCTATGTCTTCCCTGGACTGGAAACAAGCATCCTGCGACCGGTTTCGGGTTCATAACCCTCATCAGCCAGGCTATCTTGAATCCAGTGGCAAAGTGTGCAAGGAACCCACATTTGGGCATACCCTGCCTACTTGGGGGAACCAAAGCGATACCAAAGGGGATAATGGACAGAGCGTTTGATCAAATCAAACACTCAACCCCAGTCAACTGATCTGGGATTAGTTCATCATCATTCTTTAGCTCACTCCACCACCCCAGTTCAGACATGGCCATATCCAAATCAGTCTGACCCTGTACCTCATAGGAACAATCCAGCCCAAACTGCTAAGCATTGTCTTCCCTGGAGTGGAAACAAGCATCCTGGGACCGGTTTCTAGTTCATAACCCTCATCAGCCAGGCTATCTTGAATCCAGTGGCAAAGTGTGCAAGGGACCCACATCTGGGCATACCCTGCCTACTTAGGGGAAACAAAGCGATACCAAAGGGGAGGATGGACGGAGCGTTTGATCAAATCAAACACTCAACCACAGTCAACTGATCTGTGTTTAGTTCATCATCTTTCTTTAGCTCACTCCACCACCCCACTTCAGACATGGCCATATGCAAATCAGTCTGACCCTGTAACTCATGGGAACAGTCCAGCCCAAACTGCCAAGCCATGTCTTCCCTGGACTGGAAGCAAGCATCCTGGGACTGGTTTTGGGTTCATTACCCTCATCAGTCAGGCTCTCTTGAATCCCATGATAAAATGAGCAAGGGACCCACATCTGGGCATACCCTGCCTACTTAGGGGAAACAACGCGATACCAAATGGGATGACGGACGGAGCGTTTGAGCAAATCAAACACTCACCCCCAGTCAACTGATCTGGGTTTAATTCATCATAATTCTTTAGCTCACTCCACCACCCCAGTTCAGTCATGTCCATATGCAAATCAGTCTGACAATGTGCCTCATGGGAACAGTCCAGCCCGAACTGCCAAGCCATGTCTTCCCTGGACCGGAAAAAAGCATCCTGGGACCGGGTTCGGGTTCATAACCCTCATCAGCCAGGCTATCTTGAATCCAGTGGCAAAGTGAGCAAGGGACCCATGTCTGGGCATACCCTGCCAACTTAGGGCGAACAAAGGAATACCAAAGGGGATGATGGATGGAGCGTTTGAGCAAATCAAACACTCACCCCCAGTCAACTGATCTGGGATTAATGAATCATAATTCTTTATCTCACTCCACCACGCCAGTTCAGGCATGGCCATATGCAAATCAGTCTGACCCTGTGCCTCATGAAAACAGTCCAGCCCGAACTGCCAAGCCATGTCTTCCCTGGACCGGAAGCAAGCATCCTGGGACCGGTTTTGGGTTCATAACCCTCATCAGCCAGGCTATCTTGAATCCAGTGGCAAAGTGAGCAAGGGACACACGTCTGGGCATACACTGCCAACTTAGGGAGAAAAAAGCAATACCAAAGTGGATGATGGACGGTGCGTTTGAGCAAATCAAAAACTCACCCCCAGTCAACTGACCTGGGTTTAATTCATCATCATTTTTTAGCTCACTCCACCATCCCAGTTCAGATATCGCCATTTGCAAATCAGTCTGACCCTGTGACTCATGGGAACAGTCCAACCCGATCTGCCAAGCCATGTCTTCTCTGGACCGGAATCAAGCATCCTGGGACCGGTTTCGGGTTCATAACCCTCATCAGCCAGGCTATCTTGAATCCAGTGGCAAAGTGTGCAAGGGACCCACATCTGGGCATACCCTGCCTACTTAGGGGAAACAAAGCGATACCAAAGGGGATGATGGACGGAGCGTTTGATCAAATCAAACACTCAACCCCAGTCAACTGATCTGGGTTTAGTTCATCATCATTCTTTAGCTCACTCCACCACCCCAGTTCAGACATGCTCATATGCAAATCAGTCTGACCCTGTACCTCATGGGAACAATCCAGCCCGAACTGACAAGCATTGTCTTCCCTGGACTGGAAACAAGCATCCTGGGACCGGTTTCTAGTTCATAACCCTCATCAGCCAGGTTTTCTTGAATCCAGCGGCAGAGTGAGCAAGGGACCCACGTCTGGGCATACCCTGCCAACTTAGGCTGAACAAAGCGATACCAAAGGGGATGATGGATGGAGCTTTTGAGCAATTCAAACATTCTCCCCCAGTCAACTGATCTGGGTTTAATTCATCATCATTCTTTAGCTCACTCCACCAACCTAGTTCAGACATGGCCATATGTAAATCAGTCTGACCCTGTGCCTCATGGGAACAGTCCAGCCCGAACTGCCAAGCCATGTCTTACCTGTACTGGAAACAAGCATCCTGGGACCGGTTTCGGGTTCATAACCCTCATCAGCCAGGCTATCTTGAATCCAGTGGCAATGTGAGCAAGGGACCCACATCTGGGCATACCTTGCCAACTTAGGGCGAACTAAGCGATACCAAAGGGGATGATGGATGGAGAGTTTGAGCAAATCAAACACTCAACCCCAGTCAACTGATCTGGGTTTAATTCATCATCATTCTTTAGCTCACTCCACCACCCCAGTTCAGACATGGCCACATGGAAATCAGTCTGACCCTGTACCTCATGGGAACAGTCCAGCCCGAACTGCCAAGCCAAGTCTTCCCTGGAGCGGAAACAAGCATCCTGGGACCGGTTTCGGGGTCATAACCCTCATCAGCCAGGCTATCTTTAATCCAGTGGCAAAGTGAGCAAGGGACCCACGTCTGGGTATTACCTGCCAACTTAGGGCGAACAAAGCGATGCCAAAGGGGATGATGGATGGAGCGTTTGAGCAAATCAGACACTCACCCCCAGTCAACTGATCTGGGTTTAATTCATCATCATTCCTTAGCTCACTCAACCGCCCCAGTTCAGACATGGCCATATGCAAATCAGTCTGACCCTGTGCCTCATGGGAACAGTCCAGCCCGAACTGCCAAGCCATGTCTTCCCTGGAACGGAAGCAAGCATCCTGGGACCGGTTTCTTGTTCATAACCCTCAACAGCCAGGCTATCTTGAATCCAGTGGCAAAGTGAGCAAGGGACCCACGTCTGGGCATACCCTGCCAACTTAGGGAGAACAAAGTGATAACAAAGGGGATGATGGACGGAGCGTTTGAGAAAATCAAACACTTACCCCCAGTCAACTGATCTGGGTTTAATTCATCATCATTCTTTAGCTCACTCTACCAACCTTGTTCAGACATGGCCATATGCAAATCAGTCTGACCCTGTGCCTCATGGGAACAGTCCAGCCCGAACTGCCAAGCCATGTCTTCCCTGGAACGAAAGCAAGCATCCTGGGACCGGTTTCGGGTTCATAACCCTCATCAGCCAGGCTATCTTGATTCCAGTGGCCAAGTGAGCAAGGGACACACATCTGGGCATACACTGCCAACTTAGAGCGAACAAAGCGATACCAAAGGGGATGAAGGACGGAGCGTTTGAGCAAATCAAACACTCACCCCCAGTCAACTGATCTGGGTTTATTTCATCATCATTCTTTAGCTCACTCCACCACCCCAGTTCAGACATGGCCATATGCAAATCAGTCTGACACTGTGGCTCATGGGAACAGTCCAGCCCTAACTGCCAAGCCACGTTTTCCCAGGACCGGAAACAATCATCCTGGGACCAGTTTCGGGTTCATAACCCTCATCAGCCAGGCTATCTTGTATACAGTGGCAAAGTGAGCAAGGGACCCACGTCTGGGTATACCCTGCCAACTTAGGGCGAACAAAGCGATACCAAAGGGGATGATGGCCGGAGCATTTGAGCAAATCAAACACTCTCCCCAGTCAACTGATCTGGGTTTAATTCATCATCATTCTTTAGCTCACTCCACCAACCTTGTATAGACATGGCCATATGCAAATCAGTCTGACACTGTGCCTCATGGGAACATTCCAGCCGGAACTGCCAAGCCATGTCTTACCTGGACCGGAAACAAGCATCCTGGGACTGGTTTCAGGTTCATAACCCATATCAGCCAGGCTATCTTGAATCCAGTGACAAAGTGAGCAATGGACCCACGTCTGGGCATGCCTTGTCAACTTAGGGCGAGCAAAGCGATACCAAAGGGGATGCGGACTGCGCGTTTGAGCAAATCAAACACTCACCCTCAGTCAACTGATATGGATTTAGTTCATCATCATTCTTTAGCTCACTCCACCACCCTGGTTCAGACATGGCCACATGCATATCAGTCTGACCCTGTACCTCATGGCAACAGTCCAGCCCGAATTGCAAAGCCTTGTCTTCCCTGGACCGGAAACAAGTATCCTGGAACGTGTTTTGGGTTCATAACCCTCATCAGCCAGGCTCTCTTGAATCCAGTGGCAAAGTTGGCAAGGGACCCACGTCTGGGCATACCCTGCCAAATTAGGGCGAACAAAGCGATACCAAAGGGGATGGTGGACGGAGCGTTTGAGCAAATCAATCACTCACCTCCAGTCAACTGATCTGGGTTTAATTCATCATCATTCTTTAGCTCACTCCACCACCCCAGTTCAGACATGGCCATATCCAAATCAGTCTGACCCTGTACCTCATAGGAACAATCCAGCCCAAACTGCTAAGCATTGTCTTCCCTGGAGTGGAAACAAGCATCCTGGGACCGGTTTATAGTTCATAACCCTCATCAGCCAGGCTATCTTGAATCCAGTGGCAAAGTGTGCAAGGGACCCACATCTGGGCATACCCTGCCTACTTAGGGGAAACAAAGCGATACCAAAGGGGAGGATGGACGGAGCGTTTGATCAAATCAAACACTCAACCACAGTCAACTGATCTGGGTTTAGTTCATCATCTTTCTTTAGCTCACTCCACCACCCCACTTCAGACATGGCCATATGCAAATCAGTCTGACCCTGTACCCCATGGGAACAGTCCAGCCCAAACTGCCAAGCCATGTCTTCCCTGGACTGGAAGCAAGCATCCTGGGACTGGTTTTGGGTTCATTACCCTCATCAGTCAGGCTCTCTTGAATCCCATGGTAAAATGAGCAAGGGACCCACATCTGGGCATACCCTGCCTACTTAGGGGAAACAAAGCGATACCAAATGGGATGACGGATGGAGCGTTTGAGCAAATCAAACACTCACCCCCAGTCAACTGATCTGGGTTTAATTCATCATAATTCTTTAGCTCACTCCACCACCCCAGTTCAGACATGTCCATATGCAAATCAGTCTGACAATGTGCCTCATGGGAACAGTCCAGCCCGAACTGCCAAGCCATGTCTTCCCTGGACCGGAAAAAAGCATCCTGGGACCGGGTTCGGGTTCATAACCCTCATCAGCCAGGCTATCTTGAATCCAGTGGCAAAGTGAGCAAGGGACCCATGTCTGGGCATACCCTGCCAACTTAGGGCGAACAAAGGAATACCAAAGGGGATGATGGATGGAGCGTTTGAGCAAATCAAACACTCACCCCCAGTCAACTGATCTGGGTTTAATGAATCATAATTCTTTATCTCACTCCACCACGCCAGTTCAGGCATGGCCATATGCAAATCAGTCTGACCCTGTGCCTCATGAAAACAGTCCAGCCCGAACTGCCAATCCATGTCTTCCCTGGACCGGAAGCAAGCATCCTGGGACCGGTTTCGGGTTCATAACCCTCATCAGCCAGGCTATCTTGAATCCAGTGGCAAAGTGAGCAAGGGACACACGTCTGGGCATACACTGCCAACTTAGGGAGAAAAAAGCAATACCAAAGTGGATGATGGACGGAGCGTTTGAGCAAATCAAAAACTAACCCCCAGTCAACTGACCTGGGTTTAATTCATCATCATTTTTTAGCTCACTCCACCATCCCAGTTCAGATATCGCCATTTGCAAATCAGTCTGACCCTGTGACTCATGGGAACAGTCCAACCCGATCTGCCAAGCCATGTCTTCTCTGGACAGGAATCAAGCATCCTGGGACCGGTTTCGGGTTCATAACCCTCATCAGCCAGGCTATCTTGAATCCAGTGGCAAAGTGTGCAAGGGACCCACATCTGGGCATACCCTGCCTACTTAGGGGAAACAAAGCTATACCAAACGGGATGATGGACGGAGCGTTTGATCAAATCAAACACTCAACCCCAGTCAACTGATCTGGGTTTAGTTCATCATCATTCTTTAGCTCACTCCACCACCCCAGTTCAGACATGCTCATATGCAAATCAGTCTGACCCTGTACCTCATGGGAACAATCCAGCCCGAACTGACAAGCATTGTCTTCCCTGGACTGGAAACAAGCATCCTGGGACCGGTTTCTAGTTCATAACCCTCATCAGCCAGGTTTTCTTGAATCCAGTGGCAGAGTGAGCAAGGGACCCACGTCTGGGCATTCCCTGCCAACTTAGGCCGAACAAAGCGATACCAAAGGGGATGATGGATGGAGCTTTTGAGCAATTCAAACATTCTCCCCCAGTCAACTGATCTGGGTTTAATTCATCATCATTCTTTAGCTCACTCCACCAACCTAGTTCAGACATGGCCATATGTAAATCAGTCTGACCCTGTGCCTCATGGGAACAGTCCAGCCCGAACTGCCAAGCCATGTCTTACCTGTACTGGAAACAAGCATCCTGGGACCGGTTTCGGGTTCATAACCCTCATCAGCCAGGCTATCTTGAATCCAGTGGCAATGTGAGCAAGGGACCCACATCTGGGCATACCTTGCCAACTTAGGGCGAACTAAGCGATACCAAAGGGGATGATGGATGGAGCGTTTGAGCAAATCAGACACTCACCCCCAGTCAACTGATCTGGGTTTAATTCATCATCATTAGTTAGCTCACTCAACCGCCCCAGTTCAGACATGGCCATATGCAAATCAGTCTGACCCTGTGCCTCATGGGAACAGTCCAGCCCGAACTGCCAAGCCATGTCTTCCCTGGAACGGAAGCAAGCATCCTGGGACCGGTTTCTTGTTCATAACCCTCAACAGCCAGGCTATCTTGAATCCAGTGGCAAAGTGAGCAAGGGACCCACGTCTGGGCATACCCTGCCAACTTAGGGAGAACAAAGTGATAACAAAGGGGATGATGGACGGAGCGTTTGAGAAAATCAAACACTTACCCCCAGTCAACTGATCTGGGTTTAATTCATCATCATTCTTTAGCTCACTCTACCAACCTTGTTCAGACATGGCCATATGCAAATCAGTCTGACCCTGTGCCTCATGGGAACAGTCCAGCCCGAACTGCCAAGCCATGTCTTCCCTGGAACGAAAGCAAGCATCCTGGGACCGGTTTCGGGTTCATAACCCTCAACAGCCAGGCTATCTTGAATCCAGTGGCAAAGTGTGCAAGGGACCCACATCTGGGCATACCCTGCCAACTTAGGGCGAACAAATCGATACCAAAGGGGATGATGGCCGGAGCATTTGAGCAAATCAAACACTCTCCCCAGTCAACTGATCTGGGTTTAATTCATCATCATTCTTTAGCTCACTCCACCAACCTTGTTCAGACATGGCCATATGCAAATCAGTCTGACACTGTGCCTCATGGGAACATTCCAGCCGGAACTGCCAAGCCATATCTTACCTGGACCGGAAACAAGCATCCTGGGACTGGTTTCAGGTTCATAACCCATATCAGCCAGGCTATCTTGAATCCAGTGACAAAGTGAGCAATGGACCCACGTCTGGGCATGCCTTGTCAACTTAGGGCGAGCAAAGCGATACCAAAGGGGATGCGGACTGCGCGTTTGAGCAAATCAAACACTCACCCTCAGTCAACTGATATGGATTTAGTTCATCATCATTCTTTAGCTCACTCCACCACCCTGGTTCAGACATGGCCACATGCATATCAGTCTGACCCTGTACCTCATGGCAACAGTCCAGCCCGAACTGCAAAGCCTTGTCTTCCCTGGACCGGAAACAAGTATCCTGGAACGTGTTTTGGGTTCATAACCCTCATCAGCCAGGCTCTCTTGAATCCAGTGGCAAAGTTGGCAAGGGACCCACGTCTGGGCATACCCTGCCAAATTAGGGCGAACAAAGCGATACCAAAGGGGATGGTGGACGGAGCGTTTGAGCAAATCAATCACTCACCTCCAGTCAACTGATCTGGGTTTAATTCATCATCATTCTTTAGCTCACTCCACCACCCCAGTTCAGACATGGCCATATCCAAATCAGTCTGACCCTGTACCTCATAGGAACAATCCAGCCCAAACTGCTAAGCATTGTCTTCCCTGGAGTGGAAACAAGCATCCTGGGACCGGTTTCTAGTTCATAACCCTCATCAGCCAGGCTATCTTGAATCCAGTGGCAAAGTGTGCAAGGGACCCACATCTGGGCATACCCTGCCTACTTAGGGGAAACAAAGCGATACCAAAGGGGAGGATGGACGGAGCGTTTGATCAAATCAAACACTCAACCACAGTCAACTGATCTGGGTTTAGTTCATCATCTTTCTTTAGCTCACTCCACCACCCCACTTCAGACTTGGCCATATGCAAATCAGTCTGACCCTGTACCTCATGGGAACAGTCCAGCCCAAACTGCCAAGCCATGTCTTCCCTGGACTGGAAGCAAGCATCCTGGGACTGGTTTTGGGTTCATTACCCTCATCAGTCAGGCTCTCTTGAATCCCATGGTAAAATGAGCAAGGGACCCACATCTGGGCATACCCTGCCTACTTAGGGGAAACAAAGCGATACCAAATGGGATGACGGACGGAGCGTTTGAGCAAATCAAACACTCACCCCCAGTCACCTGATCTGTGTTTAATTCATCATAATTCTTTAGCTCACTCCACCACCCCAGTTCAGTCATGTCCATATGCAAATCAGTCTGACAATGTGCCTCATGGGAACAGTCCAGCCCGAACTGCCAAGCCATGTCTTCCCTGGACCGGAAAAAAGCATCCTGGGACCGGGTTCGGGTTCATAACCCTCATCAGCCAGGCTATCTTGAATCCAGTGGCAAAGTGAGCAAGGGACCCATGTCTGGGCATACCCTGCCAACTTAGGGCGAACAAAGGAATACCAAAGGGGATGATGGATGGAGCGTTTGAGCAAATCAAACACTCACCCCCAGTCAACTGATCTGGGTTTAATGAATCATAATTCTTTATCTCACTCCACCACGCCAGTTCAGGCATGGCCATTTGCAAATCAGTCTGACCCTGTGACTCATGGGAACAGTCCAACCCGATCTGCCAAGCCATGTCTTCTCTGGACAGGAAGCAAGCATCCTGGGACCGGTTTCGGGTTCATAACCCTCATCAGCCAGGCTATCTTGAATCCAGTGGCAAAGTGAGCAAGGGACACACGTCTGGGCATACACTGCCAACTTAGGGAGAAAAAAGCGATACCAAAGGGGATGATGGACGGAGCGTTTGATCAAATCAAACACTCAACCCCAGTCAACTGATCTGGGTTTAGTTCATCATCATTCTTTAGCTCACTCCACCACCCCAGTTCAGACATGCTCATATGCAAATCAGTCTGACCCTGTACCTCATGGGAACAATCCAGCCCGAACTGACAAGCATTGTCTTCCCTGGACTGGAAACAAGCATCCTGGGACCGGTTTCTAGTTCATAACCCTCATCAGCCAGGTTTTCTTGAATCCAGCGGCAGAGTGAGCAAGGGACCCACGTCTGGGCATTCCCTGCCAACTTAGGCCGAACAAAGCGATACCAAAGGGGATGATGGATGGAGCTTTTGAGCAATTCAAACATTCTCCCCCAGTCAACTGATCTGGGTTTAATTCATCATCATTCTTTAGCTCACTCCACCAACCTAGTTCAGACATGGCCATATGTAAATCAGTCTGACCCTGTGCCTCATGGGAACAGTCCAGCCCGAACTGCCAAGCCATGTCTTACCTGTACTGGAAACAAGCATCCTGGGACCGGTTTCGGGTTCATAACTCTCATCAGCAAGGCTATCTTGAATCCAGTGGCAATGTGAGCAAGGGACCCACATCTGGGCATACCTTGCCAACTTAGGGCGAACTAAGCGATACCAAAGGGGATGATGGATGGAGCGTTTGAGCAAATCAAACACTCAACCCCAGTCAACTGATCTGGGTTTAATTCATCATCATTCTTTAGCTCACTCCACCACCCCAGTTCAGACATGGCCACATGGAAATCAGTCTGACCCTGTACCTCATGGGAACAGTCCAGCCCGAACTGCCAAGCCAACTCTTCCCTGGAGCGGAAACAAGCATCCTGGGACCGGTTTCGGGGTCATAACCCTCATCAGCCAGGCTATCTTGAATCCAGTGGCAAAGTGAGCAAGGGACCCACGTCTGGGCATTACCTGCCAACTTAGGGCGAACAAAGCGATGCCAAAGGGGATGATGGATGGAGCGTTTGAGCAAATCAGACACTCACCCCCAGTCAACTGATCTGGGTTTAATTCATCATCATTCCTTAGCTCACTCAACCGCCCCAGTTCAGACATGGCCATATGCAAATCAGTCTGACCCTGTGCCTCATGGGAACAGTCCAGCCCGAACTGCCAAGCCATGTCTTCCCTGGAACGGAAGCAAGCATCCTGGGACCGGTTTCTTGTTCATAACCCTCAACAGCCAGGCTATCTTGAATCCAGTGGCAAAGTGAGCAAGGGACCCACGTCTGGGCATACCCTGCCAACTTAGGGAGAACAAAGTGATAACAAAGGGGATGATGGACGGAGCGTTTGAGAAAATCAAACACTTACCCCCAGTCAACTGATCTGGGTTTAATTCATCATCATTCTTTAGCTCACTCTACCAACCTTGTTCAGACATGGCCATATGCAAATCAGTCTGACCCTGTGCCTCATGGGAACAGTCCAGCCCGAACTGCCAAGCCATGTCTTCCCTGGAACGAAAGCAAGCATCCTGGGACCGGTTTCGGGTTCATAACCCTCATCAGCCAGGCTATCTTGATTCCAGTGGCCAAGTGAGCAAGGGACACACATCTGGGCATACACTGCCAACTTAGAGCGAACAAAGCGATACCAAAGGGGATGAAGGACGGAGCGTTTGAGCAAATCAAACACTCACCCCCAGTCAACTGATCTGGGTTTATTTCATCATCATTCTTTAGCTCACTCCACCACCCCAGTTCGGACATGGCCATATGCAAATCAGTCTGACACTGTGGCTCATGGGAACAGTCCAGCCCTAACTGCCAAGCCACGTTTTCCCAGGACCGGAAACAATCATCCTGGGACCAGTTTCGGGTTCATAACCCTCATCAGCCAGGCTATCTTGTATACAGTGGCAAAGTGAGCAAGGGACCCACGTCTGGGTATACCCTGCCAACTTAGGGCGAACAAAGCGATACCAAAGGGGATGATGGCTGGAGCATTTGAGCAAATCAAACACTCTCCCCAGTCAACTGATATGGATTTAGTTCATCATCATTCTTTAGCTCACTCCACCAACCTTGTTCAGACATGGCCATATGCAAATCAGTCTGACACTGTGCCTCATGGGAACATTCCAGCCGGAACTGCCAAGCCATGTCTTACCTGGACCGGAAACAAGCATCCTGGGACTGGTTTCAGGTTCATAACCCATATCAGCCAGGCTATCTTGAATCCAGTGACAAAGTGAGCAATAAACCCACGTCTGGGCATGCCTTGTCAACTTAGGGCGAGCAAAGCAATACCAAAGGGGATGCGGACTGCGCGTTTGAGCAAATCAAACACTCACCCTCAGTCAACTGATATGGATTTAGTTCATCATCATTCTTTAGCTCACTCCACCACCCTGGTTCAGACATGGCCACATGCATATCAGTCTGACCCTGTACCTCATGGCAACAGTCCAGCCCGAACTGCAAAGCCTTGTCTTCCCTGGACCGGAAACAAGTATCCTGGAACGTGTTTCGGGTTCATAACCCTCATCAGCCAGGCTCTCTTGAATCCAGTGGCAAAGTTGGCAAGGGACCCACGTCTGGGCATACCCTGCCAACTTAGGGCAAAGAAAGCGATACCAAAGGGGATGATGGACGGAGCGTTTGCGCAAATCAAACACTCAACCCCGGTCAACTGATCTGGGTTTAATTCATCATCATTCTTTAGCTCACTCCACCAACCTAGTTCAGACATGGCCATACGCAAGTCAGTCTGACCCTGTGCCTCATGGGAACAGTCCAGCCCAAACTGCCAAGCCATGTCTTCCCTGGAACGGAAGCAAGCATCCTGGGAACGGTTTCATGTTCATAACCCTCATCAGCCAGGCTATCTTGAATCCAGTGGCAAAGTGAGCAAGGGACCCACGTCTGGGCATACCCTGCCAAATTAGGGTGAGCAAAGCGATACCAAATGGGATGGTGGAAGGAGCGTTTGAGCAAATCAATCACTCACCCCCAGTCAACTGATCTGGGTTTAATTCATCATCATTCTTTAGCTCACTCCACCACCCCACTTCAGATATGGCCATATGCAAATCAGTCTGACCCTGTGACTCATGGAAACAGTCCAGCCTGAACTGCCAAGCATTGTCTTCCCTGGACTGGAAACAAGCATCCTGGGACCGGTTTCTAGTTCATAACCCTTTATCAGCCAGGCTCTCTTGAATCCAGCGGCAAAGTGAGCAAGGGACCCACATCTGGGCATACCTTGCCAACTTAGGGCAGACAAAGCTATACCAAAGAGGATGATGGACGGAGCGTTTGAGCAAATCAAACACTCACCCCCAGTCAACTGATCTGGGTTTAATTCATCATCATTCTTTAGCTCACTCCACCACCCCAGTTCAGACATGGGCACATGCAAATCAGTCTGACCCTGTACCTCATGGGAACAGTCCAGCCCAAACTGCCAAGCCATGTCTTCCCTGGACTGGAAGCAAGCATCCTGGGACTGGTTTTGGGTTCATTACCTTCATCAGTCAGCCTCTCTTGAATCCCATGGCAAAGTGAGCAAGGGACCCACGTCTGTGTATACCCTGCCACCTTAGGGTGAACAAAGCGATACCAAAGGGGATGACGGATGGAGCGTTTGAGCAAATCAAACACTCACCCCCAGTAACTGATCTGGGTTTAATTCATCATCATTCTTTAGCTCACTCCACCACCCCAGTTCAGACATGGCCATATGCAAATCAGTCTGACCCTGTGCCTCATGGAAACAGTCCAGCCCGAACTGCCAAGCCAAGTCTTCCCTGGACCGGAAACAAGCATCCTGAGACCGGTTTCGGGTTCATAACCCTCATCAGCCAGGCTATCTTGAAACCAGTGGCAAAGTGAGCAAGGGACCCACGTCTGGGCAACCCTGCCAACTTAGGGCGAACAAAGCAATACCAAAGGGGATGATGGACGCAGAGTTTGAGCAAATCAAACACTCACCCCCAGTCAACTGATCTGGGTTTAATTCATCATCATTCTTTAGCTCACTCCACCGCCCCAGTTCAGACATTGCCATATGCAAATCAGTATGACCCTGTGCCTCATGGGAACAGTCCAGCCAGAAATGCCTATCCATGTCTTCCCTGGACAGGATCCAAGCATCCTGGGACTGGTTTCGGCTTCATAACCCTCATCAGCCGGGCTATCTTGAATCCAGTGGCAAAGTGAGCAAGGGCCCACGTCTGGGCTTACCCTGCCAACTTAGGGCGAACAAAGCGATACCAAAGGGGATGATGGATGCAGAGTTTGAGCAAATCAAACACTCAACCCCAGTCAACTGATCTGGGTTTAATTCATCATCATTTTTTAGCTCACTCCACCACCCCAGTTCAGACATGGCCATATGCAAATCGGTCTGACCCTGTGCCTCATGGGAACAGTCCAGCCCGAACTGCCAAGACATGTCTTCCCTGGACCGGAAAAATCATCCTGGGACTGGGTTCGGGTTCATAACCCTCATCAGCCAGGCTATCTTGAATCCAGTGGCAAAGTGAGCAAGGAACCCACGTCTGGGCGTTACCTGCAAACTTAATCAATCAATCAATCAAAGACATTTATAGAGCGCACTACTTACCCGTAGGGTCTCAAGGCGCTGGGGGAAGGGGGGTGCCGTTACTGCTCGAACAGCCAGGTCTTCAGCTTCTTCCTGAAGGAGAGGTGGTCTTGGGTCAGGCGCAGGTCGGACGGGAGGGAGTTCCAGGTCTTGGCGGCCAGGTAGGAGAAGGATCTTCCTCCTGTAGTCGCTCTTCGGATGCGGGGGACGGCGGCAAGGGCGTGGTTGGCTGATCGGAGGTGGCGTTTGGGAGCGTAGAAGTTGATTCTGCTGTTGAGGTAGCTCGGGCCTTGGTCGTGTAGGGCTTTGTGTGCGTGGGTGAGGAGGCGGAAGGTGATTCTTTTGTTGACGGGGAGCCAGTGAAGGTCTCTCAGATGTCCGGAGATGTGGCTGGTTCGTGGTATGTCGAGGATGAGTCTGGCTGAGGCGTTATGGATCCGCTGGAGTCTCTTCTGGAGCTTGGCGGTGGTACCGGCGTAGAGGGCGTTGCCGTAGTCCAGTCGGCTAGTGACGAGGGCCTGGGTGACGGTCTTCCTGGTCTCAGTGGGGATCAACCAGAAGATCTTCCGTAGCATGCGTAGGATGTTGAAGCACGCCGAGGAGACGTTGTTGACTTGCCTGGTCATGGAGAGGGAGGAGTCCAAGATGAAGCCCAGGTTGCGTGCATGGTCTGTTGGGTTGGGTGCGGTGCCCAGGGCGGGAGGCCACCAGGAGTCGTCCCAGGCGGAGGGTGAAGAGCCCAGGATGAGGACCTCCGTCTTGTCCGAGTTCAGTTTCAGGCGGCTGGTCGTCATCCACTCGGCTACCTCTTTCATCCCTTCGTGCAGGTTAGCTCTGGCGGCGGCGGGGTCGTTGGTCAGGGAGAGGATCAGCTGGGTGTCGTCGGCGTAGGAGATTATGTTGAGGTTGTGTTGGCGTGCGATGGCCGCGAGGGGGCTCATGTAGACGTTGAAGAGGGTGGGGCTCAGTGAGGATCCTTGAGGGACGCCGCAGATGACTTCGGTGGCCTCTGACTTGTACGGTGGTAGGCGGACTCTCTGTGTTCTTCCGACGAGGAAGGAGATGATCCATTCCAGCGCCTTGTCCAGGATACCGACGTTGCTGAGGCGCTGTACTAGGGTGCGGTGGCAGACAGTGTCGAATGCCGCGGAGAGGTCTAGGAGGATGAGGGCCGCTGTTTCTCCGTTGTCCATCAGGGCTCGGATGTCATCGGTGGCGGCGATGAGGGCGGTCTCGGTGCTGTGATTGGCTCGGAAGCCGGACTGTGAGGGGTCGAGGGATCCATTCGTCTCGAGGAAGGCGGCCATCTGCTTGTTGACGGTCTTCTCGATGACTTTGGCAGGAAATGGGAGGAGCGAGATGGGGCGGTAATTCTTGAGTTCGGTAGGGTCCGCAGTGGGTTTCTTGAGTAGAGCGCTGAGTTCGGCGTGCTTCCAGCTCTCAGGCAAGGTGGCGGTGTCGAAGGATGTGTTGATGATGTCTCGCAGGTGGGGTGCGATGACAGCGTCGGCCTTGTTGAAGACGTGGTGAGGGCAGGGGTCGGTCGGTGATCCGGAGTGGATGGAGTTCATCGTGCGGATGGTGTCTTCGGTGCTGATCGGGGTCCAGGCGTGGAGGGTGGTGGTGGGGGGTGGTTGTTCGGTCTTGGTGTGCGTTGGTTGGTTGTTGAAGCTGTTGTGTATGTCCGCGATCTTGTTGTGGAAGTATGAAGCGAGGGAGTTGCAGAGGTCTTGCAATGGGGTGATGTCGTTGTTTCCTGCGCTGGGGTTGGATAGCTCTTTCACGATGTTGAAGAGTTCCTTGCAGTTGTGTGCGTTGTTGTCCAGCCGGTCCTTGAATGCAGTTTTCTTGGCGGCGCGGATCAGCTGGTGGTGCTTCCGGGTGGCCAGCTTGAAGGTGGTCCTGTTGTCCGGTGTAGGTTCCCTTCTCCAGACTTTCTCGAGGGCTCGGCAGTTCTTCTTGGAGCTCTTGAGTTCGTCGGTGAACCACGGGGCTTTCTTGCTGCCGGGTCTGCTGGGCGGGGTCCTCAGCGGGGCGAGTTCGTCCGCGCAGATGCTGATCCACTTCGTGAGGTTGTCGGCGGCCTGGCTTAGGGCTTAGGGCGAACAAAGCGATGCCAAAGGGGATGATGTATAGAGCGTTTGCGCAAATCAAACACTCACCCCCAGTCAACTGATCTGGGTTTAATTCATCATCATTCTTTAGCTCACTCAACCACCCCAGTTCAGATATGGCCATATGCAAATCAGTCTGACACTGTGCCTCATGGGAACAGTCCAGCCCGAACTGCCAAGCCAAGTCTTCCCTGGATCGGAAACAAGCATCCTGGGACCGGTTTCGGGTTCATAACCCTCATCAGCCAGGCTATCTTGAAACCAGTGGCAAAGTGAGCAAGGGACCCACGTCTGGGCATACCCTGCCAACTTAGGGCAAACAAAGCGATACCAAAGGGGATGATGGACGCAGAGTTTGAGCAAATCAAACACTCTGCCCCAGTCAACTGATCTGGGTTTAATTCATCATCATTGTTTAGCTCACTCCACCACCCCAGTTCAGACATGGCCATATGCAAATCGGTCTGACCCTGTGCCTCATGGGAACAGTCCAGCCCGAACTGCCAAGCCATCTCTTCCCTGGACCGGAAAAATCATCCTGGGACCGGGTTTGGGTTCATAACCCTCATCAGCCAGGCTATCTTGAATCCAGTGGCAAAGGGAGCAAGGGACCCACATCTGGGCATACCCTGCCAAATTAGGGTGAACAAAGAAATACCAAAGGGGATGATGGATGGAGCTTTGAGCAAATCAAACACTCACCCCCAGTCAACTGATCTGGGTTTAATTCATCATAATTCTTTATCTCACTCCACCACGCCAGTTCAGACATGGCCACATGCAAATCGGTCTGACCCTGTGCCTCATGGGAACAGTCCAGCCAGATCTTCCAAACCATGTCTTCCCTGGACCGGAAGCAAGCATCCTGGGACCGGTTTCGGGTTCATTACCTTCCTGAGCCAGGCTCTCTTGAATCCATTGGCAAATTGAGCAAGGGACCCACGTCTGGGCATACCCTGCCAACTTAGGACGAACAAAGCGATACCAAAGGGGATGATGGACGGAGCATTTGAGCAAATCAAACACTCACCCCCAGTCAACTTATCTGGGTTTAATTCATCATAATTCTTTAGCTCACTCCACCACCCCGGTTCAGACATGGTCATTTGCAAATCAGTCTGACCCTGTGCCTCATGGGAACAGTCCAGCCCGAACTGCCAAGCCATGTCTTCCCTGAACCGGAAGCAAGCATCCTGGGAGTGGTTTCAGGTTCATAACCCTCATCAGCCTGGCTATCTTGAATCCAGTGGCAAAGTGAGCAAGGTACCCACGTCTGGGCATACCCTGCCAAATTAGGGTGAACAAAGCGATACCAAATGGGATGGTGGACGGAGCGTTTGAGCAAATGAATCACTCACCCCCAAGTCAACTGATCTGGGTTTAATTCATCATCATTCTTTAGCTCACTCCACCACCCCACTTCAGATATGGCCATATGCAAATCAGTCTGACCCTGTGACTCATGGGAACAGTCCAGCCCGAACTGCTAAGCCATGTCTTCTCTGGACCGGAATCAAGCATCCTGGGACCGGTTTCGGGTTCATAACCCTCATCAGCCAGGCTATCTTGAAACCAGTGGCAAAGTGAGCAAAGGACCCACGTCTGGGCATACCCTGCCAACTTATGGCGAACAAAGTGATACCAAAGGGGATGATGGACGCAGTGTTTGAGCAAATCAAACACTCACCCCCAGTCAACTGATCTGGGTTTAATTCATCATCATTCTTTAGCTCACTCCAAAACCCCAGTTCAGACATGGCCATATGCAAATCAGTATGACCCTGTGCCTCATGTGAACAGTCCAGTCAGAAATGCTAAGCCATGTCTTCCCTGGACCGGAACCAAGCAACCTGGGACTGGGTTCGGGTTCATCACCCTCATCAGCCGGGCTATCTTGGTTCCAGTGGCAAAGTGAGCAAGGGCCCACGTCTGGGCATACCCTGCCAACTTAGGGTGAACAAAGCAATACCAAAGGGGATGATGGACGCAGAGTTTGAGCAAATCAAACACTCAACCCCAGTCAACTGATCTGGGTTTAATTCATCATCATTCTTTAGCTCACTCCACCACCCCAGTTCAGACATGGCCATATGCAAATCGGTCTGACCCTGTGCCTCATGGGAACAGTCCAGACTGAACTGTCAAGCCATGTCTTCCCTGGACCGGAAAAATCATCCTGGGACCGGGTTCGGGTTCCTAACCCTCATCAGCCAGGCTATCTTGAATCCAGTGGCAAGTGAGCAAGGGACCCACGTCTGGGCATACCCTGCCAACTTAGGGCGAACAAAGAAATACCAAAGGGGATGATGGATGGAGCGTTTGAGCAAATCACACACTCACCCCCAGTCAACTGATCTGGGTTTAATTCATCATAATTCTTTATCTCACTCTACCACGCCAGTTCTGACATGGCCGTACGCAAATCAGTCTGACCCTGTGCCTCATGGGAACAGTCCAGCCCGATCTGCCAAGCCATGTCTTCCCTGGAGCGGAAGCAAGCATCCTGGGACCGGTTTCGGGTTCATTACCCTCCTGAGCCAGGCTCTCTTGAATCCATTGGCAAAGTGAGCAAGGGACACACGTCTGGGCATACACTGACAACTTAGGGCGAACAAAGCGATACCAAAGGGGATGATGGACGGAGCGTTTGAGCAAATCAAACACTCACCTCCAGTCAACTGATCTGTGTTTAATTCATCATCATTCTTTAGCTCACTCCACCACCCTAGTTCAGACATGGCCATATGCAAATCAGTCTGACCCTGTGCCTCATGGGAACAATCCAGCCCGAACTGCCAAGCCATGTCTTCCCTGGACCGGAAAAATCATCCTGGGACCGGGTTTGGGTTCATAACCCTCATCAGCCAGGCTATCTTGAATCCAGTGGCAAAGTGAGCAAGGAACCCACGTCTGGGCGTTACCTGCAAACTTAGGGCGAACAAATCGATGCCAAAGGGGATGATGTATAGAGCGTTTGCGCAAATCAAACACTCACCCCCAGTCAACTGATCTGGGTTTAATTCATCATCATTCTTTAGCTCACTCAACCATCCCAGTTCAGACATGGCCATATGCAAATCAGTCTGACACTGTGCCTCATGGGAACAGTCCAGCCCGAACTGCCAAGCCAAGTCTTCCCTGGATCAGAAACAAGCATTCTGGGACCAGTTTCGGGTTCATAACCCTCATCAGCCAGGCTATCTTGAAACCAGTGGCAAAGTGAGCAAGGGATCCACGTCTGGGCATACCCTGCCAACTTAGGGCAAACAAAGCGATACCAAAGGGGATGATGGACGCAGAGTTTGAGCAAATCAAACACTCTGCCCCAGTCAACTGATCTGGGTTTAATTCATCATCATTCTATAGCTCACTCCACCACCCCAGTTCAGACATGGCCATATGCAAATCAATATGACCCTGTGCCTCATGGGAACATTCCAGCCAGAAATTCCAAGCCATGTCTTCCCTGGACAGGAACCAAGAATCCTGGGACTCGTTTCGGGTTCATAACCCTCATCAGCCGGGCTATCTTGATTCCAGTGGGAAAGTGAGCAAGGGCCCATGTCTGGGCATACCCTGCCAACTTAGGGTGAACAAAGCGATACCAAAGGGGATAATGGACGCAGAGTTTGAGCAAATCAAACACTCAACCCCAGTCAACTGATCTGGGTTTAATTCATCATCATTCTTTAGCTCACTCCACCACCCCAGTTCAGACATGGCCATATGCAAATCGGTCTGACCCTGTGCCTCATGGGAACAGTCCAGCCCGAACTGCCAAGCCATCTCTTCCCTGGACCGGAAAAATCATCCTGGGACCGTGTTCGGGTTCATAACCTGTATCAGCCAGGCTATCTTGAATCCAGTGGCAAAGGGAGCAAGGGACCCACGTCTGGGCATACCGTGCCAACTTAGGGTGAACAAAGAAATACCAAAGGGGATGATGGATGGAGCTTTGAGCAAATCAAACACTCACCCCCAGTCAACTTATCTGGGTTTAATTCATCATCATTCTTTAGCTCACTCCACCACCCCGGTTCAGACATGGCCATTTGCAAATCAGTCTGACCCTGTGCCTCATGGGAACAATCCAGCCCGGACTGCCAAGCCATGTCTTCCCTGAACCGGAAGCAAGCATCCTGGGACCGGTTTCAGGTTCATAATCCTCATCAGCCTGGCTATCTTGAATCCAGTGGCAAAGTGAGCAAGGTACCCACGTCTGGGCATACCCTGCCAAATTAGGGTAAAGAAAGCGATACCAAATGGGATGGTGGACGGAGCGTTTGAGCAAATCAATCACTCACCCCAGTCAACTGATCTGGGTTTAATTCATCATCATTCTTTAGCTCACTCCACCACCCCAGTTCAGACATGGCCATATGCAAATCAGTATGGCCCTGTGCCTCATGGGAACAGTCCAGTCAGAAATGCTAAGCCATGTCTTCCCTGGACCGGAAGCAAGCATCCTGGGACCGGTTTCATGTTCATAACCCTCATCAGCCAGGCTATCTTGAATCCAGTGGCAAAGTGAGCAAGGGACCCACGTCTGGGCATACCCTGCCAAATTAGGGTGAACAAAGCGATACCAAATGGGATGGTGGAAGGAGCGTTTGAGCAAATCAATCACTCACCCCCAGTTAACTGATCTGGGTTTAATTCATCATCATTGTTTAGCTCACTCCACCACCCCACTTCAGATATGGCCATATGCAAATCAGTCTGACCCTGTGACTCATGGAAACAGTCCAGCCCGAACTGCCAAGCCATGTCTTCTCTGGACCGGAATCAAGCATCCTGGGACCGGTTTCGGGTTCATATCCCTCATCAGCCAGGCTCTCTTGAATCCAGTGGCAAAGTGAGCAAGGGACCCATGTCTGGGCATACCCGGCCAACTTAGGGCAAACAAAGCGATACCAAAGGGGATGATGGACGGAGCGTTTGAGCAAATCAAACACTCACCCCCAGTCAACTGATCTGGGTTTAATTCATCATCATTCTTTAGCTCACTCCAAAACCCCAGTTCAGACATGGCCATATGCAAATCAGTATGACCCTGTGCCTCATGGGAACAGTCCAGTCAGAAATGCTAAGCCATGTCTTCCCTGGACCGGAACCAAGCAACCTGGGACTGGGTTCGGGTTCATCACCCTCATCAGCCGGGCTATCTTGGTTCCAGTGGCAAAGTGAGCAAGGGCCCACGTCTGGGCATACCCTGCCAACTTAGGGTGAACAAAGCAATACCAAAGGGGATGATGGACGCAGAGTTTGAGCAAATCAAACACTCAACCCCAGTCAACTGATCTGGGTTTAATTCATCATCATTCTTTAGCTCACTCCACCACCCCAGTTCAGACATGGCCATATGCAAATCGGTCTGACCCTGTGCCTCATGGGAACAGTCCAGACTGAACTGTCAAGCCATGTCTTCCCTGGACCGGAAAAATCATCCTGGGACCGGGTTCGGGTTCCTAACCCTCATCAGCCAGGCTATCTTGAATCCAGTGGCAAGTGAGCAAGGGACCCACGTCTGGGCATACCCTGCCAACTTAGGGCGAACAAAGAAATACCAAAGGGGATGATGGATGGAGCGTTTGAGCAAATCACACACTCACCCCCTGTCAACTGATCTGGGTTTAATTCATCATAATTCTTTATCTCACTCTACCACGCCAGTTCTGACATGGCCGTACGCAAATCAGTCTGACCCTGTGCCTCATGGGAACAGTCCAGCCCGATCTGCCAAGCCATGTCTTCCCTGGAGCGGAAGCAAGCATCCTGGGACCGGTTTCGGGTTCATTACCCTCCTGAGCCAGGCTCTCTTGAATCCATTGGCAAAGTGAGCAAGGGACACACGTCTGGGCATACACTGACAACTTAGGGCGAACAAAGCGATACCAAAGGGGATGATGGACGGCGCGTTTG
Organism: Triturus cristatus; assembly: GCF_964204655.1. NCBI lineage: Eukaryota > Metazoa > Chordata > Amphibia > Caudata > Salamandridae > Triturus > Triturus cristatus. Next base: position 1,186,522,400 of record NC_140579.1, on the reverse strand, counting down.
AGCAAATCAAACACTCACCCCCAGTCAACTGATCTGTGTTTAATTCATCATCATTCTTTAGCTCACTCCACCACCCTAGTTCAGACATGGCCATATGCAAATCAGTCTGACCCTGTGCCTCATGGGAACAATCCAGCCCGAACTGCCAAGCCATGTCTTCCCTGGACCGGAAAAATCATCCTGGGACCGGGTTTGGGTTCATAACCCTCATCAGCCAGGCTATCTTGAATCCAGTGGCAAAGTGAGCAAGGAACCCACGTCTGGGCGTTACCTGCAAACTTAGGGCGAACAAATCGATGCCAAAGGGGATGATGTATAGAGCGTTTGCGCAAATCAAACACTCACCCCCAGTCAACTGATCTGGGTTTAATTCATCATCATTCTTTAGCTCACTCAACCATCCCAGTTCAGACATGGCCATATGCAAATCAGTCTGACACTGTGCCTCATGGGAACAGTCCAGCCCGAACTGCCAAGCCAAGTCTTCCCTGGATCAGAAACAAGCATTCTGGGACCAGTTTCGGGTTCATAACCCTCATCAGCCAGGCTATCTTGAAACCAGTGGCAAAGTGAGCAAGGGATCCACGTCTGGGCATACCCTGCCAACTTAGGGCAAACAAAGCGATACCAAAGGGGATGATGGACGCAGAGTTTGAGCAAATCAAACACTCTGCCCCAGTCAACTGATCTGGGTTTAATTCATCATCATTCTATAGCTCACTCCACCACCCCAGTTCAGACATGGCCATATGCAAATCAATATGACCCTGTGCCTCATGGGAACATTCCAGCCAGAAATTCCAAGCCATGTCTTCCCTGGACAGGAACCAAGAATCCTGGGACTCGTTTCGGGTTCATAACCCTCATCAGCCGGGCTATCTTGATTCCAGTGGCAAAGTGAGCAAGGGCCCATGTCTGGGCATACCCTGCCAACTTAGGGTGAACAAAGCGATACCAAAGGGGATAATGGACGCAGAGTTTGAGCAAATCAAACACTCAACCCCAGTCAACTGATCTGGGTTTAATTCATCATCATTCTTTAGCTCACTCCACCACCCCAGTTCAGACATGGCCATATGCAAATCGGTCTGACCCTGTGCCTCATGGGAACAGTCCAGCCCGAACTGCCAAGCCATCTCTTCCCTGGACCGGAAAAATCATCCTGGGACCGTGTTCGGGTTCATAACCTGTATCAGCCAGGCTATCTTGAATCCAGTGGCAAAGGGAGCAAGGGACCCACGTCTGGGCATACCGTGCCAACTTAGGGTGAACAAAGAAATACCAAAGGGGATGATGGATGGAGCTTTGAGCAAATCAAACACTCACCCCCAGTCAACTTATCTGGGTTTAATTCATCATCATTCTTTAGCTCACTCCACCACCCCGGTTCAGACATGGCCATTTGCAAATCAGTCTGACCCTGTGCCTCATGGGAACAATCCAGCCCGGACTGCCAAGCCATGTCTTCCCTGAACCGGAAGCAAGCATCCTGGGACCGGTTTCAGGTTCATAATCCTCATCAGCCTGGCTATCTTGAATCCAGTGGCAAAGTGAGCAAGGTACCCACGTCTGGGCATACCCTGCCAAATTAGGGTAAAGAAAGCGATACCAAATGGGATGGTGGACGGAGCGTTTGAGCAAATCAATCACTCACCCCAGTCAACTGATCTGGGTTTAATTCATCATCATTCTTTAGCTCACTCCACCACCCCAGTTCAGACATGGCCATATGCAAATCAGTATGGCCCTGTGCCTCATGGGAACAGTCCAGTCAGAAATGCTAAGCCATGTCTTCCCTGGACCGGAAGCAAGCATCCTGGGACCGGTTTCATGTTCATAACCCTCATCAGCCAGGCTATCTTGAATCCAGTGGCAAAGTGAGCAAGGGACCCACGTCTGGGCATACCCTGCCAAATTAGGGTGAACAAAGCGATACCAAATGGGATGGTGGAAGGAGCGTTTGAGCAAATCAATCACTCACCCCCAGTTAACTGATCTGGGTTTAATTCATCATCATTGTTTAGCTCACTCCACCACCCCACTTCAGATATGGCCATATGCAAATCAGTCTGACCCTGTGACTCATGGAAACAGTCCAGCCCGAACTGCCAAGCCATGTCTTCTCTGGACCGGAATCAAGCATCCTGGGACCGGTTTCGGGTTCATATCCCTCATCAGCCAGGCTCTCTTGAATCCAGTGGCAAAGTGAGCAAGGGACCCATGTCTGGGCATACCCGGCCAACTTAGGGCAAACAAAGCGATACCAAAGGGGATGATGGACGGAGCGTTTGAGCAAATCAAACACTCACCCCCAGTCAACTGATCTGGGTTTAATTCATCATCATTCTTTAGCTCACTCCACCACCCCAGTTCAGACATGGCCATATGCAAATCAGTCTGACCCTGTGCCTCATGGGAACAGTCCAGCCCGAACTGCCAAGCCAAGTCTTCCCTGGACCTAAAACAATCATCCTGGGACCGGTTTCGGGGTCATAACCCTCATCAGCCAGGCTATCTAGAATCCAGTGGCAAAGTGAGCAAGGGACCCACGTTTGGGCGTTACCTGCCAACTTAGGGCGAGCAAAGCGATGCCAAAGGGGAGGATGGATGGATCGTTTGAGCAAATCAAACACTCACCCCCAGTCAACTGATCTGGGTTTAATTCATCATCATTCTTTAGCTCACTCAACCACCCCAGTTCAGACATGGCCATATGCAAATCAGTCTGACACTGTGCCTCATGGGACAAGTCCAGCCCGAACTGCCAAGCCAAGTCTTCCCTGTACCGGAAACAAGCATCCTGGGATCGGTTTCGGGTTCATAACCCTCATCAGTCAGGCTATCTTGAAACCAGTGGCAAAGTGAACAAGGGACCCATGTCTGGGCATACCCTGCCAACTTAGGGCAAACAAAGCGATACCAAAGGGGATGATGGACGCAGAGTTTGAGCAAATCAAACACTCACCCCCAGTCAACTGATCTGGGTTTAATTCATCATCATTCTTTAGCTCACTCCACCACCCCAGTTCAGACATAGCCATATGCAAATCAGTATGACCCTGTGCCTCATGGGAACAGTCCAGCCTGAACTGCCAAGCCATGTCTTCCCTTGACCGGAAGCAAGCTTCCTGGAACCGATTTCGGGTTCATAACCCTCATCAGCCAGGCTATCTTGAATCCAGTGGCAAAGTGAGCAAGGGACACACGTCTGGGCATACACTGACAACTTAGGGCGAACAAAGCGTAACCAAAGGGGATGATGGACGGAGCGTTTGAGCAAATCAAACACCCCCAGTCAACTGATCTGGGTTTAATTCATCATCATTCTTTAGCTCACTCCACCACCCTATTTCAGACATGGCCATATGCAAATCAGTCTGACCCTGTGCCTCATGGGAACAGTCCAGTCCGAACTGCCAAGCCACGTTTTCCCAGGACCGGAAACAATCATCCTGGGACTGGTTTTGGGTTCATAACCCTCATCAGCCAGGCTATCTTGAATTCAGTGGCAAAGTGAGCAAGGGACCTACGTCTGAGCATACCCTGCCAACTTAGGGCTAAGAAAGCGATACCAAAGGGGATGAGCGACGGAGCATTTGCGCAAATCAAACACTCAACCCCGGTCAACTGATCTGGGTTTAATTCATCATCATTGTTTAGCTCACACCACCAACCTAGTTCAGACATGGCCATACGCAAGTCAGTCTGACCCTGTGCCTCATGGGAACAGTCCAGCCCGAACTGCCAAGCCATGTCTTCCCTGGGCCGGAAGCAAGCATCCTGGGATCTGGTTTCAGGTTCATAATCCTCATCAGCCTGGCTCTCTTGAAACCAGTGGCAAAGTGAGCAAGGGACCCACGTCTGGGCATACCCTGCCAACTTAGGGCGAACAAAGTGATACCAAAGGGGATGATGGACGGAGTGTTTGAGCAAATCAAACACTCAACCCCAGTCAACTGATCTGGGTTTAATTCATCATCATTCTTTAGCTCACTGCACCACTCCAGTTCAGACATGGCCATATGCAAATCAGTCTGACCCTGTGCCTCATGGGAACAGTCCAGCCCGAACTGCCAAGCCATGTCTTCCCTGGACCGGAAGCAATCTTCCTGGGACCGGTTTCGGGTTCATAACCCTCATCAGCCAGGCTATCTTGAATCCAGTGGCAAAGTGAGCAAGGGACACACGTCTGGGCATACACTGACAACTTAGGGCGAACAAAGCGTAACCGAAGGGGATGATGGACGGAGCGTTTGAGCAAATCAAACACCCCCAGTCAACTGATCTGGGTTTAATTCATCATTTTTCTTTAGCTCACTCCACCACCCTATTTCAGACATGGCCATATGCAAATCAGTCTGACCCTGTGCCTCATGGGAACAGTCCAGTCCGAACTGCCAAGCCACGTTTTCCCAGGACCGGAAACAATCATCCTGGGACTGGTTTTGGGTTCATAACCCTCATCAGCCAGGCTATCTTGAATTCAGTGGCAAAGTGAGCAAGGGACCTACGTCTGAGCATACCCTGCCAACTTAGGGCTAAGAAAGCGATACCAAAGGGGATGAGCAACGGAGCATTTGCGCAAATCAAACACTCAACCCCGGTCAACTGATCTGGGTTTAATTCATCATCATTGTTTAGCTCACACCACCAACCTAGTTCAGACATGGCCATACGCAAGTCAGTCTGACCCTGTGCCTCATGGGAACAGTCCAGCCCGAACTGCCAAGCCATGTCTTCCCTGGGCCGGAAGCAAGCATCCTGGGATCTGGTTTCAGGTTCATAATCCTCATCAGCCTGGCTCTCTTGAAACCAGTGGCAAAGTGAGCAAGGGACCCACGTCTGGGCATACCCTGCCAACTTAGGGCGAACAAAGTGATACCAAAGGGGATGATGGACGGAGTGTTTGAGCAAATCAAACACTCACCCCCAGTCAACTGATCTGGGTTTAATTCATCATCATTCTTTAGCTCACTGCACCACTCCAGTTCAGACATGGCCATATGCAAATCAGTCTGACCCTGTGCCTCATGGGAACGGTCCAGCCCGAACTGCCAAGCCATGTCTTCCCTGGACCGGAAGCAATCTTCCTGGGACCGGTTTCGGGTTCATAACCCTCATCAGCCAGGCTATCTTGAATCCAGTGGCAAAGTGAGCAAGGGACACACGTCTGGGCATACACTGACAACTTAGGGCGAACAAAGTGATACCAAAGGGGAGGATGGACGGAGCGTTTGAGCAAATCAACTACTCACCCCCAGTCAACTGATCTGGGTTTAATTCATCATCATTCTTTAGCTCACTCAACCACCCCAGTTCAGACATGGCCATATGCAAATCATTTGGACCCTGTGCCTCATGGGAACAGTCCAGCCCGAACTGCCAAGCCACGTTTTCCCAGGACCAGAAACAATCATCGTGGGACCAGTTTCGGGTTCATAACCCTCATCAGCCAGGCTATCTTGAATACAGTGGCAAAGTGAGCAACGGACCTACGTCTGGGCATACCCTGCCAACTTAGGGCAAAGAAAGCGATACCAAAGGGGATGATGGACGGAGCATTTGCGCAAATCAAACACTCAACCCCGGTCAACTGATCTGGGTTTAATTCATCATCATTCTTTAGATCACTCCACCAACCTAGTTCAGACATGGCCATACGCAAATCAGTCTGACCCTGTGCCTCATGGGAACAGTCCAGCCCGAACTGCCAAGCCATGTCTTACCTGGGCAGGAAACTAGCATCCTGGGACCGGTTTCATGTTCGTAAACCTCATCAGCCAGGCTATCTTGAATCCAGTGGCAAAGTGAGCAAGGGACCCACGTCTGGGCTTACCCTGCCCACTTAGGGCGAACAAAGAAATACCAAAGGGGATGATCGATGGAGCATTTGAGCAAATCACACACTCACCCCCAGTCTACTGATCTGGGTTTAATTCATCATCATTCTTTAGCTCACTCCACCACCCCAGTTCAGATATGGCCATATGCAAATCAGTCTGACCCTGTGCCTCATGGGAACAGTCCAGCCCGAACTGCCAAGCCATGTCTTCCCTGGAATGGAAGCAAGCATCCTGGGACCGGATTCGGGTTCATAACCCTCATCAGCCAGGCTATCTTGAATCCAGTGGCCAAGTGAGCAAGGGACACACATCTGGGCATACACTGCCAACTTAGGGCGAATAAAGCGATACCAAAGGGGATGATGGACGGAGCGTTTGAGCAAATCAAACACTCACCCCCAGTCAACTGATCTGGGTTTAATTCATCATCATTCTTTAGCTCACTCCACCACCCCAGTTCAGAAATGGCCATATGCAAATCAGTCTGACCCTGTGCCTCATGGGAACAGCTCAGCCTGAACTACCAAGCCATTTCTTCCCTGGACCGGAAGCAAGCATCCTGGGACTGGTTTCAGGCTCATAATTCTCATCAGCCTGGCTCTCTTGAATCCAGTGGCAAAGTGAGCAAGGGACCCACGTCTGGGCGTTACCTGCCAACTTAGGGCGAACAAAGCGATGCCAAAGGGGAGGATGGATGGAGCGTTTGAGCAAATCAAACACTCACTCCCAGTCAACTGATCTGGGTTTAATTCATCATCATTCTTTAGCTCACTGCACCACTCCAGTTCAGACATGGCCATGTGCAAATCAGTCCGACCCTGTGCCTCATGGGAACAGTCCAGCCCGAACTGCCAAGCCATGTCTTCCCTGGAATGGAAGCAAGCATCCTGGGACCGGGTTCGGGTTCATAACCCTCATCAGCCAGGCTATCTTGAATCCAGTGGCCAAGTGAGCAGGGGACACACATCTGGGCATACACTGCCAACTTAGGGCGAATAAAGCGATACCAAAGGGGATGATGGACGAAGCGTTTGAGCAAATCAAACACTCACCCCCAGTCAACTTATCTGGGTTTAATTCATCATCATTCTTTAGCTCACTCCACCACCCCAGTTCAGAAATGGCCATATGCAAATCAGTCTGACCCTGTGCCTCATGGGAACAGTCCAGCCCGAACTGCCAAGCCACGTTTTCCCAGGACCGGAAACAACCATCCTGGGACCGGTTTTGGGTTCATAACCCTCATCAGCCAGGCTATCTTGAATACAGTGGCAAAGTGAGCAAGGGACCTACGTCTGGGCATACCCTGCCAACTTAGGGCAAAGAAAGCGATACCAAAGGGGATGATGGACGGATCATTTGCACAAATCAAACACTCAACCCCGGTCAACTGATCTGGGTTTAATTCATCATCATTCTTTAGCTCACTCCACCAACCTAGTTCAGACATGGCCATACGCAAATCAGTCTGACCCTGTGCCTCATGGGAACAGTCCAGCTCGAACTGCCAAGCCATGTCTTTCCTGGAACGGAAGCAAGCATCCTGGGACCGGTTTCGGGTTCATAACCCTCATCAGCTAGGCTATCTTCAATCCAGTGGCAAAGTGAGCAAGGGATCGTCGTCTGGGCATACCCTGCCAACTTAGGGCGAACAAAGAAATACCAAAGGGGATGATGGATGGAGCATTTGAGCAAATCACACACTCACCCCCATTCAACTGATCTGGGTTTAATTCATCATCATTCTTTAGCTCACTCCACCACCCCAGATCAGACATGGCCATATGCATATCGGTCTGAACCTGTGCCTCATGGGAACAGTCCAGCCCGAACTGCCAAGCCATGTCTTCCCTGGACCGGAAAAATCATCCTGGGACCGGGTTCGGGTTCATAACCCTCATCAGCCAGGCTATCTTGAATCCAGAAGCAAAGTGAGCAAGGGACCCACGTCTGGGCATACCCTGCCAACTTAGGGCGAACAAAGAAATACCAAAGGGGATGATGGATGGAGCGTTTGAGCAAATCACACACTCACCCCCAGTCAACTGATCTGGGTTTAATTCATCATAATTCTTTATCTCACTCCACACGCCAGTTCAGACATGGCCATATGCAAATCAGTCTGACCTTTTGCCTCATGGGAACAGTCCAGCCCGATCTGCCAAGCCATGTCTTCCCTGGACTGGAAGCAAGCATCCTGGGACTGGTTTCGGGTTCATAACCCTCATCAGCCGGGCTATCTTGATTCCAGTGGCAATGTGAGCAAGGGCCCACGTCTGGGCATACCCTGCCAACTTAGGGCGAACAAAGCGATACCAAAGGGGATGATGGAGGCAGAGTTTGAGCAAATCAAACACTCAACTCCAGTCAACTGATCTGGGTTTAATTCATCATCATTCTTTAGCTCACTCCACCACCCCAGTTTAGACATGGCCATATGCAAATCACTCTGACCCTGTGCCTCATGGGAACAGTCCAGCTCGAACTGCAAAGCCAAGTCTTCCCTGGACCGGAAACAATCATCCTGGGACCGGGTTCGGGGTCATAACCCTCATCAGCCAGGCTATCTTGAATCCAGTGGCAAAGTGAGCAAGGGACCCACGTCTGGGCGTTACCTGCAAACTTAGGGCGAACAAAGCAATGCCAAAGGGGATGATGTATAGAGCGTTTGCACAAATCAAACACTCACCCCCAGTCAACTGATCTGGGTTTAATTCATCATCATTCTTTAGCTCACTCAACCACTCCAGTTCAGACATGGCCATATGCAAATCAGTCTGACACTGTGCCTCATGGGAACAGTCCAGCCCGAACTGCCTAGCCAAGTCTTCCCTGGACCGGAAACAACCATCCTGGGACCGGTTTCGGGTTCATAACCCTCATCAGCCAGGCTATCTTGAAACCAGTGGCAAAGTGAGCAAGGGACCCACGTCTGGGCATACCCTGCCAACTTAGGGCAAACAAAGCGATACCAAAGGGGATGATGGACGCAGAGTTTGAGCAAATCAAACACTCTGCCCCAGTCAACTGATCTGGGTTTAATTCATCATCATTCTTTAGCTCACTCCACCACCCCAGTTCAGACATGGCCATATGCAAATCAGTATGACCCTGTGCCTCATGGGAACAGTCCAGCCAGAAATGCCGAGCCATGTCTTCCCTGGACAGGAACCAAGAATCCTGGGACTGGTTTTGGGTTCATAACCCTCATCAGCCGGGCTATCTTGATTCCAGTGGCAAAGTGAGCAAGGGCCCACGTCTGGGCATACCCTGCCAACTTAGGGCAAACAAAGCGATACCAAAGGGGATGATGGACGCAGAGTTTGAGCAAATCAAACACTCAACCCCAGTCAACTGATCTGGGTTTAATTTATCATCATTCTTTAGCTCACTCCACCACCCCAGTTCAGACATGGCCATATGCAAATCGGTCTGACCCTGTGCCTCATGGGAACAGTCCAGCCCGAACTGCCAAGCCATCTCTTCCCTGGACCGGAAAAATCATCCTGGGACCGGGTTCGGGTTCATAACCCTCATCAGCCAGGCTATCTTGAATCCAGTGGCAAAGGGAGCAAGGGACCCACGTCTGGGCATACCCTGCCAACTTAGGGTGAACAAAGAAATACCAAAGGGGATGATGGATGGAGCTTTGAGCAAATCAAACCCTCACCCCCAGTCAACTGATCTGGGTTTAATTCATCATAATTCTTTATCTCACTCCACCACGCCAGTTCAGACATGGCCATATGCAAATCAGGCTGACCCTGTGCCTCATGGGAACAGTCCAGCCCGATCTTCCAAACCATGTCTTCCCTGGACCGGAAGCAAGCATCCTGGGACCGGTTTCAGGTTCATTACCCTCCTGAGCCAGGCTCTCTTGAATCCATTGGCAAAGTGAGCAAGGGACCCACGTCTGGGCCTACCCTGCCAACCTATGATGAACAAAGCGATACCAAAGGGGATGATGGACGGAGCGTTTGAGCAAATCAAACACTCACCCCCAGTCAATTTATCTGGGTTTAATTCATCATCATTCTTTAGCTCACTCCACCACCCCGGTTCAGACATGGCCATTTGCAAATCAGTCTGACCCTGTGCCTTATGGGAACAGTCCAGCCCGAACTGCCAAGCCATGTCTTCCCTGGACCGGAAGCAAGCATTCTGGAACCGGTTTCAGGTTCATAACCCTCATCAGCCTGGCTATCTTGAATCAAGTGGCAAAGTGAGCAAGGTACCCACGTCTGGGCATACCCTGCCAACTAAGGGAGAACAAAGCGATACCAAAGGGGATGATGGACGGAGCGTTTGAGCAAATCAAACACTCACCCCCAGTCAACTGATCTGGGTTTAATTCATCATCATTCTTTAGCTCACTCAACCACCCCAGTTCAGACATGGCCATATGCAAATCAGTCTGACCCTGTGCCTCATGGGAACAGTCAAGCCCGAACTGCCAAGTCATGTCTTCTCTGGAATGGGAGCAAGCATCCTGGGACCGTTTTCGGGTTCATAGCCCTCATCAGCCAGGCTATCTTGAATCCAGTGGCCAAGTGAGCAAGGGACACACATCTGGGCATACACTGCCAACTTAGGGCGAACAAAGCGATACAAAGGGGATGATGGACGGAGCGTTTGAGCAAATCAAACACTCACCCCCAGTCAACTGATCTGGGTTTAATTCATCATCATTCTTTAGCTCACTCCACCACCCCAGTTCAGACATGGCCATATGCAAATCAGTATGACCCTGTGCCTCATGGGAACAGTCCAGTCAGAAATGCCAAGCCATGACTTCCCTGGACCGGAACCAAGCAACCTGGGACTGGGTTCGGGTTCATCACCCTCATCAGCCGGGCTATCTTGATTCCAGTGGCAAAGTGAGCAAGGGCCCACGTCTGGGCATACCCTGCCAACTTAGGGCGAACAAAGCAATACCAAAGGGGATGATGGACGCAGAGTTTGAGCAAATCAAACACTCAACCCCAGTCAACTGATCTGGGTTTAATTCATCATCATTCTTTAGCTCACTCCACCACCCCAGTTCAGACATGGCCATATGCAAATCGGTCTGACCCTGTGCCTCATGGGAACAGTCCAGCCCGAACTGTCAATCCATGTCTTCCCTGGACCGAAAAAATCATCCTGGGACCGGGTTCGGGTTCCTAACCCTCATCAGCCAGGCTATCTTGAATCCAGTGGCAAAGTGAGCAAGGGACCCACGTCTGGGCATACCCTGCCAACTTAGGGCAAACAAAGAAATACCAAAGGGGATGATGGATGGAGCGTTTGAGCAAATCACACACTCACCCCCAGTCAACTGATCTGGGTTTAATTCATCATAATTCTTTATCTCACTGCACACGCCAGTTCAGACATGGCCATATGCAAATCAGTCTGACCCTTTGCCTCATGGGAACAGTCCAGCCCGATCTGCCAAGCCAAGTCTTCCCTGGACCGGAAACAAGCATCCTGGGACCGGTTTCAGGTTCATAACCCTCATCAGCCTGGCTATCTTGAATCCAGTGGCAAAGTGAGCAAGTTACCCACGTCTGGGCATACCCTGCCAACTAAGGGAGAACAAAGCGATACCAAAGGGGATGATGGACGGAGCGTTTGAGCAAATCAAACACTCACCCCCAGTCAACTGATCTGGGTTTAATTCATCATCATTCTTTAGCTCACTCAACCACCCCAGTTCAGACATGGCCATATGCAAATCAGTCTGACCCTGTGCCTCATGGGAACAGTCAAGCCCGAACTGCCAAGTCATGTCTTCTCTGGAATGGGAGCAAGCATCCTGGGACCGTTTTCGGGTTCATAGCCCTCATCAGCCAGGCTATCTTGAATACAGTGGCAAAGTGAGCAACGGACCTACGTCTGGGCATACCCTGCCAACTTAGGGCAAAGAAAGCGATACCAAAGGGGATGATGGACGGAGCATTTGCGCAAATCAAACACTCAACCCCGGTCAACTGATCTGGGTTTAATTCATCATCATTCTTTAGATCACTCCACCAACCTAGTTCAGACATGGCCATACGCAAATCAGTCTGACCCTGTGCCTCATGGGAACAGTCCAGCCCGAACTGCCAAGCCATGTCTTACCTGGGCAGGAAACTAGCATCCTGGGACCGGTTTCATGTTCATAACCCTCATCAGCCAGGCTATCTTGAATCCAGTGGCAAAGTGAGCAAGGGACCCACGTCTGGGCTTACCCTGCCCACTTAGGGCGAACAAAGAAAAACCAAAGGGGATGATCGATGGAGCATTTGAGCAAATCACACACTCACCCCCAGTCTACTGATCTGGGTTTAATTCATCATCATTCTTTAGCTCACTCCACCACCCCAGTTCAGATATGGCCATATGCAAATCAGTCTGACCCTGTGCCTCATGGGAACAGTCCAGCCCGAACTGCCAAGCCATGTCTTCCCTGGAATGGAAGCAAGCATCCTGGGACCGGATTCGGGTTCATAACCCTCATCAGCCAGGCTATCTTGAATCCAGTGGCCAAGTGAGCAAGGGACACACATCTGGGCATACACTGCCAACTTAGGGCGAATAAAGCGATACCAAAGGGGATGATGGACGGAGCGTTTGAGCAAAGCAAACACTCACCCCCAGTCAACTGATCTGGGTTTAATTCATCATCATTCTTTAGCTCACTCCACCACCCCAGTTCAGACATGGCCATATGCAAATCAGTCTGACCCTGTGCCTCATGGGAACAGCCCAGCCTGAACTGCCAAGCCATTTCTTCCCTGGACCGGAAGCAAGCATCCTGGGACTGGTTTCAGGCTCATAATTCTCATCAGCCTGGCTCTCTTGAATCCAGTGGCAAAGTGAGCAAGGGACCCACGTCTGGGCGTTACCTGCCAACTTAGGGCGAACAAAGCGATGCCAAAGGGGAGGATGGATGGAGCGTTTGAGCAAATCAAACACTCATTCCCAGTCAACTGATCTGGGTTTAATTCATCATCATTCTTTAGCTCACTGCACCACTCCAGTTCAGACATGGCCATGTGCAAATCAGTCCGACCCTGTGCCTCATGGGAACAGTCCAGCCCGAACTGCCAAGCCATGTCTTCCCTGGAATGGAAGCAAGCATCCTGGGACCGGGTTCGGGTTCATAACCCTCATCAGCCAGGCTATCTTGAATCCAGTGGCCAAGTGAGCAGGGGACACACATCTGGGCATACACTGCCAACTTAGGGCGAATAAAGCGATACCAAAGGGGATGATGGACGGAGCGTTTGAGCAAATCAAACATTCACCCCCAGTCAACTTATCTGGGTTTAATTCATCATCATTCTTTAGCTCACTCCACCACCCCAGTTCAGAAATGGCCATATGCAAATCAGTCTGACCCTGTGCCTCATGGGAACAGTCCAGCTCGAACTGCCAAGCCATGTCTTTCCTGGAACGGAAGCAAGCATCCTGGGACCGGTTTCGGGTTCATAACCCTCATCAGCTAGGCTATCTTCAATCCAGTGGCAAAGTGAGCAAGGGATCGTCGTCTGGGCATACCCTGCCAACTTAGGGCGAACAAAGAAATACCAAAGGGGATGATGGATGGAGCATTTGAGCAAATCACACACTCACACCCAGTCAACTGATTTGGGTTTAATTCATCATAATTCTTTATCTCACTCCACCACCCGAGTTCAGACATGGCCATATGCAAATCAGTCTGACCCTGTGCCTCATGGGAACAGTCCAGTCCGAACTGCCAAGACAAGTCTACCCTGGACCGGAAACAAGCATCCTGGGACCGGTTTCGGGGTCATAACCCTCATCAGCCAGGCTATCTTAAATCCAGTGGCAAAGTGAGCAAGGGACCCACGTCTGGGCATACCCTGCCAACTTAGGGCGAACAAAGCGATACCAAAGGGGATGATGGACGCAGAGTTTGAGCAAATCAAACACTCACCCCCATTCAACTGATCTGGGTTTAATTCATCATCATTCTTTAGCTCACTCCACCACCCCAGATCAGACATGGCCATATGCAAATCGGTCTGAACCTGTGCCTCATGGGAACAGTCCAGCCCGAACTGCCAAGCCATGTCTTCCCTGGACCGGAAAAATCATCCTGGGACCGGGTTCGGGTTCATAACCCTCATCAGCCAGGCTATCTTGAATCCAGAAGCAAAGTGAGCAAGGGACCCACGTCTGGGCATACCCTGCCAACTTAGGGCGAACAAAGAAATACCAAAGGGGATGATGGATGGAGCGTTTGAGCAAATCACACACTCACCCCCAGTCAACTGATCTGGGTTTAATTCATCATAATTCTTTATCTCACTCCACACGCCAGTTCAGACATGGCCATATGCAAATCAGTCTGACCCTGTGCCTCATGGGAACAGTCCAGCTCGAACTGCAAAGCCAAGTCTTCCCTGGACCGGAAACAAGCATCCTGGGACCGGGTTCGGGGTCATAACCCTCATCTGCCAGGCTATCTTGAATCCAGTGGCAAAGTGAGCAAGGGACCCACGTCTGGGCGTTACCTGCAAACTTAGGGCGAACAAAGCGATGCCAAAGGGGATGATGTATAGAGCGTTTGCACAAATCAAACACTCACCCCCAGTCAACTGATCTGGGTTTAATTCATCATCATTCTTTAGCTCACTCCACCACCCGAGTTCAGACATGGCCATATGCAAATCAGTATGACCCTGTGCCTCATGGGAACAGTCCAGTCAGAAATGCCAAGCCATGTCTTCCCTGGACCGGAACCAAGCAACCTGGGACTGGGTTCGGGTTCATCACAATCATCAGCCGGGCTATCTTGATTCCAGTGGCAAAGTGAGCAAGGGCCCACGTCTGGGCATACCCTGCCAACTTAGGGCGAACAAAGCAATACCAAAGGGGATGATGGACGCAGAGTTTGAGCAAATCAAACACTCAACCCCAGTCAACTGATCTGGGTTTAATTCATCATCATTCTTTAGCTCACTCCACCACCCCAGTTCAGACATGGCCATATGCAAATCGGTCTGACCCTGTGCCTCATGGGAACAGTCCAGCCCGAACTGTCAATCCATGTCTTCCCTGGACCGAAAAAATCATCCTGGGACCGGGTTCGGGTTCCTAACCCTCATCAGCCAGGCTATCTTGAATCCAGTGGCAAAGTGAGCAAGGGACCCACGTCTGGGCATACCCTGCCAACTTAGGGCAAACAAAGAAATACCAAAGGGGATGATGGATGGAGCGTTTGAGCAAATCACACACTCACCCCCAGTCAACTGATCTGGGTTTAATTCATCATAATTCTTTATCTCACTCCACACGCCAGTTCAGACATGGCCATATGCAAATCAGTCTGACCCTTTGCCTCATGGGAACAGTCCAGCCTGATCTGCCAAGCCAAGTCTTCCCTGGACCGGAAACAAGCATCCTGGGACCGGTTTCAGGTTCATAACCCTCATCAGCCTGGCTATCTTGAATCCAGTGGCAAAGTGAGCAAGTTACCCACGTCTGGGCATACCCTGCCAACTAAGGGAGAACAAAGCGATACCAAAGGGGATGATGGACGGAGCGTTTGAGCAAATCAAACACTCACCCCCAGTCAACTGATCTGGGTTTAATTCATCATCATTCTTTAGCTCACTCAACCACCCCAGTTCAGACATGGCCATATGCAAATCAGTCTGACCCTGTGCCTCATGGGAACAGTCAAGCCCGAACTGCCAAGTCATGTCTTCTCTGGAATGGGAGCAAGCATCCTGGGACCGTTTTCGGGTTCATAGCCCTCATCAGCCAGGCTATCTTGAATCCAGTGGCCAAGTGAGCAAGGGACACACATCTGGGCATACACTGCCAACTTAGGGCGAACAAAGCGATACCAAAGGGGATGATGGACGGAGTGTTTGAGCAAATCAAACACTCACCCCCAGTCAACTGATCTGGGTTTAATTCATCATCATTCTTTAGCTCACTCCACCACCCGAGTTCAGACATGGCCATATGCAAATCAGTATGACCCTGTGCCTCATGGGAACAGTCCAGTCAGAAATGCCAAGCCATGTCTTCCCTGGACCGGAACCAAGCAACCTGGGACTGGGTTCGGGTTCATCACAATCATCAGCCGGGCTATCTTGATTCCAGTGGCAAAGTGAGCAAGGGCCCACGTCTGGGCATACCCTGCCAACTTAGGGTGAACAAAGCAATACCAAAGGGGATGATGGACGCAGAGTTTGAGCAAATCAAACACTCAACCCCAGTCAACTGATCTGGGTTTAATTCATCATCATTATTTAGCTCACTCCACCACCCCAGTTCAGACATGGCCATATGCAAATCGGTCTGACCCTGTGCCTCATGGGAACAGTCCAGCCTGAACTGCCAAGCCATCTCTTCCCTGGACCGGAAAAATCATCCTGGTACCGGGTTCGGGTTCATAACCCTCATCAGCCAGGCTATCTTGAATCCAGTGGCAAAGGGAGCAAGGGACCCAAGTCTGGGCATACCCTGCCAACTTAGGGTGAACAAAGAAATACCAAAGGGGATGATGGATGGAGCTTTGAGCAAATCAAACCCTCACCCCCAGTCAACTGATCTGGGTTTAATTCATCATAATTCTTTATCTCACTCCACCACGCCAGTTCAGACATGGCCATATGCAAATCAGGCTGACCCTGTGCCTCATGGGAACAGTCCAGCCCGATCTTCCAAACCATGTCTTCCCTGGACCGGAAGCAAGCATCCTGGGACCGGTTTCGGGTTCATTACCCTCCTGAGCCAGGCTCTCTTGAATCCATTGGCAAAGTAAGCAAGGGACCCACGTCTGGGCCTACCCTGCCAACCTATGATGAACAAAGCGATACCAAAGGGGATGATGGACGGAGCGTTTGAGCAAATCACACACTCACCCCCAGTCAACTGATCTGGGTTTAATTCATCATAATTCTTTATCTCACTCCACACGCCAGTTCAGACATGGCCATATGCAAATCAGTCTGACCCTTTGCCTCATGGGAACAGTCCAGCCCGATCTGCCAAGCCAAGTCTTCCCTGGACCGGAAACAAGCATCCTGGGACCGGTTTCAGGTTCATAACCCTCATCAGCCTGGCTATCTTGAATCCAGTGGCAAAGTGAGCAAGTTACCCACGTCTGGGCATACCCTGCCAACTAAGGGAGAACAAAGAGATACCAAAGGGGATGATGGACGGAGCGTTTGAGCAAATCAAACACTCACCCCCAGTCAACTGATCTGGGTTTAATTCATCATCATTCTTTAGCTCACTCAACCACCCCAGTTCAGACATGGCCATATGCAAATCAGTCTGACCCTGTGCCTCATGGGAACAGTCAAGCCCGAACTGCCAAGTCATGTCTTCTCTGGAATGGGAGCAAGCATCCTGGGACCGTTTTCGGGTTCATAGCCCTCATCAGCCAGGCTATCTTGAATCCAGTGGCCAAGTGAGCAAGGGACACACATCTGGGCATACACTGCCAACTTAGGGCGAACAAAGCGATACCAAAGGGGATGATGGACGGAGTGTTTGAGCAAATCAAACACTCACCCCCAGTCAACTGATCTGGGTTTAATTCATCATCATTCTTTAGCTCACTCCACCACCCGAGTTCAGACATGGCCATATGCAAATCAGTATGACCCTGTGCCTCATGGGAACAGTCCAGTCAGAAATGCCAAGCCATGTCTTCCCTGGACCGGAACCAAGCAACCTGGGACTGGGTTCGGGTTCATCACAATCATCAGCCGGGCTATCTTGATTCCAGTGGCAAAGTGAGCAAGGGCCCACGTCTGGGCATACCCTGCCAACTTAGGGCGAACAAAGCAATACCAAAGGGGATGATGGACGCAGAGTTTGAGCAAATCAAACACTCAACCCCAGTCAACTGATCTGGGTTTAATTCATCATCATTATTTAGCTCACTCCACCACCCCAGTTCAGACATGGCCATATGCAAATCGGTCTGACCCTGTGCCTCATGGGAACAGTCCAGCCCGAACTGCCAAGCCATCTCTTCCCTGGACCGGAAAAATCATCCTGGGACCGGGTTCGGGTTCATAACCCTCATCAGCCAGGCTATCTTGAATCCAGTGGCAAAGGGAGCAAGGGACCCACGTCTGGGCATACCCTGCCAACTTAGGGTGAACAAAGAAATACCAAAGGGGATGATGGATGGAGCTTTGAGCAAATCAAACCCTCACCCCCAGTCAACTGATCTGGGTTTAATTCATCATAATTCTTTATCTCACTCCACCACGCCAGTTCAGACATGGCCATATGCAAATCAGGCTGACCCTGTGCCTCATGGGAACAGTCCAGCCCGATCTTCCAAACCATGTCTTCCCTGGACCGGAAGCAAGCATCCTGGGACCGGTTTCGGGTTCATTACCCTCCTGAGCCAGGCTCTCTTGAATCCATTGGCAAAGTAAGCAAGGGACCCACGTCTGGGCCTACCCTGCCAACCTATGATGAACAAAGCGATACCAAAGGGGATGATGGACGGAGCGTTTGAGCAAATCAAACACTCACCCCCAGTCAACTTATCTGGGTTTAATTCATCATCATTCTTTAGCTCACTCCACCACCCCGGTTCAGACATGGCCATTTGCAAATCAGTCTGACCCTGTGCCTTATGGGAACAGTCCAGCCCGAACTGCCAAGCCATGTCTTCCCTGGACCGGAAGCAAGCATCCTGGAACCGGTTTCAGGTTCATAACCCTCATCAGCCTGGCTATCTTGAATCCAGTGGCAAAGTGAGCAAGGTACCCACGTCTGGGCATACCCTGCCAACTAAGGGAGAACAAAGCGATACCAAAGGGGATGATGGACGGAGCGTTTGAGCAAATCAAACACTCACCCCCAGTCAACTGATCTGGGTTTAATTCATCATCATTCTTTAGCTCACTCAACCACCCCAGTTCAGACATGGCCATATGCAAATCAGTCTGACCCTGTGCCTCATGGGAACAGTCAAGCCCGAACTGCCGAGTCATGTCTTCTCTGGAATAGTAGCAAGCATCCTGGGACCGTTTTCGGGTTCATAGCCCTCATCAGCCAGGCTATCTTGAATCCAGTGGCCAAGTGAGCAAGGGACACACATCTGGGCATACACTGCCAACTTAGGGCGAACAAAGCGATACCAAAGGGGATGATGGACGGAGAGTTTGAGCAAATCAAACACTCACCCCCAGTCAACTGATCTGGGTTTAATTCATCATCATTCTTTAGCTAACTCCACCACCCCAGTTCAGACATGGCCATATGCAAATCAGTATGACCCTGTGCCTCATGGGAACAGTCCAGTCAGAAATGCCAAGCCATGTCTTCCCTGGACCGGAACCAAGCAACCTGGGACTGGGTTCGGGTTCATCACCCTCATCAGCCGGGCTATCTTGATTCCAGTGGCAAAGTGAGCAAGGGCCCACGTCTGGGCATACCCTGCCAACTTAGGGCGAACAAAGCAATACCAAAGGGGATGATGGACGCAGAGTTTGAGCAAATCAAACACTCAACCCCAGTCAACTGATCTGGGTTTAATTCATCATCATTCTTTAGCTCACTCCACCACCCCAGTTCAGACATGGCCATATGCAAATCGGTCTGACCCTGTGCCTCATGGGAACAGTCCAGCCCGAACTGTCAATCCATGTCTTCCCTGGACCGGAAAAATCATCCTGGGACCGGGTTCGGGTTCCTAACCCTCATCAGCCAGGCTATCTTGAATCCAGTGGCAAAGTGAGCAAGGGACCCACGTCTGGGCATACCCTGCCAACTTAGGGCAAACAAAGAAATACCAAAGGGGATGATGGATGGAGCGTTTGAGCAAATCACACACTCACCCCCAGTCAACTGATCTGGGTTTAATTCATCATAATTCTTTATCTCACTCCACACGCCAGTTCAGACATGGCCATATGCAAATCAGTCTGACCCTTTGCCTCATGGGAACAGTCCAGCCCGATCTGCCAAGCCAAGTCTTCCCTGGACCGGAAACAAGCATCCTGGGACCGGTTTTCAGGTTCATAACCCTCATCAGCCTGGCTATCTTGAATCCAGTGGCAAAGTGAGCAAGTTACCCACGTCTGGGCATACCCTGCCAACTAAGGGAGAACAAAGCGATACCAAAGGGGATGATGGACGGAGCGTTTGAGCAAATCAAACACTCACCCCCAGTCAACTGATCTGGGTTTAATTCATCATCATTCTTTAGCTCACTCAACCACCCCAGTTCAGACATGGCCATATGCAAATCAGTCTGACCCTGTGCCTCATGGGAACAGTCAAGCCCGAACTGCCAAGTCATGTCTTCTCTGGAATGGGAGCAAGCATCCTGGGACCGTTTTCGGGTTCATAGCCCTCATCAGCCAGGCTATCTTGAATCCAGTGGCCAAGTGAGCAAGGGACACACATCTGGGCATACACTGCCAACTTAGGGCGAACAAAGCGATACCAAAGGGGATGATGGACGGAGTGTTTGAGCAAATCAAACACTCACCCCCAGTCAACTGATCTGGGTTTAATTCATCATCATTCTTTAGCTCACTCCACCACCCGAGTTCAGACATGGCCATATGCAAATCAGTATGACCCTGTGCCTCATGGGAACAGTCCAGTCAGAAATGCCAAGCCATGTCTTCCCTGGACCGGAACCAAGCAACCTGGGACTGGGTTCGGGTTCATCACAATCATCAGCCGGGCTATCTTGATTCCAGTGGCAAAGTGAGCAAGGGCCCACGTCTGGGCATACCCTGCCAACTTAGGGCGAACAAAGCAATACCAAAGGGGATGATGGACGCAGAGTTTGAGCAAATCAAACACTCAACCCCAGTCAACTGATCTGGGTTTAATTCATCATCATTATTTAGCTCACTCCACCACCCCAGTTCAGACATGGCCATATGCAAATCGGTCTGACCCTGTGCCTCATGGGAACAGTCCAGCCCGAACTGCCAAGCCATCTCTTCCCTGGACCGGAAAAATCATCCTGGGACCGGGTTCGGGTTCATAACCCTCATCAGCCAGGCTATCTTGAATCCAGTGGCAAAGGGAGCAAGGGACCCACGTCTGGGCATACCCTGCCAACTTAGGGTGAACAAAGAAATACCAAAGGGGATGATGGATGGAGCTTTGAGCAAATCAAACCCTCACCCCCAGTCAACTGATCTGGGTTTAATTCATCATAATTCTTTATCTCACTCCACCACGCCAGTTCAGACATGGCCATATGCAAATCAGGCTGACCCTGTGCCTCATGGGAACAGTCCAGCCCGATCTTCCAAACCATGTCTTCCCTGGACCGGAAGCAAGCATCCTGGGACCGGTTTCGGGTTCATTACCCTCCTGAGCCAGGCTCTCTTGAATCCATTGGCAAAGTAAGCAAGGGACCCACGTCTGGGCCTACCCTGCCAACCTATGATGAACAAAGCGATACCAAAGGGGATGATGGACGGAGCGTTTGAGCAAATCAAACACTCACCCCCAGTCAACTTATCTGGGTTTAATTCATCATCATTCTTTAGCTCACTCCACCACCCCGGTTCAGACATGGCCATTTGCAAATCAGTCTGACCCTGTGCCTTATGGGAACAGTCCAGCCCGAACTGCCAAGCCATGTCTTCCCTGGACCGGAAGCAAGCATCCTGGAACCGGTTTCAGGTTCATAACCCTCATCAGCCTGGCTATCTTGAATCCAGTGGCAAAGTGAGCAAGGTACCCACGTCTGGGCATACCCTGCCAACTAAGGGAGAACAAAGCGATACCAAAGGGGATGATGGACGGAGCGTTTGAGCAAATCAAACACTCACCCCCAGTCAACTGATCTGGGTTTAATTCATCATCATTCTTTAGCTCACTCAACCACCCCAGTTCAGACATGGCCATATGCAAATCAGTCTGACCCTGTGCCTCATGGGAACAGTCAAGCCCGAACTGCCAAGTCATGTCTTCTCTGGAATAGTAGCAAGCATCCTGGGACCGTTTTCGGGTTCATAGCCCTCATCAGCCAGGCTATCTTGAATCCAGTGGCCAAGTGAGCAAGGGACACACATCTGGGCATACACTGCCAACTTAGGGCGAACAAAGCGATACCAAAGGGGATGATGGACGGAGAGTTTGAGCAAATCAAACACTCACCCCCAGTCAACTGATCTGGGTTTAATTCATCATCATTCTTTAGCTAACTCCACCACCCCAGTTCAGACATGGCCATATGCAAATCAGTATGACCCTGTGCCTCATGGGAACAGTCCAGTCAGAAATGCCAAGCCATGTCTTCCCTGGACCGGAACCAAGCAACCTGGGACTGGGTTCGGGTTCATCACCCTCATCAGCCGGGCTATCTTGATTCCAGTGGCAAAGTGAGCAAGGGCCCACGTCTGGGCATACCCTGCCAACTTAGGGCGAACAAAGCAATACCAAAGGGAATGATGGACGCAGAGTTTGAGCAAATCAAACACTCAACCCCAGTCAACTGATCTGGGTTTAATTCATCATCATTCTTTAGCTCACTCCACCACCCCAGTTCAGACATGGCCATATGCAAATCGGTCTGACCCTGTGCCTCATGGGAACAGTCCAGCCCGAACTGTCAATCCATGTCTTCCCTGGACCGGAAAAATCATCCTGGGACCGGGTTAGGGTTCCTAACCCTCATCAGCCAGGCTATCTTGAATCCAGTGGCAAAGTGAGCAAGGGACCCACGTCTGGGCATACCCTGCCAACTTAGGGCAAACAAAGAAATACCAAAGGGGATGATGGATGGAGCGTTTGAGCAAATCACACACTCACCCCCAGTCAACTGATCTGGGTTTAATTCATCATAATTCTTTATCTCACTCCACACGCCAGTTCAGACATGGCCATATGCAAATCAGTCTGACCCTTTGCCTCATGGGAACAGTCCAGCCCGATCTGCCAAGCCAAGTCTTCCCTGGACCGGAAACAAGCATCCTGGGACCGGTTTTCAGGTTCATAACCCTCATCAGCCTGGCTATCTTGAATCCAGTGGCAAAGTGAGCAAGTTACCCACGTCTGGGCATACCCTGCCAACTAAGGGAGAACAAAGCGATACCAAAGGGGATGATGGACGGAGCGTTTGAGCAAATCAAACACTCACCCCCAGTCAACTGATCTGGGTTTAATTCATCATCATTCTTTAGCTCACTCAACCACCCCAGTTCAGACATGGCCATATGCAAATCAGTCTGACCCTGTGCCTCATGGGAACAGTCAAGCCCGAACTGCCAAGTCATGTCTTCTCTGGAATGGGAGCAAGCATCCTGGGACCGTTTTCGGGTTCATAGCCCTCATCAGCCAGGCTATCTTGAATCCAGTGGCCAAGTGAGCAAGGGACACACATCTGGGCATACACTGCCAACTTAGGGCGAACAAAGCGATACCAAAGGGGATGATGGACGGAGTGTTTGAGCAAATCAAACACTCACCCCCAGTCAACTGATCTGGGTTTAATTCATCATCATTCTTTAGCTCACTCCACCACCCGAGTTCAGACATGGCCATATGCAAATCAGTATGACCCTGTGCCTCATGGGAACAGTCCAGTCAGAAATGCCAAGCCATGTCTTCCCTGGACCGGAACCAAGCAACCTGGGACTGGGTTCGGGTTCATCACAATCATCAGCCGGGCTATCTTGATTCCAGTGGCAAAGTGAGCAAGGGCCCACGTCTGGGCATACCCTGCCAACTTAGGGCGAACAAAGCAATACCAAAGGGGATGATGGACGCAGAGTTTGAGCAAATCAAACACTCAACCCCAGTCAACTGATCTGGGTTTAATTCATCATCATTATTTAGCTCACTCCACCACCCCAGTTCAGACATGGCCATATGCAAATCGGTCTGACCCTGTGCCTCATGGGAACAGTCCAGCCCGAACTGTCAAGCCATGTCTTCCCTGGACCGGAAAAATCATCCTGGGACCGGGTTCGGGTTCATAACCCTCATCAGCCAGGCTATCTTGAATCCAGTGGAAAAGTGAGCAAGGGACCCATGTCTGGGCATACCCTGCCAACTTAGGGCAAACAAAGAAATACCAAAGGGGATGATGGATGGAGCATTTGAGCAAATCACACACTCACCCCAGTCAACTGATCTGGGTTTAATTCATCATAATTCTTTATCTCACTCCGCACGCCAGTTCAGACATGGCCATATGCAAATCAGTCTGACCCTTTGCCTCATGGGAACAGTCCAGCCCGATCTGCCAATCCAAGTCTTCCCTGGACCGGAAACAAGCATCCTGGGACCAGTTTCGGGTTCATAACCCTCATCAGCCAGGCTATCTTGAATCCAGTGGCAAAGTGAGCAATGGACCCACGTCTGGACATACCCTGCCAACTTAGGGCGAGCAATGCGATACCAAAGGGGATGCGGACGGAGCGTTTGAGCAAATCAAACACTCACCCTCAGTCAACTGATCTGGGTTTAATTCACCATCATTCTTTAGCTCACTCCACCACCCCGGTTCAGACAAGGCCACATGCAAATCAGTCTGACCCTGTACCTCATGGCAACAGTCCAGCACGAACTGCCAAGCCATGTCTTCCCTGGACTGGAAGCAAGCATCCTGGGACCAGTTTCGGGTTCATAACCCTCATCAGCCAGGCTATCTTGAATACAGTGGCAAAGTGAGCAATGGACCCACGTCTGGACATACCCTGCCAACTTAGGGCGAACAATGCGATACCAAAGGGGATGCGGACGGAGCGTTTGAGCAAATCAAACACTCACCCTCAGTCAACTGATCTGGGTTTAATTCACCATCATTCTTTAGCTCACTCCACCACCCCAGTTCAGACATGGCCATATGCAAATCGGTCTGACCCTGTGCCTCATGGGAACAGTCCAGCCCGAACTGTCAAGCCATGTCTTCCCTGGACCGGAAAAATCATCCTGGGACCGGGTTCGGGATCCTAACCCTCATCAGCCAGGCTATCTTGAATCCAGTGGCAAAGTGAGCAAGGGACCCACGTCTGGGCATACCCTGCCAACTTAGGGCGAACAAAGCGATGCCAAAGGGGATGATGTATAGAGCGTTTGCGCAAATCAAACACTCACCCCCAGTCAACTGATCTGGTTTTAATTCATCATCATTCTTTAGCTCACGCAACCACTCCAGTTCAGACATGGCCATATGCAAATCAGTCTGACACTGTGCCTCATGGGAACAGTCCAGCCCCAACTGCCTAGCCAAGTCTTCCCTGGACCGGAAACAAGCATCCTGGGACCGGTTTCGGGTTCATAACCCTCATCAGCCAGGCTATCTTGAAACCAGTGGCAAAGTGAGCAAGGGACCCACGTCTGGGCATACCCTGCCAACTTAGGGCAAACAAAGCGATACCAAAGGGGATGATGGACGCAGAGTTTGAGCAAATCAAACACTCTGCCCCAGTCAACTGATCTGGGTTTAATTCATCACCATTCTTTAGCTCACTCCACCACCCCAGTTCAGACATGGCCATATGCAAATCAGTATGACCCTGTGCCTCATGGGAACAGTCCAGCCAGAAATGCCAAGCCATGTCTTCCCTGGACAGGAACCAAGAATCCTGGGACTCGTTTCGGGTTCATAACCCTCATCATCCGTGCTATCTTGATTTCAGTGGCAAAGTGAGCAAGGGCCCACGTCTGGGCATACCCTGCCAACTTAGGGCAAACAAAGCGATACCAAAGGGGATGATGGACGCAGAGTTTGAGCAAATCAAACACTCAAACCCAGTCAACTGATCTGGGTTTAATTCATCATCATTCTTTAGCTCACTCCACCACCCCAGTTCAGACATGGCCATATGCAAATCGGTCTGACCCTGTGCCTCATGGGAACAGTCCAGCCCGAACTGTCAAGCCATGTCTTCCCTGGACCGGAAAAATCATCCTGGGACCGGGTTCGGGTTCATAACCCTCATCAGCCAGGCTATCTTAAATCCAGTGGCAAAGTCAGCAAGGGACCCAAGTCTTGGCATACCCTGCCAACTTAGGGCGAACAAAGAAATACCAAAGGGGATGATGAATGGAGCGTTTGAGCAAATCACACACTCACCCCCAGTCAACTGATCTGTGTTTAATTCAACATAATTCTTTATCTCACTCTACCACGCCAGTTCAGATATGGCCATATGCAAATCAGTCTGACCCTGTGCCTCATGGGAACAGTCCAGCCCGATCTGCCAAGCCATGTCTTCCCTGGACCGGATGCAAGCATCCTGGAACGGGTTTTGGGTTCATAACCCTCATCAGCCAGGCTCTCTTGAATCCAGTGGCAAAGTGAGCAAGGGACCCACGTCTGGGCGTTACCTGCAAACTTAGGGCGAACAAAGCGATGCCAAAGGGGATGATGTATAGAGCGTTTGCGCAAATCAAACACTCACCCCCAGTCAACTGATCTGGGTTTAATTCATCATCATTCTTTAGCTCACGCAACCACTCCAGTTCAGACATGGCCATATGCAAATCAGTCTGACACTGTGCCTCATGGGAACAGTCCAGCCCCAACTGCCTAGCCAATTCTTCCCTGGACCGGAAACAAGCATCCTGGGACCGGTTTCAGGTTCATAACCCTCATCAGCCAGGCTATCTTGAAACCAGTGGCAAAGTGAGCAAGGGACCCACGTCTGGGCATACCCTGCCAACTTAGGGCAAACAAAGCGATACCAAAGGGGATGATGGACGCAGAGTTTGAGCAAATCAAACACTCTGCCCCAGTCAACTGATCTGGGTTTAATTCATCATCATTCTTTAGCTCACTCCACCACCCCAGTTCAGACATGGCCATATGCAAATCAGTATGACCCTGTGCCTCATGGGAACCGTCCAGCCAGAAATGCCAAGCCATGTCTTCCCTGGACAGGAACCAAAAATCCTGGGACTGGTTTCGGGTTCATAAACCTCATCAGCCGGGCTATCTTGATTCCAGTGGCAAAGTGAGCAAGGGCCCACGTCTGGGCATACCCTGTCAACATAGGGCTAACAAAGCGATACCAAAGGGGATGATGGACGCAGAGTTTGAGCAAATCAAACACTCAACCCCAGTCAACTGATCTGGGTTTAATTCATCATCATTCTTTAGCTCACTCCACCACCCCAGTTCAGACATGGCCATATGCAAATCGGTCTGACCCTGTGCCTCATGGGAACAGTCCAGCCCGAACTGTCAAGCCATGTCTTCCCTGGACCGGAAAAATCATCCTGGGACCGGGTTCGGGTTCCTAACCCTCATCAGCCAGGCTATCTTGAATCCAGTGGCAAAGTGAGCAAGGGACCCACGTCTGGGCATACCCTGCCAACTTAGGGCGAACAAAATACCAAAGGGGATGATGGATGGAGCGTTTGAGCAAATCACACACTCACCCCCAGTCAACTGATCTGGGTTTAATTCATCATAATTCTTTATCTCACTCCACCACGCCAGTTCAGACATGGTCATATGCAAATCAGTCTGACCCTGTGCCTCATGGGAACAGTCCAGCCCGATATGCCAAGCCATGTCTTCACTGGACCGGAAGCAAGCATCCTTGGACCGGTTTTGGGTTCATTACCCTCCTGAGCCAGGCTCTCTTGAATCCATTGGCAACGTGAGCAAGGGACACACGTCTGGGCATACACTGACAACTTAGGGCGAACAAAGCGATACCAAAGGGGATGATGGACGGAGCGTTTGAGCAAATCAAACACTCACCCCCAGTCAACTGATCTGGGTTTAATTCATCATCATTCTTTAGCTCACTCCACCACCCTAGTTCAGACATGGCCATATGCAAATCAGTCTGACCCTGTGCCTCATGGGAACAGTCCAGCCCGAACTGCCAAGCCACGTTTCCCCAGGACCGGAAACAATCATCCTGGGACCGGTTTTGGGTTCATAACCCTCATCAGCCAGGCTATCTTGAATACAGTGGGAAAGTGAGCAAGGGAGCTACGTCTGGGCATACCCTGCCAACTTAGGGCAAAGAAAGCGATACCAAAGGGGATGATGGACGGAGTATTTGCGCAAATCAAACACTCAACCCCGGTCAACTGATCTGGGTTTAATTCATCATCATTCTTTAGCTCACTCCACGAACCTAGTTCAGACATGGCCATACGCAAGTCAGTCTGACCCTGTGCCAAATGGGAACAGTCCAGCCCGAACTGCCAAGCCATGTCTTCCCTGGAACGGAAGCAAGCATCCTGGGACCGGTTTCATGTTCATAACCCTCATCAGCCAGGCTATCTTGAATCCAGTGGCAAAGTGAGCAAGGGACCTACGTCTGGGCATACCCTGCCAAATTAGGGTGAACAAAGCGATACCAAATGGGATGGAGGAAGGAGCGTTTGAGCAAATCAATCACTCACCCCCAGTCAACTGATCTGGGTTTAATTCATCATCATTCTTTAGCTCACTCCACCACCCCACTTCAGATATGGCCATATGCAAATCAGTCTGACCCTGTGACTCATGGAAACAGTCCAGCCCGAACTGCCAAGCCATGTCTTCTCTGGACCGGAATCAAGCATCCTGGGACCGGTTTCGGGTTCATATCCCTCATCAGCCAGGCTCTCTTGAATCCAGTGGCAAAGTGAGCAAGGGACCCATGTCTGGGCATACCCTGCCAACTTAGGGCAAACAAAGCGATACCAAAGGGGATGATGGACGGAGCGTTTGAGCAAATCAAACACTCACCCCCAGTCAACTGATCTGGGTTTAATTTATCATCATTCTTTAGCTCACTCCACCACCCCAGTTCAGACATGGCCATATGCAAATCAGTCTGACCCTGTGCCTCATGGGAACAGTCCAGCCCGAACTGCCAAGCCATGTCTTCCCTTGAATGGAAGCAAGCATCCTGGGACCGGATTCGGGTTCATAACCCTCATCAGCCAGGCTATCTTGAATCCAGTGGCAAAGTGAGCAAGGGACCACGTCTGGGCGTTCCCTGCCAACTTAGGGCGAACAAAGCGATGCCAATGGGGATGATGGATTGAGCGTTTGAGCAAATCAAACACTCACCCCCAGTCAACTGATCTGGGTTTAATTCATCATCATTCTTTAGCTCACTCCACCACCCCAGTTCAGACATGGACAAATGCAAATCAGTCTGACCCTGTGCCTCATGGGAACAGTCCAGCCCAAACTGCCAAGCCAAGTCTTCCCTGGACCGGAAACAATCATCCTGGGACCGGTTTCGGGGTCATAACCCTCATCAACCAGGCTATCTAGAATCCAGTGGCAAAGTGAGCAAGGGACCCACATCTGGGCGTTACCTGCCAACTTAGGGCGAACAAAGCGATGCCAAAGGGGAGGATGGATGGAGCGTTTGAGCAAATCAAACACTCACCCCCAGTCAACTGATCTGGGTTTAATTCATCATCATTCTTTAGCTCACTCAACCACCCCAGTTCAGACATGGCCATATGCAAATCAGTCTGACACTGTGCCTCATGGGAACACTCCAGCCCGAACTGCCAAGCCAAGTCTTCCCTGGACCAGAAACAAGCATCCTGGGACCGGTTTCGGGTTCATAACCCTCATCAGTCGGGCTATCTTGAATCTAGTGGCAAAGTGAGCAAGGGACCCACGTCTGGGCATACCCTGCCAACTTAGGGCGAACAAAGCGATACCAAAGGGGATGATGGACGGAGCGTTTGAGCAAATCAAACACTCACCCCCAGTCAACTGATCTGGGTTTAATTCATCATCATTCTTTAGCTCACTCCACCACCCCAGTTCAGACATGGCCATATGCAAATCAGTATGAGCCTGTGCCTCATGGGAACAGTCCAGCCCGAACTGCTAAGCCACCTTTTCCCAGGACCGGAAACAATCATCCTGGGACTGGTTTTGGGTTCATAACCCTCATCAGCCAGGCTATCTTGAATACAGTGGCAAAGTGAGCAAGGGACCTACGTCTGAGCATACCCTGCCAACTTAGGGCTAAGAAAGCGGTACCAAAGGGGATGAGCGACGGAGCATTTGCGCAAATCAAACACTCAACCCCGGTCAACTGATCTGGGTTTAATTCATCATCATTCTTTAGCTCACTCCACCAACCTAGTTCAGACATGGCCATACGCAAGTCAGTCTGACCCTGTGCCTCATGGGAACAGTCCAACCCGAACTGCCAAGCCATGTCTTCCCTGGAATGGAAGCAAGCATCCTGGGACCGGTTTCGGGTTCATAACCCTCATCAGCCAGGCTATCTTGAATCCAGTGGCAAAGTGAGCAAGGGACCCAAGTCTGGGCATACCCTGCCAACTTAGGGCGAACAAAGAAATACCAAAGGGGATGATGGATGGAGCGTTTGAGCAAATCACACACTCACACCCAGTTAACTGATCTGTGTTTAATTCATCATGATTCTTTATCTCACTCCACCACGCCAGTTCAGATATAGCCATATGCAAATCAGTCTGACCCTGTGCCTCATGGGAACAGTCCAGCCCGATCTGCTAAGCCATGTCTTCCCTGGACCGGATGCAAGCATCCTGGAACGGGTTTCGGGTTCATAACCCTCATCAGCCAGGCTCTCTTGAATCCAGTGGCAAAGTGAGCAAGGGACCCACGTCTGGGCGTTACCTGCAAACTTAGGGCGAACAAAGCGATGCCAAAGGGGATGATGTATAGAGCGTTTGCACAAATCAAACACTCACCCCCAGTCAACTGATCTGGGTTTAATTCATCATCATTCTTTAGCTCACGCAACCACTCCAGTTCAGACATGGCCATATGCAAATCAGTCTGACACTGTGCCTCATGGGAACAGTCCAGCCCCAACTGCCTAGCCAAGTCTTCCCTGGACCGGAAACAAGCATCCTGGGACCGGTTTCGGGTTCATAACCCTCATCAGCCAGGCTATCTTGAAACCAGTGGCAAAGTGAGCAAGGGACCCACGTCTGGGCATACCCTGCCAACTTAGGGCAAACAAAGCGATACCAAAGGGGATGATGGACGCAGAGTTTGAGCAAATCAAACACTCTGCCCCAGTCAACTGATCTGGGTTTAATTCATCATCATTCTTTAGCTTACTCCACCACCCCAGTTCAGACATGGCCATATGCAAATCAGTATGACCCTGTGCCTCATGGGAACAGTCCAGCCAGAAATGCCAAGCCATGTCTTCCCTGGACAGGAACCAAGAATCCTGGGACTGGTTTCGGGTTCATAACCCTCATCAGCCGGGCTATCTTGATTCCAGTGGCAAAGTGAGCAAGGGCCCACGTCTGGGCATACCCTGCCAACTTAGGGCGAACAAAGCGATACCAAAGGGGATGATGGACGCAGAGTTTGAGCAAATCAAACTCTCAACCTCAGTCAACTGATCTGGGTTTAATTCATCATCATTCTTTAGCTCACTCCACCACCCCAGTTCAGACATGGCCATATGCAAATCGGTCTGACCCTGTGCCTCATGGGAACAGTCCAGCCCGAACTGTCAAGCCATGTCTTCCCTGGACCGGAAAAATCATCCTGGGACCGGGTTCGGGTTCCTAACCCTCATCAGCCAGGCTATCTTGAATCCAGTGGCAAAGTGAGCAAGGGACCCACGTCTGGGCATACCCTGCCAACTTAGGGCGAACAAAGAAATACCAAAGGGGATGATGGATGGAGCGTTTGAGCAAATCACACACTCACCCCCAGTCAACTGATCTGGGTTTAATTCATCATAATTCTTTATCTCACTCCACCACGCCAGTTCAGACATGGTCATATGCAAATCAGTCTGACCCTGTGCCTCATGGGAACAGTCCAGCCCGATATGCCAAGCCATGTCTTCCCTGGACCGGAAGCAAGCATCCTGGGACCGGTTTCGGGTTCATTACCCTCCTGAGCCAGGCTCTCTTGAATCCATTGGCAAAGTGAGCAAGGGACACACGTCTGGGCATACACTGACAACTTAGGGCGAACAAAGCGATACCAAAGGGGATGATGGACGGAGCGTTTGAGCAAATCAAACACTCACCCCCAGTCAACTGATCTGGGTTTAATTCATCATCATTCTTTAGCTCACTCCACCACCCTAGTTCAGACATGGCCATATGCAAATCAGTCTGACCCTGTGCCTCATGGGAACAGTCCAGCCCGAACTGCCAAGCCACGTTTTCCCAGGACCGGAAACAATCATCCTGGGACCGGTTTTGGGTTCATAACCCTCATCAGCCAGGCTATCTTGAATACAGTGGGAAAGTGAGCAAGGGAGCTACGTCTGGGCATACCCTGCCAACTTAGGGCAAAGAAAGCGATACCAAAGGGGATGATGGACGGAGCAATTGCGCAAATCAAACACTCAACCCCGGTCAACTGATCTGGGTTTAATTCATCATCATTCTTTAGCTCACTCCACGAACCTAGTTCAGACATGGCCATACGCAAGTCAGTGTGACCCTGTGCCTCATGGGAACAGTCCAGCCCGAACTGCCAAGCCATGTCTTCCCTGGAACAGAAGCAAGCATCCTGGGACCGGTTTCATGTTCATAAAACTCATCAGCCAGGCTATCTTGAATCCAGTGGCAAAGTGAGCAAGGGACCCATGTCTGGGCGGGACCTGCCAACTTAGGGCGAACAAAGCGATGCCAAAGGGGAGGATGGATGGAGCGTTTGAGCAAATCAAACACTCACCCCCAGTCAACTGATCTGGGTTTAATTCATCATCATTCTTTAGCTCACTCAACCACCCCAGTTCAGACATGGCCATATGCAAATCAGTCTGACACTGTGCCTCATGGGAACAGTCCAGCCCGAACTGCCAAGCCAAGTCTTCTCTGGACCGGAATCAAGCATCCTGGGACCGGTTTCGGGTTCATATCCCTCATCAGCCAGGCTCTCTTGAATCCAGTGGCAACGTGAGCAAGGGACCCATGTCTGGGCATACCCTGCCAACTTAGGGCAAACAAAACGATACCAAAGGGGATGATGGACGGAGCGTTTGAGCAAATCAAACACTCACCCCCAGTCAACTGATCTGGGTTTAATTCATCATCATTCTTTAGCTCACTCCACCACCCCAGTTCAGACATGGCCATATGCAAATCAGTCTGACCCTGTGCCTCATGGGAACAGTCCGGCCCGAACTGCCAAGCCATGTCTTCCCTGGAATGGAAGCAAGCATCCTGGGACCGGATTCGGGTTCATAACCCTCATCAGCCAGGCTATCTTGAATTCAGTGGCAAAGTGAGCAAGGGACCACGTCTGGGCGTTCCCTGCCAACTTAGGGCGAACAAAGCGATGCCAATGGGGATGATGGATTGAGCGTTTGAGCAAATCAAACACTCACCCCCAGTCAACTGATCTGGGTTTAATTCATCATCATTCTTTAGCTCACTCCACCACCCCAGTTCAGACATGGCCAAATGCAAATCAGTCTGACCCTGTGCCTCATGGGAACAGTCCAGCCCGAACTGCCAAGCCAAGTCTTCCCTGGACCGGAAACAATCATCCTGGGACCGGTTTCGGGGTCATAACCCTCATCAACCAGGCTATCTAGAATCCAGTGGCAAAGTGAGCAAGGGACCCATGTCTGGGCGGGACCTGCCAACTTAGGGCGAACAAAGCGATGCCAAAGGGGAGGATGGATGGAGCGTTTGAGCAAATCAAACACTCACCCCCAGTCAACTGATCTGGGTTTAATTCATCATCATTCTTTAGCTCACTCAACCACCCCAGTTCAGACATGGCCATATGCAAATCAGTCTGACACTGTGCCTCATGGGAACAGTCCAGCCCGAACTGCCAAGCCAAGTCTTCCCTGGACCGGAAACAAGCATCCTGGGACCGGTTTCGGGTTCATAACCCTCATCAGTCAGGCTATCTTGAAACCAGTGGCAAAGTGAGCAAGGGACCCATGTCTGGGCATACCCTGCCAACTTAGGGCGAACAAAGCGATACCAAAGGGGATGATGGACGCAGAGTTTGAGCAAATCAAACACTCACCCCCAGTCAACTGATCTGGGTTTAATTCATCATCATTCTTTAGCTCACTCCACCACCCCAGTTCAGACATGGCCATATGCAAATCAGTATGAGCCTGTGCCTCATGGGAACAGTCCAGCCCGAACTGCCAAGCCATGTCTTACCTGGACCGGAAGCAAGCTTCCTGGGACCGGTTTCGGGTTCATAACCCTCATCAGCCAGGCTATCTTGAATCCAGTGGCAAAGTGAGCAAGGGACACACGTCTGGGCATACACTGACAACTTAGGGCGAACAAAGCGATACCAAAGGGGATGATGGACGGAGCGTTTGAGCAAATCAAACACTCACCCCCAGTCAACTGATCTGGGTTTAATTCATCATCATTCTTTAGCTCACTCCACCACCCCAGTTCAGACATGGCCATATGCAAATCAGTCTGACCCTGTGCCTCATGGGAACAGTCCAGCCCGAACTGCCAAGCCACGTTTTCCCAGGACTGGAAACAATCATCCTGGGACTGGTTTTGGGTTCATAACCTTCATCAGCCAGGCTATCTTGAATACAGTGGCAAAGTGAGCAAGGGACCTACGTCTGAGCATACCCTGCCAACTTAGGGCTAAGAAAGCGGTACCAAAGGGGATGAGCGACGGAGCATTTGCGCAAATCAAACACTCCACCCCGGTCAACTGATCTGGGTTTAATTTATCATCATTCTTTAGCTCACTCCACCAACCTAGTTCAGACATGGCCATACGCAAGTCAGTCTGACCCTGTGCCTCATGGGAACAGTCCAACCCGAACTGCCAAGCCATGTCTTCCCTGGAACGGAAGCAAGCATCCTGGGACCGGTTTCGGGTTCATAACCCTCATCAGCCAGGCTATCTTGAATCCAGTGGCAAAGTGAGCAAGGGACCCAAGTCTGGGCATACCGTGCCAACTTAGGGAGAACAAAGCGATACCAAAGGGGATGATGGACGGAGCATTTGAGGAAATCAAACACTCAACCCCGGTCAACTGATCTGGGTTTAATTCATCATCATTCTTTAGCTCACTCCACCAACCTAGTTCAGACATGGCCATACGCAAGTCAGTCTGACCCTGTGCCTCATAGGAACAGTCCAACCCGAACTGCCAAGCCATGTCTTCCCTGGAACGGAAGCAAGCATCCTGGGACCGGTTTTGGGTTCATAACCCTCATCAGACAGGCTATCTTGAATACAGTGGGAAAGTGAGCAAGGGAGCTACGTCTGGGCATACCCTGCCAACTTAGGGCAAAGAAAGCGATACCAAAGGGGATGATGGACGGAGCATTTGCGCAAATCAAACACTCAACCCCGGTCAACTGATCTGGGTTTAATTCATCATCATTCTTTAGCTCACTCCACGAACCTAGTTCAGACATGGCCATACGCAAGTCAGTCTGACCCTGTGCCTCATGGGAACAGTCCAGCCCGAACTGCCAAGCCATGTCTTCCCTGGAACGGAAGCAAGCATCCTGGGACCGGTTTCATGTTCATAACCCTCATCAGCCAGGCTATCTTGAATCCAGTGGCAAAGTGAGCAAGGGACCCACGTCTGGGCATACCCTGCCAAATTAGGGTGAACAAAGTGATACCAAATGGGATGGTGGAAGGAGCGTTTGAGCAAATCAATCACTCACCCCCAGTCAACTGATCTGGGTTTAATTCATCATCATTCTTTAGCTCACTCCACCACCCCACTTCAGATATGGCCATATGCAAATCAGTCTGACCCTGTGACTCATGGAAACAGTCCAGCCCGAACTGCCAAGCCATGTCTTCTCTGGACCGGAATCAAGCATCCTGGGACCGGTTTCGGGTTCATATCCCTCATCAGCCAGGCTTTCTTGAATCCAGTGGCAAAGTGAGCAAGGGACCCATGTCTGGGCATACCCTGCCAACTTAGGGCAAACAAAGCGATACCAAAGGGGATGATGGACGGAGCGTTTGAGCAAATCAAACACTCACCCCCAGTCAACTGATCTGGGTTTAATTCATCATCATTCTTTAGCTCACTCCACCACCCCAGTTCAGACATGGCCATATGCAAATCAGTCTGACCCTGTGCCTCATGGGAACAGTCCAGCCCGAACTGCCAAGCCATGTCTTCCCTGAAATGGAAGCAAGCATCCTGGGACCGGATTCGGGTTCATAACCCTCATCAGCCAGGCTATCTTGAATACAGTGGCAAAGTGAGCAAGGGACCTACGTCTAGCATACCCTGCCAACTTAGGGCTAAGAAAGCGGTACCAAAGGGGATGAGCGACGGAGCATTTGCGCAAATCAAACACTCAACCCCGGTCAACTGATCTGGGTTTAATTCATCATCATTCTTTAGCTCACTGCACCAACCTAGTTCAGACATGGCCATACGCAAGTCAGTCTGACACTGTGCCTCATTGGAACAGTCCAACCCGAACTGCCAAGCCATGTCTTCCCTGGAACGGAAGCAAGCATCCTGGGACCGGTTTCGGGTTCATAACCCTCATCAGCCAGGCTATCTTGAATCCAGTGGCAAAGTCAGCAAGGGACCCAAGTCTTGGCATACCCTGCCAACTTAGGGCGAACAAAGAAATACCAAAGGGGATGATGAATGGAGCGTTTGAGCAAATCACACACTCACCCCCAGTCAACTGATCTGTGTTTAATTCATCATAATTCTTTATCTCACTCCACCACGCCAGTTCAGATATGGCCATATGCAAATCAGTCTGACCCTGTGCCTCATGGGAACAGTCCAGCCCGATCTGCCAAGCCATGTCTTCCCTGGACCGGATGCAAGCATCCTGGAACGGGTTTTGGGTTTATAACCCTCATCAGCCAGGCTCTCTTGAATCCAGTGGCAAAGTGAGCAAGGGACCCACGTCTGGGCGTTACCTGCAAACTTAGGGCGAACAAAGCGATGCCAAAGGGGATGATGTATAGAGCGTTTGCGCAAATCAAACACTCACCCCCAGTCAACTGATCTGGGTTTAATTCATCATCATTCTTTAGCTCACGCAACCACTCCAGTTCAGACATGGCCATATGCAAATCAGTCTGACACTGTGCCTCATGGGAACAGTCCAGCCCGAACTGCCAAGCCAAGTCTTCCCTGGACCAGAAACAAGCATCCTGGGACCGGTTTCGGGTTCATAACCCTCATCAGTCAGGCTATCTTGAATCTAGTGGCAAAGTGAGCAAGGGACCCATGTCTGGGCATACCCTGCCAACTTAGGGCGAACAAAGCGATACCAAAGGGGATGATGGACGGAGCGTTTGAGCAAATCAAACACTCACCCCCAGTCAACTGATCTGGGTTTAATTCATCATCATTCTTTAGCTCACTCCACCACCCCAGTTCAGACATGGCCATATGCAAATCAGTATGAGCCTGTGCCTCATGGGAACAGTCCAGCCCGAACTGCTAAGCCATGTCTTCTCTGGACCGGAATCAAGCATCCTGGGACCGGTTTCGGGTTCATATCCCTCATCAGCCAGGCTTTCTTGAATCCAGTGGCAAAGTGAGCAAGGGACCCATGTCTGGGCATACCCTGCCAACTTAGGGCAAACAAAGCGATACCAAAGGGGATGATGGACGGAGCGTTTGAGCAAATCAAACACTCACCCCCAGTCAACTGATCTGGGTTTAATTCATCATCATTCTTTAGCTCACTCCACCACCCCAGTTCAGACATGACCATATGCAAATCAGTCTGACCCTGTGCCTCATGGGAACAGTCCAGCCCGAACTGCCAAGCCATGTCTTCCCTGAAATGGAAGCAAGCATCCTGGGACCGGATTCGGGTTCATAACCCTCATCAGCCAGGCTATCTTGAATACAGTGGCAAAGTGAGCAAGGGACCTACGTCTGAGCATACCCTGCCAACTTAGGGCTAAGAAAGCGGTACCAAAGGGGATGAGCGACGGAGCATTTGCGCAAATCAAACACTCAACCCCGGTCAACTGATCTGGGTTTAATTCATCATCATTCTTTAGCTCACTGCACCAACCTAGTTCAGACATGGCCATACGCAAGTCAGTCTGACACTGTGCCTCATTGGAACAGTCCAACCCGAACTGCCAAGCCATGTCTTCCCTGGAACGGAAGCAAGCATCCTGGGACCGGTTTCGGGTTCATAACCCTCATCAGCCAGGCTATCTTGAATCCAGTGGCAAAGTCAGCAAGGGACCCAAGTCTTGGCATACCCTGCCAACTTAGGGCGAACAAAGAAATACCAAAGGGGATGATGAATGGAGCGTTTGAGCAAATCACACACTCACCCCCAGTCAACTGATCTGTGTTTAATTCATCATAATTCTTTATCTCACTCCACCACGCCAGTTCAGATATGGCCATATGCAAATCAGTCTGACCCTGTGCCTCATGGGAACAGTCCAGCCCGATCTGCCAAGCCATGTCTTCCCTGGACCGGATGCAAGCATCCTGGAACGGGTTTTGGGTTCATAACCCTCATCAGCCAGGCTCTCTTGAATCCAGTGGCAAAGTGAGCAAGGGACCCACGTCTGGGCGTTACCTGCAAACTTAGGGCGAACAAAGCGATGCCAAAGGGGATGATGTATAGAGCGTTTGCGCAAATCAAACACTCACCCCCAGTCAACTGATCTGGGTTTAATTCATCATCATTCTTTAGCTCACGCAACCACTCCAGTTCAGACATGGCCATATGCAAATCAGTCTGACACTGTGCCTCATGGGAACAGTCCAGCCCGAACTGCCAAGCCAAGTCTTCCCTGGACCAGAAACAAGCATCCTGGGACCGGTTTCGGGTTCATAACCCTCATCAGTCAGGCTATCTTGAATCTAGTGGCAAAGTGAGCAAGGGACCCATGTCTGGGCATACCCTGCCAACTTAGGGCGAACAAAGCGATACCAAAGGGGATGATGGACGGAGCGTTTGAGCAAATCAAACACTCACCCCCAGTCAACTGATCTGGGTTTAATTCATCATCATTCTTTAGCTCACTCCACCACCCCAGTTCAGACATGGCCATATGCAAATCAGTATGAGCCTGTGCCTCATGGGAACAGTCCAGCCCGAACTGCCAAGCCATGTCTTCCCTGGACTGGAAGCAAGCTTCCTGGGACCGGTTTCGGGTTCATAACCCTCATCAGCCAGGCTATCTTGAATCCAGTGGCAAAGTGAGCAAGGGACGCACGTCTGGGCATACACTGACAACTTAGGGCGAACAAAGCGATACCAAAGGGGATGATGGACGGAGCGTTTGAGCAAATCAAACACTCACCCCCAGTCAACTGATCTGGGTTTAATTCATCATCATTCTTTAGCTCACTCCACCACCCTAGTTCAGACATGGCCATATGCAAATCAGTCTGACCCTGTGCCTCATGGGAACAGTCCAGCCCAAAATGCTAAGCCACGTTTTCCCAGGACCGGAAACAATCATCCTGGGACTGGTTTTGGGTTCATAACCCTCATCAGCCAGGCTATCTTGAATACAGTGGCAAAGTGAGCAAGGGACCTACGGCTGAGCATACCCTGCCAACTTAGGGCTAAGAAAGCGGTACCAAAGGGGATGAGCAACGGAGCATTTGCGCAAATCAAACACTCAACCCCGGTCAACTGATCTGGGTTTAATTCATCATCATTCTTTAGCTCACTCCACCAACCTAGTTCAGACATGGCCATACGCAAGTCAGTCTGACCCTGTGCCTCATGGGAACAGTCCAACCCGATCTGCCAATCCATGTCTTCCCTGGACCGGAAGCAAGCATCCTGGGACCGGTTTCGGGTTCATTATCCTCCTGAGCCAGGCTCTCTTGAATCCAGTGGCAAAGTGAGCAAGGGACCCACGTCTGGGCGTTACCTGCAAACTTAGGGCGAACAAAGCGATGCCAAAGGGGATGATGTATAGAGCGTTTGCGCAAATCAAACACTCACCCCCAGTCAACTGATCTGGGTTTAATTCATCATCATTCTTTAGCTCACGCAACCACTCCAGTTCAGACATGGCCATATGCAAATCAGTCTGACACTGTGCCTCATGGGAACAGTCCAGCCCCAACTGCCTAGCCAAGTCTTCCCTGGACCGGAAACAAGCATCCCGGGACCGGTTTCGGGTTCATAACCCTCATCAGCCAGGCTATCTTGAAACCAGTGGCAAAGTGAGCAAGGGACCCACATCTGGGCATACCCTGCCAACTTAGGGCAAACAAAGCGATACCAAAGGGGATGATGGACGCAGAGTTTGAGCAAATCAAACACTCTGCCCCAGTCAACTGATCTGGGTTTAATTCATCATCATTCTTTAGCTCACTCCACCACCCCAGTTCAGACATGGCCATATGAAAATCAGTATGACCCTGTGCCTCATGGGAACAGTCCAGCCCGAACTGTCAAGCCATGTCTTCCCTGGACCGGAAAAATCATCCTGGGACCGGGTTCGGGTTCCTAACCCTCATCAGCCAGGCTATCTTGAATCCAGTGGCAAAGTGAGCAAGGGACCCACGTCTGGGCATACCCTGCCAACTTAGGGCGAACAAAGAAATACCAAAGGGGATGATGGATGGAGCGTTTGAGCAAATCACACACTCACCCCCAGTCAACTGATCTGGGTTTAATTCATCATAATTCTTTATCTCACTCCACCACGCCAGTTCAGACATGGTCATCTGCAAATCAGTCTGACCCTGTGCCTCATGGGAACAGTCCAGCCCGATATGCCAAGCCATGTCTTCCCTGGACCGGAAGCAAGCATCCTGGGACCGGTTTCGGGTTCATTACCCTCCTGAGCCAGGCTCTCTTGAATCTATTGGCAAAGTGAGCACGGGACACACGTCTGGGCATACACTGACAACTTAGGGCGAACAAAGCGATACCAAAGGGGATGATGGACGGAGCGTTTGAGCAAATCAAACACTCACCCCCAGTCAACTGATCTGGGTTTAATTCATCATCATTCTTCAGCTCACTCCACCACCCTAGTTCAGACATGGCCATATGCAAATCAGTCTGACCCTGTGCCTCATGGGAACAGTCCAGCCCGAACTGCCAAGCCACGTTTTCCCAGGACCGGAAACAATCATCCTGGGACCGGTTTTGGGTTCATAACCCTCATCAGCCAGGCTATCTTGAATACAGTGGGAAAGTGAGCAAGGGAGCTACGTCTGGGCATACCCTGCCCACTTAGGGCAAAGAAAGCGATACCAAAGAGGATGATGGACGGAGCATTTGCGCAAATCAAACACTCAACCCCGGTCAACTGATCTGGGTTTAATTCATCATCATTCTTTAGCTCACTCCTAGAACCTAGTTCAGACATGGCCATACGCAAGTCAGTCTGACCCTGTGCCTCATGGGAACAGTCCAGCCCGAACTGCCAAGCCATGTCTTCCCTGGAACGGAAGCAAGCATCCTGGGACCGGTTTCATGTTCATAACCCTCATCAGCCAGGCTATCTTGAATCCAGTGGCAAAGTGAGCAAGGGACCCACGTCTGGGCATACCCTGCCAAATTAGGGTGAACAAAGCGATACCAAATGGGATGGTGGAAGGAGCGTTTGAGCAAATCAATCACTCACCCCCAGTCAACTGATCTGGGTTTAATTCATCATCATTCTTTAGCTCACTCCACCACCCCACTTCAGATATGGCCATATGCAAATCAGTCTGACCCTGTGACTCATGGAAACAGTCCAGCCCGAACTGCCAAGCCATGTCTTCTCTAGACCGGAATCAAGCATCCTGGGACCGGTTTCATGTTCATAACCCTCATCAGCCAGGCTATCTTGAATCCAGTGGCAAAGTGAGCAAGGGACCCATGTCTGGGCATACCCTGCCAACTTAGGGCAAACAAAGCGATACCAAAGGGGATGATGGACGGAGCGTTTGAGCAAATCAAACACTCACC
The DNA here is from genome assembly GCF_964204655.1 of Triturus cristatus. Taxonomy (NCBI): domain Eukaryota; kingdom Metazoa; phylum Chordata; class Amphibia; order Caudata; family Salamandridae; genus Triturus; species Triturus cristatus. Next base: position 1,186,480,785 of record NC_140579.1, on the reverse strand, counting down.
CCCAGTCAACTGATCTGGGTTTAATTCATCATCATTCTTTAGCTCACTCCACCACCCCAGTTCAGACATGGCCATATGCAAATCAGTCTGACCCTGTGCCTCATGGGAACAGTCCAGCCCGAACTGCCAAGCCATGTCTTCCCTGGAATGGAAGCAAGCATCCTGGGACCGGATTCGGGTTCATAACCCTCATCAGCCAGGCTATCTTGAATCCAGTGGCAAAGTGAGCAAGGGACCACGTCTGGGCGTTCCCTGCCAACTTAGGGCGAACAAAGCGATGCCAATGGGGATGATGGATTGAGCGTTTGAGCAAATCAAACACTCACCCCCAGTCAACTGATCTGGGTTTAATTCATCATCATTCTTTAGCTCACTCAACCACCCCAGTTCAGACATGGCCATATGCAAATCAGTCTGACACTGTGCCTCATGGGAACAGTCCAGCCCGAACTGCCAAGCGAAGTCTTCCCTAGACCGGAAACAAGCATCCTGGGACCGGTTTCGGGTTCATAACCCTCATCAGTCAGGCTATCTTGAAACCAGTGGCAAAGTGAGCAAGGGACCCATGTCTGGGCATACCCTGCCAACTTAGGGCAAACAAAGCGATACCAAAGGGGATGATGGACGCAGAGTTTGAGCAAATCAAACACTCACCCCCAGTCAACTGATCTGGGTTTAATTCATCATCATTCTTTAGCTCACTCCACCACCCCAGTTCAGACATGGCCATATGCAAATCAGTATGAGCCTGTGCCTCATGGGAACAGTCCAGCCCGAACTGCCAAGCGAAGTCTTCCCTGGACCGGAAACAAGCATCCTGGGACCGGTTTCGGGTTCATAACCCTCATCAGTCAGGCTATCTTGAAACCAGTGGCAAAGTGAGCAAGGGACACACGTCTGGGCATACACTGACAACTTAGGGCGAACAAAGCGATACCAAAGGGGATGATGGACGGAGCGTTTGAGCAAATCAAACACTCACCCCCAGTCAACTGATCTGGGTTTAATTCATCATCATTCTTTAGCTCACTCCACCACCCCAGTTCAGACATGGCCATATGCAAATCAGTCTGACCCTGTGCCTCATGGGAACAGTCCAGCCCGAACTGCCAAGTCACGTTTTCCCAGGACTGGAAACAATCATCCTGGGACTGGTTTTGGGTTCATAACCTTCATCAGCCAGGCTATCTTGAATACAGTGGCAAAGTGAGCAAGGGACCTACGTCTGAGCATACCCTGCCAACTTAGGGCTAAGAAAGCGGTACCAAAGGGGATGAGCGACGGAGCATTTGCGCAAATCAAACACTCAACCCCGGTCAACTGATCTGGGTTTAATTCATCATCATTCTTTAGCTCACTCCACCAACCTAGTTCAGACATGGCCATACGCAAGTCAGTCTGACCCTGTGCCTCATGGGAACAGTCCAACCCGTCCTGCCAAGCCATGTCTTCCCTGGAACGGAAGCAAGCATCCTGGGACCGGTTTCGGGTTCATAACCCTCATCAGCCAGGCTATCTTGAATCCAGTGGCAAAGTGAGCAAGGGACCCAAGTCTGGGCATACCGTGCCAACTTAGGGAGAACAAAGCGATACCAAAGGGGATGATGGACGGAGCGTTTGAGGAAATCAAACACTCAACCCCGGTCAACTGATCTGGGTTTAATTCATCATCATTCTTTAGCTCACTCCACCAACCTAGTTCAGACATGGCCATACGCAAGTCAGTCTGACCCTGTGCCTCATGGGACCAGTCCAACCCGAACCGCCAAGCCATGTCTTCCCTGGAACGGAAGCAAGCATCCTGGGACCGGTTTTGGGTTCATAACCCTCATCAGCCAGGCTATCTTGAATACAGTGGGAAAGTGAGCAAGGGAGCTACGTCTGGGCATACCCTGCCAACTTAGGGCAAAGAAAGCGATACCAAAGGGGATGATGGACGGAGCATTTGCGCAAATCAAACACTCAACCCCGGTCAACTGATCTGGGTTTAATTCATCATCATTCTTTAGCTCACTCCACGAACCTAGTTCAGACATGGCCATACGCAAGTCAGTCTGACCCTGTGCCTCATGGGAACAGTCCAGCCCGAACTGCCAAGCCATGTCTTCCCTGGAACGGAAGCAAGCATCCTGGGACCGGTTTCATGTTCATAACCCTCATCAGCCAGGCTATCTTGAATCCAGTGGCAAAGTGAGCAAGGGACCCACGTCTGGGCATACCCTGGCAAATTAGGGTGAACAAAGCGATACCAAATGGGATGGTGGAAGGAGCGTTTGAGCAAATCAATCACTCACCCCCAGTCAACTGATCTGGGTTTAATTCATCATCATTCTTTAGCTCACTCCACCACCCCACTTCAGATATGGCCATATGCAAATCAGTCTGACCCTGTGACTCATGGAAACAGTCCAGCCCGAACTGCCAAGCCATGTCTTCTCTGGACCGGAATCAAGCATCCTGGGACCGGTTTCGGGTTCATATCCCTCATCAGCCAGGCTCTCTTGAATCCAGTGGCAAAGTGAGCAAGGGACCCATGTCTGGGCATACCCTGCCAACTTAGGGCAAACAAAGCGATACCAAAGAGGATGATGGACGGAGCGTTTGAGCAAATCAAACACTCACCCCCAGTCAACTGATCTGGGTTTAATTCATCATCATTCTTTAGCTCACTCCACCACCCCAGTTCAGACATGGCCATATGCAAATCAGTCTGACCCTGTGCCTCATGGGAACAGTCCAGCCCGAACTGCCAAGCCATGTCTTCCCTGGAATGGAAGCAAGCATCCTGGGACCGGATTCGGGTTCATAACCCTCATCAGCCAGGCTATCTTGAATACAGTGGCAAAGTGAGCAAGGGACCTACGTCTGAGCATACCCTGCCAACTTAGGGCTAAGAAAGCAGTACCAAAGGGGATGAGCGACGGAGCATTTGCGCAAATCAAACACTCAACCCCGGTCAACTGATCTGGGTTTAATTCATCATCATTCTTTAGCTCACTCCACCACCCCAGTTCAGACATGGCCATATGCAAATCAGTCTGACCCTGTGCCTCATGGGAACAGTCCAACCCGAACTGCCAAGCCATGTCTTCCCTGGAACGGAAGCAAGCATCCTGGGACCGGTTTCGGGTTCATAACCCTCATCAGCCAGGCTATCTTGAATCCAGTGGCAAAGTGAGCAAGGGACCCAAGTCTGGGCATACCCTGCCAACTTAGGGCGAACAAAGAAATACCAAAGGGGATGATGGATGGAGCGTTTGAGCAAATCACACACTCACCCCCAGTCAACTGATCTGTGTTTAATTCATCATAATTCTTTATCTCACTCCACCACGCCAGTTCAGATATGGCCATATGCAAATCAGTCTGATCCTGTGCCTCATGGGAACAGTCCAGCCCGATCTGCCAAGCCATGTCTTCCCTGGACCGGATGCAAGCATCCTGGAACGGGTTTCGGGTTCATAACCCTCATCAGCCAGGCTCTCTTGAATCCAGTGGCAAAGTGAGCAAGGGACCCACGTCTGGGCGTTACCTGCAAACTTAGGGCGAACAAAGCGATGCCAAAGGGGATGATGTATAGAGCGTTTGTGCAAATCAAACACTCATCCCCAGTCAACTGATCTGGGTTTAATTCATCATCATTCTTTAGCTCACGCAACCACTCCAGTTCAGACATGGCCATATGCAAATCAGTCTGACACTGTGCCTCATGGGAACAGTCCAGCCCCAACTGCCTAGCCAAGTCTTCCCTGGACCTGAAACAAGCATCCTGGGACCGGTTTCGGGTTCATAACCCTCATCAGCCAGGCTATCTTGAAACCAGTGGCAAAGTGAGCAAGGGACCCATGTCTGGGCATACCCTGCCAACTTAGGGCGAACAAAGCGATACCAAAGGGGATGATGGACACAGAGTTTGAGCACATCAAACACTCACCCCCAGTCAACTGATCTGGGTTTAATTCATCATCATTCTTTAGCTCACTCCACCACCCCAGTTCAGACATGGCCATATGCAAATCAGTATGAGCCTGTGCCTCATGGGAACAGTCCAGCCCGAACTGCCAAGCCATGTCTTCCCTGGACCGGAAGCAAGCTTCCTGGGACCGGTTTCGGGTTCATAACCCTCATCAGCCAGGCTATCTTGAATCCAGTGGCAAAGTGAGCAAGGGACACACGTCTGGGCATACACTGACAACTTAGGGCGAACAAAGCGATACCAAAGGGGATGATGGACGGAGCGTTTGAGCAAATCAAACACTCACCCCCAGTCAACTGATCTGGGTTTAATTCATCATCATTCTTTAGCTCACTCCACCACCCCAGTTCAGACATGGCCATATGCAAATCAGTCTGACCCTGTGCCTCATGGGAACAGTCCAGCCCGAACTGCTAAGCCACGTTTTCCCAGGACCGGGAACAATCATCCTGGGACCGGTTTTGGGTCCATAACCCTCATCAGCCAGGCTATCTTGAATACAGTGGCAAAGTGAGCAAGCGACCTACGTCTGAGCATACCCTGCCAACTTAGGGCTAAGAAAGCGGTACCAAAGGGGATGAGCGACGGAGCATTTGCGCAAATCAAACACTCAACCCCGGTCAACTGATCTGGGTTTAATTCATCATCATTCTTTACTTCACTCCACCAACCTAGTTCAGACATGGCCATACGCAAGTCAGTCTGACCCTGTGCCTCATGGTAACAGTCCAACCCGATCTGCCAATCCATGTCTTCCCTGGACCGGAGGCAAGCATCCTGGGACCGGTTTCGGGTTCATTACCCTCCTGAGCCAGGCTCTCTTGAATCCAGTGGCAAAGTGAGCAAGGGACCCACGTCTGGGCGTTACCTGCAAACTTAGGGTGAACAAAGCGATGCCAAAGGGGATGATGTATAGAGCGTTTGCGCAAATCAAACACTCACCCCCAGTCAACTGATCTGGGTTTAATTCATCATCATTCTTTAGCTCACGCAACCACTCCAGTTCAGACATGGCCATATGCAAATCAGTCTGACACTGTGCCTCATGGGAACAGTCTAGCCCGAACTGCCAAGCCAAGTCTTCCCTGGACCGGAAACAATCATCCTGGGACCGGTTTCGGGGTCATAACCCTCATCAACCAGGCTATCTGGAATCCAGTGGCAAAGTGAGCAAGGGACCCACGTCTGGGCGGGACCTGCCAACTTAGGGCGAACAAAGCGATGCCAAAGGGGAGGATGGATGGAGCGGTTGAGCAAATCAAACACTCACCCCCAGTCAACTGATCTGGGTTTAATTCATCATAATTCTTTATCTCACTCCACCACGCCAGTTCAGATATGGCCATATGCAAATCAGTCTGATCCTGTGCCTCATGGGAACAGTCCAGCCCGATCTGCCAAGCCATGTCTTCCCTGGACCGGATGCAAGCATCCTGGAACGGGTTTCGGGTTCATAACCCTCATCAGCCAGGCTCTCTTGAATCCAGTGGCAAAGTGAGCAAGGGACCCACGTCTGGGCGTTACCTGCAAACTTAGGGCGAACAAAGCGATGCCAAAGGGGATGATGTATAGAGCGTTTGCGCAAATCAAACACTCATCCCCAGTCAACTGATCTGGGTTTAATTCATCATCATTCTTTAGCTCACGCAACCACTCCAGTTCAGACATGGCCATATGCAAATCAGTCTGACACTGTGCCTCATGGGAACAGTCCAGCCCCAACTGCCTAGCCAAGTCTTCCCTGGACCTGAAACAAGCATCCTGGGACCGGTTTCGGGTTCATAACCCTCATCAGCCAGGCTATCTTGAAACCAGTGGCAAAGTGAGCAAGGGACCCATGTCTGGGCATACCCTGCCAACTTAGGGCGAACAAAGCGATACCAAAGGGGATGATGGACGCAGAGTTTGAGCAAATCAAACACTCACCCCCAGTCAACTGATCTGGGTTTAATTCATCATCATTCTTTAGCTCACTCCACCACCCCAGTTCAGACATGGCCATATGCAAATCAGTATGAGCCTGTGCCTCATGGGAACAGTCCAGCCCGAACTGCCAAGCCATGTCTTCCCTGGACCGGAAGCAAGCTTCCTGGGACTGGTTTCGGGTTCATAACCCTCATCAGCCAGGCTATCTTGAATCCAGTGGCAAAGTGAGCAAGGGACACACGTCTGGGCATACACTGACAACTTAGGGCGAACAAAGCGATACCAAAGGGGATGATGGACGGAGCGTTTGAGCAAATCAAACACTCACCCCCAGTCAACTGATCTGGGTTTAATTCATCATCATTCTTTAGCTCACTCCACCACCCCAGTTCAGACATGGCCATACGCAAGTCAGTCTGACCCTGTGCCTCATGGGACCAGTCCAACCCGAACCGCCAAGCCATGTCTTCCCTGGAACGGAAGCAAGCATCCTGGGACCGGTTTTGGGTTCATAACCCTCATCAGCCAGGCTATCTTGAATACAGTGGGAAAGTGAGCAAGGGAGCTACGTCTGGGCATACCCTGCCAACTTAGGGCAAAGAAAGCGATACCAAAGGGGATGATGGACGGAGCATTTGCGCAAATCAAACACTCAACCCCGGTCAACTGATCTGGGTTTAATTCATCATCATTCTTTAGCTCACTCCACGAACCTAGTTCAGACATGGCCATACGCAAGTCAGTCTGACCCTGTGCCTCATGGGAACAGTCCAGCCCGAACTGCCAAGCCATGTCTTCCCTGGAACGGAAGCAAGCATCCTGGGACCGGTTTCATGTTCATAACCCTCATCAGCCAGGCTATCTTGAATCCAGTGGCAAAGTGAGCAAGGGACCCACGTCTGGGCATACCCTGGCAAATTAGGGTGAACAAAGCGATACCAAATGGGATGGTGGAAGGAGCGTTTGAGCAAATCAATCACTCACCCCCAGTCAACTGATCTGGGTTTAATTCATCATCATTCTTTAGCTCACTCCACCACCCCACTTCAGATATGGCCATATGCAAATCAGTCTGACCCTGTGACTCATGGAAACAGTCCAGCCCGAACTGCCAAGCCATGTCTTCTCTGGACCGGAATCAAGCATCCTGGGACCGGTTTCGGGTTCATATCCCTCATCAGCCAGGCTCTCTTGAATCCAGTGGCAAAGTGAGCAAGGGACCCATGTCTGGGCATACCCTGCCAACTTAGGGCAAACAAAGCGATACCAAAGAGGATGATGGACGGAGCGTTTGAGCAAATCAAACACTCACCCCCAGTCAACTGATCTGGGTTTAATTCATCATCATTCTTTAGCTCACTCCACCACCCCAGTTCAGACATGGCCATATGCAAATCAGTCTGACCCTGTGCCTCATGGGAACAGTCCAGCCCGAACTGCCAAGCCATGTCTTCCCTGGAATGGAAGCAAGCATCCTGGGACCGGATTCGGGTTCATAACCCTCATCAGCCAGGCTATCTTGAATACAGTGGCAAAGTGAGCAAGGGACCTACGTCTGAGCATACCCTGCCAACTTAGGGCTAAGAAAGCAGTACCAAAGGGGATGAGCGACGGAGCATTTGCGCAAATCAAACACTCAACCCCGGTCAACTGATCTGGGTTTAATTCATCATCATTCTTTAGCTCACTCCACCACCCCAGTTCAGACATGGCCATATGCAAATCAGTCTGACCCTGTGCCTCATGGGAACAGTCCAACCCGAACTGCCAAGCCATGTCTTCCCTGGAACGGAAGCAAGCATCCTGGGACCGGTTTCGGGTTCATAACCCTCATCAGCCAGGCTATCTTGAATCCAGTGGCAAAGTGAGCAAGGGACCCAAGTCTGGGCATACCCTGCCAACTTAGGGCGAACAAAGAAATACCAAAGGGGATGATGGATGGAGCGTTTGAGCAAATCACACACTCACCCCCAGTCAACTGATCTGTGTTTAATTCATCATAATTCTTTATCTCACTCCACCACGCCAGTTCAGATATGGCCATATGCAAATCAGTCTGATCCTGTGCCTCATGGGAACAGTCCAGCCCGATCTGCCAAGCCATGTCTTCCCTGGACCGGATGCAAGCATCCTGGAACGGGTTTCGGGTTCATAACCCTCATCAGCCAGGCTCTCTTGAATCCAGTGGCAAAGTGAGCAAGGGACCCACGTCTGGGCGTTACCTGCAAACTTAGGGCGAACAAAGCGATGCCAAAGGGGATGATGTATAGAGCGTTTGTGCAAATCAAACACTCATCCCCAGTCAACTGATCTGGGTTTAATTCATCATCATTCTTTAGCTCACGCAACCACTCCAGTTCAGACATGGCCATATGCAAATCAGTCTGACACTGTGCCTCATGGGAACAGTCCAGCCCCAACTGCCTAGCCAAGTCTTCCCTGGACCTGAAACAAGCATCCTGGGACCGGTTTCGGGTTCATAACCCTCATCAGCCAGGCTATCTTGAAACCAGTGGCAAAGTGAGCAAGGGACCCATGTCTGGGCATACCCTGCCAACTTAGGGCGAACAAAGCGATACCAAAGGGGATGATGGACACAGAGTTTGAGCACATCAAACACTCACCCCCAGTCAACTGATCTGGGTTTAATTCATCATCATTCTTTAGCTCACTCCACCACCCCAGTTCAGACATGGCCATATGCAAATCAGTATGAGCCTGTGCCTCATGGGAACAGTCCAGCCCGAACTGCCAAGCCATGTCTTCCCTGGACCGGAAGCAAGCTTCCTGGGACCGGTTTCGGGTTCATAACCCTCATCAGCCAGGCTATCTTGAATCCAGTGGCAAAGTGAGCAAGGGACACACGTCTGGGCATACACTGACAACTTAGGGCGAACAAAGCGATACCAAAGGGGATGATGGACGGAGCGTTTGAGCAAATCAAACACTCACCCCCAGTCAACTGATCTGGGTTTAATTCATCATCATTCTTTAGCTCACTCCACCACCCCAGTTCAGACATGGCCATATGCAAATCAGTCTGACCCTGTGCCTCATGGGAACAGTCCAGCCCGAACTGCTAAGCCACGTTTTCCCAGGACCGGGAACAATCATCCTGGGACCGGTTTTGGGTCCATAACCCTCATCAGCCAGGCTATCTTGAATACAGTGGCAAAGTGAGCAAGCGACCTACGTCTGAGCATACCCTGCCAACTTAGGGCTAAGAAAGCGGTACCAAAGGGGATGAGCGACGGAGCATTTGCGCAAATCAAACACTCAACCCCGGTCAACTGATCTGGGTTTAATTCATCATCATTCTTTACTTCACTCCACCAACCTAGTTCAGACATGGCCATACGCAAGTCAGTCTGACCCTGTGCCTCATGGTAACAGTCCAACCCGATCTGCCAATCCATGTCTTCCCTGGACCGGAGGCAAGCATCCTGGGACCGGTTTCGGGTTCATTACCCTCCTGAGCCAGGCTCTCTTGAATCCAGTGGCAAAGTGAGCAAGGGACCCACGTCTGGGCGTTACCTGCAAACTTAGGGTGAACAAAGCGATGCCAAAGGGGATGATGTATAGAGCGTTTGCGCAAATCAAACACTCACCCCCAGTCAACTGATCTGGGTTTAATTCATCATCATTCTTTAGCTCACGCAACCACTCCAGTTCAGACATGGCCATATGCAAATCAGTCTGACACTGTGCCTCATGGGAACAGTCTAGCCCGAACTGCCAAGCCAAGTCTTCCCTGGACCGGAAACAATCATCCTGGGACCGGTTTCGGGGTCATAACCCTCATCAACCAGGCTATCTGGAATCCAGTGGCAAAGTGAGCAAGGGACCCACGTCTGGGCGGGACCTGCCAACTTAGGGCGAACAAAGCGATGCCAAAGGGGAGGATGGATGGAGCGGTTGAGCAAATCAAACACTCACCCCCAGTCAACTGATCTGGGTTTAATTCATCATAATTCTTTATCTCACTCCACCACGCCAGTTCAGATATGGCCATATGCAAATCAGTCTGATCCTGTGCCTCATGGGAACAGTCCAGCCCGATCTGCCAAGCCATGTCTTCCCTGGACCGGATGCAAGCATCCTGGAACGGGTTTCGGGTTCATAACCCTCATCAGCCAGGCTCTCTTGAATCCAGTGGCAAAGTGAGCAAGGGACCCACGTCTGGGCGTTACCTGCAAACTTAGGGCGAACAAAGCGATGCCAAAGGGGATGATGTATAGAGCGTTTGCGCAAATCAAACACTCATCCCCAGTCAACTGATCTGGGTTTAATTCATCATCATTCTTTAGCTCACGCAACCACTCCAGTTCAGACATGGCCATATGCAAATCAGTCTGACACTGTGCCTCATGGGAACAGTCCAGCCCCAACTGCCTAGCCAAGTCTTCCCTGGACCTGAAACAAGCATCCTGGGACCGGTTTCGGGTTCATAACCCTCATCAGCCAGGCTATCTTGAAACCAGTGGCAAAGTGAGCAAGGGACCCATGTCTGGGCATACCCTGCCAACTTAGGGCGAACAAAGCGATACCAAAGGGGATGATGGACGCAGAGTTTGAGCAAATCAAACACTCACCCCCAGTCAACTGATCTGGGTTTAATTCATCATCATTCTTTAGCTCACTCCACCACCCCAGTTCAGACATGGCCATATGCAAATCAGTATGAGCCTGTGCCTCATGGGAACAGTCCAGCCCGAACTGCCAAGCCATGTCTTCCCTGGACCGGAAGCAAGCTTCCTGGGACTGGTTTCGGGTTCATAACCCTCATCAGCCAGGCTATCTTGAATCCAGTGGCAAAGTGAGCAAGGGACACACGTCTGGGCATACACTGACAACTTAGGGCGAACAAAGCGATACCAAAGGGGATGATGGACGGAGCGTTTGAGCAAATCAAACACTCACCCCCAGTCAACTGATCTGGGTTTAATTCATCATCATTCTTTAGCTCACTCCACCACCCCAGTTCAGACATGGCCATATGCAAATCAGTCTGACCCTGTGCCTCATGGGAACAGTCCAGCCCGAACTGCTAAGCCACGTTTTCCCAGGACCGGGAACAATCATCCTGGGACTGGTTTTGGGTCCATAACCCTCATCAGCCAGGCTATCTTGAATACAGTGGCAAAGTGAGCAAGGGACCTACATCTGAGCATACCCTGCCAACTTAGGGCTAAGAAAGCGGTACCAAAGGGGATGAGCGACGGAGCATTTGCGCAAATCAAACACTCAACCCCGGTCAACTGATCTGGGTTTAATTCATCATCATTCTTTACTTCACTCCACCAACCTAGTTCAGACATGGCCATACGCAAGTCAGTCTGACCCTGTGCCTCATGGGAACAGTCCAACCCGATCTGCCAATCCATGTCTTCCCTGGACCGGAGGCAAGCATCCTGGGACCGGTTTCGGGTTCATTATCCTCCTGAGCCAGGCTCTCTTGAATCCAGTGGCAAAGTGAGCAAGGGACCCACGTCTGGGCGTTACCAGCAAACTTAGGGTGAACAAAGCGATGCCAAAGGGGATGATGTATAGAGCGTTTGCGCAAATCAAACACTCACCCCCAGTCAACTGATCTGGGTTTAATTCATCATCATTCTTTAGCTCACGCAACCACTCCAGTTCAGACATGGCCATATGCAAATCAGTCTGACACTGTGCCTCATGGGAACAGTCCAGCCCCAACTGCCTAGCCAAGTCTTCCCTGGACCGGAAACAAGCATCCTGGGACCGGTTTCGGGTTCATAACCCTCATCAGCCAGGCTATCTTGAAACCAGTGGCAAAGTGAGCAAGGGACCCACGTCTGGGCATACCCTGCCAACTTAGGGCAAACAATGCGATACCAAAGGGGATGATGGACGCAGAGTTTGAGCAAATCAAACACTCTGCCCCAGTCAACTGATCTGGGTTTAATTCATCATCATTCTTTAGCTCACTCCACCACCCCAGTTCAGACATGGCCATATGAAAATCAGTATGACCCTGTGCCTCATGGGAACAGTCCAGCCAGAAATGCCAAGCCATGTCTTCCCTGGACAGGAACCAAGAATCCTGGGACTGGTTTCGGGTTCATAACCCTCATCAGCCGGGCTATCTTGATTCCAGTGGCAAAGTGAGCAAGGGCCCACGTCTGGGCATACCCTGCCAACTTAGGGCGAACAAAGCGATACCAAAGGGGATGATGGACGCAGAGTTTGAGCAAATCAAACTCTCAACCCCAGTCAACTGATCTGGGTTTAATTCATTATCATTCTTTAGCTCACTCCACCACCCCAGTTCAGACATGGCCATATGCAAATCGGTCTGACCCTGTGCCTCATGGGAACAGTCCAGCCCGAACTGTCAAGCCATGTCTTCCCTGGACCGGAAAAATCATCTTGGGACCGGGTTCGGGTTCCTAACCCTCATCAGCCAGGCCATCTTTAATCCAGTGGCAAAGTGAGCAAGGGACCCACGTCTGGGCATACCCTGCCAACTTAGGGCGAACAAAGAAATACCAAAGGGGATGATGGATGGAGCGTTTGAGCAAATCACACACTCACCCCCAGTCAACTGATCTGGGTTTAATTCATCATAATTCTTTATCTCACTCCACCACGGCAGTTCAGACATGGTCATATGCAAATCAGTCTGACCCTGTGCCTCATGGGAACAGTCCAGCCCGATATGCCAAGCCATGTCTTCCCTGGACCGGAAGCAAGCATCCTGGGACCGGTTTCGGGTTCATTACCCTCCTGAGCCAGGCTCTCTTGAATCCATTGGCAAAGTGAGCAAGGGACACACGTCTGGGCATACACTGACAACTTAGGGCGAACAAAGCGATACCAAAGGGGATGATGGACGGAGCGTTTGAGCAAATCAAACACTCACCCCCAGTCAACTGATCTGGGTTTAATTCATCATCATTCTTCAGCTCACTCCACCACCCTAGTTCAGACATGGCCATATGCAAATCAGTCTGACCCTGTGCCTCATGGGAACAGTCCAGCCCGAACTGCCAAGCCACGTTTTCCCAGGACCGGAAACAATCATCCTGGGACCGGTTTTGGGTTCATAACCCTCATCAGCCAGGCTATCTTGAATACAGTGGGAAAGTGAGCAAGGGAGCTACGTCTGGGCATACCCTGCCCACTTAGGGCAAAGAAAGCGATACCAAAGAGGATGATGGACGGAGCATTTGCGCAAATCAAACACTCAACCCCGGTCAACTGATCTGGGTTTAATTCATCATCATTCTTTAGCTCACTCCACAAACCTAGTTCAGACATGGCCATACGCAAGTCAGTCTGACCCTGTGCCTCATGGGAACAGTCCAGCCCGAACTGCCAAGCCATGTCTTCCCTGGAACGGAAGCAAGCATCCTGGGACCGGTTTCATGTTCATAACCCTCATCAGCCAGGCTATCTTGAATCCAGTGGCAAAGTGAGCAAGGGACCCACGTCTGGGCATACCCTGCCAAATTAGGGTGAACAAAGCGATACCAAATGGGATGGTGGAAGGAGCGTTTGAGCAAATCAATCACTCACCCCCAGTCAACTGATCTGGGTTTAATTCATCATCATTCTTTAGCTCACTCCACCACCCCACTTCAGATATGGCCATATGCAAATCAGTCTGACCCTGTGACTCATGGAAACAGTCCAGCCCGAACTGCCAAGCCATGTCTTCTCTGGACCGGAATCAAGCATCCTGGGACCGGTTTCGGGTTCATATCCCTCATCAGCCAGGCTCTCTTGAATCCAGTGGCAAAGTGAGCAAGGGACCCATGTCTGGGCATACCCTGCCAACTTAGGGCAAACAAAGCGATGCCAAAGGGGATGATGGACGGAGCGTTTGAGCAAATCAAACACTCACCCCCAGTCAACTGATCTGGGTTTAATTCATCATCATTCTTTAGCTCACTCCACCACCCCAGTTCAGACATGGCCATATGCAAATCAGTCTGACCCTGTGCCTCATGGGAACAGTCCAGCCCGAACTGCCAAGCCATGTCTTCCCTGGAATGGAAGCAAGCATCCTGGGACCGGATTCGGGTTCATAACCCTCATCAGCCAGGCTATCTTGAATCCAGTGGCAAAGTGAGCAAGGGACCACGTCTGGGCGTTCCCTGCCAACTTAGGGCGAACAAAGCGATGCCAATGGGGATGATGGATTGAGCGTTTGAGCAAATCAAACACTCACCCCCAGTCAACTGATCTGGGTTTAATTCATCATCATTCTTTAGCTCACTCCACCACCCCAGTTCAGACATGGCCAAATGCAAATCAGTCTGACCCTGTGCCTCATGGGAACAGTCCAGATCGAACTGCCAAGCCAAGTCTTCCCTGGACCGGAAAAAATCATCCTGGGACCGGTTTCGGGGTCATAACCCTCATCAACCAGGCTATCTAGAATCCAGTGGCAAAGTGAGCAAGGGACCCACGTCTGGGCGGGACCTGCCAACTTAGGGCGAACAAAGCGATGCCAAAGGGGAGGATGGATGGAGCGTTTGAGCAAATCAAACACTCACCCCCAGTCAACTGATCTGGGTTTAATTCATCATCATTCTTTAGCTCACTCAACCACCCCAGTTCACACATGGCCATATGCAAATCAGTCTGACACTGTGCCTCATGGGAACAGTCCAGCCCGAACTGCCAAGCCAAGTCTTCCCTGGACCGGAAACAAGCATCCTGGGACCGGTTTCGGGTTCATAACCCTCATCAGTCAGGCTATCTTGAAACCAGTGGCAAAGTGAGCAAGGGACCCATGTCTGGGCATACCCTGCCAACTTAGGGCGAACAAAGCGATACCAAAGGGGATGATGGACGCAGAGTTTGAGCAAATCAAACACTCACCCCCAGTCAACTGATCTGGGTTTAATTCATCATCATTCTTTAGCTCACTCCACCACCCCAGTTCAGACATGGCCATATGCAAATCAGTATGAGCCTGTGCCTCATGGGAACAGTCCAGCCCGAACTGCCAAGCCATGTCTTCCCTGGACCGGAAGCAAGCTTCCTGGGACCTGTTTCGGGTTCATAACCCTCATCAGCCAGGCTATCTTTAATCCAGTGGCAAAGTGAGCAAGGGACACACGTCTGGGCATACACTGACAACTTAGGGCGAACAAAGCGATACCAAAGGGGATGATGGACGGAGCGTTTGAGCAAATCAAACACTCACCCCCAGTCAACTGATCTGGGTTTAATTCATCATCATTCTTTAGCTCACTCCACCACCCCAGTTCAGACATGGCCATATGCAAATCAGTCTGACCCTGTGCCTCATGGGAACAGTCCAGCCCGAACTGCCAAGTCACGTTTTCCCAGGACTGGAAACAATCATCCTGGGACTGGTTTTGGGTTCATAACCTTCATCAGCCAGGCTATCTTGAATACAGTGGCAAAGTGAGCAAGGGACCTACGTCTGAGCATACCCTGCCAACTTAGGGCTAAGAAAGCGGTACCAAAGGGGATGAGCGACGGAGCATTTGCGCAAATCAAACACTCAACCCCGGTCAACTGATCTGGGTTTAATTCATCATCATTCTTTAGCTCACTCCACCAACCTAGTTCAGACATGGCCATACACAAGTCAGTCTGACCCTGTGCCTCATGGGAACAGTCCAACCCGTCCTGCCAAGCCATGTCTTCCCTGGAACGGAAGCAAGCATCCTGGGACCGGTTTCGGGTTCATAACCCTCATCAGCCAGGCTATCTTGAATCCAGTGGCAAAGTGAGCAAGGGACCCAAGTCTGGGCATACCGTGCCAACTTAGGGAGAACAAAGCGATACCAAAGGGGATGATGGACGGAGCGTTTGAGGAAATCAAACACTCAACCCCGGTCAACTGATCTGGGTTTAATTCATCATCATTCTTTAGCTCACTCCACCAACCTAGTTCAGACATGGCCATACGCAAGTCAGTCTGACCCTGTGCCTCATGGGACCAGTCCAACCCGAACCGCCAAGCCATGTCTTCCCTGGAACGGAAGCAAGCATCCTGGGACCGGTTTTGGGTTCATAACCCTCATCAGCCAGGCTATCTTGAATACAGTGGGAAAGTGAGCAAGGGAGCTACGTCTGGGCATACCCTGCCAACTTAGGGCAAAGAAAGCGATACCAAAGGGGATGATGGACGGAGCATTTGCGCAAATCAAACACTCAACCCCGGTCAACTGATCTGGGTTTAATTCATCATCATTCTTTAGCTCACTCCACGAACCTAGTTCAGACATGGCCATACGCAAGTCAGTCTGACCCTGTGCCTCATGGGAACAGTCCAGCCCGAACTGCCAAGCCATGTCTTCCCTGGAACGGAAGCAAGCATCCTGGGACCGGTTTCATGTTCATAACCCTCATCAGCCAGGCTATCTTGAATCCAGTGGCAAAGTGAGCAAGGGACCCACGTCTGGGCATACCCTGGCAAATTAGGGTGAACAAAGCGATACCAAATGGGATGGTGGAAGGAGCGTTTGAGCAAATCAATCACTCACCCCCAGTCAACTGATCTGGGTTTAATTCATCATCATTCTTTAGCTCACTCCACCACCCCACTTCAGATATGGCCATATGCAAATCAGTCTGACCCTGTGACTCATGGAAACAGTCCAGCCCGAACTGCCAAGCCATGTCTTCTCTGGACCGGAATCAAGCATCCTGGGACCGGTTTCGGGTTCATATCCCTCATCAGCCAGGCTCTCTTGAATCCAGTGGCAAAGTGAGCAAGGGACCCATGTCTGGGCATACCCTGCCAACTTAGGGCAAACAAAGCGATACCAAAGGGGATGATGGACGGAGCGTTTGAGCAAATCAAACACTCACCCCCAGTCAACTGATCTGGGTTTAATTCATCATCATTCTTTAGCTCACTCCACCACCCCAGTTCAGACATGGCCATATGCAAATCAGTCTGACCCTGTGCCTCATGGGAACAGTCCAGCCCGAACTGCCAAGCCATGTCTTCCCTGGAATGGAAGCAAGCATCCTGGGACCGGATTCGGGTTCATAACCCTCATCAGCCAGGCTATCTTGAATACAGTGGCAAAGTGAGCAAGGGACCTACGTCTGAGCATACCCTGCCAACTTAGGGCTAAGAAAGCAGTACCAAAGGGGATGAGCGACGGAGCATTTGCGCAAATCAAACACTCAACCCCGGTCAACTGATCTGGGTTTAATTCATCATCATTCTTTAGCTCACTCCACCAACCTAGTTCAGACATGGCCATACGCAAGTCAGTCTGACCCTGTGCCTCATGGGAACAGTCCAACCCGAACTGCCAAGCCATGTCTTCCCTGGAACGGAAGCAAGCATCCTGGGACCGGTTTCGGGTTCATAACCCTCATCAGCCAGGCTATCTTGAATCCAGTGGCAAAGTGAGCAAGGGACCCAAGTCTGGGCATACCCTGCCAACTTAGGGCGAACAAAGAAATACCAAAGGGGATGATGGATGGAGCGTTTGAGCAAATCACACACTCACCCCCAGTCAACTGATCTGTGTTTAATTAATCATAATTCTTTATCTCACTCCACCACGCCAGTTCAGATATGGCCATATGCAAATCAGTCTGATCCTGTGCCTCATGGGAACAGTCCAGCCCGATCTGCCAAGCCATGTCTTCCCTGGACCGGATGCAAGCATCCTGGAACGGGTTTCGGGTTCATAACCCTCATCAGCCAGGCTCTCTTGAATCCAGTGGCAAAGTGAGCAAGGGACCCACGTCTGGGCGTTACCTGCAAACTTAGGGCGAACAAAGCGATGCCAAAGGGGATGATGTATAGAGCGTTTGTGCAAATCAAACACTCATCCCCAGTCAACTGATCTGGGTTTAATTCATCATCATTCTTTAGCTCACGCAACCACTCCAGTTCAGACATGGCCATATGCAAATCAGTCTGACACTGTGCCTCATGGGAACAGTCCAGCCCCAACTGCCTAGCCAAGTCTTCCCTGGACCTGAAACAAGCATCCTGGGACCGGTTTCGGGTTCATAACCCTCATCAGCCAGGCTATCTTGAAACCAGTGGCAAAGTGAGCAAGGGACCCATGTCTGGGCATACCCTGCCAATTTAGGGCGAACAAAGCGATACCAAAGGGGATGATGGACACAGAGTTTGAGCAAATCAAACACTCACCCCCAGTCAACTGATCTGGGTTTAATTCATCATCATTCTTTAGCTCACTCCACCACCCCAGTTCAGACATGGCCATATGCAAATCAGTATGAGCCTGTGCCTCATGGGAACAGTCCAGCCCGAACTGCCAAGCCATGTCTTCCCTGGACCGGAAGCAAGCTTCCTGGGACCGGTTTCGGGTTCATAACCCTCATCAGCCAGGCTATCTTGAATCCAGTGGCAAAGTGAGCAAGGGACACACGTCTGGGCATACACTGACAACTTAGGGCGAACAAAGCGATACCAAAGGGGATGATGGACGGAGCGTTTGAGCAAATCAAACACTCACCCCCAGTCAACTGATCTGGGTTTAATTCATCATCATTCTTTAGCTCACTCCACCACCCCAGTTCAGACATGGCCATATGCAAATCAGTCTGACCCTGTGCCTCATGGGAACAGTCCAGCCCGAACTGCTAAGCCACGTTTTCCCAGGACCGGGAACAATCATCCTGGGACCGGTTTTGGGTCCATAACCCTCATCAGCCAGGCTATCTTGAATACAGTGGCAAAGTGAGCAAGCGACCTACGTCTGAGCATACCCTGCCAACTTAGGGCTAAGAAAGCGGTACCAAAGGGGATGAGCGACGGAGCATTTGCGCAAATCAAACACTCAACCCCGGTCAACTGATCTGGGTTTAATTCATCATCATTCTTTACTTCACTCCACCAACCTAGTTCAGACATGGCCATACGCAAGTCAGTCTGACCCTGTGCCTCATGGTAACAGTCCAACCCGATCTGCCAATCCATGTCTTCCCTGGACCGGAGGCAAGCATCCTGGGACCGGTTTCGGGTTCATTACCCTCCTGAGCCAGGCTCTCTTGAATCCAGTGGCAAAGTGAGCAAGGGACCCACGTCTGGGCGTTACCTGCAAACTTAGGGTGAACAAAGCGATGCCAAAGGGGATGATGTATAGAGCGTTTGCGCAAATCAAACACTCACCCCCAGTCAACTGATCTGGGTTTAATTCATCATCATTCTTTAGCTCACGCAACCACTCCAGTTCAGACATGGCCATATGCAAATCAGTCTGACACTGTGCCTCATGGGAACAGTCCAGCCCGAACTGCCAAGCCAAGTCTTCCCTGGACCGGAAACAATCATCCTGGGACCGGTTTCGGGGTCATAACCCTCATCAACCAGGCTATCTAGAATCCAGTGGCAAAGTGAGCAAGGGACCCACGTCTGGGCGGGACCTGCCAACTTAGGGCAAACAAAGCGATGCCAAAGGGGAGGATGGATGGAGCGGTTGAGCAAATCAAACACTCACCCCCAGTCAACTGATCTGGGTTTAATTCATCATAATTCTTTATCTCACTCCACCACGCCAGTTCAGATATGGCCATATGCAAATCAGTCTGATCCTGTGCCTCATGGGAACAGTCCAGCCCGATCTGCCAAGCCATGTCTTCCCTGGACCGGATGCAAGCATCCTGGAACGGGTTTCGGGTTCATAACCCTCATCAGCCAGGCTCTCTTGAATCCAGTGGCAAAGTGAGCAAGGGACCCACGTCTGGGCGTTACCTGCAAACTTAGGGCGAACAAAGCGATGCCAAAGGGGATGATGTATAGAGCGTTTGCGCAAATCAAACACTCATCCCCAGTCAACTGATCTGGGTTTAATTCATCATCATTCTTTAGCTCACGCAACCACTCCAGTTCAGACATGGCCATATGCAAATCAGTCTGACACTGTGCCTCATGGGAACAGTCCAGCCCCAACTGCCTAGCCAAGTCTTCCCTGGACCTGAAACAAGCATCCTGGGACCGGTTTCGGGTTCATAACCCTCATCAGCCAGGCTATCTTGAAACCAGTGGCAAAGTGAGCAAGGGACCCATGTCTGGGCATACCCTGCCAACTTAGGGCGAACAAAGCGATACCAAAGGGGATGATGGACGCAGAGTTTGAGCAAATCAAACACTCACCCCCAGTCAACTGATCTGGGTTTAATTCATCATCATTCTTTAGCTCACTCCACCACCCCAGTTCAGACATGGCCATATGCAAATCAGTATGAGCCTGTGCCTCATGGGAACAGTCCAGCCCGAACTGCCAAGCCATGTCTTCCCTGGACCGGAAGCAAGCTTCCTGGGACTGGTTTCGGGTTCATAACCCTCATCAGCCAGGCTATCTTGAATCCAGTGGCAAAGTGAGCAAGGGACACACGTCTGGGCATACACTGACAACTTAGGGCGAACAAAGCGATACCAAAGGGGATGATGGACGGAGCGTTTGAGCAAATCAAACACTCACCCCCAGTCAACTGATCTGGGTTTAATTCATCATCATTCTTTAGCTCACTCCACCACCCCAGTTCAGACATGGCCATATGCAAATCAGTCTGACCCTGTGCCTCATGGGAACAGTCCAGCCCGAACTGCTAAGCCACGTTTTCCCAGGACCGGGAACAATCATCCTGGGACTGGTTTTGGGTCCATAACCCTCATCAGCCAGGCTATCTTGAATACAGTGGCAAAGTGAGCAAGGGACCTACGTCTGAGCATACCCTGCCAACTTAGGGCTAAGAAAGCGGTACCAAAGGGGATGAGCGACGGAGCATTTGCGCAAATCAAACACTCAACCCCGGTCAACTGATCTGGGTTTAATTCATCATCATTCTTTACTTCACTCCACCAACCTAGTTCAGACATGGCCATACGCAAGTCAGTCTGACCCTGTGCCTCATGGGAACAGTCCAACCCGATCTGCCAATCCATGTCTTCCCTGGACCGGAGGCAAGCATCCTGGGACCGGTTTCGGGTTCATTATCCTCCTGAGCCAGGCTCTCTTGAATCCAGTGGCAAAGTGAGCAAGGGACCCACGTCTGGGCGTTACCTGCAAACTTAGGGTGAACAAAGCGATGCCAAAGGGGATGATGTATAGAGCGTTTGCGCAAATCAAACACTCACCCCCAGTCAACTGATCTGGGTTTAATTCATCATCATTCTTTAGCTCACGCAACCACTCCAGTTCAGACATGGCCATATGCAAATCAGTCTGAGACTGTGCCTCATGGGAACAGTCCAGCCCCAACTGCCTAGCCAAGTCTTCCCTGGACCGGAAACAAGCATCCTGGGACCGGTTTCGGGTTCATAACCCTCATCAGCCAGGCTATCTTGAAACCAGTGGCAAAGTGAGCAAGGGACCCACGTCTGGGCATACCCTGCCAACTTAGGGCAAACAATGCGATACCAAAGGGGATGATGGACGCAGAGTTTGAGCAAATCAAACACTCTGCCCCAGTCAACTGATCTGGGTTTAATTCATCATCATTCTTTAGCTCACTCCACCACCCCAGTTCAGACATGGCCATATGAAAATCAGTATGACCCTGTGCCTCATGGGAACAGTCCAGCCAGAAATGCCAAGCCATGTCTTCCCTGGACAGGAACCAAGAATCCTGGGACTGGTTTCGGGTTCATAACCCTCATCAGCCGGGCTATCTTGATTCCAGTGGCAAAGTGAGCAAGGGCCCACGTCTGGGCATACCCTGCCAACTTAGGGCGAACAAAGCGATACCAAAGGGGATGATGGACGCAGAGTTTGAGCAAATCAAACTCTCAACCCCAGTCAACTGATCTGGGTTTAATTCATTATCATTCTTTAGCTCACTCCACCACCCCAGTTCAGACATGGCCATATGCAAATCGGTCTGACCCTGTGCCTCATGGGAACAGTCCAGCCCGAACTGTCAAGCCATGTCTTCCCTGGACCGGAAAAATCATCCTGGGACCGGGTTCGGGTTCCTAACCCTCATCAGCCAGGCCATCTTTAATCCAGTGGCAAAGTGAGCAAGGGACCCACGTCTGGGCATACCCTGCCAACTTAGGGCGAACAAAGAAATACCAAAGGGGATGATGGATGGAGCGTTTGAGCAAATCACACACTCACCCCCAGTCAACTGATCTGGGTTTAATTCATCATAATTCTTTATCTCACTCCACCACGGCAGTTCAGACATGGTCATATGCAAATCAGTCTGACCCTGTGCCTCATGGGAACAGTCCAGCCCGATATGCCAAGCCATGTCTTCCCTGGACCGGAAGCAAGCATCCTGGGACCGGTTTCGGGTTCATTACCCTCCTGAGCCAGGCTCTCTTGAATCCATTGGCAAAGTGAGCAAGGGACACACGTCTGGGCATACACTGACAACTTAGGGCGAACAAAGCGATACCAAAGGGGATGATGGACGGAGCGTTTGAGCAAATCAAACACTCACCCCCAGTCAACTGATCTGGGTTTAATTCATCATCATTCTTCAGCTCACTCCACCACCCTAGTTCAGACATGGCCATATGCAAATCAGTCTGACCCTGTGCCTCATGGGAACAGTCCAGCCCGAACTGCCAAGCCACGTTTTCCCAGGACCGGAAACAATCATCCTGGGACCGGTTTTGGGTTCATAACCCTCATCAGCCAGGCTATCTTGAATACAGTGGGAAAGTGAGCAAGGGAGCTACGTCTGGGCATACCCTGCCCACTTAGGGCAAAGAAAGCGATACCAAAGAGGATGATGGACGGAGCATTTGCGCAAATCAAACACTCAACCCCGGTCAACTGATCTGGGTTTAATTCATCATCATTCTTTAGCTCACTCCACGAACCTAGTTCAGACATGGCCATACGCAAGTCAGTCTGACCCTGTGCCTCATGGGAACAGTCCAGCCCGAACTGCCAAGCCATGTCTTCCCTGGAACGGAAGCAAGCATCCTGGGACCGGTTTCATGTTCATAACCCTCATCAGCCAGGCTATCTTGAATCCAGTGGCAAAGTGAGCAAGGGACCCACGTCTGGGCATACCCTGCCAAATTAGGGTGAACAAAGCGATACCAAATGGGATGGTGGAAGGAGCGTTTGAGCAAATCAATCACTCACCCCCAGTCAACTGATCTGGGTTTAATTCATCATCATTCTTTAGCTCACTCCACCACCCCACTTCAGATATGGCCATATGCAAATCAGTCTGACCCTGTGACTCATGGAAACAGTCCAGCCCGAACTGCCAAGCCATGTCTTCTCTGGACCGGAATCAAGCATCCTGGGACCGGTTTCGGGTTCATATCCCTCATCAGCCAGGCTCTCTTGAATCCAGTGGCAAAGTGAGCAAGGGACCCATGTCTGGGCATACCCTGCCAACTTAGGGCAAACAAAGCGATACCAAAGGGGATGATGGACGGAGCGTTTGAGCAAATCAAACACTCACCCCCAGTCAACTGATCTGGGTTTAATTCATCATCATTCTTTAGCTCACTCCACCACCCCAGTTCAGACATGGCCATATGCAAATCAGTCTGACCCTGTGCCTCATGGGAACAGTCCAGCCCGAACTGCCAAGCCATGTCTTCCCTGGAATGGAAGCAAGCATCCTGGGACCGGATTCGGGTTCATAACCCTCATCAGCCAGGCTATCTTGAATCCAGTGGCAAAGTGAGCAAGGGACCACGTCTGGGCGTTCCCTGCCAACTTAGGGCGAACAAAGCGATGCCAATGGGGATGATGGATTGAGCGTTTGAGCAAATCAAACACTCACCGCCAGTCAACTGATCTGGGTTTAATTCATCATCATTCTTTAGCTCACTCGACCACCCCAGTTCAGACATGGCCAAATGCAAATCAGTCTGACCCTGTGCCTCATGGGAACAGTCCAGATCGAACTGCCAAGCCAAGTCTTCCCTGGACCGCAAAAAATCATCCTGGGACCGGTTTCGGGGTCATAACCCTCATCAACCAGGCTATCTAGAATCCAGTGGCAAAGTGAGCAAGGGACCCACGTCTGGGCGGGACCTGCCAACTTAGGGCGAACAAAGCGATGCCAAAGGGGAGGATGGATGGAGCGTTTGAGCAAATCAAACACTCACCCCCAGTCAACTGATCTGGGTTTAATTCATCATCATTCTTTAGCTCACTCAACCACCCCAGTTCACACATGGCCATATGCAAATCAGTCTGACACTGTGCCTCATGGGAACAGTCCAGCCCGAACTGCCAAGCCAAGTCTTCCCTGGACCGGAAACAAGCATCCTGGGACCGGTTTCGGGTTCATAACCCTCATCAGTCAGGCTATCTTGAAACCAGTGGCAAAGTGAGCAAGGGACCCATGTCTGGGCATACCCTGCCAACTTAGGGCGAACAAAGCGATACCAAAGGGGATGATGGACGCAGAGTTTGAGCAAATCAAACACTCACCCCCAGTCAACTGATCTGGGTTTAATTCATCATCATTCTTTAGCTCACTCCACCACCCCAGTTCAGACATGGCCATATGCAAATCAGTATGAGCCTGTGCCTCATGGGAACAGTCCAGCCCGAACTGCCAAGCCATGTCTTCCCTGGACCGGAAGCAAGCTTCCTGGGACCGGTTTCGGGTTCATAACCCTCATCAGCCAGGCTATCTTGAATCCAGTGGCAAAGTGAGCAAGGGACACACGTCTGGGCATACACTGACAACTTAGGGCGAACAAAGCGATACCAAAGGGGATGATGGACGGAGCGTTTGAGCAAATCAAACACTCACCCCCAGTCAACTGATCTGGGTTTAATTCATCATCATTCTTTAGCTCACTCCACCACCCCAGTTCAGACATGGCCATATGCAAATCAGTCTGACCCTGTGCCTCATGGGAACAGTCCAGCCCGAACTGCCAAGTCACGTTTTCCCAGGACTGGAAACAATCATCCTGGGACTGGTTTTGGGTTCATAACCTTCATCAGCCAGGCTATCTTGAATACAGTGGCAAAGTGAGCAAGGGACCTACGTCTGAGCATACCCTGCCAACTTAGGGCTAAGAAAGCGGTACCAAAGGGGATGAGCGACGGAGCATTTGCGCAAATCAAACACTCAACCCCGGTCAACTGATCTGGGTTTAATTCATCATCATTCTTTAGCTCACTCCACCAACCTAGTTCAGACATGGCCATACGCAAGTCAGTCTGACCCTGTGCCTCATGGGACCAGTCCAACCCGAACTGCCAAGCCATGTCTTCCCTGGAATGGAAGCAAGCATCCTGGGACCGGTTTTGGGTTCATAACCCTCATCAGCCAGGCTATCTTGAATACAGTGGGAAAGTGAGCAAGGGAGCTACGTCTGGGCATACCCTGCCAACTTAGGGCAAAGAAAGCGATACCAAAGGGGATGATGGACGGAGCATTTGCGCAAATCAAACACTCAACCCCGGTCAACTGATCTGGGTTTAATTCATCATCATTCTTTAGCTCACTCCACCAACCTAGTTCAGACATGGCCATACGCAAGTCAGTCTGACCCTGTGCCTCATGGGAACAGTCCAGCCCGAACTGCCAAGCCATGTCTTCCCTGGAACGGAAGCAAGCATCCTGGGACCGGTTTCATGTTCATAACCCTCATCAGCCAGGCTATCTTGAATCCAGTGGCAAAGTGAGCAAGGGACCCACGTCTGGGCATACCCTGGCAAATTAGGGTGAACAAAGCGATACCAAATGGGATGGTGGAAGGAGCGTTTGAGCAAATCAATCACTCACCCCCAGTCAACTGATCTGGGTTTAATTCATCATCATTCTTTAGCTCACTCCACCACCCCACTTCAGATATGGCCATATGCAAATCAGTCTGACCCTGTGACTCATGGAAACAGTCCAGCCCGAACTGCCAAGCCATGTCTTCTCTGGACCGGAATCAAGCATCCTGGGACCGGTTTCGGGTTCATATCCCTCATCAGCCAGGCTCTCTTGAATCCAGTGGCAAAGTGAGCAAGGGACCCATGTCTGGGCATACCCTGCCAACTTAGGGCAAACAAAGCGGTACCAAAGGGGATGATGGACGGAGCGTTTGAGCAAATCAAACACTCACCCCCAGTCAACTGATCTGGGTTTAATTCATCATCATTCTTTAGCTCACTCCACCACCCCAGTTCAGACATGGCCATATGCAAATCAGTCTGACCCTGTGCCTCATGGGAACAGTCCAGCCCGAACTGCCAAGCCATGTCTTCCCTGGAATGGAAGCAAACATCCTGGGACCGGATTCGGGTTCATAACCCTCATCAGCCAGGCTATCTTGAATACAGTGGCAAAGTGAGCAAGGGACCTACGTCTGAGCATACCCTGCCAACTTAGGGCTAAGAAAGCGGTACCAAAGGGGATGAGCGACGGAGCATTTGCGCAAATCAAACACTCAACCCCGGTCAACTGATCTGGGTTTAATTCATCATCATTCTTTAGCTCACTCCACCAACCTAGTTCAGACATGGCCATACGCAAGTCAGTCTGACCCTGTGCCTCATGGGAACAGTCCAACCCGAACTGCCAAGCCATGTCTGCCCTGGAACGGAAGCAAGCATCCTGGGACCGGTTTCGGGTTCATAACCCTCATCAGCCAGGCTATCTTGAATCCAGTGGCAAAGTGAGCAAGGGACCCAAGTCTGGGCATACCCTGCCAACTTAGGGCGAACAAAGAAATACCAAAGGGGATGATGGATGGAGCGTTTGAGCAAATCACACACTCACCCCCAGTCAACTGATCTGTGTTTAATTCATCATAATTCTTTATCTCACTCCACCACGCCAGTTCAGATATGGCCATATGCAAATCAGTCTGATCCTGTGCCTCATGGGAACAGTCCAGCCCGATCTGCCAAGCCATGTCTTCCCTGGACCGGATGCAAGCATCCTGGAACGGGTTTCGGGTTCATAACCCTCATCAGCCAGGCTCTCTTGAATCCAGTGGCAAAGTGAGCAAGGGACCCACGTGTGGGCGTTACCTGCAAACTTAGGGCGAACAAAGCGATGCCAAAGGGGATGATGTATAGAGCGTTTGCGCAAATCAAACACTCATCCCCAGTCAACTGATCTGGGTTTAATTCATCATCATTCTTTAGCTCACGCAACCACTCCAGTTCAGACATGGCCATATGCAAATCAGTCTGACACTGTGCCTCATTGGAACAGTCCAGCCCCAACTGCCTAGCCAAGTCTTCCCTGGACCTGAAACAAGCATCCTGGGACCGGTTTCGGGTTCATAACCCTCATCAGCCAGGCTATCTTGAAACCAGTGGCAAAGTGAGCAAGGGACCCACGTCTGGGCATACCCTGCCAACTTAGGGCAAACAAAGCGATACCAAAGGGGATGATGGACGCAGAGTTTGAGCAAATCAAACACTCTGCCCCAGTCAACTGATCTGGGTTTAATTCATCATCATTCTTTAGCTCACTCCACCACCCCAGTTCAGACATGGCCATATGCAAATCAGTATGACCCTGTGCCTCATGGGAACAGTCCAGCCCGAACTGTCAAGCCATGTCTTCCCTGGACCGGAAAAATCATCCTGGGACCGGGTTCGGGTTCCTAACCCTCATCAGCCAGGCTATCTTGAATCCAGTGGCAAAGTGAGCAAGGGACCCACGTCTGGGCATACCTTCCAACTTAGGGTGAACAAAGAAATACCAAAGGGGATGATGGATGGAGCGTTTGAGCAAATCACACACTCACCCCCAGTCAACTGATCTGGGTTTAATTCATCATAATTCTTTATCTCACTCCACCACGCCAGTTCAGACATGGTCATATGCAAATCAGTCTGACCCTGTGCCTCATGGGAACAGTCCAGCCCGATATGCCAAGCCATGTCTTCCCTGTACCGGAAGCAAGCATCCTGGGACCGGTTTCGGGTTCATTACCCTCCTGAGCCAGGCTCTCTTGAATCCATTGGCAAAGTGAGCAAGGGACACACGTCTGGGCATACACTGACAACTTAGGGCGAACAAAGCGATACCAAAGGGGATGATGGACGGAGCGTTTGAGCAAATCAAACACTCACCCCCAGTCAACTGATCTGGGTTTAATTCATCATCATTCTTTAGCTCACTCCACCACCCTAGTTCAGACATGGCCATATGCAAATCAGTCTGACCCTGTGCCTCATGGGAACAGTCCAGCCCGAACTGCCAAGCCACGTTTTCCCAGGACCGGAAACAATCATCCTGGGACCGGTTTTGGGTTCATAACCCTCATCAGCCAGGCTATCTTGAATACAGTGGGAAAGTGAGCAAGGGAGCTACACCCTGCCAACTTAGGGCAAAGAAAGCGATACCAAAGGCGATGATGGATGGAGCGTTTGAGCAAATCACACACTCACCCCCAGTCAACTGATCTGTGTTTAATTCATCATAATTCTTTATCTCACTCCACCACGCCAGTTCAGATATGGCCATATGCAAATCAGTCTGATCCTGTGCCTCATGGGAACAGTCCAGCCCGATCTGCCAAGCCATGTCTTCCCTGGACCGGATGCAAGCATCCTGGAACGGGTTTCGGGTTCATTAACCCTCATCAGCCAGGCTCTCTTGAATCCAGTGGCAAAGTGAGCAAGGGACCCACGTCTGGGCGTTACCTGCAAACTTAGGGCGAACAAAGCGATGCCAAAGGGGATGATGTATAGAGCGTTTGCGCAAATCAAACACTCATCCCCAGTCAACTGATCTGGGTTTAATTCATCATCATTCTTTAGCTCACGCAAGCACTCCAGTTCAGACATGGCCATATGCAAATCAGTCTGACACTGTGCCTCATTGGAACAGTCCAGCCCCAACTGCCTAGCCAAGTCTTCCCTGGACCTGAAACAAGCATCCTGGGACCGGTTTCGGGTTCATAACCCTCATCAGCCAGGCTATCTTGAAACCAGTGGCAAAGTGAGCAAGGGACCCACGTCTGGGCATACCCTGCCAACTTAGGGCAAACAAAGCGATACCAAAGGGGATGATGGACGCAGAGTTTGAGCAAATCAAACACTCTGCCCCAGTCAACTGATCTGGGTTTAATTCATCATCATTCTTTAGCTCACTCCACCACCCCAGTTCAGACATGGCCATATGCAAATCAGTATGACCCTGTGCCTCATGGGAACCGTCCAGCCAAAAATGCCAAGCCATGTCTTCCCTGGACAGGAACCAAAAATCCTGGGACTGGTTTCGGGTTCATAACCCTCATCAGCCGGGCTATCTTGATTCCAGTGGCAAAGTGAGCAAGGGCCCACGTCTGGGCATACCCTGCCAACTTAGGGCGAACAAAGCGATACCAAAGCGGATGATGGACGCAGAGTTTGAGCAAATCAAACTCTCAACCCCAGTCAACTGATCTGGGTTTAATTCATCATCATTCTTTAGCTCACTCCACCACCCCAGTTCAGACATGGCCATATGCAAATCGGTCTGACCCTGTGCCTCATGGGAACAGTCCAGCCCGAACTGTCAAGCCATGTCTTCCCTGGACCGGAAAAATCATCCTGGGACCGGGTTCGGGTTCCTAACCCTCATCAGCCAGGCTATCTTGAATCCAGTGGCAAAGTGAGCAAGGGACCCACGTCTGGGCATACCTTCCAACTTAGGGCGAACAAAGAAATACCAAAGGGGATGATGGATGGAGCGTTTGAGCAAATCACACACTCACCCCCAGTCAACTGATCTGGGTTTAATTCATCATAATTCTTTATCTCACTCCACCACGCCAGTTCAGACATGGTCATATGCAAATCAGTCTGACCCTGTGCCTCATGGGAACAGTCCAGCCCGATATGCCAAGCCATGTCTTCCCTGTACCGGAAACAATCATCCTGGGACCGGTTTTGGGTTCATAACCCTCATCAGCCAGGCTATCTTGAATACAGTGGGAAAGTGAGCAAGGGAGCTACACCCTGCCAACTTAGGGCAAAGAAAGCGATACCAAAGGCGATGATGGATGGAGCGTTTGAGCAAATCACACACTCACCCCCAGTCAACTGATCTGTGTTTAATTCATCATAATTCTTTATCTCACTCCACCACGCCAGTTCAGATATGGCCATATGCAAATCAGTCTGATCCTGTGCCTCATGGGAACAGTCCAGCCCGATCTGCCAAGCCATGTCTTCCCTGGACCGGATGCAAGCATCCTGGAACGGGTTTCGGGTTCATAACCCTCATCAGCCAGGCTCTCTTGAATCCAGTGGCAAAGTGAGCAAGGGACCCACGTCTGGGCGTTACCTGCAAACTTAGGGCGAACAAAGCGATGCCAAAGGGGATGATGTATAGAGCGTTTGCGCAAATCAAACACTCATCCCCAGTCAACTGATCTGGGTTTAATTCATCATCATTCTTTAGCTCACGCAAGCACTCCAGTTCAGACATGGCCATATGCAAATCAGTCTGACACTGTGCCTCATTGGAACAGTCCAGCCCCAACTGCCTAGCCAAGTCTTCCCTGGACCTGAAACAAGCATCCTGGGACCGGTTTCGGGTTCATAACCCTCATCAGCCAGGCTATCTTGAAACCAGTGGCAAAGTGAGCAAGGGACCCACGTCTGGGCATACCCTGCCAACTTAGGGCAAACAAAGCGATACCAAAGGGGATGATGGACGCAGAGTTTGAGCAAATCAAACACTCTGCCCCAGTCAACTGATCTGGGTTTAATTCATCATCATTCTTTAGCTCACTCCACCACCCCAGTTCAGACATGGCCATATGCAAATCAGTATGACCCTGTGCCTCATGGGAACCGTCCAGCCAAAAATGCCAAGCCATGTCTTCCCTGGACAGGAACCAAAAATCCTGTGACTGGTTTCGGGTTCATAACCCTCATCAGCCGGGCTATCTTGATTCCAGTGGCAAAGTGAGCAAGGGCCCACGTCTGGGCATACCCTGCCAACTTAGGGCGAACAAAGCGATACCAAAGCGGATGATGGACGCAGAGTTTGAGCAAATCAAACTCTCAACCCCAGTCAACTGATCTGGGTTTAATTCATCATCATTCTTTAGCTCACTCCACCACCCCAGTTCAGACATGGCCATATGCAAATCGGTCTGACCCTGTGCCTCATGGGAACAGTCCATCCCGAACTGTCAAGCCATGTCTTCCCTGGACCGGAAAAATCATCCTGGGACCGGGTTCGGGTTCCTAACCCTCATCAGCCAGGCTATCTTGAATCCAGTGGCAAAGTGAGCAAGGGACCCACGTCTGGGCATACCTTCCAACTTAGGGCGAACAAAGAAATACCAAAGGGGATGATGAATGGAGCGTTTGAGCAAATCACACACTCACCCCCAGTCAACTGATCTGGGTTTAATTCATCATAATTCTTTATCTCACTCCACCACACCAGTTCAGACATGGTCATATGCAAATCAGTCTGACCCTGTGCCTCATGGGAACAGTCCAGCCCGATATGCCAAGCCATGTCTTCCCTGTACCGGAAGCAAGCATCCTGGGACTGGTTTCGGGTTCATAACCCTCATCAGCCGGGCTATCTTGATTCCAGTGGCAAAGTGAGCAAGGGCCCACGTCTGGGCATACCCTGCCAACTTAGGGCGAACAAAGCGATACCAAAGCGGATGATGGACGCAGAGTTTGAGCAAATCAAACTCTCAACCCCAGTCAACTGATCTGGGTTTAATTCATCATCATTCTTTAGCTCACTCCACCACCCCAGTTCAGACATGGCCATATGCAAATCGGTCTGACCCTGTGCCTCATGGGAACAGTCCAGCCCGAACTGTCAAGCCATGTCTTCCCTGGACCGGAAAAATCATCCTGGGACCGGGTTCGGGTTCCTAACCCTCATCAGCCAGGCTATCTTGAATCCAGTGGCAAAGTGAGCAAGGGACCCACGTCTGGGCATACCTTCCAACTTAGGGCGAACAAAGAAATACCAAAGGGGATGATGGATGGAGCGTTTGAGCAAATCACACACTCACCCCCAGTCAACTGATCTGGGTTTAATTCATCATAATTCTTTATCTCACTCCACCACGCCAGTTCAGACATGGTCATATGCAAATCAGTCTGACCCTGTGCCTCATGGGAACAGTCCAGCCCGATATGCCAAGCCATGTCTTCCCTGTACCGGAAGCAAGCATCCTGGGACCGGTTTTGGGTTCATTACCCTCCTGAGCCAGGCTCTCTTGAATCCATTGGCAAAGTGAGCAAGGGACACACGTCTGGGCATACACTGACAACTTAGGGCGAACAAAGCGATACCAAAGGGGATGATGGACGGAGCGTTTGAGCAAATCAAACACTCACCCCCAGTCAACTGATCTGGGTTTAATTCATCATCATTCTTTAGCTCACTCCACCACCCTAGTTCAGACATGGCCATATGCAAATCAGTCTGACCCTGTGCCTCATGGGAACAGTCCAGCCCGAACTGCCAAGCCACGTTTTCCCAGGAGCGGAAACAATCATCCTGGGACCGGTTTTGGGTTCATAACCCTCATCAGCCAGGCTATCTTGAATACAGTGGGAAAGTGAGCAAGGGAGCTACGTCTGGGCATACCCTGCCAACTTAGGGCAAAGAAAGCGATACCAAAGGCGATGATGGACGGAGCATTTGCGCAAATCAAACACTCAACCCCGGTCAACTGATCTGGGTTTAATTCATCATCATTCTTTAGCTCACTCCACGAACCTAGTTCAGACATGGCCATATGCAAGTCAGTCTGACCCTGTGCCTCATGGGAACAGTCCAGCCCGAACTGCCAGGCCATGTCTTCCCTGGAACGGAAGCAAGCATCCTGGGACCGGTTTCATGTTCATAACCCTCATCAGCCAGGCTATCTTGAATCCAGTGGCAAAGTGAGCAAGGGACCCACGTCTGGGCATACCCTGCCAAATTAGGGTGAACAAAGCGATACCAAATGGGATGGTGGAAGGAGCGTTTGAGCAAATCACTCACTCACCCCCAGTCAACTGATGTGGGTTTAATTCATCATCATTCTTTAGCTCACTCCACCACCCCACTTCAAATATGGCCATATGCAAATCAGTCTGACCCTGTGACTCATGGAAACAGTCCAGCCCGAACTGCCAAGCCATGTCTTCTCTGGACCGGAATCAAGCATCCTGGGACCGGTTTCGGGTTCATATCCCTCATCAGACAGGCTCTCTTGAATCCAGTGGCAAAGTGAGCAAGGGACCCATGTCTGGGCATACCCTGCCAACTTAGGGCAAACAAAGTGATACCAAAGGGGATGATGGACGGAGCGTTTGAGCAAATCAAACACTCACCCCCAGTCAACTGATCTGGGTTTAATTCATCATCATTCTTTAGCTCACTCCACCACCCCAGTTCAGACATGGCCATATGCAAATCAGTCTGACCCTGTGCCTCATGGGAACAGTCCAGCCCGAACTGCCAAGCCATGTCTTCCCTGGAATGGAAGCAAGCATCCTGGGACCGGATTCGGGTTCATAACCCTCATCAGCCAGGCTATCTTGAATCCAGTGGCAAAGTGAGCAAGGGACCACGTCTGGGCGTTCCCTGCCAACTTAGGGCGAACAAAGCGATGCCAATGGGGATGATGGATTGAGCGTTTGACCAAATCAAACACTCACCCCCAGTCAACTGATCTGGGTTTAATTCATCATCATTCTTTAGCTCACTCAACCACCCCAGTTCAGACATGGCCATATGCAAATCAGTCTGACACTGTGCCTCATGGGAACAGTCCAGGCCGAACTGCCAAGCCAAGTCTTCCCTGGACCGGAAAAAAGCATCCTGGGACCGGTTTCGGGTTCATAACCCTCATCAGTCAGGCTATCTTGAAACCAGTGGCAAAGTGAGCAAGGGACCCATGTCTGGGCATTCCCAGCCACCTTAGGGCGAACAAAGCGATACCAAAGGGGATGATGGACGCAGAGTTTGAGCAAATCAAACACTCACCCCAGTCAACTGATCTGGGTTTAATTCATCATCATTCTTTAGCTCACTCCACCACCCCAGTTCAGACATGGCCATATGCAAATCAGTCTGACCCTGTGCCTCATGGGAACAGTCCAGCCCGAACTGCCAAGCCACGTTTTCCCAGGACTGGAAACAATCATCCTGGGACTGGTTTTGGGTTCATAACCTTCATCAGCCAGGCTATCTTGAATACAGTGGCAAAGTGAGCAAGGGACCTACCTCTGAGCATACCCTGCCAACTTAGGGCTAAGAAAGCGGTACCAAAGGGGATGAGCGACGAGCATTTGCGCAAATCAAACACTCAACCCCGGTCAACTGATCTGGGTTTAATTCATCATCATTCTTTAGCTCACTCCACCAACCTAGTTCAGACATGGCCATACGCAAGTCAGTCTGACCCTGTGCCTCATGGGAACAGTCCAACCCGAACTGCCAAGCCATGTCTTCCCTGGAACGGAAGCAAGCATCCTGGGACCGGTTTCGGGTTCATAACCCTCATCAGCCAGGCTATCTTGAATCCAGTGGCAAAGTGAGCAAGGGACCCAAGTCTGGGCATACCCTGCCAACTTAGGGCGAACAAAGAAATACCAAAGGGGATGATGGATGGAGCGTTTGAGCAAATCACACACTCACCCCCAGTCAACTGATCTGTGTTTAATTCATCATAATTCTTTATCTCACTCCACCACGCCAGTTCAGATATGGCCATATGCAAATCAGTCTGACCCTGTGCCTCATGGGAACAGTCCAGCCCGATCTGCCAAGCCATGTCTTCCCTGGACCGGATGCAAGCATCCTGGAACGGGTTTCGGGTTCATAACCCTCATCAGCCAGGCTCTCTTGAATCCAGTGGCAAAGTGAGCAAGGGACCCACGTCTGGGCGTTACCTGCAAACTTAGGGCGAAAAAAGCGATGCCAAAGGGGATGATGTATAGAGCGTTTGTGCAAATCAAACACTCACCCCCAGTCAACTGATCTGGGTTTAATTCATCATCATTCTTTAGCTCACGCAACCACTCCAGTTCAGACATGGCCATATGCAAATCAGTCTGACACTGTGCCTCATGGGAACAGTCCAGCCCCAACTGCCTAGCCAAGTCTTCCCTGGACCGGAAACAAGCATCCTGGGACCGATTTCGGGTTCATAACCCTCATCAGCCAGGCTATCTTGAAACCAGTGGCAAAGTGAGCAAGGGACCCACGTCTGGGCATACCCTGCCAACTTAGGGCAAACAAAGCGATACCAAAGGGGATGATGGACGCAGAGTTTGAGCAAATCAAACACTCTGCCCCAGTCAACTGATCTGGGTTTAATTCATCATCATTCTTTAGCTCACTCCACCACCCCAGTTCAGACATGGCCATATGCAAATCAGTATGACCCTGTGCCTCATGGGAACAGTCCAGCCAGAAATGCCAAGCCATGTCTTCCCTGGACAGGAACCAAGAATCCTGGGACTGGTTTCGGGTTCATAACCCTCATCAGCCGGGCTATCTTGATTCCAGTGGCAAAGTGAGCAAGGGCCCACGTCTGGGCATACCCTGCCAACTTAGGGCGAACAAAGCGATGCCAAAGGGGATGATGGACGCAGAGTTTGAGCAAATCAAACACTCAACCCCAGTCAACTGATCTGGGTTTAATTCATCATCATTCTTTAGCTCACTCCACCACCCCAGTTCAGACACGGCCATATGCAAATCGGTCTGACCCTGTGCCTCATGGGAACAGTCCAGCCCGAACTGTCAAGCCATGTCTTCCCTGGACCGGAAAAATCATCCTGGGACCGGGTTCGGGTTCCTAAACCTCATCAGCCAGGCTATCTTGAATCCAGTGGCAAAGTGAGCAAGGGACCCACGTCTGGGCATACCCTGCCAACTTAGGGCGAACAAAGAAATACCAAAGGGGATGATGGATGGAGCGTTTGAGCAAATCACACACTCACCCCCAGTCAACTGATCTGGGTTTAATTCATCATAATTCTTTATCTCACTCCACCACGCCAGTTCAGACATGGTCATATGCAAATCAGTCTGACCCTGTGCCTCATGGGAACAGTCCAGCCCGATATGCCAAGCCATGTCTTCCCTGGACCGGAAGCAAGCATCCTGGGACCGGTTTCGGGTTCATTACCCTCCTGAGCCAGGCTCTCTTGAATCAATGGCAAAGTGAGCAAGGGACACACGTCTGGGCATACACTGACAACTTAGGGCGAACAAAGCGATACCAAAGGGGATGATGGACGGAGAGTTTGAGCAAATCAAACACTCACCCCCAGTCAACTGATCTGGGTTTAATTAATCATCATTCTTTAGCTCACTCCACCACCCTAGTTCAGACATGGCCATATGCAAATCAGTCTGACCCTGTGCCTCATGGGAACAGTCCAGCCCGAACTGCCAAGCCACGTTTTCCCAGGACCGGAAACAATCATCCTGGGACCGGTTTTGGGTTCATAACCCTCATCAGCCAGGCTATCTTGAATACAGTGGGAAAGTGAGCAAGGGAGCTACGTCTGGGCATACCCTGCAAACTTAGGGCAAAGAAAGCGATACCAAAGGGGATGATGGACGGAGCATTTGCGCAAATCAAACACTGAACCCCGGTCAACTGATCTGGGTTTAATTCATCATCATTCTTTAGCTCACTCCACGAACCTAGTTCAGACATGGCCATACGCAAGTCAGTCTGACCCTGTGCCTCATGGGAACAGTCCAGCCCGAACTGCCAAGCGATGTCTTCCCTGGAACGGAAGCAAGCATCCTGGGACCGGTTTCATGTTCATAACCCTCATCAGCCAGGCTATCTTGAATCCAGTGGCAAAGTGAGCAAGGGACCCACGTCTGGGCATACCCTGCCAAATTAGGGTGAACAAAGCGATACCAAATGGGATGGTGGAAGGAGCGTTTGAGCAAATCAATCACTCACCCCCAGTCAACTGATCTGGGTTTAATTCATCATCATTCTTTAGCTCACTCCACCACCCCACTTCAGATATGGCCATATGCAAATCAGTCTGACCCTGTGCCTCATGGGAACAGTCCAGCCCGAACTGCCAAGCCATGTCTTCCCTGGAATGGAAGCAAGCATCCTGGGACCGGATTCGGGTTCATAACCCTCATCAGCCAGGCTATCTTGAATCCAGTGGCAAAGTGAGCAAGGGACCACGTCTGGGAGTTCCCTGCCAACTTAGGGCGAACAAAGCGATGCCAATGGGGATGATGGATTGAGCGTTTGAGCAAATCAAACACTCACCCCCAGTCAACTGATCTGGGTTTAATTCATCATCATTCTTTAGCTCACTCCACCACCCCAGTTCAGACATGGCCAAATGCAAATCAGTCTGACCCTGTGCCTCATGGGAACAGTCCATCCCGAACTGCCAAGCCAAGTCTTCCCTGGACCGGAAACAATCATCCTGGGACCGGTTTCGGGGTCATAACCCTCATCAACCAGGCTATCTAGAATCCAGTGGCAAAGTGAGCAAGGGACCCACGTCTGGGCGTTACCTGCCAACTTAGGGCGAACAAAGCGATGCCAAAGGGGAGGATGGATGGAGCGTTTGAGCAAATCAAACACTCACCCCCAGTCAACTGATCTGGGTTTAATTCATCATCATTCTTTAGCTCACTCAACCACCCCAGTTCAGACATGGCCATATGCAATTCAGTCTGACACTGTGCCTCATGGGAACAGTCCAGCCCGAACTGCCAAGCCAAGTCTTCCCTGGACTGGAAACAAGCATCCTGGGACCGGTTTCGGGTTCAAAACCCTCATCAGTCAGGCTATCTTGAAACCAGTGGCAAAGTGAGCAAGGGACCCATGTCTGGGCATACCCTGCCAACTTAGGGCGAACAAAGCGATACCAAAGGGGATGATGGACGCAGAGTTTGAGCAAATCAAACACTCACCCCCAGTCAACTGATCTGGGTTTAATTCATCATCATTCTTTAGCTCACTCCACCACCCCAGTTCAGACATGGCCATATGCAAATCAGTATGACCCTGTGCCTCATGGGAACAGTCCAGCCCGAACTGCCAAGCCATGTCTTCCCTGGACCGGAAGCAAGCTTCCTGGGACCGGTTTCAGGTTCATAACCCTCATCAGCAAGGCTATCTTGAATCCAGTGGCAAAGTGAGCAAGGGACACACGTCTGGGCATACACTGACAACTTAGGGCGAAAAAAGCGATACCAAAGGGGATGATGGACGGAGCGTTTGAGCAAATCAAACACTCACCCACAGTCAACTGATCTGGGTTTAATTCATCATCATTCTTTAGCTCACTCCACCACCCCAGTTCAGACATGGCCATATGCAAATCAGT
This sequence comes from Triturus cristatus, assembly GCF_964204655.1. Taxonomy (NCBI): domain Eukaryota; kingdom Metazoa; phylum Chordata; class Amphibia; order Caudata; family Salamandridae; genus Triturus; species Triturus cristatus. The sequence continues at coordinate 1,186,442,694 of NC_140579.1, read as the reverse complement.
CTGACCCTGTGCCTCATGGGAACAGTCCAGCCCGAACTGCCAAGCCACGTTTTCCCAGGACCGGAAACAATCATCCTGGGACTGGTTTTGGGTTCATAACCCTCATCAGCCAGGCTATCTTGAATACAGTGGCAAAGTGAGCAAGGGACCTACGTCTGAGCATACCCTGCCAACTTAGGGCTAAGAAAGCGGTACCAAAGGGGATGAGCGACGGAACATTTGCGCAAATCAAACACTCAACCCCGGTCAACTGATCTGGGTTTAATTCATCATCATTCTTTAGCTCACTCCACCAACCTAGTTCAGACATGGCCATACGCAAGTCAGTCTGACCCTGTGCCTCATGGGAACAGTCTAGCCCGAACTGCCAAGCCATGTCTTCTCTGGACCGGAATCAAGCATCCTGGGACCGGTTTCGGGTTCATATCCCTCATCAGCCAGGCTCTCTTGAATCCAGTGGCAAAGTGAGCAAGGGACCCATGTCTGGGCATACCCTGCCAACTTAGGGCAAACAAAGCGATACCAAAGGGGATGATGGACGGAGCGTTTGAGCAAATCAAACACTCACCCCCAGTCAACTGATCTGGGTTTAATTCATCATCATTCTTTAGCTCACTCCACCACCCCAGTTCAGACATGGCCATATGCAAATCAGTCTGACCCTGTGCCTCATGGGAACAGTCCAGCCCGAACTGCCAAGCCAAGTCTACCCTGGACCAGAAACAAGCATCCTGGGACCGGTTTCGGGGTTATAACCCTCATCAGCCAGGCTATCTTGAATCCAGTGGCAAAGTGAGCAAGGGACCCACGTCTGGGCGTTACCTGCCAACTTAGGGCGAACAAATCGATGCCAAAGGGGATGATGGATGGAGCGTTTGAGCAAATCTAACACTCACCCCCAGTCAACTGATCTGGGTTTAATTCATCATCATTCTTTAGCTCACTCATCCACCCCAGTTCAGACATGGCCATGTGCAAATCAGTCTGACACTGTGCTTCATGGGAACAGTCCAGCCCGAACTGCCAAGCCAAGTCTTCCCTGGACCGGAAACAAGCATCCTGGGACCGGTTTCGGGTTCATAACCCTCATCTACCAGTCTATCTTGAAACCAGTGTCAAAGTGAGCAAGGGACCCACGTCTGGGCATACACTTCCAACTTATGGCAAAGAAAGCGATACCAAAGGGGATGATGGACGGAGCATTTGCGCAAATCAAACACTCAACCCCGGTTAACTGATCTGGGTTTAATTCATCATCATTCTTTAGCTCACTCCACCAACCTAGTTAAGACATGGCCATACGGAAATCACTCTGACCCTGTGCCTAATGGGAACAGTCCAGCCCGAACTGCCAAGCCATGTCTTCCCTGGACCGGAAAAATCATCCTGGGACCGGGTTCGGGCTCATAACCCTCATCAGCCAGGCTATCTTGAATCCAGAAGCAAAGTGAGCAAGGGACCCACGTCTGGGCATACCCTGCCAACTTAGGGCGTACAAAGAAATACCAAAGGGGATGATGGACGGAGAGTTTGAGCAAATCAAACACTCACCCCCAGTCAACTGATCTGGGTTTAATTAATCATCATTCTTTAGCTCACTCCACCACCCTAGTTCAGACATGGCCATATGCAAATCAGTCTGACCCTGTGCCTCATGGGAACAGTCCAGCCCGAACTGCCAAGCCACGTTTTCCCAGGACCGGAAACAATCATCCTGGGACCGGTTTTGGGTTCATAACCCTCATCAGCCAGGCTATCTTGAATACAGTGGGAAAGTGAGCAAGGGAGCTACGTCTGGGCATACCCTGCAAACTTAGGGCAAAGAAAGCGATACCAAAGGGGATGATGGACGGAGCATTTGCGCAAATCAAACACTGAACCCCGGTCAACTGATCTGGGTTTAATTCATCATCATTCTTTAGCTCACTCCACGAACCTAGTTCAGACATGGCCATACGCAAGTCAGTCTGACCCTCTGCCTCATGGGAACAGTCCAGCCCGAACTGCCAAGCGATGTCTTCCCTGGAACGGAAGCAAGCATCCTGGGACCGGTTTCATGTTCATAACCCTCATCAGCCAGGCTATCTTGAATCCAGTGGCAAAGTGAGCAAGGGACCCACGTCTGGGCATACCCTGCCAAATTAGGGTGAACAAAGCGATACCAAATGGGATGGTGGAAGGAGCGTTTGAGCAAATCAATCACTCACCCCCAGTCAACTGATCTGGGTTTAATTCATCATCATTCTTTAGCTCACTCCACCACCCCACTTCAGATATGGCCATATGCAAATCAGTCTGACCCTGTGCCTCATGGGAACAGTCCAGCCCGAACTGCCAAGCCATGTCTTCCCTGGAATGGAAGCAAGCATCCTGGGACCGGATTCGGGTTCATAACCCTCATCAGCCAGGCTATCTTGAATCCAGTGGCAAAGTGAGCAAGGGACCACGTCTGGGCGTTCCCTGCCAACTTAGGGCGAACAAAGCGATGCCAATGGGGATGATGGATTGAGCGTTTGAGCAAATCAAACACTCACCCCCAGTCAACTGATCTGGGTTTAATTCATCATCATTCTTTAGCTCACTCCACCACCCCAGTTCAGACAAGGCCAAATGCAAATCAGTCTGACCCTGTGCCTCATGGGAACAGTCCAGCCCGAACTGCCAAGCCAAGTCTTCCCTGGACCGGAAACAATCATCCTGGGACCGGTTTCGGGGTCATAACCCTCATCAACCAGGCTATCTAGAATCCAGTGGCAAAGTGAGCAAGGGACCCACGTCTGGGCGTTACCTGCCAACTTAGGGCGAACAAAGCGATGCCAAAGGGGAGGATGGATGGAGCGTTTGAGCAAATCAAACACTCACCCCCAGTCAACTGATCTGGGTTTAATTCATCATCATTCTTTAGCTCACTCAACCACCTCAGTTCAGACATGGCCATTTGCAATTCAGTCTGACACTGTGCCTCATGGGAACAGTCCAGCCCGAACTGCCAAGCCAAGTCTTCCCTGGACCGGAAACAAGCATCCTGGGACCGGTTTCGGGTTCATAACCCTCATCAGTCAGGCTATCTTGAAACCAGTGGCAAAGTGAGCAAGGGACCCATGTCTGGGCATACCCTGCCAACTTAGGGCGAACAAAGCGATACCAAAGGGGATGATGGACGCAGAGTTTGAGCAAATCAAACACTCACCCCCAGTCAACTGATCTGGGTTTAATTCATCATCATTCTTTAGCTCACTCCACCACCCCAGTGCAGACATGGCCATATGCAAATCAGTATGACCCTGTGCCTCATGGGAACAGTCCAGCCCGAACTGCCAAGCCATGTCTTCCCTGGACCGGAAGCAAGCTTCCTGGGACCGGTTTCAGGTTCATAACCCTCATCAGCAAGGCTATCTTGAATCCAGTGGCAAAGTGAGCAAGGGACACACGTCTGGGCATACACTGACAACTTAGGGCGAACAAAGCGATACCAAAGGGGATGATGGACGGAGCGTTTGAGCAAATCAAACACTCACCCCCAGTCAACTGATCTGGGTTTAATTCATCATCATTCTTTAGCTCACTCCACCACCCCAGTTCAGACATGGCCATATGCAAATCAGTCTGACCCTGTGCCTCATGGGAACAGTCCAGCCTGAACTGCCAAGCCACGTTTTCCCAGGACAGGAAACAATCATCCTGGGACTGGTTTTGGGTTCATAACCCTCATCAGCCAGGCTATCTTGAATACAGTGGCAAAGTGAGCAAGGGACCTACGTCTGAGCATACCCTGCCAACTTAGGGCTAAGAAAGCGGTACCAAAGGGGATGAGCGACGGAACATTTGCGCAAATCAAACACTCAACCCCGGTCAACTGATCTGGGTTTAATTCATCATCATTCTTTAGCTCACTCCACCAACCTAGTTCAGACGTGGCCATACGCAAGTCAGTCTGACCCTGTGCCTCATGGGAACAGTCTAGCCCGAACTGCCAAGCCATGTCTTCTCTGGACCGGAATCAAGCATCCTGGGACCGGTTTCGGGTTCATATCCCTCATCAGCCAGGCTCTCTTGAATCCAGTGGCAAAGTGAGCAAGGGACCCATGTCTGGGCATACCCTGCCAACTTAGGGCAAACAAAGCGATACCAAAGGGGATGATGGACGGAGCGTTTGAGCAAATCAAACACTCACCCCCAGTCAACTGATCTGGGTTTAATTCATCATCATTCTTTAGCTCACTCCACCACCCCAGTTCAGACATGGCCATATGCAAATCAGTCTGACCCTGTGCCTCATGGGAACAGTCCAGCCCGAACTGCCAAGCCAAGTCTACCCTGGACCGGAAACAAGCATCCTGGGACCGGTTTCGGGGTTATAACCCTCATCAGCCAGGCTATCTTGAATCCAGTGGCAAAGTGAGCAAGGGACCCACGTCTGGGCGTTACCTGCCAACTTAGGGCGAACAAATCGATGCCAAAGGGGATGATGGATGGAGCGTTTGAGCAAATCAAACACTCACCCCCAGTCAACTGATCTGGGTTTAATTCATCATCATTCTTTAGCTCACTCATCCACCCCAGTTCAGACATGGCCATGTGCAAATCAGTCTGACACTGTGCTTCATGGGAACAGTCCAGCCCGAACTGCCAAGCCAAGTCTTCCCTGGACCGGAAACAAGCATCCTGGGACCGGTTTCGGGTTCATAACCCTCATCTACCAGTCTATCTTGAAACCAGTGTCAAAGTGAGCAAGGGACCCACGTCTGGGCATACACTTCCAACTTATGGCAAAGAAAGCGATACCAAAGGGGATGATGGACGGAGCATTTGCGCAAATCAAACACTCAACCCTGGTTAACTGATCTGGGTTTAATTCATCATCATTCTTTAGCTCACTCCACCAACCTAGTTAAGACATGGCCATACGGAAATCACTCTGACCCTGTGCCTAATGGGAACAGTCCAGCCCGAACTGCCAAGCCATTTCTTCCCTGGACCGGAAAAATCATCCTGGGACCGGGTTCGGGTTCATAACCCTCATCAGCCAGGCTATCTTGAATCCAGAAGCAAAGTGAGCAAGGGACCCACGTCTGGGCATACCCTGCCAACTTAGGGCGTACAAAGAAATACCAAAGGGGATGATGGATGGAGCGTTTGAGCAAATCACACACTCACCCCCAGTCAACTGATCTGGGTTTAATTCATCATAATTCTTTATGTCACTCCACACGCCAGTTCAGACATGGCCATATGCAAATCAGTCTGACCCTTTGCCTCATGGGAACAGTCCAGCCCGATCTGCCAAGCCATGTCTTCCCTGGACCGGAAGCAAGCATCCTGGGACCGGTTTCGGGTTCATTACCCTCCTGAGCCAGGCTCTCTTGAATCCATTGGCAAAGTGAGCAAGGGACACACGTCTGGGCATACACTGACAACTTAGGGCGAACAAAGCGATACCAAATGGGATGGTGGAAGGAGCGTTTGAGCAAATCAATCACTCACCCCCAGTCAACTGATCTGGGTTTAATTCATCATCATTCTTTAGCTCACTCCACCACCCCACATCAGATATGGCCATATGCAAATCAGTCTGACCCTGTGACTCATGGAAACAGTCCAGCCCGAACTGCCAACCATGTCTTCTCTGGACCGGAAGCAAGCATCCTGGGACCGGATTCGGGTTCATAACCCTCATCAGCCAGGCTATCTTGAATCCAGTGGCAAAGTGAGCAAGGGACCACGTCTGGGCGTTCCCTGCCAACTTAGGGCGAACAAAGCGATGCCAATGGGGATGATGCATTGAGCGTTTGAGCAAATCAAACACTCACCCCCAGTCAACTGATCTGGGTTTAATTCATCATCATTCTTTAGCTCACTCCACCACCCCAGTTCAGACATGGCCAAATGCAAATCAGTCTGACCCTGTACCTCATGGCAACAGTCCAGCCCGAACTGCCAAGCCAAGTCTTCCCTGGACCGGAAACAAGCATCCTGGGACCGGTTTCGGGTTCATAACCCTCATCTACCAGTCTATCTTGAAACCAGTGTCAAAGTGAGCAAGGGACCCACGTCTGGGCATACAATTCCAACTTATGGCAAAGAAAGCGATACCAAAGGGGATGATGGACGGAGCATTTGCGCAAATCAAACACTCAACCCCGGTTAACTGATCTGGGTTTAATTCATCATCATTCTTTAGCTCACTCCACCAACCTAGTTAAGACATGGCCATACGGAAATCACTCTGACCCTGTGCCTAATGGGAACAGTCCAGCCCGAACTGCCAAGCCATGTCTTCCCTGGACCGGAAAAATCATCCTGGGACCGGGTTCGGGTTCATAACCCTCATCAGCCAGGCTATCTTGAATCCAGAAGCAAAGTGAGCAAGGGACCCACGTCTGGGCATACCCTGCAAACTTAGGGCGTACAAAGAAATACCAAAGGGGATGATGGACGGAGAGTTTGAGCAAATCAAACACTCACCCCCAGTCAACTGATCTGGGTTTAATTAATCATCATTCTTTAGCTCACTCCACCACCCTAGTTCAGACATGGCCATATGCAAATCAGTCTGACCCTGTGCCTCATGGGAACAGTCCAGCCCGAACTGCCAAGCCACGTTTTCCCAGGACCGGAAACAATCATCCTGGGACCGGTTTTGGGTTCATAACCCTCATCAGCCAGGCTATCTTGAATACAGTGGGAAAGTGAGCAAGGGAGCTACGTCTGGGCATACCCTGCAAACTTAGGGCAAAGAAAGCGATACCAAAGGGGATGATGGACGGAGCATTTGCGCAAATCAAACACTGAACCCCGGTCAACTGATCTGGGTTTAATTCATCATCATTCTTTAGCTCACTCCACGAACCTAGTTCAGACATGGCCATACGCAAGTCAGTCTGACCCTGTGCCTCATGGGAACAGTCCAGCCCGAACTGCCAAGCGATGTCTTCCCTGGAACGGAAGCAAGCATCCTGGGACCGGTTTCATGTTCATAACCCTCATCAGCCAGGCTATCTTGAATCCAGTGGCAAAGTGAGCAAGGGACCCACGTCTGGGCATAGCCTGCCAAATTTGGGTGAACAAAGCGATACCAAATGGGATGGTGGAAGGAGCGTTTGAGCAAATCAATCACTCACCCCCAGTCAACTGATCTGGGTTTAATTCATCATCATTCTTTAGCTCACTCCACCACCCCACTTCAGATATGGCCATATGCAAATCAGTCTGACCCTGTGACTCATGGAAACAGTCCAGCCCGAACTGCCAACCATGTCTTCTCTGGACCGGAATCAAGCATCCTGGGACCGGTTTCGGGGTTATAACCCTCATCAGCCAGGCTATCTTGAATCCAGTGGCAAAGTGAGCAAGGGACCCACGTCTGGGCGTTACCTGCCAACTTAGGGCGAACAAATCGATGCCAAAGGGGATGATGGATGGAGCGTTTGAGCAAATCTAACACTCACCCCCAGTCAACTGATCTGGGTTTAATTCATCATCATTCTTTAGCTCACTCATCCACCCCAGTTCAGACATGGCCATGTGCAAATCAGTCTGACACTGTGCTTCATGGGAACAGTCCAGCCCGAACTGCCAAGCCAAGTCTTCCCTGGACCGGAAAACAGCATCCTGGGACCGGTTTCGGGTTCATAACCCTCAGCTACCAGTCTATCTTGAAACCAGTGTCAAAGTGAGCAAGGGACCCACGTCTGGACATACACTTCCAACTTATGGCAAAGAAAGCGATACCAAAGGGGATGATGGACGGAGCATTTGCGCAAATCAAACACTCAACCCCGGTTAACTGATCTGGGTTTAATTCATCATCATTCTTTAGCTCACTCCACCAACCTAGTTAAGACATGGCCATACGGAAATCACTCTGACCCTGTGCCTAATGGGAACAGTCCAGCCCGAACTGCCAAGCCATGTCTTCCCTGGACCGGAAAAATCATCCTGGGACCGGGTTCGGGCTCATAACCCTCATCAGCCAGGCTATCTTGAATCCAGAAGCAAAGTGAGCAAGGGACCCACGTCTGGGCATACCCTGCCAACTTAGGGCGTACAAAGAAATACCAAAGGGGATGATGGACGGAGAGTTTGAGCAAATCAAACACTCACCCCCAGTCAACTGATCTGGGTTTAATTAATCATCATTCTTTAGCTCACTCCACCACCCTAGTTCAGACATGGCCATATGCAAATCAGTCTGACCCTGTGCCTCATGGGAACAGTCCAGCCCGAACTGCCAAGCCACGTTTTCCCAGGACCGGAAACAATCATCCTGGGACCGGTTTTGGGTTCATAACCCTCATCAGCCAGGCTATCTTGAATACAGTGGGAAAGTGAGCAAGGGAGCTACGTCTGGGCATACCCTGCAAACTTAGGGCAAAGAAAGCGATACCAAAGGGGATGATGGACGGAGCATTTGCGCAAATCAAACACTGAACCCCGGTCAACTGATCTGGGTTTAATTCATCATCATTCTTTAGCTCACTCCACGAACCTAGTTCAGACATGGCCATACGCAAGTCAGTCTGACCCTGTGCCTCATGGGAACAGTCCAGCCCGAACTGCCAAGCGATGTCTTCCCTGGAACGGAAGCAAGCATCCTGGGACCGGTTTCATGTTCATAACCCTCATCAGCCAGGCTATCTTGAATCCAGTGGCAAAGTGAGCAAGGGACCCACGTCTGGGCATACCCTGCCAAATTAGGGTGAACAAAGCGATACCAAATGGGATGGTGGAAGGAGCGTTTGAGCAAATCAATCACTCACCCCCAGTCAACTGATCTGGGTTTAATTCATCATCATTCTTTAGCTCACTCCACCACCCCACTTCAGATATGGCCACATGCAAATCAGTCTGACCCTGTGCCTCATGGGAACAGTCCAGCCCGAACTGCCAAGCCAAGTATTCCCTGGACCGGAAACAATCATCCTGGGACCGGTTTCGGGGTCATAACCCTCATCAACCAGGCTATCTAGAATCCAGTGGCAAAGTGAGCAAGGGACCCACGTCTGGGCGTTACCTGCCAACTTAGGGCGAACAAAGCGATGCCAAAGGGGAGGATGGATGGAGCGTTTGAGCAAATCAAACACTCACCCCCAGTCAACTGATCTGGGTTTAATTCATCATCATTCTTTAGCTCACTCAACCACCTCAGTTCAGACATGGCCATATGCAATTCAGTCTGACACTGTGCCTCATGGGAACAGTCCAGCCCGAACTGCCAAGCCAAGTCTTCCCTGGACCGGAAACAAGCATCCTGGGACCGGTTTCGGGTTCATAACCCTCATCAGTCAGGCTATCTTGAAACCAGTGGCAAAGTGAGCAAGGGACCCATGTCTGGGCATACCCTGCCAACTTAGGGCGAACAAAGCGATACCAAAGGGGATGATGGACGCAGAGTTTGAGCAAATCAAACACTCACCCCCAGTCAACTGATCTGGGTTTAATTCATCATCATTCTTTAGCTCACTCCACCACCCCAGTGCAGACATGGCCATATGCAAATCAGTATGACCCTGTGCCTCATGGGAACAGTCCAGCCCGAACTGCCAAGCCATGTCTTCCCTGGACCGGAAGCAAGCTTCCTGGGACCGGTTTCAGGTTCATAACCCTCATCAGCAAGGCTATCTTGAATCCAGTGGCAAAGTGAGCAAGGGACACACGTCTGGGCATACACTGACAACTTAGGGCGAACAAAGCGATACCAAAGGGGATGATGGACGGAGCGTTTGAGCAAATCAAACACTCACCCCCAGTCAACTGATCTGGGTTTAATTCATCATCATTCTTTAGCTCACTCCACCACCCCAGTTCAGACATGGCCATATGCAAATCAGTCTGACCCTGTGCCTCATGGGAACAGTCCAGCCTGAACTGCCAAGCCACGTTTTCCCAGGACCGGAAACAATCATCCTGGGACTGGTTTTGGGTTCATAACCCTCATCAGCCAGGCTATCTTGAATACAGTGGCAAAGTGAGCAAGGGACCTACGTCTGAGCATACCCTGCCAACTTAGGGCTAAGAAAGCGGTACCAAAGGGGATGAGCGACGGAACATTTGCGCAAATCAAACACTCAACCCCGGTCAACTGATCTGGGTTTAATTCATCATCATTCTTTAGCTCACTCCACCAACCTAGTTCAGACATGGCCATACGCAAGTCAGTCTGACCCTGTGCCTCATGGGAACAGTCTAGCCCGAACTGCCAAGCCATGTCTTCTCTGGACCGGAATCAAGCATCCTGGGACCGGTTTCGGGTTCATATCCCTCATCAGCCAGGCTCTCTTGAATCCAGTGGCAAAGTGAGCAAGGGACCCATGTCTGGGCATACCCTGCCAACTTAGGGCAAACAAAGCGATACCAAAGGGGATGATGGACGGAGCGTTTGAGCAAATCAAACACTCACCCCCAGTCAACTGATCTGGGTTTAATTCATCATCATTCTTTAGCTCACTCCACCACCCCAGTTCAGACATGGCCATATGCAAATCAGTCTGACCCTGTGCCTCATGGGAACAGTCCAGCCCGAACTGCCAAGCCAAGTCTACCCTGGACCGGAAACAAGCATCCTGGGACCGGTTTCGGGGTTATAACCCTCATCAGCCAGGCTATCTTGAATCCAGTGGCAAAGTGAGCAAGGGACCCACGTCTGGGCGTTACCTGCCAACTTAGGGCGAACAAATCGATGCCAAAGGGGATGATGGATGGAGCGTTTGAGCAAATCAAACACTCACCCCCAGTCAACTGATCTGGGTTTAATTCATCATCATTCTTTAGCTCACTCATCCACCCCAGTTCAGACATGGCCATGTGCAAATCAGTCTGACACTGTGCTTCATGGGAACAGTCCAGCCCGAACTGCCAAGCCAAGTCTTCCCTGGACCGGAAACAAGCATCCTGGGACCGGTTTCGGGTTCATAACCCTCATCTACCAGTCTATCTTGAAACCAGTGTCAAAGTGAGCAAGGGACCCACGTCTGGGCATACACTTCCAACTTATGGCAATGAAAGCGATACCAAAGGGGATGATGGACGGAGCATTTGCGCAAATCAAACACTCAACCCCGGTTAACTGATCTGGGTTTAATTCATCATCATTCTTTAGCTCACTCCACCAACCTAGTTAAGACATGGCCATACGGAAATCACTCTGACCCTGTGCCTAATGGGAACAGTCCAGCCCGAACTGCCAAGCCATTTCTTCCCTGGACCGGAAAAATCATCCTGGGACCGGGTTCGGGTTCATAACCCTCATCAGCCAGGCTATCTTGAATCCAGAAGCAAAGTGAGCAAGGGACCCACGTCTGGGCATACCCTGCCAACTTAGGGCGTACAAAGAAATACCAAAGGGGATGATGGATGGAGCGTTTGAGCAAATCACACACTCACCCCCAGTCAACTGATCTGGGTTTAATTCATCATAATTCTTTATGTCACTCCACACGCCAGTTCAGACATGGCCATATGCAAATCAGTCTGACCCTTTGCCTCATGGGAACAGTCCAGCCCGATCTGCCAAGCCATGTCTTCCCTGGACCGGAAGCAAGCATCCTGGGACCGGTTTCGGGTTCATTACCCTCCTGAGCCAGGCTCTCTTGAATCCATTGGCAAAGTGAGCAAGGGACACACGTCTGGGCATACACTGACAACTTAGGGCGAACAAAGCGATACCAAATGGGATGGTGGAAGGAGCGTTTGAGCAAATCAATCACTCACCCCCAGTCAACTGATCTGGGTTTAATTCATCATCATTCTTTAGCTCACTCCACCACCCCACATCAGACATGGCCATATGCAAATCAGTCTGACCCTGTGCCTCATGGGAACAGTCCAGCCCGAACTGCCAAGCCACGTTTTCCCAGGACCGGAAACAATCATCCTGGGACCGGTTTTGGGTTCATAACCCTCATCAGCCAGGCTATCTTGAATACAGTGGGAAAGTGAGCAAGGGAGCTACGTCTGGGCATACCCTGCAAACTTAGGGCAAAGAAAGCGATACCAAAGGGGATGATGGACGGAGCATTTGCGCAAATCAAACACTGAACCCCGGTCAACTGATCTGGGTTTAATTCATCATCATTCTTTAGCTCACTCCACGAACCTAGTTCAGACATGGCCATACGCAAGTCAGTCTGACCCTGTGCCTCATGGGAACAGTCCAGCCCGAACTGCCAAGCGATGTCTTCCCTGGAACGGAAGCAAGCATCCTGGGACCGGTTTCATGTTCATAACCCTCATCAGCCAGGCTATCTTGAATCCAGTGGCAAAGTGAGCAAGGGACCCACGTCTGGGCATAGCCTGCCAAATTTGGGTGAACAAAGCGATACCAAATGGGATGGTGGAAGGAGCGTTTGAGCAAATCAATCACTCACCCCCAGTCAACTGATCTGGGTTTAATTCATCATCATTCTTTAGCTCACTCCACCACCCCACTTCAGATATGGCCATATGCAAATCAGTCTGACCCTGTGACTCATGGAAACAGTCCAGCCCGAACTGCCAACCATGTCTTCTCTGGACCGGAATCAAGCATCCTGGGACCGGTTTCGGGTTCATATCCCTCATCAGCCAGGCTCTCTTGAATCCAGTGGCAAAGTGAGCAAGGGACCCATGTCTGGGCATACCCTGCCAACTTAGGGCAAACAAAGCGATACCAAAGGGGATGATGGACGGAGCTTTTGAGCAAATCAAACACTCACCCCCAGTCAACTGATCTGGGTTTAATTCATCATCATTCTTTAGCTCACTCCACCACCCCAGTTCAGACATGGCCATATGCAAATCAGTCTGACCCTGTGCCTCATGGGAACAGTCCAGCCCGAACTGCCAAGCCATGTCTTCCCTGGAATGGAAGCAAGCATCCTGGGACCGGATTCGGGTTCATAACCCTCATCAGCCAGGCTATCTTGAATCCAGTGGCAAAGTGAGCAAGGGACCACGTCTGGGCGTTCCCTGCCAACTTAGGGCAAACAAAGTGATGCCAATGGGGATGATGGATGGAGCGTTTGAGCAAATCAAACACTCACCCCCAGTCAACTGATCTGGGTTTAATTCATCATCATTCTTTAGCTTACTCCACCACCCCGGTTCAGACATCGCCACATGCAAATCAGTCTGACCCTGTACCTCATGGCAACAGTCCAGCCCGAACTGCCAAGCCAAGTCTTCCCTGGACCGGAACCAAGTATTCTGGGACTGGTTTCGGGTTCACAACCCTCATCAGCCGGGCTATCTTGATTCCAGTGGCAAAGTGAGCAAGGGCCCACGTCTGGGCATACCCTGCCAACTTAGGGCGAACAAAGCGATACCAAAGGGGATGATGGACGGAGCGTTTGAGCAAATCAAACACTCACCCCCAGTCAATTTATCTGGGTTTAATTCATCATCATTCTTTAGCTCACTCCACCACCCCAGTTCAGACATGGTCATATGCAAATCAGTCTGACCCTGTGCCTCATGGGAACAGTCCAGCCCGAACTGCCAAGCCAAATCTACTCTGGACCGGAAACAATCATCCTGGGACCGGTTTCGGGGTCATAACCCTCATCAGCCAGGCTATCTTGAATCCAGTGGCAAAGTGAGCAACGGACCCACGTCTGGGCGTTACCTGCCAACTTAGGGCGAACAAAGCGATGCCAAAGGGGATGATGGATGGAGCGTTTGAGCAAATCAAACACTCACTTCCAGTCAACTGATCTGGGTTTAATTCATCATCATTCTTTAGCTCACTCATCCACCCCAGTTCAGACATGGCCATATGCAAATCAGTCTGACACTGTGCCTCATGGGAACAGTCCAGCCCGAACTGCCAAGCCAAGTCTTCCCTGGACCGGAAACAAGCATCCTGGGACCGGTTTCGGGTTCATAACCCTCATCAACCAGTCTATCTTGAAACCAGTGGCAAAGTGAGCAAGGGACCCACGTCTTTGCATACCCTGCCAACTTAGTGCGAACAAAGCGATACCAAAGGGGATGATGGACGCAGAGTTTGAGCAAATCAAACACTCACCCCCAGTCAACTGATCTGGGTTTAATTCATCATCATTCTTTAGCTCACTCCACCTCCCCAGTTCAGACATGGCCATATGCAAATCGGTCTGAACCTGTGCCTCATGGGAACAGTCCAGCCCGAACTGCCAAGCCATGTCTTCCCTGGACCGGAAACAATCATCCTGGGACCGGTTTTGGGTTCATAACCCTCATCAGTCAGGCTATCTTGAATACAGTGGCAAAGTGAGCAAGGGACCTACGTCTGGGCATACCCTGCCAACTTAGGGCAAAGAAAGCGATACCAAAGGGGATGATGGACGGAGCATTTGAGCAAATCACACACTCACCCCCAGTCAACTGATCTGGGTTTAATTCATCATAATTCTTTATCTCACTCCACCACGCCAGTTCAGAGATGGCCATATGCAAATCAGTCTGACCCTGTGCCTCATGGGAACAGTCCAGCCCGAACTGCCAAGCCATGTCTTCCCTGGACCGGAAGCAAGCATCTTGGGACCGGTTTCGGGTTCATAACCCTCATCAGCCAGGGTATCTTGAATCCAGTGGCAAAGTGAGCAAGGGACACACATCTGGGCATACACTGTCAACTTAGGGCGAACAAAGCGATATCAAAGGGGATGATGGACCGAGCGTTTGAGCAAATCAAACACTCACCCCCAGTCAACTGATCTGGGTTTAATTCATCATCATTATTTAGCTCACTCCACCACCCCATTTCAGACATGGCCATATGCAAATCAGTCTCACCCTGTGCCTCATGGGAACAGTCCAGCCCGAACTGCCAAGCCACGTTTTCCCAGGGCCGGAAACAATCATCCTGGGACCGGTTTTGGGTTCATAACCCTCATCAGCCAGGCTATCTTGAATACAGTGGCAAAGTGAGCAAGGGACCTATGTCTGGGCACACCCTGCCAACTTAGGGCAAAGAAAGCGATACCAAAGGGGATGATGGACGGTGCATTTGAGCAAATCAAACACTCAACCCCGGTCAATTGATCTGGGTTTAATTCATCATCATTCTTTAGCTCACTCCACCAACCTAGTTCAGACATGGCCATAAGCAAATCAGTCTGACCCTGTGCCTCATGGGAACAGTCCAGCCCGAACTGCCAAGCCATGTCTTCCCTGGAACGGAAGCAAGCATCCTGGGACCGGTTTCGGGTTCATAACCCTCATCAGCCAGGCTATCTTGAATCCAGTGGCAAAGTGAGCAAGGGACACACGTCTGGGCATACCGTGCCAACTTAGGGAGAATAAAGCGATACCAAAGGGGATGATGGACGGAGCGTTTGAGCAAATCAAACACTCACCCCCAGACAACTTATCTGGGTGTAATTCATCATCATTCTTTAGCTCACTCCACCATCCCGGTTCAGACATGGCCATTTGCAAATCAGTCTGACCCTGTGCCTCATGGGAGCAGTCCAGCCCGAACTGCCAAGCCATGTCTTCCCTGGGCCGGAAGCAAGCATCCTGGGACTGGCTCAGGTTCATAATCATCATCAGCCTGGCTCTCTTGAATCCAGTGGCAAAGTGAGCAAGGGACCCACGTCTGGGCATACCCTGCCAACTTAGGGCGAACAAAGAGATACCAAAGGGGATGATGGACGGAGCGTTTGAGCAAATCACTCACCCCCAGTCAACTGATCTGGGTTTAATTCATCATCATTCTTTAGCTCACTGCACCACTCCAGTTCAGACATGGCCATATGCAAATCAGTCTGACCCTGTGCCTCATGTGAACAGTCCAGCCCGAACTGCCAAGCCATGTCTTCCCTGGACCAGAAGCAAGCTTCCTGGGACCGGTTTCGGGTTCATAACCCTCATCAGCCAGGCTATCTTGAATCCAGTGGCAAAGTGAGCAAGGGACACACGTCTGGGCATACACTGACAACTTAGGGCGAACAAAGCGATACCAAAGGGGATGATGGACGGAGCGTTTGAGCAAATCTAACACTCACCCCCAGTCAACTGATCTGGGTTTAATTCATCATCATTCTTTAGCTCACTCCACCACCCCAGTTCAGACATGGCCATATGCAAATCAGTCTGACCCTGTGCCTCATGGGAACAGTCCAGCCCGAACTGCCAAGCCATGTCTTCCCTGGAATGGAAGCAAGCATCCTGGGACCGGTTTCGGGTTCATAACCCTCATCAGAAAGGCTATCTTTAATCCAGTGGCAAAGTGAGCAAGGGACCCACGTCTGGGCATACCCTGCCCACTTAGGGCGAACAAAGAAATACCAAAGGGGATGATGGACGGAGCATTTGGGCAAATCACACACTCACCCCCAGTCAACTGATCTGGGTTTAATTCATCATCATTCTTTAGCTCACTCCACCACCCCAGTTCAGACATGGCCATATGCAAATCAGTCTGAACGTGTGCCTCATGGGAACAGTCCAGCCCGAGCTGCCAAGCCATGTCTTCCCTGGAATGGAAGCAAGCATCCTGGGACCGGTTTCGGGTTCATAACCCTCATCAGCCAGGCTATCTTGAATCCTGTGGCCAAGTGAGCAAGGGACACACATCTGGGCATACACTGCCAACTTAGGGCGAATAAAGCGATACTAAAGGGGATGATGGACGGAGCGTTTGAGCAAATCAAACACTCACCCCCAGTCAACTGATCTGGGTTTAATTCATCATCATTCTTTAGCTCACTCCACCACCCCAGTTCAGACATGGCCATATGCAAATCTGTCTGACCCTGTGCCTCATGGGAACAGTCCAGCCCAAACTGCCAAGCCACATTTTCCCAGGACCGGAAACAATCATCCTGGGAACAGTTTCGGGTTCATAACCCTCATCAGCCAGGCTATCTTGTATACAGTGGCAAAGTGAGCAAGGGACCCACGCCTGGGTATACCCTGCCAACTTAGTGCAAACAAAGCGATACCAAAGGGGATGATGGACGGAGCATTTGATCAAATCAAACACTCTGCCCCAGTCAACTGATCTGGGTTTAATTCATCATCATTCTTTAGCTCACTCCACCAACCTAGTTCAGACCTGGCCATATGCAAATCAGTCTGACCCTGTGCCTTATGGGAACATTCCAGCCCGAACTGCCAAGCCATGTCTTACCTGGACCGGAAACAAGCATCCTGGGGCCGGTTTCAGGTTCATAACCCTCATCAGCCAGGCTATCTTGAATCCAGTGGCAAAGTGAGCAATGGACCCACGTCTGGGAATACCCTGCCAACTTAGGGCGAGCAAAGCGATACCAAAGGGGATGCTGACGGAACGTTTGAGCAAATCAAACACTCACCCTCAGTCAACTGATCTGGGTTTAATTCATCATCATTCTTTAGCTCACTCCACCTTCCCGGTTCAGACATCGCCACATACAAATCAGTCTGACCCTGTACCTCATGGCAACAGTCCAGCCCAAACTGCCAAGCCATGTCTTCCCTGGACCGGAACCAAGCATCCTGGGACTGGTTTCGGGTTCATAACCCTCATCAGCCGGGCTATCTTGATTCCAGTGGCAAAGTGAGCAAGGGCCCACGTCTGGGCATACCCTGCCAACTTAGGGCGAACAAAGCAATACCAAAGGGGATGATGGATGCAGAGTTTGAGCAAATCAAACACTCAACCCCAGTCAACTGATCTGGGTTCAATTCATCATCATTCTTTAGCTCACTCCACCACCCCAGGTCAGACATGGCCATATGCAAATCGGTCTGACCCTGTGCCTCATGGGAACAGTCCAGCCCGAACTGCCAAGCCATGTCTTCCCTGGACCGGAAAAATCATCCTGGGACCGGGTTTGGGTTCATAACCCTCATCAGCCACGCTATCTTGAATCCAGTGGCAAAGTGAGCAAGGGACCCACGTCTGGGCATACCCTGCCAACTTAGAGCGAACAAAGAAATACCAAAGGGGATGATGGATGGAGCGTTTGAGCAAATCACACACTCACCCCCAGTCAACTGATCTGGGTTTAATTCATCATCATTCTTTATCTCACTCCACCACGCCAGTTCAGACATGGCCATATGCAAATCAGTCTGACCCTGTGCCTCATGGGAACAGTCCAGCCCGATCTGCCAATCCATGTCTTCCCTGGACCGGAAGCAAGCATCCTGGGACCGGTTTCGGGTTCATTATCCTCCTGAGCCAGGCTCTCTTGAATTCATTGGCAAAGTGAGCAAGGGACCCACGTCTGGGCATACCCTGCCAACTTAGGGCGAACAAAGCGATACCAAAGGGGATGATGGACGGAGCGTTTGAGCAAATCAACCACTCACCCCCAGACAACTTATCTGGGTTTAATTCATCATCATTCTTTAGCTCACTCCACCACCCCGGTTCAGATATGGCCATTTGCAAATCAGTCTGACCCTGTGCCTCATGGACACAGTCCAGCCCGAACTGCCAAGCCACGTTTTCCCAGGACCGGAAACAATCATCCTGGGACCAGTTTCGGGTTCATAACCCTCATCAGCAAGGCTATCTTGAATCCAGTGGCAAAGTGAACAAGGGACCCACGTCTGGGAATACCCTGCCAACTTAGGGCGAGCAAAGCGATACCGAAGGGGATGCAGACGGAATGTTTGAGTAAATCAAACACTCACCCTCAGTCAACTGATTTGGGTTTAATTCATCATCATTCTTTAGCTCACTGCACCACTCCAGTTCAGACATGGCCATGTGCAAATCAGTCTCACCCTGTGCCTTATGGGAACAGTCCAGCCCGAACTGCCAAGCCATGTCTTACCTGGACCGGAAACAAGCATCCTGGGACCAGTTTCGGGTTCATAACCCTCATCAGCAAGGCTTTCTTGAATCCAGTGGCAAAGTGAGCAATGGACCCACGTCTGGGAATACCCTGCCAACTTAGGGCGAGCAAAGCGATACCAAAGGGGATGCAGACGGAACGTTTGAGTAAATCAAACACTCACCCTCAGTCAACTGATCGGGGTTTAATTCATCACCATTCTTTAACTCACTCCACCACCCCGGTTCAGACATCGCCACATGCAAATCAGTCTGACCCTGTACCTCATGGCAACAGTCCAGCCCTAACTGCCAAGCCATGTCTTCCCTGGACCGGAACCAAGCATCCTGGGACTGGTTTCGGGTTCATAACCCTCATCAGCCGGGCTATCTTGATTCCAGTGACAAAGTGAGCAAGGGCCCACGTCTGGGCATACCCTGCCAACTTAGGGCGAACAAAGCAATACCAAAGGGGATGATGGATGCAGAGTTTGAGCAAATCAAACACTCAACCCCAGTCAACTGATCTGGGTTTAATTCATCATCATTCTTTATCTCACTCCACTACCCCAGTTCAGACATGGCCATATGCAAATTGGTCTGACCCTGTGCCTCATGGGAACAGTCCAGCCCGAACTGCCAAGCCATGTCTTCCCTGGACCGGAAAAATCATCCTGGGACCGGGTTCGGGTTCATAACCCTCATCAGCCACGCTATCTTGAATCCAGTGGCAAAGTGAGCAAGGGACCCACGTCTGGGCATACCCTGCCAACTTAGGGGGAACAAAGAAATACCAAAGGGGATGATGGATGGAGCGTTTGAGCGAATCACACACTCACCCCCAGTCAACTGATCTGGGTTTAATCAATCATAATTCTTTATCTCACTCCACCACGCCAGTTCAGACATGGCCATGTGCAAATCAGTCTGACCCTGTGCCTCATGGGAACAGTCCAGCCCGAACTGCCAAGCCATGTCTTACCTGGACCGGAAACAAGCATCCTGGGACCGGTTTCGGGTTCATAATCCTCATCAGCAAGGCTTTCTTGAATCCAGTGTCAAAGTGAGCAATGGACCCACGTCTGGGAATACCCTGCCAACTTAGGGCGAGCAAAGCGATACCAAAGGGGATGCAGACGGAACGTTTGAGTAAATCAAACACTCACCCTAAGTCAACTGATCGGGGTTTAATTCATCACCATTCTTTAGCTCACTCCACCACCCCGGTGCAGACATCGCCACAACCAAATCAGTCTGACCCTGTACCTCATGGCAACAGTCCAGCCCTAACTGCCAAGCCATGTCTTCCCTGGACCGGAACCAAGCATCCTGGGACTGGTTTCGGGTTCATAACCCTCATCAGCCGGGCTATCTTGATTCCAGTGACAAAGTGAGCAAGGGCCCACGTCTGGGCATACCCTGCAAACTTAGGGCGAACAAAGCAATACCAAAGGGGATGATGGATGCAGAGTTTGAGCAAATCAAACACTCAACCCCAGTCAACTGATCTGGGTTTAATTCATCATCATTCTTTATCTCACTCCACTACCCCAGTTCAGACATTGCCATATGCAAATTGGTCTGACCCTGTGCCTCATGGGAACAGTCCAGCCCGAACTGCCAAGCCATGTCTTCCCTGGACCGGAAAAATCATCCTGGGACCGGGTTTGGGTTCATAAACCTCATCAGCCACGCTATCTTGAATCCAGTGGCAAAGTGAGCAAGGGACCCACGTCTGGGCATACCCTGCCAACTTAGGGGGAACAAAGAAATACCAAAGGGGATGATGGATAGAGCGTTTGAGCAAATCACACACTCACCCCCAGTCAACTGATCTGGGTTTAATCAATCATAATTCTTTATCTCACTCCACCACGCCAGTTCAGACATGGCCATATGCAAATCAGTCTGACCCTGTGCCTCATGGGAACAGTCCAGCCCGAACTGCCAAGCCATGTCTTCCCTGGACCGGAAGCAAGCATCCTGGGACTGGTTTCAGGTTCATAATCCTCATCAGCCTGGCTCTCTTGAATCCAGTGGCAAAGTGAACAAGGGACCCACGTCTGGGCATAATCTGCCAACTTAGGGCGAACAAAGAGATACCCAAGGGGATGATGGACGGAGCGTTTGAGCAAATCAAACACTCACCCCCAGTCAACTGATTTGGGTTTAATTCATCATCATTCTTTAGCTCACTGCACTACTCCAGTTCAGACATGGCCATGTGCATATCAGTCTGCCCTGTGCCTCATGGGAACAGTCCAGCCCGAACTGCCAAGCCATGTCTTCCCTGGAATGGAAGCAAGCATCCTGGGACCGGTTTCGGGTTCATAACCCTCATCAGCCCGGCTATCTTGAATCCAGTGGCCAAGTGAGCATGGGACACACATCTGGGCATACACTGCCAACTTAGGGCGAATAAAGCGATACCAAAGGGGATGATGGTCGGAGCGTTTGAGCAAATCAAACACTCACCCCAGTCAACTGATCTGGGTTTAATTCATCATCATTCTTTAGCTCACTCCACCACCCCAGTTCAGAAATGGCCATATGCAAATCAGTCTGACCCTGTGCCTCATGGGAACAGTCCAGCCCGAACTGCCAAGCCACGTTTTCCCAGGACCGGAAACAATCATCCTGGGACCGGTTTTGGGTTCATAACCCTCATCAGCCAGGCTATCTTGAATCCAGTGGCAAAGTGAGCAAGGGACCCACGTCTGGGTATACCCTGCCAACTTAGGGCGAATAAAGCCATACCAAAGGGGATGATGGACGGAGCGTTTGAGCAAATCAAACACTCAGCCCCAGTCAACTGATCTGGGTTTAATTCATCATCATTCTTTAGCTCACTCCACTAGCCTAGTTCAGACATGGCCATATGCAAATCAGTCTGACCCTGTGACTCATGGGAACAGTCCAGCCCGAACTGCCAAGCCAAGTCTTCCCTGGACCGGAAACAAGCATCCTGGGACCGGTTTTGGGTTCATAACCCTCATCAGCCAGGCTATCTTGAAACCAGTGGCAAAGTGAGCAAGGGACCCACGTCTGGGCATACCCTGCCAACTTAGGGCAAACAAAGCGATACCACAGGGGATGATGGACGCAGAGTTTGAGCAAATCAAACACTCTGCCCCAGTCAACTGATCTGGGTTTAATTCATCATCATTCTATAGCTCACTCCACCACCCCAGTTCAGACATGGCCATATGCAAATCAATATGACCCTGTGCCTCATGGGAACATTCCAGCCAGAAATTCCAAGCCATGTCTTCCCTGGAATGGAAGCAAGCATCCTGGGACCGGTTTCGGGTTCATAACCCTCATCAGCCAGGCTATCTTGAATCCAGTGGCCAAGTGAGGAAGGGGCACACATCTGGGCATACACTGCCAACTTAGGGCGAATAAAGCGATACCAAAGGGGATGATGGATGGAGCGTTTGAGCAAATCAAACACTCAACCCCAGTCAACTGATCTGGGTTTAATTCATCATCATTCTTTAGCTCACTCAACCACTCCAGTTCAGACATGGCCATATGCAAATTAGGCACAACCAAATGAAATGATGGACGGAGTGTTGAACATTGCAAGCACTCACCCCCAGTCAACTGATCTGGGTTTAATCCATCACCGTTCTTTAGCCCACTCTGCCACCCCAGTTCAGACATGGCCATATGCAAATCAGTCTGACCCTGTGCCTCATGGGAACAGTCCAGCCCGAACTGCCAAGCCATGTCTTCCCTGGACTGGAAACAAGCTTCCTAGGACCGGTTTCTGGCATTTCAGCCGTCTTCAGCCAGGCTTGCTTGAATCCAGTGGCAATGTGAGCAAGGGACTCACGTCTGAGCATACCCTGCCAACTTATGGCGAACAAAGCACAACCAAAGGAAATGATGGACGGAGTGTTGAACATTGCAAGCACTCACCCCCAGTCAACTGATCTGGGTTTAATCCACCACCGTTCTTTAGCCCACTCTGCCACCCCAGTTCAGACATGGCCATATGCAAATCAGTCTGACCCTGTGCCTCATAGGAACAGTCCAGCCCGAACTGCCAAGCCATGTCTTCCCTGGATCGGAAACAAGCTTCCTAGGACCGGTTTCTGGCATTTCAGCCGTCTTCAGCCAGGCTTGCTTGAATCCAGTGGCAAAGTGAGCAAGGGACTCACGTCTGAGCATACCCTGCCAACTTATGGCGAACAAAGCACAACCAAAGGAAATGATGGACGGAGTGTTGAACATTGCAAGCACTCACCCCCAGTCAACTGATCTGGGTTTAATCCACCACCGTTCTTTAGCCCACTCTGCCACCCCAGTTCAGACATGGCCATATGCAAATCAGTCTGACCCTGTGCCTCATGGGAACAGTCCAGCCCGAACTGCCAAGCCATGTCTTCCCTGGACCGGAAACAAGCTTCCTAGGACCGGTTTCTGGCATTTCAGCCGTCTTCAGCCAGGCTTGCTTGAATCCAGTGGCAAAGTGAGCAAGGGACTCACGTCTGAGCATACCCTGCCAACTTATGGCGAACAAAGCACAACCAAAGGAAATGATGGACGGAGTGTTGAACATTGCAAGCACTCACCCCCAGTCAACTGATCTGGGTTTAATCCACCACCATTCTTTAGCCCACTCTGCCACCCCAGTTCAGACATGGCCATATTCAAATCAGTCTGACCCTGTGCCTCATGGGAATAGTCCAGCCCGAACTGCCAAGCCATGTCTTCCCTGGACCGGAAACAAGCTTCCTAGGACCGGTTTCTGGCATTTCAGCTGTCTTCAGCCAGGCTTGCTTGAATCCAGTGGCAAAGTGAGCAAGGGACTCACGTCTGAGCATACCCTGCCAACTTATGGCGAACAAAGCACAACCAAAGGAAATGATGGACGGAGTGTTGAACATTGCAAGCACTCACCCCCAGTCAACTGATCTGGGTTTAATCCACCACCGTTCTTGAGCCCACTCTGCCACCCCAGTTCAGACATGGCCATATGCAAATCAGTCTGACCCTGTGCCTCATGGGAACAGTCCAGCCCGAACTGCCAAGCCATGTCTTCCCTGGACCGGAAACAAGCTTCCTAGGACCGGTTTCTGGCATTTCAGCCGTCTTCAGCCAGGCTTGCTTGAATCCAGTGGCAAAGTGAGCAAGCCATGTCTTCCCTGGAATGGAAGCAAGCATCCTGGGACTGGTTTCGGGTTCATAACCCTCACCAGCCAGGCTATCTTGAATCCAATGGCCAAGTGAGCAAGGGACACACATCTGGGCATACACTACCAACTTAGGGCGAATAAAGCGATACCAAAGGGGATGATGGACGGAGCGTTTGAGCAAATCAAACACTCACCCCCAGTCAACTGATCTGGGTTTAATTCATCATCATTCTTTAGCTCACTCCACCACCCCAGTTCAGTCTGACCCTGTGCCTCATGGGAACAGTCCAGCCCGAACTGCCAAGCCACGTTTTCACAGGACCGGAAACAATCATCCTGGGACCAGTTTCGGGTTCATAACCCTCATCAGCCAGGCTATCTTGTATACAGTGCAAAGTGAGCAAAGGACCCACGTCTGGGTATACCCTGCCAACTTAGGGCGAATAAAGCCATACCAAAGGGGATGATGGACGGAGCGTTTGAGCAAATCAAACACTCAGCCCCAGTCAACTGATCTGGGTTTAATTCATCATCATTCTTTAGCTCACTCCACCAGCCTAGTTCAGACATGGCCATATGCAAATCAGTCTGACCCTGTGCCTCATGGGAACATTCCAGCCTAAACTGCCAAGCCATGTCTTACCTGGACCGGAAACAAGCATCCTGGGACCGGTTTCGGGTTCATAACCCTCATCAGCCAGGCTATCTTGAATCCAGTGGCAAAGTGAGCAATGGACCCACGTCTGGGCATACCCTGCCAACTTAGGGCGATCAAAGCGATACCAAAGGGGATGCAGATGGAGCGTTTGAGCAAATCAAACACTCACCCTCAGTCAACTGATCTGGGTTTAATTCATCATCATTCTTTAGTTCACTCCACCTCCCCGGTTCAGACATGGCCACATGCAAATCAGTCTGACCCTGTACCTCATGGCAATAGTCCAGCCCGAACTGCCAAGCCATGTCTTCCCTGGAACGGAAGCAAGCATCCTGGGACCGGTTTCGGGTTCATAACCCTCATCAGCCAGGCTATCTTGAATCCAGTGGCAGAGTGAGCAAGGGAACCACGTCTGGGTATACCCTGCCAACTTAGGGCGAACAAAGAAATACCAAAGGGGATGATGGATGGAGCATTTGAGCAAATCACACTCTCACCCCCAGTCAACTAATCTGGGTTTAATTCAACATAATTCTTTATCTCACTCCACCACGCCAGTTCAGACATGGCCATATGCAAATCAGTCTGACCCTTTGCCTCATGGGAACAGTCCAGCCCGAACTGCCAAGCCATGTCTTCCCTGGACCGGAAGCAAGCTTCCTGGGACCGGTTTCGGGTTCATAACCCTCATCAGCCAGGCTATCTTGAATCCAGTTGCAAAGTGAGCAAGGGACCAACGTCTGGGCATACCCTGACAACTTAGAGCGAACAAACCGATACCAAAGGGGATAATGGACGGAGCGTTTGAGCAAATCAAACACTCACCCCCAGACAACTTATCTGGGTTTAATTCATCATCATTCTTTAGCTCACTCCACCACCCCGGTTCAGACATGGCCATTTGCAAATCAGTCTGACCCTGTGCCTCATGGGAACAGTCCAGCCCGAACTGCCAAGCCATGTGTTCCCTGGACCGGAAGCAAGCATCCTGGGACTGGTTTCAGGTTCATAATCCTCATCAGCCTGGCTCTCTTGAATCCAGTGGCAAAGTGAGCAAGGGACACACGTCTGGGCATACACTGACAACTTAGGGCAAACAAAGCGATGCCAAAGGAATGATGTATAGAGCGTTTGCGCAAATCAAACACTCACCCCCAGTCAGCTGATCTGGGTTTAATTCATCATCATTCTTTAGCTCACTCAACCACTCCAGTTCAGACATGGCCATAAGCAAATCAGTCTGACACTGTGCCTCATGGGAACAGTCCAGCCCGAACTGCCAAGCCAAGTCTTCCCTGGACCGGAAACAAGCATCCTGGGACCGGTTTCGGGTTCATAACCCTCATCAGCCAGGCTATCTTGAAACCAGTGGCAAAGTGAGCAAGGGACCCACGTCTGGGCATACCCTGCCAACTTAGGGCAAACAAAGCGATACCAAAGGGGATGATGGACGCAGAGTTTGAGCAAATCAAACACTCAACCCCAGTCAACTGATCTGGGTTTAATTCATCATCATTTTTTAGCTCACTCCACCACCCCAGTTCAGACATGGCCATACGCAAATCGGTCTGACCCTGTGCCTCATGGGAACAGTCCAGCCCAAACTGCCAAGCCATCTCTTCCCTGAACCGGAAAAATCATCCTGGGACCGGGTTCGGGTTCATAACCCTCATCAGCCAGGCTATCTTGAATCCAGTGGCAAAGGGAGCAAGGGACCCACGTCTGGGCATACCCTGCCAACTTAGGATGAACAAAGAAATACCAAAGGGGATGATGGATGGAGCTTTGAGCAAATCAAACACTCACCCCCAGTCAACTGATCTGGGTTTAATTCATCATAATTCTTTATCTCACTCCACCACGCCAGTTCAGACATGGCCATATGCAAATCAGGCTGACCCTGTGCCTCATGGGAACAGTCCAGCCCGATCTTCCAAACCATGTCTTCCCTGGACCGGAAGCAAGCATCCTGGGACCGGTTTTGGGGTCATTACCCTCCTGAGCCAGGCTCTCTTGAATCCATTGGCAAAGTGAGCAAGGGACCCATGTCTGGGCATACCCTGCCAACTTAGGACGAACAAAGCGATACCAAAGGGGATGATGGACGGAGCGTTTGAGCAAATCAAACACTCACCCCCAGTCAACTTATCTGGGTTTAATTCATCATCATTCTTTAGCTCACTCCACCACCCCGGTTCAGACATGGCCATTTGCAAATCAGTCTGACCCTGTGCCTCATGGGAACAGTCCAGCCCGAACTGCCAAGCCATGTCTTCCCTGGACCGGAAGCAAGCATCCTGGGACCGGTTTCAGGTTCATAACCCTCATCAGCCTGGCCATCTTGAATCCAGTGGCAAAGTGAGCAAGGTACCCACGTCTGGGCATACCCTGCCAACTTAGGGCGAACAAAGCGATACCAAAGGGGATGATGGACGGAGCGTTTGAGCAAATCAAACACTCACCCCCAGTCAACTGATCTGGGTTTAATTCATCATCATTCTTTAGCTCACTCTATCACCCCAGTTCAGACATGGCCATATGCAAATCAGTCTGACCCTGTGCCTCATAGAGCAGTCCAGCCCGAACTGCCAAGCCACGTTTTCCCAGGACCGGAAACAATCATCCTGGGACCAGTTTCGGGTTCATAACCCTCATCAGCCAGGCTATCTTGTATACAGTGGCAAAGTGAGCAAGTGACCTACTTCTGGGTATACCCTGCCAACTTAGGGCAAACAAAGCGATACCAAAGGGGATGATGGACGGAGCATTTGAGCAAATCAAACACTCTCCCCCAGTCAACTGATCTGGGTTTAATTCATCATCATTCTTTAGCTCACTCCACCAACCTAGTTCAGACATGGCCATATGCAAATCAGTCTGACCCTGTGCCTTATGGGAACATTCCAGCCCGAACTGCCAAGCCATGTCTTACCTGGACCGGAAACAAGCATCCTGGGACCGGTCTCGGGTTCAAAACCCTCATCAGCCAGGCTATCTTGAATCCAGTGGCAAAGTGAGCAATGGACCCACGTCTGGGCATACCCTGCCAACTTAGGGCGAGCAAAGAGATACCAAAGGGGATGCGGACGGAGCGTTTGAGCAAATCAAACACTCACCCTCAGTCAAATGATCTGGGTTTAATTCATCATAATTCTTTAGCTCACTCCACCACCCCACTTCAGATATGGCCATATGCAAATCAGACTGACCCTATGACTCATGGGAACAGTCCAGCCCAAACTGCTAAGCCATGTCTTCTCTGGACCGGAATCAAGCATCCTGGGACCGGTTTCGGGTTTATAACCCTCATCAGCCAGGCTATCTTGAAACCAGTGGCAAAGTGAGCAAGGGACCCACGTCTGGGCATACCCTGCAAACTTAGGGCGAACAAAGCGATACCAAAGGGGATGATGGATGCAGAGTTTGAGCAAATAAAACACTCACCCCCAGTCAACTGATGTGGGTTTAATTCATCATCATTCTTTAGCTCACTCCACCACCCTAGTTCAGAAATGGCCATATGAAAATCAATCTGACCTTGTGCCTCATGGGAACAGTCCAGCCCGAACTGCCAAGCCATGTCTTCCCTGGAATGGAAGCAAGCATCCTGGGACCGGATTCGGGTTCATCACCCTCATCAGCCGGGCTATCTTGATTCCAGTGGCAAAGTGAGCAAGGGCCCACGTCTGTGCTTACCCTGTCAACTTAGGGCGAACAAAGCAATACCAAAGGGGATGATGGACGCAGAGTTTGAGCAAATCAAACACTCAACCCCAGTCAACTGATCTGGGTTTAATTCATCATCATTCTTTAGCTCACTCCACCACCCCAGTTCAGACATGGCCATATGCAAATCAGTATGACCCTGTGCCTCATGGGAACATTCCAGTCAGAAATGCCAAGCCATGTCTTCCCTGGACTGGAACCAAGCAACCTGGGACTGGGTTCGGGTTCATCACCCTCATCAGCCGGGCTATCTTGATTCCAGTGGCAAAGTGAGCAAGGGCCCACGTCTGTGCTTACCCTGTCAACTTAGGGCGAACAAAGCAATACCAAAGGGGATGATGGACACAGAGTTTGAGCAAATCAAACACTCAACCCCAGTCAACTGATCTGGGTTTAATTCATCATCATTCTTTAGCTCACTCCACCAACCCAGTTCAGACATGGCCATATGCAAATCTGTCTGACCCTGTACCTCATGGGAACAGTCCAGCCCGAACTGTCAAGCCATGTCTACCCTGGACTGGAAAAATCATCCTGGGACCAGGTTCGGGTTCCTAACCCTCATCAGCCAGGCTATCTTGAATCCAGTGGCAAAGTGAGCAAGGGACCCACGTCTGGGCATACCCTGCCAACTTAGGGCGAACAAAGAAATACCAAAGGGGATGATGGATGGAGCGTTTGAGCAAATCACACACTCACCCCCAGTCAACTGATCTGGGTTTAATTCATCATCATTCTTTAGCTCACTCCACCACCCTAGTTCAGACATGGCCATGTGAAAATCAGTCTGACCCTGTGCCTCATGGGAACAGTCTAGCCCGAACTGCCAAGCCATGTCTTCCCTGGAATGGAAGCAAGCATCCTGGGACCGGATTCGGGTTCATAACCCTCATCAGCCAGGCTATCTTGAATTCAGTGGCCAAGTGAGCAAGGGACACACATCTGGGCATACACTGCCAACTTAGGGCGAATAAAGCGATACCAAAGGGGATGATGGACGGAGCGTTTGAGCAAATCAAACACTCACCCCCAGTCAACTGATCTGGGTTTAATTCATCATCATTCTTTAGCTCACTCCACCATCCCAGTTCAGACATGGCCATATGCAAATCAGTCTGACCCTGTGCCTCATGGGAACAGTCCAGCCTGAACTGCCAAGCTATGTCTTCCCTGGACCGGAAGCAAGCATCCTGGGACTGGTTTCAGGTTCATAATTCTCATCAGCCTGGCTCTCTTGAATCCAGTGGCAAAGTGAACAAGGGACCCACGTCTGGGCATACCCTGTCAACTTAGGGCGAACAAAGAGATACCAAAGGGGATGATGGATGGAGCGTTTGAGCAAAGCAAACACTCACCCCCAGTCAACTGATCTGGGTTTATTTCATCATCATTCTTTAGCTCACTGCACCACTCCAGTTCAGACATGGCCATGTGCAAATCAGTCTGAACCTGTGCCTCATGGGAACAGTCCAGCCCGAACTGCCAAGCCAATTCTTCCCTGGAATGGAAGCAAGCATCCTGGGACCGGTTTTGGGTTCATAACCCTCATCAGCCAGGCTATCTAGACTCCTGTGGCCAAGTGAGCAAGGGACACACATCTGGGCATACACTGCCAACTTAGGGCGAATAAAGCGATACCAAAGGGGATGATGGACGGAGCGTTTGAGCAAATCAAACACTCAACCCCGGTCAACTGATCTGGGTTTAATTCATCATCATTCTTTAGCTCACTCCACCACCCCAGTTCAGAAATGGCCATACGCAAATCAGTCTGACCCTGTGCCTCATGGGAACAGTCCAGCCCGAACTGCCAAGCCATGTCTTTCCTGGAACGGAAGCAAGCATCCTGGGACCGGTTTTGGGTTCATAACCCTCATCAGCCAGGCTATCTTGAATCCAGTGGCAAAGTGAGCAAGGTACCCACGTCTGGGCATACCCTGCCAACTTAGGGCGAACAAAGCGATACCAAAGGGGATGATGGACGGAGCGTTTGAGCAAATCAAACACTCACCCCCAGTCAACTGATCTGGGTTTAATTCATCATCATTCTTTAGCTCACTCTATCACCCCAGTTCAGACATGGCCATATGCAAATCAGTCTGACCCTGTGCCTCATGGAGCAGTCCAGCCCGAACTGCCAAGCCACGTTTTCCCAGGACTGGAAACAATCATCCTGGGACCAGTTTCAGGTTCATAACCCTCATCAGCCAGGCTATCTTGTATACAGTGGCAAAGTGAGCAAGTGACCTACTTCTGGGTATACCCTGCCAACTTAGGGCAAACAAAGCGATACCAAAGGGGATGATGGACGGAGCATTTGATCAAATCAAACACTCTCCCCCAGTCAACTGATCTGGGTTTAATTCATCATCATTCTTTAGCTCACTCCACCAACCTAGTTCAGACATGGCCATATGCAAATCAGTCTGACCCTGTGCCTCATGGGAACATTCCAGCCCGAACTGCCAAGCCATGTCTTACCTGGACCGGAAACAAGCATCCTGGGACCGGTCTCGGGTTCAAAACCCTCATCAGCCAGGCTATCTTGAATCCAGTGGCAAAGTGAGCAATGGACCCACGTCTGGGCATACCCTGCCAACTTAGGGCGAGCAAAGAGATACCAAAGGGGATGCGGACGGAGCGTTTGAGCAAATCAAACACTCACCCTCAGTCAACTGATCTGGGTTTAATTCATCATCATTCTTTAGCTCACTCCACCACCCCACTTCAGAGATGGCCATATGCAAATCAGTATGACCCTATGCCTCATGGGAACAGTCCAGCCCGAACTGCTAAGCCATGTCTTCTCTGGACCGGAATCAAGCATCCTGGTACCGGTTTCGGGTTCATAACCCTCATCAGCCAGGCTATCTTGAAACCAGTGGCAAAGTGAGCAAGGGACCCACGTCTGGGCATACCCTGCAAACTTAGGGCGAACAAAGCGATACCAAAGATGATGATGGACGCAGAGTTTGAGCAAATCAAACACTCACCCCCAGTCAACTGATCTGGGTTTAATTCATCATCATTCTTTAGCTCACTCTACCACCCCAGTTCAGACATGGCCATATGCAAATCAGTATGACCCTATGCCTCATGGGAACATTCCAGTCAGAAATGCCAAGCCATGTCTTCCCTGGACCGGAACCAAGCAACCTGGGACTGGGTTCGGGTTCATCACCCTCATCAGCCGGGCTATCTTGATTCCAGTGGCAAAGTGAGCAAGGGCCCACGTCTGGGCTTACCCTGCCAACTTAGGGCGAACAAAGCAATACCAAAGGGGATGATGGACGCAGAGTTTGAGCAAATCAAACACTCAACCCCAGTCAACTGATATGGGTTTAATTCATCATCATTCTTTAGCTCACTCCACCACCCCAGTTCAGACATGGCCATATGCAAATCTGTCTGACCCTGTACCTCATGGGAACAGTCCAGCCCGAACTGTCAAGCCATGTCTACCCTGGACTGGAAAAATCATCCTGGGACCGGGTTCGGGTTCCTAACCCTCATCAGCCAGGCTATCTTGAATCCAGTGGCAAAGTGAGCAAGGGACTCACGTCTCGGCATACCCTGCCAACTTAGGGCGAACAAAGAAATACCAAAGGGGATGATGGATGGAGCGTTTGAGCAAATCACACACTCACCCCCAGTCAACTGATCTGGGTTTAATTCATCATCATTCTTTAGCTCACTCCACCACCCTAGTTCAGACATGGCCATATGAAAATCAGTCTGACCCTGTGCCTCATGGGAACAGTCCAGCCCGAACTGCCAAGCCATGTCTTCCCTGGAATGGAAGCAAGCATCCTGGGACCGGATTCAGGTTCATAACCCTCATCAGCCAGGCTATCTTGAATCCAGTGGCCAAGTGAGCAAGGGACACACATCTGGGCATACACTGCCAACTTAGGGCGAATAAAGCGATACCAAAGGGGATGATGGACGGAGCGTTTGAGCAAATCAAACACTCACCCCCAGTCAACTGATCTGGGTTTAATTCATCATCATTCTTTAGCTCACTCCACCACCCCAGTTCAGACATGGCCATATGCAAATCAGTCTGACCCTGTGCCTCATGGGAACAGTCCAGCCTGAACTGCCAAGCCATGTCTTCCCTGGACCGGAAGCAAGCATCCTGGGACTGGTTTCAGGTTCATAATTCTCATCAGCCTGGCTCTCTTGAATCCAGTGGCAAAGTGAACAAGGGACCCACGTCTGGGCATACCCTGTCAACTTAGGGCAAACAAAGAGATACCAAAGGGGATGATGGACGGAGCATTTGAGCAAATCAAACACTCACCCCCAGTCAACTGATCTGGGTTTATTTCATCATCATTCTTTAGCTCACTGCACCACTCCAGTTCAGACATGGCCATGTGCAAATCAGTCTGAACCTGTGCCTCATGGGAACAGTGCAGCCCGAACTGCCAAGCCAATTCTTCCCTGGAATGGAAGCAAGCATCCTGGGACCGGTTTCGGGTTCATAACCCTCATCAGCCAGGCTATCTAGACTCCAGTGGCCAAGTGAGCAAGGGACACACATCTGGGCATACACTGCCAACTTAGGGCAAATAAAGCGATACCAAAGGGGATGATGGACGGAGCGTTTGAGCAAATCAAACACTCAACCCCGGTCAACTGATCTGGGTTTAATTCATCATCATTCTTTAGCTCACTCCACCACCCCAGTTCAGAAATGGCCATACGCAAATCAGTCTGACCCTGTGCCTCATGGGAACAGTCCAGCCCGAACTGCCAAGCCATGTCTTTCCTGGAACGGAAGCAAGCATCCTGGGACCGGTTTCGGGTTCATAACCCTCATCAGCCAGGCTATCTTCAATCCAGTGGCAAAGTAAGCAAGGGACCCTCGTCTGGGCATACCCTGCCAACTTAGGGCGAACAAAGAAATACCAAAGGGGATGATGGATGGAGCATTTGAGCAAATCACACACTCACCCCCAGTCAACTGATCTGGGTTTAATTCATGATAATTCTTTATCTCACTCCACCACGCCAGTTCAGACATGGCCATATGCAAATCAGTCTGACCCTGTGCCTCATGGGAACAGTCCAGCCCGAACTGCCAAGCCATGTCTTCCCTGGACCGGAAGCAAGCATCCTGGGACCGGTTTCGTGTTTATAACCCTCATCAGCCAGGGTATCTTGAATCCAGTGGCAAAGTGCGCAAGGGACACACATCTGGGCATACACTGTCAACTTAGGGCGAACAAACCAATACCAAAGGGGATGATGGAATGAGCGTTTAAGCAAATCAAACACTCACCCCCAGTCAACTGATCTGGGTTTAATTCATCATCATTATTTAGCTCACTCCACCACCCCAGTTCAGACATGGCCATATGCAAATCAGTCTCACCCTGTGCCTCATGGGAACAGTCCAGCCCGAACTGCCAAGCCACGTTTTCCCAGGGCCGGAAACAATCATCCTGGGACCGCTTTTGGGTTCATAACCCTCATCAGCCAGGCTATCTTGAATACAGTGGCAAAGTGAGCAAGGGACCTATGTCTGGGCATACCCTGCCAACTTAGGGCAAAGAAAGCGATACCAAAGGGGATGATGGACGCAGCATTTGAGCAAATCAAACACTCAACCCCGGTCAATTGATCTGGGTTTAATTCATCATCATTCTTTAGCTCACTCCACCAACCTAGTTCAGACATGGGCATAAGCAAATCAGTCTGACCCTGTGCCTCTTGGGAACAGTCCAGCCCGAACTGCCAAGCCATGTCTTCCCTGGAACAGAAGCAAGCATCCTGGGACCGGTTTCGGGTTCATAACCCTCATCAGCCAGGCTATCTTGAATCCAGTGGCAAAGTGAGCAAGGGACACACGTCTGGGCATACCGTGCCAACTTAGGGCGAACAAAGCGATACCAAAGGGGATGATGGACGGAGCATTTGAGGAAATCAAACACTTACCCCCAGTCAACTGATCTGGGTTTAATTCATCATCATTCTTTAGCTCACTCAACCACCCCAGTTCAGACATGGCCATATGCAAATCAGTCTGACCCTGTGCCTCATGGGAACAGTCCAGCCCGATCTGCCAAGCCATGTCTTCCCTGGACCGGAAGCAAACATCCTGGTACCGGTTTCGGGTTCATTACCCTCCTGAGCCAGGCTCTCTTGAATCCATTGGCAAAGTGAGGAAGGGACCCCACGTGTGGGCATACCCTGCCAACTTAGGGCGAACAAAGCGATAGCAAAGGGGATGATGGACGGAGCGTTTGAGCAAATCAAACACTAACCCCCAGACAACTTATCTGGGTTTAATTCATCATCATTCTTTAGCTCACTCCACCATCCCAGTTCAGACATGGCCATTTGCAAATCAGTCTGACCCTGTGCCTCATGGGGACAGTCCAGCCCGAACTGCCAAGCCATGTCTTCCCTGGGCCGGAAGCAAGCATCCTGGGACTGGTTTCAGGTTCATAATCCTCATCAGCCTGGCTCTCTTGAATCCAGTGGCAAAGTGAGCAAGGGACCCACGTCTGGGCATACCCTGCCAACTTAGGGCGAACAAAGAGATACCAAAGGGGATGATGGACGGAGCGTTTGAGCAAATCACTCACCCCCAGTCAACTGATCTGGGTTTAATTCATCATCATTCTTTAGCTCACTGCACCACTCTAGTTCAGACATGGCCATATGCAAATCAGTCCGACCCTGTGCCTCATGGGGACAGTCCAGCCCGAACTGCCAAGCCATGTCTTCCCTGGGCCGGAAGCAAGCATCCTGGGACTGGTTTCAGGTTCATAATCCTCATCAGCCTGGCTCTCTTGAATCCAGTGGCAAAGTGAGCAAGGGACCCACGTCTGGGCATACCCTGCCAACTTAGGGCGAACAAAGAGATACCAAACGGGATGATGGACGGAGCGTTTGAGCAAATCACTCACCCCCAGTCAACTGATCTGGGTTTAATTCATCATCATTCTTTAGCTCACTGCACCACTCTAGTTCAGACATGGCCATATGCAAATCAGTCTGACCCTGTGCCTCATGTGAACAGTCCAGCCCGAACTGCCAAGCCATGTCTTCCCTGGACCGGATGCAAGCTTCCTGGTACCGGTTTTCGGTTCATAATCCTCATCAGCCAGGCTATCTTGAATCCAGTGGGAAAGTGAGCAAGGGACCCACGTCTGGGCATACCCTGCCCACTTAGGGCGAACAAAGAAATACCAAAGGGGGTGATGGTCAGAGCATTTGGGCAAATCACACACTCACCCCCAGTCAACTGATCTGGGTTTAATTCATCATCATTCTTTAGCTCACTCCACCACCCCAGTTCAGACATGGCCATATGCAAATCAGTCTGACCCTGTGCCTCATGGGAACAGTCCAGCCCAAACTGCCAAGCCATGTCTTCCCTGGAATGGAAGCAAGCATCCTGGGACCGGTTTCGGGTTCATAACCCTCATCAGCCAGGCTATCTTGAATCCTGTGGCCAAGTGAGCAAGGGACACACATCTGGGCATACACTGCCAACTTAGGGCGAATAAAGCGATACCAAAGGGGATGATGGACGGAGCGTTTGAGCAAATCAAACACTAACCCCCAGACAACTTATCTGGGTTTAATTCATCATCATTCTTTAGCTCACTCCACCATCCCGGTTCAGACATGGCCATTTGCAAATCAGTCTGACCCTGTGCCTCATGGGGACAGTCCAGCCCGAACTGCCAAGCCATGTCTTCCCTGGGCCGGAAGCAAGCATCCTGGGACTGGTTTCAGGTTCATAATCCTCATCAGCCTGGCTCTCTTGAATCCAGTGGCAAAGTGAGCAAGGGACCCACGTCTGGGCATACCCTGCCAACTTAGGGCGAACAAAGAGATACCAAAGGGGATGATGGACGGAGCGTTTGAGCAAATCACTCACCCCCAGTCAACTGATCTGGGTTTAATTCATCATCATTCTTTAGCTCACTGCACCACTCTAGTTCAGACATGGCCATATGCAAATCAGTCCGACCCTGTGCCTCATGGTGACAGTCCAGCCCGAACTGCCAAGCCATGTCTTCCCTGGGCCGGAAGCAAGCATCCTGGGACTGGTTTCAGGTTCATAATCCTCATCAGCCTGGCTCTCTTGAATCCAGTGGCAAAGTGAGCAAGGGACCCATGTCTGGGCATACCCTGCCAATTTAGGGCGAACAAAGAGATACCAAACGGGATGATGGACGGAGCGTTTGAGCAAATCACTCACCCCCAGTCAACTGATCTGGGTTTAATTCATCATCATTCTTTAGCTCACTGCACCACTCTAGTTCAGACATGGCCATATGCAAATCAGTCTGACCCTGTGCCTCATGTGAACAGTCCAGCCCGAACTGCCAAGCCATGTCTTCCCTGGACCGGAAGCAAGCTTCCTGGTACCGGTTTCGGGTTCATAATCCTCATCAGCCAGGCTATCTTGAATCCAGTGGGAAAGTGAGCAAGGGACCCACGTCTGGGCATACCCTGCCCACTTAGGGCGAACAAAGAAATACCAAAGGGGGTGATGGTCGGAGCATTTGGGCAAATCACACACTCACCCCCAGTCAACTGATCTGGGTTTAATTCATCATCATTCTTTAGCTCACTCCACCACCCCAGTTCAGACATGGCCATATGCAAATCAGTCTGACCCTGTGCCTCATGGGAACAGTCCAGCCCAAACTGCCAAGCCATGTCTTCCCTGGAATGGAAGCAAGCATCCTGGGACCGGTTTCGGGTTCATAACCCTCATCAGCCAGGCTATCTTGAATCCTGTGGCCAAGTGAGCAAGGGACACACATCTGGGCATACACTGCCAACTTAGGGCGAATAAAGCGATACCAAAGGGGATGATGGACGGAGCGTTTGAGCAAATCAAACACTCACCCCCAGTCAACTGATCTGGGTTTAATTCATCATCAATCTTTAGCTCACTCCACCACCCCAGTTCAGACATGGCCATATGCAAATCTGTCTGACCCTGTGCCTCATGGGAACAGTGTAGCCCAATCTGCCAAGCCACGTTTTCCCAGGACCGGAAACAATCATCCTGGGACCAGTTTCGGGTTCATAACCCTCATCAGCTACCTGGACCGGAAACAAGCATCCTGGGACCGGTTTCGGGTTCATAACCCCCATCAGCCAGGCTATCTTGAATCCAGTGGCAAAGTGAGCAATGGACCCACGTCTGGGAATACCCTGCCAACTTAGGGCGAGCAAAGCGATACCAAAGGGGATGCAGACGGAACGTTTGAGCAAATCAAACACTCACCCTCAGTCAACTGATCTGGGTTTGATTCATCATCATTCTTTAGCTCACTCCACCACCCCAGTTCAGACATGGCCATATGCAAATCGGTCTGACCCTGTGCCTCATGGGAACAGTCCAGCCCGAACTGCCAAGCCACGTCTTTTCTGGACTGGAACCAAGCATCCTGGGACTGGTTTCGGGTTCATAACCCTCATCAGCCGGGCTATCTTGATTCCAGTGGCAAAGTGAGAAAGGGCCCACGTCTGGGCATACCCTGCCAACTCAGGGCGAACAAAGCAATACCAAAGGGGATGATAGATGCAGAGTTTGGGCAAATCAAACACTCAGCCCCAGTCAACTGATCTGGGTTTAATTCATCATCATTCTTTAGCTCACTCCACCACCCCAGTTCAGACATGGCCATATGCAAATCTGTCTGACCCTGTGCCTCATGGGAACAGTCCAGCCCAATCTGCCAAGCCACGTTTTCCCAGGACCGGAAACAATCATCCTGGGACCAGTTTCGGGTTCATAACCCTCATCAGCTACCTGGACCGGAAACAAGCATCCTGGGACAGGTTTCGGGTTCATAACCCCCATCAGCCAGGCTATCTTGAATTCAGTGGCAAAGTGAGCAATGGACCCACGTCTGGGAATACCCTGCCAACTTAGGGCGAGCAAAGCGATACCAAAGGGGATGCAGATGGAACGTTTGAGCAAATCAAACACTCACCCTCAGTCAACTGATCTGGGTTTAATTCATCATCATTCTTTAGCTCACTCCACCACCCCGGTTCAGATATCGCCACATGCAAATCAGTCTGACCCTGTACCTCATGGCAACAGTCCAGCCCGAACTGCCAAGCCATGTCTTCCCTGGACCGGAACCAAGCATCCTGGGACTGGTTTCGGGTTCATAACCCTCATCAGCCGGGCTATCTTGATTCCAGTGGCAAAGTGAGAAAAGGCCCACGTCTGGGCATACCCTGCCAACTTAGGGCGAACAAAGCAATACCAAAGGGGATGATGGATACAGAGTTTGGGCAAATCAAACACTCAACCCCAGTCAGCTGATCTGGGTTTAATTCATCATCATTCTTTAGCTCACTCCACCACCCTAGTTCAGACATGGCCATATGCAAATCGGTCTGACCCTGTGCCTCATGGGAAAAGTCCAGCCCGAACTGCCAAGCCATGTCTTCCCTGGAATGGAAGCAAGCATCCTGGGACCGGATTCAGGTTCATAACCCTCATCAGCCAGGCTATCTTGAATCCAGTGGCCAAGTGAGCAAGGGACACACATCTGGGCATACCCTGCCAACTTAGGGCGAATAAAGCGATACCAAAGGGGATGATGGACGGAGCGTTTGAGCAAATCAAACACTCACCCCAGTCAACTGATCTGGGTTTAATTCATCATCATTCTTTAGCTCACTCCACCACCCCAGTTCAGACATGGCCATATGCAAATCAGTCTGACCCTGTGCCTCATGGGAACAGTCCAGCCTGAACTGCCAAGCCATGTCTTCCCTGGACCGGAAGCAAGCATCCTGGGACTGGTTTCAGGTTCATAATTCTCATCAGCCTGGCTCTCTTGAATCCAGTGGCAAAGTGAACAAGGGACCCACGTCTGGGCATACCCTGTCAACTTAGGGCGAACAAAGAGATACCAAAGGGGATGATGGACGGAGCATTTGAGCAAATCAAACACTCACCCCCAGTCAACTGATCTGGGTTTATTTCATCATCATTCTTTAGCTCACTGCACCACTCCAGTTCAGACATGGCCATGTGCAAATCAGTCTGAACCTGTGCCTCATGGGAACAGTCCAGCCACAACTGCCAAGCCAATTCTTCCCTGGAATGGAAGCAAGCATCCTGGGACCGGTTTCGGGTTCATAACCCTCATCAGCCAGGCTATCTAGACTCCAGTGGCCAAGTGAGCAAGGGACACACATCTGGGCATACACTGCCAACTTAGGGCGAATAAAGCGAGACCAAAGGGGATGATGGACGGAGCGTTTGAGCAAATCAAACACTCAACCCCGGTCAACTGATCTGGGTCTAATTCATCATCATTCTTTAGCTCATTCCACCACCCCAGTTCAGAAATGGCCATACGCAAATCAATCTGACCCTGTGCCTCATGGGAACAGTCCAGCCCGAACTGCCAAGCCATGTCTTTCATGGAACGGAAGCAAGCATCCTGGGACCGGTTTCGGGTTCATAATCCTCATCAGCCAGGCTATCTTGAATCCAGTAGCAAAGTGAGCAAGGTACATACGACTGGGCATACCCTGCCAACTTAGGGCGAACAAAGCGATACCAAAGGGGATGATGGACGGAGCGTTTGAGCAATTCAAACACTCACCCCCAGTCAACTGATCTGGGTTTAATTCATCATCATTCTTTAGCTCACTCTATCACCCCAGTTCAGACATGGCCATATGCAAATCAGTCTGACCCTGTGCCTCATGGAGCAGTCCAGCCCGAACTGCCAAGCCACGTTTTCCCAGGACCGGAAACAATCATCCTGGGACCAGTTTCGGGTTCATAACCCTCATCAGCCAGGCTATCTTGTATACAGTGGCAAAGTGAGCAAGTGACCTACTTCTGGGTATACCCTGCCAACTTAGGGCAAACAAAGCGATACCAAAGGGGATGATGGACGGAGCATTTGAGCAAAGCAAACACTCTCCCCCAGTCAACTGATCTGGGTTTAATTCATCATCATTCTTTAGCTCACTCCACCAACCTAGTTCAGACATGGCCATATGCAAATCAGTCTGACCCTGTGCCTCATGGGAACATTCCAGCCCGAACTGCCAAGCCATGTCTTACCTGGACCGGAAACAAGCATCCTGGGACCGGTCTCGGGTTCAAAACCCTCATCAGCCAGGCTATCTTGAATCCAGTGGCAAAGTGAGCAATGGACCCACGTCTGGGCATACTCTGCCAACTTAGGGCGAGCAAAGAGATACCAAAGGGGATGCGGTCGGAGCGTTTGAGCAAATCAAACACTCACCCTCAGTCAACTCATCTGGGTTTAATTCATCATCATTCTTTAGCTCACTCCACCACCCCACTTCAGATGTGGCCATATGCAAATCAGTCTGACCCTATGACTCATGGGAACAGTCCAGCCCGAACTGCTAAGCCATGTCTTCTCTGGACCGGAATCAAGCATCCTGGGACTGGTTTCGGGTTCATAACCCTCATCAGCCAGGCTATCTTGAAACCAGTGGCAAAGTGAGCAAGGGACCCACGTCTGGGCATACCCTGCCAACTTAGGGCGAACAAACCGATACCAAAGGGGATGATGGACGGAGCGTTTGAGCAAATCACACACTCACCCCCAGTCAACTGATCTGGGTTTAATTCATCATAATTCTTTATCTCACTCCACCACGCCAGTTCAGACATGGCCGTATGCAAATCAGTCTGACCCTGTGCCTCATGGGAACAGTCCAGCCCGATCTGCCAAGCCATGTCTTCCCTGGACCGGAACCAAGCAACCTGGGACTGGGTTCGGGTTCATCACCCTCATCAGCCAGGCTTTCTTGATTCCAGTGGCAAAGTGAGCAAGGGCCCACGTCTGGGCATACCCTGCCAACTTAGGGCGAACAAAGCAATACCAAAGGGGATGATGGACGCAGAGTTTGAGCAAATCAAACACTCAACCCCAGTCAACTGATCTGGGTTTAATTCATCATCATTCTTTAGCTCACTCCACCACCCCAGTTCAGACATGGCCATATGCAAATCGGTCTGACCCTGTACCTCATGGGAACAGTCCAGCCCGAACTGTCAAGCCATGTCTACCCTGGACTGGAAAAATCATCCTGGGACCGGGTTCGGGTTCCTAACCCTCATCAGCCAGGCTATCTTGAATCCAGTGGCAAAGTGAGCAAGGGACCCACGTCTGGGCATACCCTGCCAACTTAGGGCGAATAAAGAAATACCAAAGGGGATGATGGATGGAGCGTTTGAGCAACTCACACACTCACCCCCAGTCAACTGATCTGGGTTTAATTCATCATCATTCTTTAGCTCACTCCACCACCCTAGTTCAGACATGGCCATATGAAAATCAGTCTGACCCTGTGCCTCATGGGAACAGTCCAGCCCGAACTGCCAAGCCACGTTTTCCCAGGACCGGAAACAATCATCCTGGGACCGGTTTTGGGTTCAAAACCCTCATCAGCCAGGCTATCTTGAATACAGTGGCAAAGTGAGCAAGGGAGCTACGTCTGGGCATACCCTTCCAACTTACGGCAAAGAAAGCGATACCAAAGGGGATAATGGACGGAGCATTTGCGCAAATCAAACACTCAACCCCGGTCAACTGATCTGGTTTTAATTCATCATCATTCTTTAGCTCACTCCACCACCCCAGTTCAGACATGGCCATATGCAAATCAGTCTGACCCTGTGCCTCATGGGAACAGTCCAGCCCGAACTGCCAAGCCATGTCTTCCCTGGAATGGAAGAAAGCATCCTGGGACCGGATTCGGGTTCATAACCCTCATCAGCCAGGCTATCTTGAATCCAGTGGCCAAGTGAGCAAGGGACACACATCTGGGCATACACTGCCAACTTAGGGCGAATAAAGCGATACCAAAGGGGATGATGGACGGAGCGTTTGAGCAAATCAAACACTCACCCCCAGTCAACTGATCTGGGTTTAATTCATCATCATTCTTTAGCTCACTCCACCACCCCAGTTCAGACATGGCCATATGCAAATCAGTCTGACCCTGTGCCTCATGGGAACAGTCCAGCCCGAACTGCCAAGCCATGTCTTCCCTGGAATGGAAGCAAGCATCCTGGGACCGGATTCGGGTTCATAACCCTCATCAGCCAGGCTATCTTGAATCCAGTGGCCAAGTAAACAAGGGACACACATCTGGGCATACACTGCCAACTTAGGGCGAATAAAGCGATACCAAAGGGGATGATGGACGGAGCGTTTGAGCAAATCAAACACTCACCCCCAGTCAACTGATCTGGGTTTATTTCATCATCATTCTTTAGCTCACTGCACCACTCCAGTTCAGACATGGCCATGTGCAAATCAGTCTGAACCTGTGCCTCATGGGAACAGTGCAGCCCGAACTGCCAAGCCAATTCTTCCCTGGAATGGAAGCAAGCATCCTGGGACCGGTTTCGGGTTCATAACCCTCATCAGCCAGGCTATCTAGACTCCAGTGGCCAAGTGAGCAAGGGACACACATCTGGGCATACACTGCCAACTTAGGGCGAATAAAGCGATACCAAAGGGGATGATGGACGGAGCGTTTGAGCAAATCAAACACTCAACCCCGGTCAACTGATCTGGGTTTAATTCATCATCATTCTTTAGCTCACTCCACCACCCCAGTTCAGAAATGGCCATACGCAAATCAGTCTGACCCTGTGCCTCATGGGAACAGTCCAGCCTGAACTGCCAAGCCATGTCTTTCCTGGAACGGAAGCAAGCATCCTGGGACCGGTTTTGGGTTCATAACCCTCATCAGCCAGGCTATCTTCTATCCAGTGGCAAAGTAAGCAAGGGACCCTCGTCTGGGCATACCCTGCCAACTTAGGGCGAACAAAGAAATACCAAAGGGGATGATGGATGGAGCATTTGAGCAAATCACACACTCACCCCCAGTCAACTGATCTGGGTTTAATTCATGATAATTCTTTATCTCACTCCACCACGCCAGTTCAGACATGGCCATATGCAAATCAGTCTGACCCTGTGCCTCATGGGAACAGTCCAGCCCGAACTGCCAAGCCATGTCTTCCCTGGACCGGAAGCAAGCATCCTGGGACCGGTTTCGGGTTCATAACCCTCATCAGCCAGGGTATCTTGAATCCAGTGGCAAAGTGACCAAGGGACACACATCTGGGCATACACTGTCAACTTAGGGCGAACAAACCAATACCAAAGGGGATGATGGAATGAGCGTTTAAGCAAATCAAACACTCACCCCCAGTCAACTGATCTGGGTTTAATTCATCATCATTATTTAGCTCACTCCACCACCCCAGTTCAGACATGGCCATATGCAAATCAGTCTCACCCTGTGCCTCATGGGAACAGTCTAGCCCGAACTGCCAAGCCACGTTTTCCCAGGGCCGGAAACAATCATCCTGGGACCGCTTTTGGGTTCATAACCCTCATCAGCCAGGCTATCTTGAATACAGTGGCAAAGTGAGCAAGGGACCTATGTCTGGGCATACCCTGCCAACTTAGGGCAAAGAAAGCGATACCAAAGGGGATGATGGACGGAGCATTTGAGCAAATCAAACACTCAACCCCGGTCAATTGATCTGGGTTTAATTCATCATCATTCTTTAGCTCACTCCACCAACCTAGTTCAGACATGGGCATAAGCAAATCAGTCTGACCCTGTGCCTCATGGGAACAGTCCAGCCCGAACTGCCAAGCCATGTCTTCCCTGGAACAGAAGCAAGCATCCTGGGACCGGTTTCGGGTTCATAACCCTCATCAGCCAGGCTATCTTGAATCCAGTGGCAAAGTGAGCAAGGGACACACGTCTGGGCATACCGTGCCAACTTAGGGCGAACAAAGCGATACCAAAGGGGATGATGGACGGAGCATTTGAGGAAATCAAACACTTACCCCAGTCAACTGATCTGGGTTTAATTCATCATCATTCTTTAGCTCACTCAACCACCCCAGTTCAGACATGGCCATATGCAAATCAGTCTGACCCTGTGCCTCATGGGAACAGTCCAGCCCGATCTGCCAAGCCATGTCTTCCCTGGACCGGAAGCAAACATCCTGGTACAGGTTTCGGGTTCATTACCCTCCTGAGCCAGGCTCTCTTGAATCCATTGGCAAAGTGAGGAAGGGACCCACGTGTGGGCATACCCTGCCAACTTAGGGCGAACAAAGCGATAGCAAAGGGGATGATGGACGGAGCGTTTGAGCAAATCAAACACTAACCCCCAGACAACTTATCTGGGTTTAATTCATCATCATTCTTTAGCTCACTCCACCATCCCGGTTCAGACATGGCCATTTGCAAATCAGTCTGACCCTGTGCCTCATGGGGACAGTCCAGCCCGAACTGCCAAGCCATGTCTTCCCTGGGCCGGAAGCAAGCATCCTGGGACTGGTTTCAGGTTCATAATCCTCATCAGCCTGGCTCTCTTGAATCCAGTGGCAAAGTGAGCAAGGGACCCACGTCTGGGCATACCCTGCCAACTTAGGGCGAACAAAGAGATACCAAAGGGGATGATGGACGGGGCGTTTGAGCAAATCACTCACCCCCAGTCAACTGATCTGGGTTTAATTCATCATCATTCTTTAGCTCACTGCACCACTCTAGTTCAGACATGGCCATATGCAAATCAGTCCGACCCTGTGCCTCATGGGGACAGTCCAGCCCGAACTGCCAAGCCATGTCTTCCCTGGGCCGGAAGCAAGCATCCTGGGACTGGTTTCAGGTTCATAATCC
The DNA here is from genome assembly GCF_964204655.1 of Triturus cristatus. Lineage (NCBI taxonomy): Eukaryota > Metazoa > Chordata > Amphibia > Caudata > Salamandridae > Triturus > Triturus cristatus. The sequence continues at coordinate 1,186,397,723 of NC_140579.1, read as the reverse complement.
TCATCAGCCTGGCTCTCTTGAATCCAGTGGCAAAGTGGGCAAGGGACCCACGTCTGGGCATACCCTGCCAACTTAGGGCGAACAAAGAGATACCAAACGGGATGATGGACGGAGCGTTTGAGCAAATCACTCACCCCCAGTCAACTGATCTGGGTTTAATTCATCATCATTCTTTAGCTCACTGCACCACTCTACTTCAGACATGGCCATATGCAAATCAGTCTGACCCTGTGCCTCATGTGAACAGTCCAGCCCGAACTGCCAAGCCATGTCTTCCCCGGACCGGAAGCAAGCTTCCTGGTACCGGTTTCGGGTTCATAATCCTCATCAGCCAGGCTATCTTGAATCCAGTGGGAAAGTGAGCAAGGGACCCACGTCTGGGCATACCCTGCCCACTTAGGGCGAACAAAGAAATACCAAAGGGGATGATGGTCGGAGCATTTGGGCAAATCACACACTCACCCCCAGTCAACTGATCTGGGTTTAATTCATCATCATTCTTTAGCTCACTCCACCACCCCAGTTCAGACATGGCCATATGCAAATCAGTCTGACCCTGTGCCTCATGGGAACAGTCCAGCCCAAACTGCCAAGCCATGTCTTCCCTGGAATGGAAGCAAGCATCCTGGGACCGGTTACGGGTTCATAACCCTCATCAGCCAGGCTATCTTGAATCCTGTGGCCAAGTGAGCAAGGGACACACATCTGGGCATACACTGCCAACTTAGGGCGAATAAAGCGATACCAAAGGGGATGATGGATGGAGCGTTTGAGCAAATCAAACACTCACCCCCAGTCAACTGATCTGGGTTTAATTCATCATCATTCTTTAGCTCACTCCACCACCCCAGTTCAGACATGGCCATATGCAAATCTGTCTGACCCTGTGCCTCAAGGGAACAGTGTAGCCCAATCTGCCAAGCCACGTTTTCCCAGGACCGGAAACAATCATCCTGGGACCAGTTTCGGGTTCATAACCCTCATCAGCTACCTGGACCGGAAACAAGCATCCTGGGACCGGTTTCGGGTTCATAACCCCCATCAGCCAGGCTATCTTGAATCCAGTGGCAAAGTGAGCAATGGACCCACGTCTGGGAATACCCTGCCAACTTAGGGCGAGCAAAGCGATACCAAAGGGGATGCAGACAGAACGTTTGAGCAAATCAAACACTCACCCTCAGTCAACTGATCTGGGTTTAATTCATCATCATTCTTTAGCTCACTCCACCACCCCAGTTCAGACATGGCCATATGCAAATCGGTCTGACCCTGTGCCTCATGGGAACAGTCCAGCCCGAACTGCCAAGCCATGTCTTTTCTGGACCGGAACCAAGCATCCTAGGACTGGTTTCGGGTTCATAACCCTCATCAGCCGGGCTATCTTGATTCCAGTGGCAAAGTGAGCAATGGACCCACGTCTGGGCATACCCTGCCAACTTAGGGCGAGCAAAGAGATACCAAAGGGGATGCGGACGGAGCGTTTGAGCAAATCAAACACTCACCCTCAGTCAACTCATCTGGGTTTAATTCATCATCATTCTTTAGCTCACTCCACCACCCCACTTCAGATGTGGCCATATGCAAATCAGTCTGACCCTATGACTCATGGGAACAGTCCAGCCCGAACTGCTAAGCCATGTCTTCTCTGGACCGGAATCAAGCATCCTGGGACTGGTTTCGGGTTCATAACCCTCATCAGCCAGGCTATCTTGAAACCAGTGGCAAAGTGAGCAAGGGACCCACGTCTGGGCATACCCTGCCAACTTAGGGCGAACAAACCGATACCAAAGGGGATGATGGACGGAGCGTTTGAGCAAATCACACACTCACCCCCAGTCAACTGATCTGGGTTTAATTCATCATAATTCTTTATCTCACTCCACCACGCCAGTTCAGACATGGCCGTATGCAAATCAGTCCGACCCTGTGCCTCATGGGAACAGTCCAGCCCGATCTGCCAAGCCATGTGTTCCCTGGACCGGAACCAAGCAACCTGGGACTGGGTTCGGGTTCATCACCCTCATCAGCCAGGCTATCTTGATTCCAGTGGCAAAGTGAGCAAGGGCCCACGTCTGGGCATACCCTGCCAACTTAGGGCGAACAAAGCAATACCAAAGGGGATGATGGACGCAGAGTTTGAGCAAATCAAACACTCAACCCCAGTCAACTGATCTGGGTTTAATTCATCATCATTCTTTAGCTCACTCCACCACCCCAGTTCAGACATGGCCATATGCAAATCGGTCTGACCCTGTGCCTCATGGGAACAGTCCAGCCCGAACTGCCAAGCCATGTCTTTTCTGGACCGGAACCAAGCATCCTGGGACTGGTTTCGGGTTCATAACCCTCATCAGCCGGGCTATCTTGATTCCAGTGGCAAAGTGAGAAAGGGCCCACGTCTGGGCATACCCTGCCAACTTAGGGCGAACAAAGCAATACCAAAGGGGATGATAGATGCAGAGTTTGGGCAAATCAAACACTCAGCCCCAGTCAACTGATCTGGGTTTAATTCATCATCATTCTTTAGCTCACTCCACCACCCCAGTTCAGACATGGCCATATGCAAATCTGTCTGACCCTGTGCCTCATGGGAACAGTCCAGCCCAATCTGCCAAGCCACGTTTTCCCAGGACCGGAAACAATCATCCTGGGACCAGTTTCGGGTTCATAACCCTCATCAGCTACCTGGACCGGAAACAAGCATCCCGGGACCGGTTTCGGGTTCATAACCCCCATCAGCCAGGCTATCTTGAATTCAGTGGCAAAGTGAGCAATGGACCCACGTCTGGGAATACCCTGCCAACTTAGGGCAAGCAAAGCGATACCAAAGGGGATGCAGATGGAACGTTTGAGCAAATCAAACACTCACCCTCAGTCAACTGATCTGGGTTTAATTCATCATCATTCTTTAGCTCACTCTACCACCCCGGTTCAGATATCGCCACATGCAAATCAGTCTGACCCTGTACCTCATGGCAACAGTCCAGCCCGAACTGCCAAGCCATGTCTTCCCTGGACCGGAACCAAGCATCCTGGGACTGGTTTCGGGTTCATAACCCTCATCAGCCGGGCTATCTTGATTCCAGTGGCAAAGTGAGAAAGGGCCCACGTCTGGGCATACCCTGCCAACTTACGGCGAACAAAGCAATACCAAAGGGGATGATGGATGCAGAGTTTGGGCAAATCAAACACTCAACCCCAGTCAACTGATCTGGGTTTAATTCATCATCATTCTTTAGCTCACTCCACCACCCCAGTTCAGACATGGCCATATGCAAATCGGTCTGACCCTGTGCCTCATGGAAACAGTCCAGCCCGAACTGCCAAGCCATGTCTTCCCTGGACCGGAAAAATCATCCTGGGACCGGGTTCGGGTTCATAACCCTCATCAGCCACGCTATCTTGAATCCAGTGGCAAAGTGAGCAAGGGACCCACGTCTGGGCATACCCTGCCAACTTAGGGTGAACAAAGAAATACCAAAGGGGATGATGGATGGAGCGTTTGAGCAAATCACACACTCACCCCCAGTCAACTGATCTGGGTTTAATTCATCATAATTCTTTATCTCACTCCACCATGCCAGTTCAGACATGGCCATATGCAAATCAGTCTGACCCTGTGCCTCATGGGAACAGTCCAGCCCGATCTGCCAATTCATGTCTTCCCTGGACCGGAAGCAAGCATCCTGGGACCGGTTTCGGGTTCATTATCCTCCTGAGCCAGGCTCTCTTGAATCCATTGGCAAAGTGAGCAAGGGACCCACGTCTGGGCATACCCTGCCAACTTAGGGCGAACAAAGCGATACCAAAGGGGATGATGGACGGAGCGTTTGAGCACATCAACCACTCACCCCCAGACAACTTATCTGGGTTTAATTCATCATCATTCTTTAGCTCACACCACCACCCCGGTTCAGAAATGGCCATTTGCAAATCAGTCTGACCCTGTGCCTCATGGACACAGTCCAGCCCGAAATGCCAAGCCATGTCTTCCCTGGACCGGAAGCAAGCATCCTGGGACTGGTTTCAGATTCATAATCCTCATCAGCATGGCTCTCTTGAATCCAGTGGCAAAGTGAACAAGGGACCCACGTCTGGGCATACCCTGCCAACTTAGGGCAAACAAAGAGATACCAAAGGGGATGCAGATGGAACGTTTGAGCAAATCAAACACTCACCCTCAGTCAACTGATCTGGGTTTAATTCATCATCATTCTTTAGCTCACTCCACCACCCCGGTTCAGACATCGCCACATGCAAATCAGTCTGACCCTGTACCTCATGGCAACAGTCCAGCCCGAACTGCTAAGCCATGTCTTCCCTGGACCAGAATCAAGCTTCCTGGGACTGGTTTCGGGTTCATAACCCTCATCAGCCGGGCTATCTTGATTCCAGTGGCAAAGTGAGCAAGGGCCCACATCTAGGCATACCATGCCAACTTAGGGCGAACAAAGCAATACCAAAGGGGATGATGGATGCAGAGTTTGAGCAAATCAAACACTCAACCCCAGTCAACTGATCTGGGTTTAATTCATCATCATTCTTTAGCTCACTCCACTACCCTAGTTCAGACATGGCCATATGCAAATCAGTCTGACCCTGTGCCTCATGGGAACAGTCCAGCCCGAACTGCCAAGCCATGTCTACCCTGGACCGTAAAAATCATCTTGGGACCGGGTTCGGGTTCATAACCCTCATCAGCCAGGCTATCTTGAATCCAGTGGCAAAGTGAGCAAGGAACCCACGTCTGGGCATACACTGCCAACTTAGGGCGAATAAAGCGATACCAAAGGGGATGATGGACGGAGCGTTTGAGCAAATCAAACACTCACCCCAAACTGATCTGGGTTTAATTCATCATCATTCTTTAGCTCACTCCACCACCCCAGTTCAGAAATGGCCATATGCAAATCAGTCTGACCCTGTGCCTCATGGGAACAGTCCAGCCAGACCTGCCAAGCCACGTTTTCCCAGGTCCGGAAACAATCATCCTGGGACCGGTTTTGGGTTCATAACCCTCATCAGCCAGGCTATCTTGAATACAGTGGCAAAGCGAGCAAGGGACCTACGTCTGGGCATACCCTGCCAACTTAGGGCAAAGAAAGCGATACCAAAGGGGATGATGGACGGAGCATTTGAGCAAATCAAACACTCTGCCCCAGTCAACTGATCTGAATTAATTCATCATCATTCTTTAGCTCACTCCACCAACCAAGTTCAGACATGGCCATATGCAAATCAGTAAGACCCTGTGCCTCATGGGAACATTCCACCCTGAACTGCCAAGCCATGTCTTACCTGGACCGGAAACAAGCATCCTGGGACCGGTTTCGGGTTCATAACCCTCATCATCCAGGCTATCTTGAATCCAGTGGCAAAGTGAGCAATGGACCCACGTCTGGGCATACCCTGCCAACTTAGGGCGAGCAAAGCGATACCAAAGGGGATGCAGATGGAGCGTTTGAGCAAATCAAACACTCAACCTCAGTCAACTGATCTGGGTTTAATTCATCATCATTCTTTAGTTCACTCCACCTCCCCGGTTCAGACATGGCCACATGCAAATCAGTCTGACCCTGTACCTCATGGCAATAGTCCAGCCCGAACTGCCAAGCCATGTCTTCCCTGGAACAGAAGCAAGCATCCTGGGACCGGTTTCGGGTTCATAACCCTCATCAGCCAGGATATCTTGAATCCAGTGGCAGAGTGAGCAAGGGAACCACGTCTGGGTATACCCTGCCAACTTAGGGCGAACAAAGAAATACCAAAGGGGATGATGGATGGAGCATTTGAGCAAATCACACACTCACCCCCAGTCAACTGATCTGGGTTTAATTCATCATAATTCTTTATCTCACTCCACCACGCCAGTTCAGACATGGCCATATGCAAATCAGTCTGACCCTGTGCCTCATGGGAACAGTCCAGCCCGAACTGCCAAGCCACGTCTACCCTGGACCGGAAGCAAGCTTCCTGGGACCGATTTCGGGTTCATAACCCTCATCAGCCAGGCTATCTTGAATCCAGTGGCAAAGTGAGCAAGGGACCCACGTCTGGGCATACCCTGCCAACTTAGGGCGAACAAACCGATACCAAAGGGGATGATGGACGGAGCGTTTGAGCAAATCAAACACTCACCCCCAGACAACTTATCTGGGTTTAATTCATCATCATTTTTTAGCTCACTCCACCACCCCGGTTCAGACATGGCCATTCGCAAATCAGTCTGACCCTGTGCCTCATGGGAACAGTCCAGCCCGAACTGCCAAGCCATGTCTTCACTGGACCGGAAGCAAGCATCCTGGGACTGGTTTCAGGTTCATAATCCTCATCAGCCTGGCTCTCTTGAATCCAGTGGCAAAGTGAGCAAGGGACCCACGTCTGGGCATACCCTGCCAACTAAGGGAGAACAAAGCGATACCAAAGGGGATGCTGGACGGAGCGCTTGAGCAAATCAAACACTCACCCCCAGTCAACTGATCTGGGTTTAATTCATCATCATTCTTTAGCTCACTGCACCACTCTAGTTCAGACATGGCCATATGCAAATCAGTCTGACCCTGTGCCTCATGGGAACAGTCCAGCCCGAACTACCAAGCCATGTCTTCCCTGGACCGGAAGCAAGCTTCCTGGGACCGGTTTCAGGTTCATAACCCTCATCAGCCAGGCTATCGTGAATCCAGTGGCAAAGTGAGCAAGGGACACACGTCTGGGCATACACTGACAACTTAGGGCGAACAAAGCGATACCAAAGGGGATGATGGACGGAGCGTTTGAGCAAATCAAACGCTCACCCCAGTCAACTGATCTGGGTTTAATTCATCATCATTCTTTAGCTCACTCCACCAACCTAGTTAAGACATGGCCATACAGAAATCACTCTGACCCTGTGCCTAATGGGAACAGTCCAGCCCGAACTGCCAAGCCATGTCTTCCCTGGAACGGAAGCAAGCATCCTGGGACCGGTTTCGTGTTTATATCCCTCATCAGCCAGGCTATCTTGAATCCAGTGGCAAAGTGAGCAGGGGACCCACGTCTGGGCATACCCTGCCAACTTAGGGCGAACAAAGAAATACCAAAGGGGATGATGGACGGAGCGTTTGAGCAAATCAAACACTCACCCCCAGTCAACTGATCTGGGTTTAATTCATCATCATTATTTAGCTCACTCCACCACCCCATTTTATACATGGCCATATGCAAATCAGTCTGACCCTGTGCCTCATGGGAACAGTCCAGCCCGAACTGCCAAGCCATGTCTTCCCTGGACCGGAAGCAAGCTTCCTGGGACCGGTTTCGGGTTCATAACCCTCATCAGCCAGGCTATCTTGAATCCAGTGGCAAAGTGAGCAAGGGACACACATCTGGGCATACACTGTCAACTTAGGGCGAACAAAGCGATACCAAAGGGGATGATGGACGGAGCGTTTGAGCAAATCAAACACTCACCCCCAGTCAACTGATCTGGGTTTAATTCATCATCATTATTTAGCTCACTCCACCACCCCATTTTATACATGGCCATATGCAAATCAGTCTGACCCTGTGCCTCATGGGAACAGTCCAGCCCGAACTGCCAAGCCAAGTCTTCCCTGGACCGGAAACAACCATCCTGGGACCGGTTTCGGGGTCATAACCCTCATCAGCCAGGCTATCTTGAATCCAGTGGCAAAGTGAGCAATGGACCCACGTCTGGGCGTTACCTGCAAACTTAGGGCGAACAAAGCGATGCCAAAGGGGATGATGTATCGAGCGTTTGCGCAAATCAAACACTCACCCCCAGTCAACTGATCTGGGTTTAATTCATCATCATTCTTTATCTCACTCCACCACGCTAGTTCAGACATGGCCATATGCAAATCAGGCTGACCCTGTGCCTCATGGGAACAGTCCAGCCCGATCTTCCAAACCATGTCTTCCCTGGACCGGAAGCAAGCATCCTGGGACCAGTTTTGGGTTCATTACCCTCCTGAGCCAGGCTCTCTTGAATCCATTGGCAAAGTGAGCAAGGGACCCACATCTGGGCATACCCTGCCAACTTAGGACGAACAAAGTGATACCAAAGGGGATGATGGACGGAGCGTTTGAGCAAATCAAACACTCATCCCCAGTCAACTTATCTGGGTTTAATTCATCATCATTCTTTAGCTCACTCCACCACCCCAGTTCAGACATGGCCATTTGCAAATCAGTCTGACCCTGTGCCTCATGGGAACAGTCCAGCCCGAACTGCCAAGCCATGTCTTCCCTGGACCGGAAGCAAGCATCCTGGGACCGGTTTCAGGTTCATAACCCTCATCATCCTGGCTATCTTGAATCCAGTGGCAAAGTGAGCAAGGTACCCACGTGTGGGCATACCCTGCCAACTAAGGGAGAACAAAGCGATACCAAAGGGGATGATGGACGGAGTGTTTGAGGAAATCAAACACTTACCCCAGTCAACTGATCTGGGTTTAATTCATCATCATTCTTTAGCTCACTCAACCACCCCAGTTCAGACATGGCCATATGCAAATCAGTCCGACCCTGTGCCTCATGGGAGCAGTCAAGCCCGAACTGCCAAGTCATGTCTTCCCTGGAATGGGAGCAAGCATCCTGGGACCGTTTTCGGGTTCATAACCCTCATCAGCCAGGCTATCTTGAATCCAGTGGCCAAGTGAGCAAGGGACACACATCTGGGCATACACTGCCAACTTAGGGCAAACAAAGCGATACCAAAGGGGATGATGGACGGAGCGTTTGAGAAAATCAAACACTCACCCCCAGTCAACTGATCTGGGTTTAATTCATAATCATTCTTTAGCTCACTCTACAACCCCAGTTCAGACATGGCCATATGAAAATCAGTCTGACCCTGTGCCTCATGGAGCAGTCCAGCCCGAACTGCCAAGCCACGTTTTCCCAGGACCAGAAACAATCATCCTGGGACCAGTTTCAGGTTCAGAGCCCTCATCAGCCAGGCTATCTTGTATACAGTGGCAAAGTGAGCAAGTGACCCACTTCTGGGTATACCCTGCCAACTTAGGGCAAACAAAGCGATACCAAAGGGGATGATGGACGGAGCATTTGAGCAAATCAAACACTCTCCCCCAGTCAACTGATCTGGGTTTAATTCATCATCATTCTTTAGCTCACTCCACCAACCTAGTTCAGACATGGCCATATGCAAATCAGTCTGACCCTGTGCCTCATGGGAACTTTCCAGCCTGAACTGCCAAGCCATGTCTTACCTGGACCGGAAACAAGCATCCTGGGACCGGTCTTGGGTTCATAACCCTCATCAGCCAGGCTATCTTGAATTTAGTGGCAAAGTGAGCAATGGACCCACGTCTGGGCATACCCTGCCAACTTAGGGCGAGCAAAGCGATACCAAAGGGGATGCGGACGGAGCGTTTGAGCAAATCAAACAGTCACCCTCAGTCAACTGATCTGGGTTTAATTCATCATCATTCTTTAGCTCACTCCACCACCCCGGTTCAGACATGGCCACATGCAAATTAGTCTGACCCTGTACCTCATGGCAAAAGTCCAGCCCGAACTGCCAAGCCATGTCTTCCCTGGACCGGAAACAAGTATCCTGGAACGTGTTTCGGGTTCATAACCCTCGTCAGCCAGGCGCTCTTGAATCCAGTGGCAAAGTGAGCAAGGGACCCACGTCTGGGCATACCCTGCCAAATTAGGGTGAACAAAGCGATACCAAATGGGATGGTGGACGGAGCGTTTGAGCAAATCAATCACTCACCCCAGTCAACTGATCTGGGTTTAATTCATCATCATTCTTTAGCTCACACCACCACCCCACTTCAGATATGGCCATATGCAAATCAGTCTGACCCTGTGAATCCTGGGAACAGTCCAGCCCGAACTGCTAAGCCATGTCTTCTCTGGACCGGAATCAAGCATCCTGGGACCGGTTTCGGGTTCATAACCCTCATCAGCCAGGCTATCTTGAAACCAGTGGCAAAGTGAGCAAGGGACCCACGTCTGGGCATACCCTGCCAACTTAGGGCGAACAAAGCGATACCAAAGGGGATGATGGACGCAGAGTTTGAGCAAATCAAAAACTCACCCCCAGTCAACTGATCTGGGTTTAATTCATCATCATTCTTTAGCTCACTCCACCACCCCAGTTCAGACACGGCCATATGCAAATCAGTATGACCCTGTGCCTCATGGGAACAGTCCAGTCAGAAATGCCAAGCCATGTCTTCCCCGGACCGGAACCAAGCAACCTGGGACTGGGTTCGGGTTCATCACCCTCATCAGCCGGGCTATCTTGATTCCAGTGGCAAAGTGAGCAAGGGCCCACGTCTGGGCATACCCTGCCAACTTAGGGCGAACAAAGCAATACCAAAGGGGATGATGGACGCAGAGTTTGAGCAAATCAAACACTCAACCCCAGTCAACTGATCTGGGTTTAATTCATCATCATTCTTTAGCTCACTCCACCACCCCAGTTCAGACATGGCCATATGCAAATCGGTCTGACCCTGTGCCTCATGGGAACAGTCCAGCCCGAAATGTCAAGCCATGTCTTCCCTGGACCGGAAAAATCATCCTGGGACCGGGTTCGGGTTCCTAACCCTCATCAGCCAGGCTATCTTGAATCCAGTGGCAAAGTGAGCAAGGGACCCACGTCTGGGCATACCCAGCCAACTTAGGGCGAACAAAGAAATACAAAAGGGGATGATGGATGGACCGTTTGAGCAAATCACACACTCACCCCCAGTCAACTAATCTGGGTTTAATTCATCATAATTCTTTATCTCACTCCACTACGCCAGTTCAGACATGGCCATATGCAAATCAGTCTGACCCTGTGCCTCATGGGAACAGCCCAGCCCGAATTGCCAAGCCACGTTTTCCCAGGACTGGAAACAATCATCCTGGGACCGGTTTTGGGTTCATAACCCTCATCAGCCAGGCTATCTTGAATACAGTGGCAAAGTGAGCAAGGGAGCTACGTCTGGGCATACCCTGCCAACTTAGGGCAAATAAAGCGATACCAAAGGGGATGATGGACAGAGCATTTGAGCAAATCAAACACTCAACCCCGGTCAACTGATCTGGGTTTAATTCATCATCATTCTTTAGCTCACTCCACCAACCTAGTTCAGACATGGCCATACACAAGTCAGTCTGACCCTGTGCCTCATGGGAACAGTCTAGCCTGAACTGCCAAGCCATGTCTTCCCTGGAACGGAAGCAAGCATCCTGGGACCGGTTTCATGTTCATAACCCTCATCAGCCAGGCTATCTTGAATCCAGTGGCAAAGTGAGCAAGGAACCCACGTCTGGGCATACCCTGCCAAATTAGGGTGAACAAAGCGATACCAAATGGGATGGTGGAAGGAGCGTTTGAGCAAATCAATCACTCACCCCAGTCAACTGATCTGGGTATAATTCATCATCATTCTTTAGCTCACTCCACCACCCCAGTTCAGACATGGCCATATGCAAATAAGTCTGACCCTGTGCCTCATGGGAACAGTCCAGCCCGAACTGCCAAGCCAAGTCTTCCCTGGACCGGAAACAATCATCCTGGGACTGGTTTCGGGGTCATAACCCTCATCAGCCAGGCTATCTAGAATCCAGTGGCAAAGTGAGCAAGGGACCCACGTCTGGGCGTTACCTGCCAACTTAGGGCGAACAAAGCGATGCCAAAGGGGAGGATTGATGGAGCGTTTGAGCAAATCAAACACTCACCCCCAGTCAACTGATCTGGGTTTAATTCATCATCATTCTTTAGCTCACTCAACCACCCCATTTCAGACATGGCCATATGCAAATCAGTCTGACACTGTGCCTCATGGGAACAGTCCAGCCCGAACTGCCAAGCCAAGTCTTACCTGGACCAGAAACAAGCATCCTGGGACCGGTTTTGGGTTCATAACCCTCATCAGTCAGGGTATCTTGAAACCAGTGGCAAAGTGAGCAAGAGACCCATGTCTGGGCATACCCTGCCAACTTAGGGCGAACAAAGCGATACCAAAGGGGATGATGGACGCAGAGTTTGAGCAAATCAAACACTCACCCCCAGTCAACTGATCTGGGTTTAATTCATCATCATTCTTTAGCTCACTCCACCACCCCAGTTCAGACATGGCCATATGCAAATCAGTATGACCCTGTGCCTCATGGGAACAGTCCAGCCCGAACTGCCAAGCCATGTCTTCCCTGGACCGGAAGCAAGCTTCCTGGGACTGGTTTCGGGTTCATAACCGTCATCAGACAGGCTATCTTGAATCCAGTGGCAAAGTGAGCAAGGGACACACGTCTGGGTATACACTGACAACTTAGGGCGAACAAAGCGATACCAAAGGGGATGATGGACGGAGCGTTTGAGCAAATCAAACACTCACCCCAGTCAACTGATCTGGGTTTAATTCATCATCATTCTTTAGCTCACTCCACCACCCCGGTTCAGACATGGCCATTCGCAAATCAGTCTGACCCTGTGCCTCATGGGAACAGTCCAGCCCGAACTGCCAAGCCATGTCTTCACTGGACCGGAAGCAAGCATCCTGGGACTGGTTTCAGGTTCATAATCCTCATCAGCCTGGCTCTCTTGAATCCAGTGGAAAAGTGAGCAAGGGACCCACGTCTGGGCATGCCCTGCCAACTAAGGGAGAACAAAGCGATACCAAAGGGGATGCTGGGCGGAGCGTTTGAGCAAATCAAACACTCACCCCCAGTCAACTGATCTGGGTTTAATTCATCATCATTCTTTAGCTAACTGCACCACTGTAGTTCAGACATGGCCATATGCAAATCAGTCCGACCCTGTGCCTCATGGGAACAGTCCAGCCCGAACTACCAAGCCATGTCTTCCCTGGACCGGAAGCAAGCTTCCTGGGACCGGTTTCAGGTTCATAACCCTCATCAGCCAGGCTATCGTGAATCCAGTGGCAAAGTGAGCAAGGGACACACGTCTGGGCATACACTGACAACTTAGGGCGAACAAAGCGATACCAAAGGGGATGATGGACGGAGCGTTTGAGCAAATCAAACGCTCACCCCCAGTCAACTGATCTGGGTTTAATTCATCATCATTCGTTAGCTCACTCCACCACCCCAGTTCAGACATGGCCATATGCAAATCAGTCTGACCCTGTGCCTCTTGGGAACAGTCTAGCCCGAACTGCCAAGCCACGTTTTCCCAGGACCGGAAACAATCATCCTGGGACCGGTTTTGGGTTCATAACCCTCATCAGTCAGGCTATCTTGAATACAGTGGCAAAGTGAGCAAGGGACCTACGTCTGGGCATACTCTGCCAACTTATGGCAAAGAAAGCGATACCAAAGGGGATGATGGACGGAGCATTTGCGCAAATCAAACACTCAACCCCGGTTAACTGATCTGGGTTTAATTCATCATCATTCTTTAGCTCACTCCACCAACCTAGTTAAGACATGGCCATACGGAAATCACTCTGAGCCTGTGCCTAATGGGAACAGTCCAGCCCGAACTGCCAAGCCATGTCTTCCCTGGAACGGAAGGAAGCATCCTGGGACCGGTTTCGGGTTCATATCCCTCATCAGCCAGGCTATCTTGAATCCAGTGGCAAAGTGAGCAGGGGACCCACGTCTGGGCATACCCTGCCAACTTAGGGCGAACAAAGAAATACCAAAGGGGATGATGGACGGAGCGTTTGAGCAAATCAAACACTCACGCCCAGTCAACTGATCTGGGTTTAATTCATCATCATTATTTAGCTCACTCCACCACCCCATTTTATACATGGCCATATGCAAATCAGTCTGACCCTGTGCCTCATGGGAACAGTCCAGCCCGAACTGCCAAGCCAAGTCTTCCCTGGACCGGAAACAACCATCCTGGGACCGGTTTCGGGGTCATAACCCTCATCAGCCAGGCTATCTTGAATCCAGTGGCAAAGTGAGCAATGGACCCACGTCTGGGCGTTACCTGCAAACTTAGGGCGAACAAAGCGATGCCAAAGGGGATGATGTATAGAGCGTTTGCGCAAATCAAACACTCACCCCCAGTCAACTGATCTGGGTTTAATTCATCATCATTCTTTAGCTCACTCAACCACTCCAGTTCAGACATGGCCATATGCAAATCAGTCTGACACTGTGCCTCATGGGAACAGTCCAGCCCGAACTGCCAATCCAAGTCTTCCCTGGACCGGAAACAAGCATCCTGGGACCGGTTTTGGGTTCATAACCCTCATCAGCCAGGCTATCTTGAAACCAGTGGCAAAGTGAGCAAGGGACCCACGTCTGGGCATACCCTGCCAACTTAGGGCAAACAAAGCGATACCACAGGGGATGATGGACGCAGAGTTTGAGCAAATCAAACACTCTGCCCCAGTCAACTGATCTGGGTTTAATTCATCATCATTATTTAGCTCACTCCACCACCCCAGTTCAGACATGCCCATATGCAAATCGGTCTGACCCTGTGCCTCATGGGAACAGTCCAGCCCGAACTGCCAAGCCATCTCTTCCCTGGACCGGAAAAATCATCCTGGGACGGGGTTCGGGTTCATAACCCTCATCAGCCAGGCTATCTTGAATCCAGTGGCAAAGGGAGCAAGGGACCCACTTCTGGGCATACCCTGCCAACTTAGGGTGAGCAAAGAAATACCAAAGGGGATGATGGATGGAGCTTTGAGCAAATCAAACACTCACCCCCAGTCAACTGATCTGGGTTTAATTCATCATAATTCTTTATCTCACTCCACCACGCCAGTTCAGACATGGCCATATGCAAATCAGGCTGACCCTGTGCCTCATGGGAACAGTCCAGCCCGATCTTCCAAACCATGTCTTCCCTGGACTGGAAGCAAGCATCCTGGGACCAGTTTTGGGTTCATTACCCTCCTGAGCCAGGCTCTCTTGAATCCATTGGCAAAGTGAGCAAGGGACCCACATCTGGGCATACCCTGCCAACTTAGGACGAACAAAGTGATACCAAAGGGGATGATGGACGGAGCGTTTGAGCAAATCAAACACTCACCCCCCGTCAACTTATCTGGGTTTAATTCATCATCATTCTTTAGCTCACTCCACCACCCCGGTTCAGACATGGCCATTTGCAAATCAGTCTGACCCTGTGCCTCATGGGAACAGTCCAGCCCGAACTGCCAAGCCATGTCTTCCCTGGACCGGAAGCAAGCATCCTGGGACCGGTTTCAGGTTCATAACCCTCATCATCCTGGCTATCTTGAATCCAGTGGCAAAGTGAGCAAGGTACCCACGTCTGGGCATACCCTGCCAACTAAGGGAGAACAAAGCGATACCAAAGGGGATGCGGATGGAGCGTTTGAGCAAATCAAACAGTCACCCTCAGTCAACTGATCTGGGTTTAATTCATCATCATTCTTTAGCTCACTCCACCACCCCGGTTCAGACATGGCCACATGCAAATTAGTCTGACCCTGTACCTCATGGCAAAAGTCCAGCCCGAACTGCCAAGCCATGTCTTCCCTGGACCGGAAACAAGTATCCTGGGACCGGTTTCGGGTTCATAACCCTCATCAGCCAGGCTATCTTGAAACCAGTGGCAAAGTGAGCAAGGGACCCACGTCTGGGCATACCCTGCCAACTTAGGGCGAACAAAGCGATACCAAAGGGGATGATGGACGCAGAGTTTGAGCAAATCAAACACTCACCCCCAGTCAACTGATCTGGGTTTAATTCATCATCATTCTTTAGCTCACTCCACCACCCCAGTTCAGACATGGCCATATGCAAATCAGTATGACCCTGTGCCTCATGGGAACAGTCCAGTCAGAAATGCCAAGCCATGTCTTCCCCGGACCGGAACCAAGCAACCTGGGACTGGGTTCGGGTTCATCACCCTCATCAGCCGGGCTATCTTGATTCCAGTGGCAAAGTGAGCAAGGGCCCACGTCTGGGCATACCCTGCCAACTTAGGGCGAACAAAGCAATACCAAAGGGGATGATGGACGCAGAGTTTGAGCAAATCAAACACTCAACCCCAGTCAACTGATCTGGGTTTAATTCATCATCATTCTTTAGCTCACTCCACCACCCCAGTTCAGACATGGCCATATGCAAATCGGTCTGACCCTGTGCCTCATGGGAACAGTCCAGCCCGAAATGTCAAGCCATGTCTTCCCTGGACCGGAAAAATCATCCTGGGACCGGGTTCGGGTTCCTAACCCTCATCAGCCAGGCTATCTTGAGTCCAGTGGCAAAGTGAGCAAGGGACCCACGTCTGGGCATACCCTGCCAACTTAGGGCGAACAAAGAAATACCAAAGGGGATGATGGATGGAGCGTTTGAGCAAATCACACACTCACCCCCAGTCAACTGATCTGGGTTTAATTCATCATAATTCTTTATCTCACTCCACTACGCCAGTTCAGACATGGCCATATGCAAATCAGTCTGACCCTGTGCCTCATGGGAACAGTCCAGCCTGATATGCCAAGCCATGTCTTCCCTGGACCGGAAGCAAGCATCCTGGGACCGGTTTCGGGTTCATTACCCTCCTGAGCCAGGATGTCTTGAATACATTGGCAAAGTGAGCAAGGGACACACGTCTGGGCATACACTGACAACTTAGGGCGAACAAAGCGATACCAAAGGGGATGATGGGCGGAGCGTTTGAGCAAATCAAACACTCACCCCCAGTCAACTGATCTGGGTTTAATTCATCATCATTCTTTAGCTCACTCCACCACCCTAGTTCAGACATGGCCATATGCAAATCAGTCTGACCCTGTGCCTCATGGGAACAGTCCAGCCCGAATTGCCAAGCCACGTTTTCCCAGGACTGGAAACAATCATCCTGGGACCGGTTTTGGGTTCATAACCCTCATCAGCCAGGCTATCTTGAATACAGTGGCAAAGTGAGCAAGGGAGCTACGTCTGGGCATACCCTGCCAACTTAGGGCAAATAAAGCGATACCAAAGGGGATGATGGACGGAGCATTTGTGCAAATCAAACACTCAACCCCGGTCAACTGATCTGGGTTTAATTCATCATCATTTTTTAGCTCACTCCACCAACCTAGTTCAGACATGGCCATACGCAAGTCAGTCTGACCCTGTGCCTCATGGGAACAGTCTAGCCTGAACTGCCAAGCCATGTCTTCCCTGGAACGGAAGCAAGCATCCTGGGACCGGTTTCATGTTCATAACCCTCATCAGCCAGGCTATCTTGAATCCAGTGGCAAAGTGAGCAAGGAACCCACGTCTGGGCATACCCTGCCAAATTAGGGTGAACAAAGCGATACCAAATGGGATGGTGGAAGGAGCGTTTGAGCAAATCAATCACTCACCCCAGTCCACTGATCTGGGTTTCATTCATCATCATTCTTTAGCTCACTCCACCACCCCAGTTCAGACATGGCCATATGCAAATAAGTCTGACCCTGTGCCTCATGGGAACAGTCCAGCCCGAACTGCCAAGCCAAGTCTTCCCTGGACCGGAAACAATCATCCTGGGACCGGTTTCGGGGTCATAACCCTCATCAGCCAGGCTATCTAGAATCCAGTGGCAAAGTGAGCAAGGGACCCACGTCTGGGCGTTACCTGCCAACTTAGGGCAAACAAAGCGATGCCAAAGGGGAGGATTGATGGAGCGTTTGAGCAAATCAAACACTCACCCCCAGTCAACTGATCTGGGTTTAATTCATCATCATTCTTTAGCTCACTCAACCACCCCAGTTCAGACATGGCCATATGCAAATCAGTCTGACACTGTGCCTCATGGGAACAGTCCAGCCCGAACTGCCAAGCCAAGTCTTACCTGGACCGGAAACAAGCATCCTGGGACCGGTTTTGGGTTCATAACCCTCATCAGTCAGGCTCTCTTGAATCCAGTGGCAAAGTGAGCAAGGGACCCACTTTTGGGCATACCCTGCCAAATTAGGGTGAACAAAGCGATACCAAATGGGATGGTGGACGGAGCGTTTGAGCAAATCAATCACTCACCCCCAGTCAACTGATCTGGGATTAATTCATCATCATTTTTTAGCTCACTCCACCACCCAACTTCAGATATGGCCATATGCAAATCAGTCTGACCCTGTGACTCATGGGAACAGTCCAGCCCGAACTGCCAAGCCATGTCTTCTCTGGACCGGAATCAAGCATCCTGGGACCGGTTTCGGGTTCATATTCCTCATCAGCCAGGCTCTCTTGAATCCAGTGGCAAAGTGAGCAATGGACCCATGTCTGGGCATACCCTGCCAACTTAGGGCAAACAAAGCGATACCAAAGGGGATGATGGACGGAGCATTTGAGCCAATCAAACACTCACCCCCAGTCAACTGATCTGGGTTTAATTCATCATCATTCTTTAGCTCACTCCACCACCCCAGTTCAGACATGGCCATATGCAAATCAGTCTGACCCTGTGCCTCATGGGAACAGTCCAGCCCGAACTGCCAAGCCAAGTCTACCCTGGACCGGAAACAAGCATCCTGGGACCGGTTTCGGGGTCATAACCCTCATCAGCCAGGCTATCTTGAATCCAGTGGCAAAGTGAGCAAGGGACCCACGTCTGGGCATTACCTGACAACTTAGGGCGAACAAAGCGATGCCAAAGGGGATGATGGATGGAGCGTTTGAGCAAATCAAACACTCACCCCCAGTCAACTGATCTGGGTTTAATTCATCATCATTCTTTAGCTCACTCATCCACCCCAGTTCAGACATGGCCATATGCAAATCAGTCTGACACTGTGCCTCATGGGAACAGTCCAGCCCGAACTGCCAAGCCAAGTCTTCCCTGGACCGGAAACAAGCATCCTGGGACCGGTTTCGGGTTCATAACCCTCATCAACCAGGCTATTTTGAAACCAGTGGCAAAGTGAGCAAGGGACCCACGTCTGGGCATACCCTGCCAACTTAGGGCGAACAAAGCGATACCAAAGGGGATGATGGACGCAGAGTTTGAGCAAATCAAACACTCACCCCCAGTCAACTGATCTGGGTTTAATTCATCATCATTCTTTAGCTCACTCCACCACCCCAGTTCAGACATGGCCATATGCAAATCGGTCTGAACCTGTGCCTCATGGGAACAGTCCAGCCCGAACTGCCAAGCCATGTCTTCCCTGGACCAGAAAAATCATCCTGGGACGGGGTTCGGGTTCATAACCCTCATCAGCCAGGCTATCTTGAATCCAGAAGCAAAGTGAGCAAGGGACCCACGTCTGGGCATACCCTGCCAACTTAGGGCGAACAAAGAAATACAAATTCAAATTCAAATATTCTTTATTCGATGAAATTTCATCATAAAAGAGCAATATAGCAGCACAATACAATATAAAATACCAAAAATAAAATTAAATAAAAGCAACAATTGACCAATACACCACTAAAAGATGAACACAAGTCACATATCAACATAGTGGAAATCCTAACCAAGTACTTTTAGCTAGTAGGTGGGCCAGGGTAGGTTTTACAACGCCTCATGCGGGATCGCCAAGCACTGCCCAAAAAGTTTGCAACACCACAGACCATAGCAATCGAAGAAGTATCAGTGCTGAGTATCCGCAGGGCCATTTTATGACATCTAAGGCCCAAACTCCTACATAACGGCTTTAACCAGATCCTCCTGGCAACCCTATAAGCTGGGCAAGCAAAGAAGAAATGTGCCACGGACTCTGTAGGGGCTGCACAGCCCGGACATGGATTTACTTTACCAACATGCTTTTTCCACCCCGGGGTAAAATCATTTACTGGGAGGATCCCGAACCTAACCTTCAAGTAAAGAGCTCTATCCAAAGGCAGCTCGATGTAGTCCAAGAATGGTTCAAAGCTCCTAATCCATTTGAAGGACAAGAATCGCTCAGTAAGGGAGCCCACAGAACTACTAG
Source organism: Triturus cristatus (assembly GCF_964204655.1). NCBI lineage: Eukaryota > Metazoa > Chordata > Amphibia > Caudata > Salamandridae > Triturus > Triturus cristatus. The sequence continues at coordinate 1,186,377,900 of NC_140579.1, read as the reverse complement.
AGAATGTCTCCTGCTGGACTAGATCCCAATATAGCTGTTTAATCACCATCTTGGGTGGGGGTGATTGGCTTTCCCAGGAGTCACTCAAACCCAAGAGAACTACTAACCACTTCAGGTTGCTCAGCCACTTAATCTTATTATTGGAATTAAGCTGAATTAATTCGTCTAGGGCGGCGGCATAATCCTGAAGCTCCCTTGTCCTACGCATACGAACCCAAAAAAGTAACGGGCGTAAGCGCACTAGGTCCTTAAGAGGGCGCCTACCCATGTCAGCCCAAAGAGGAATTAAGGGGGTGGAGACTGGAAGGGCTACCGCATCTCTCAAAAACTTATTTTCAGCTCTGTCCAGCTCTACAGTATTTTCAAATCCCCATAATTCTGAGCCATATAGGGCAGATGGAAGAACTTGGCCTTCATAGATAGTTAGGAGCGGTAAAATGGGCTTGCTCTTAGATTTCCGGTGTTCTCTCATAACCGCCCCAGAAGTTCTTTTATAATTTAACATCATTTTAGCCAAGTGATCCTTCCAGCTCATGCGATTATTGACCCTAATGCCCAAATAATCATAGGAGTCTACCAACTCCAAGGGCTCTCCATTAAGTAAAAGATTATTTCTAAATCTTGCTGATGGAGCTAATGCCATGAGCTTAGTTTTTAGAGTGTTGATGGTAAGACCTCTATCAGTGCAAAATGCGCTAAAGCGATTCAAGAGCTTTTGTAGGCCAGACGGGGACTTAGAGATCAAGATAGTGTCGTCCGCGAAGAGGAGTGTGGGGATTTTTTCGCCTGCCAGGGATGGAGCATCAGCTGGTTCTTCTCTCAAGTAATCCACCACTCCGTTCACAAAAAGAGAGACCAGCGTTGGAGCCATAACACATCCCTGGCGTACCCCCCTCTTCACGGGAATCTTCTCAGTTAATTCACCTTGAGTACCCCACCTGATCCTGGCATAGTTCCCCTCATGGAGATGCACAATTAAACTCAAGAGGGGACCAGGGAACCCCATGTTCTCCAAAACTTCCCAAAGCCTCTCTCGTGGGACCAGGTCGAAGGCCATCCTGAGATCTATGAAAGCCAGGTATAAGCTTCCTTTGTTGATGGTGACCGACTTCCAATAGATCGCAAAGAAGCGAAAGACCTGGTCCATCGTGCCCACCTTTTGGCGGAACCCCGCTTGCAAATGGGACAACACATGCATCTCTTCCATCCAGGTGCCAACCCTTGATATAATTACCCTGCCAACCACCTTCTGTAGCACATCAATCAAACTGATTGGTCTATAGTTGGCAGGGTCGTCTCTGGCACCCTTCTTAAAGACCGTGATTACCTCCGCTCCCTTCCACAAATCCGGAACAGGGTATCCGTGAGAGATGAGGTTCATTATTTTTGCAATAAGTTTGGCCCATAGCTCTGGGGCCTCCATAAGGAGGTCTCCAGGGATCCCGTCTGGGCCTGCTGCTTTCTTTGGGGTGAGGTGACTGATGGCTAGCACCACCTCAGAGGGCAAAAAGGGTTCCCTGACTGGGCGCATGGGAGGGACGCTGAGGGCATGAACAGAAGGAGAGAGGGGCGTTTCTGACCCACCATAAATGGAGGAAAAATGGGATTGCCATTGCTGGCCTGTTATGTGACTATCTAAAGGTCGAGAGCTAGTCAACCTGGCTTTGTTAAGCAGATCCCAAAACAGCGAAGAATTCTTTCCTTTAGAAGCTGTCTTGAGGTCTTGCCAACGTTGTTCTTCCCACTCACGTTTTGCTTGCTCCAAAGCCCTTGCGTACTCTTTCCTGGCTATACTAACCCGGGATTGGTTCTTTTGACGCAAGGCAATTCTGATCTCATTTCTTATATCCTTACAGTGGGCCGTGTACCAAGGGTTGCTTGCTATAGCTGTGTTATTATCCCTACCACCTCTCTTGCCCTTATTGTTTCCTTTTAAAAGGAAAAATTCCCCAACTTTCTCTGTTAAGTTATTATACGCCTGAGCAAAAAGCGTACCCTGTGCAGACGCTATATCCTGATCAAGCACCATCAATTCTGTACTCAGGTCTTCAACATGCACCCTGATCTTAGTCAAGTTGTGAGCCTGTGATTGGACCTTCTCCCATTTCAGTCTACGGTTTCCCTGAAAAGGTGTCACCTCCTTAGTGGACCTCAGGTGTGATAACCTCCGGGTGTTATTCCACTGCCCCCATCTTATCGACATGCATAAAGGGTTGTGATCACTGTCCTGTGAAGGAGTCACCTCCATATCTACTAAATCACACCACAGTGTCACATCTAATAAGATGTAATCGATTCTTGACGGGCTGCTTAACCTATTAAAGGTCATCGCACCGTCAGGGTCAGAAAGAGTCCTACCACTAAGAGCTCTAAGGTTATATTCCACAGTAAGGGAATTAATCTGTATAACCTTAGATGACCATCTTTTGATTGGGGCCAAAGACAAGGTCGGAATTGACCATCTAGAGTCCACCTCCTCTATACCCAGGGGATCATCACCTTCTAGAGGTTCGAAAGTACAGTTAAAATCCCCTCCCACTATAATTTTAGAGGAGGGGGGGCAGATAGCCAATGCCTGATCTAAAATAGATATAGTACTTGAATTTAAATCCCCTATAATCCCTCTTGCGTAAACATTAAATAGTTCTATCCTGCTGTTTACCCCCTCAAATGAAATGTGTTGGATGTCACAACACCCGGAGTCGTAAGTAGTTACTTTCCAGTTCAGGGCCGTCTTGATCCATACATGCAGACCCCCTGCTGGTCTACCCCTACCATTACTCTGAGCTGATATGGAAAAAGTGGTGTATCCTGATTTATATAATGGGGAAACACTCCATGTTTCTTGGAATAAACATACATCGAATTGGTCGATGAAGAGATTCCATTCAGGTAAGTCCAACTTTCTTTGCAGACCTGCCACATTCCATGAAACTAGGTGTAAGATTTTATTATCTATTAAATGCAGATCGGAGGGAGTCCCCACGTGCATATCCAAATCCAACATGATTTGGGCACCTATAGGTTCTAGTTGGACTGGGGGGTCTGTCATCCTGTAATCTACAGCACTATGGTTCAGAGGAACGGAAAGGAGGGTGGGTACAATCCCGCCACTAGCAGCACCGATTATAGTAGGTAGTCCTGATGTTACAGGAGCAGCTCCGGGGTCTTCCAAACACCTCTCCCGAGTAGCATCCTTGGGGCTAAGTGAACCTAATCGCCCCCCTCGACCCTGGGGAGGCTTTAACCTTCAATCACAGTCAGCCAGGCTAGAGAGGGCTTCGAACTGATTCGTTGTCACTAAAGGAGTGGAAGGCTTCACATTGCCACATCCTCTATTGTAGTTCCTAGTAAATCTAGGAGGAATATAGTTCCACCTTAAAGGGTCAGCAGCATAGGTGGTATGTGAGGTGCATGGCAGATGGTTGGGTATAAATGTACCTGGTGGAATGGAAAACAGTGAGGCTTGCTTAGTTATACCAGAGGGGGGGAACACAGATGATCTGGGGTAAAAGTAAGTTAGCGCACGTGGAATAATGCCATTGCTACCTAATTCAGGAGGCCAGTCCAGAATATACTTAACTACACGTGGGTCTCTAAAATTTACCACCACGATGTCTCCCACGATGTTTTTCGTCTTACCACCCAACCATGGGAGACGTCTCACATGTAAAATCTCACCGTTAATGTTCTCCTCAATAGGTCTATAACTACTAAGCCAGAACATAGTTTTATTTTTTAGCTCGGTATACCCTTCTCTTTTGTTAACCATTAGAGGTGGGACCCCCGTCAAAACAACCACCAAGGGCACAGCTTCGGGGGGCAGATCAACTTGTGGCGTGTAATTTGTTACAGGCTTATCAGTACTGGAGCTTTCCCTATTGTCCCGCAAAGTGGTTGTGTCAAGGTTAATCCCCCCTCCCTCTATGTCATCCTGAATGGGCGCTCTCTGGGTGCCCCCAGTCGACGATGGCACAGACACAAACTGAGTCACAGCCAGCTGATTAGACGGCTCAACTGTAGCCTGGGAAAAATGAGGGTGGCAGTTAGGTACCACTGCTGTGGAATCTATGCCACTACCAACACCCTGTTTCCCCTGCCCTGTTGTCAGTTCGATTTTCTTACTTATTGTGGCTTCTAAGTCCGCAAGTCTTTTCTCGACTCTTAGTAAGCCTTCAATAAGTGGTGAAATGAGGGTCTTAATCACCTGGCCCAAAACATCCTGGCAGGCAACCGAAAGGGAAGGTGATGACGAAGGGTCGACAGGAAGGAAGCCTGATGTTATAGGGGGCGATTCAAGTTCAGGGGCAACTGATGACATTGGAAGAGGTAGTTTAGGAGTAATAGTTGCTTCAACTGCTATCCCTTTAGTTAGGTTTAAGG